>NC_138885.1:109233219-109833219 GCF_965194825.1 Balaenoptera physalus | reverse complement strand
TAAGCACCAATCCCCAGCAATAGGGGATTGGCTAAGTCCAGTATAGGAATAACACTTGATGGGCCAGTGTGTATTCATTAAACAATAAATATGCTACAGTGGGGTGGAGAGCGCTTGTTAGTAACAAGAAGACATAAATTGTACACTAATTAGAGCTTTTTTTAACGTATAAGAAAAGCAACTAAAAGTAACAGTTGTGAATCATTGTGTGTTAATGATTGTGAATGGTTGTGTGTAACTTTTAAACAGAGCATCGTTTTGTCTCATGCAGATTTTTGTTCATGATATTTGATAAAGGAATGAGCAAGTGACTTTTACCTTTCCCCACCTTTAGTGTGATCATCAGTACTGCTGATTAACCAGGTCTCCTTCAGTTGCAAGTTAAAAGAACATCACAGAGTTAAGCACTACTTGACCCAGGAGTTAAATGATCTCCTCAGTTCTGCTCTCCTCTGTTGATGTCTCCTGAAAAGCCTTTCCCCTCATGATAGCAAGGGGAGTGTCCAGCAGCTCAAGACTAGCTAAGGATCCTAGAGTACAGTTCTGCCTTTCTCTTTTCTTGGCAAGCCCCAGGACAGCTGTGATTGATTGGCCGTTCCTGGATCCTGTGCCTACCTTTGAACCCCCTAGGATAGAGTAGGGAGAGTGCCAGCTTTTTTCTGGTCACTTGGGCTAAGTTTACTTTTTTTTTTTTTGCATGTTGTCATTTCTTTTATCCCAGCCTTCTTGACTTTTGTATTTAGATCTGTAGTAGCACATCTTGGTTTGGCGGCTGTGTGTGTGTGTGTGTGTGTGTGTGTGTGTGTGTGTGTGTGTGTGTGTGTGTTAAAGCTTGCTTCTCTTTGATTCTGGCACTTAATTTTCCTGGACTTCCATTGAAAATTGTTAAGTTTTACCATGCCATAGACACTGATAAATAAGACAGCTACTTTGCAAACATTTCTGCTTATTTTTTAGATTCAAATGTAGTCTATTTACTTTCTTTTTGGTATAGGTAAGTAGTCATGAATTCTTTCGGAAGCTATAGGTTAGAGGCAGCTGTGAAAGTCTCTGCCTGCCATTTTGTGTACAGCTGAAATAATTTATTTTCCCATTGTCTTAATTTTTCAAATATGTAGGAGAAAAAAACTTTAAAATAATTGTATGGGTCTTTTACATAAAAATGTTGAATAGAATATTTTCTCCAAAAGCAGCTTGATAAACTTCAAATTCAGTGAAGGAATTTTCATGAAGAACAAAGCAGTTGGTTTAGCTCTGTAAATTACTAGTGCTGGCAATGACATTAAAATGGATGGCTCAGATTCCTGTTAAAACGGGAAGTCCAAAATTACTGTTCGTGCCACATTCTTTCTGGGTGGGAAAAGGGGATTCTAGGTAGATACATTTGTGAAATGCTGGGTTAGACAGAATTCACTACTAGACTAATTAGTTTTTAATATATCAATGTGTGTATTCTTTGGATTCTCTAAGAGGCAGGGATATATTTGTATTTCACTTTGACCATCAAAGCCATCTTTCAAAAACAGATCAGTTATTATGTGGTTTGGGAAATAATTGCCTTAACCATTACTCTTTATCTGAATCTTGGTCCAGTTTCTTAAAAGATTGGTTAAATGGTTTGAGATGGACTTTGCTGAGGAAGTGTCATAGGGCTTTGATGTTTGTTTGTTTGTTTGAAACAACAACCTTACTATCCTGTGTGGTAGCTTGTGCTTGTTTTGTATTTCTGCCTAAATAGAAGACGCTATCCCACCTTGGTGCAAGGTGGGCTACAGGCAGACCCACCTTTTCGTGTAGGTATGGCCAAAATTTTTTTCTAGTAGCCCTATGATCTGCTCCAGAAAGTACTCTTATTGAAGCCCCAAATTAATCATGCAGCGTGGAATGAAGAAGTGAGTTTAGCTTTGGAAATAGAGGGCAAAGTTAAAAATCACTCTCATGGAAGTGTTCCTCTAGATTAGAACATTGAACTTTTATGTAGTCCTCTTAAATCTGCCATGATGAATAGCCCCCAGATAAACCACAGCCAATGAAATGAGTTCATTTGTTGAATGGAGTTAGAATTAGCCATTTGATTGTCTGAAGAACATTTGCCAAAAGCAACTCACTTCGTTTTGGCATATTTGATATATTGAGCTGGTATCTGACAGTAGTTGGCCACAGCATAACTTGCTTCTTGAGACTGTTCCTGGAATGTGCTAGTAATATCAGCTTTAAAAGAGGGTGACTGAATTTTTAATTGATAAATAGGAGGGGAGTCACATATATGATTCATCTAAAAATGGCATAGATTATTTAGGTGCAAGTTAAAGAAGTCTAAGACATAGCCATGGTTTTTCTCCACATGTATGGAGAGTTTCTACAATTTTGCTGTTTCCCAATAGAATTTTTATATTGTGCCTTTACTAAAATTGCCTTTTTGTCATTACTAAAAGCTCTTCTCAAGACTATTAATAAGTGGTTTCAATCAATGTGTAGCTATCTTTAAAATCATGTATTTTTCTACTCAACTAAATCACCACACCTTTTTCTCTTCTTCCTATACAGACTTAGCTTTGGAACCAAACCCTTCTGACCACCCAAGGGCAAGCACCATTTTTCCGAGCAAATCTCAAACAGATGGTAAGGCAATGCTTTTTTTTCCCTGAGAAAAAGAGTGAAAACTGTTTTTGTTTTGTGTATTATAGGAGGTATTTAGAAAAACTCTTACAGTGGTTTAAATGTTTCACTTTTTTATGTATTCACTTGTCTTATTTTAATATGTTGATGATACAGTTTCCTTTAGTTGTCAGTGTTTTAGGGAGGAGAACACTTAGACTATCTGTTTATACATTTTGCCACCTCTTTATCAACATAGTCAACTGGCCACATGATTTAGATGTGGTCTATTTCTCCATGCTACTTTGTCCTTTTCCCCTTGCTCCGAAGAGCACATATGTTAAAGACAAATGATAGGGTTTAGGTCACAGTTAGGTTTTCATTTGGTCAAATCAGAAAAATCAGTTGTTATATGTGGGAATTGAGCCTTGTGATTTTGGCCCTGTTTTACACAGTGTTCAACCAGACGAGCCTATCTCACATCCAGATTTATGCTACTCAGAACTTTTAAGCTATTCAAAACTTTCCCATCCTAATGTAGTGCTGTGCCAGGGTAATAAGAGCAACATGCCATATGGGGTTTTCCAGAAGATTATCCTCAGCATGTGAAACTCATATAAATTTCCTGTGTCCTCCTTGTTTTAAGATGAGAATCAGAACCGTAGAATTTTTTGCACTCCTGCTTGCCTGCTTCTCTTCCTGAATGTTATGTTAAATCCTAGTTTATTTGCTAAAAAGCCATACGTGACCAAGTTTTTCAGTTGATTACGAGAGCAGGAATACAAGAAGTGAACATTCCATAATATTTAAAGTGATGCAGCACAATAAAAAACGGAGGTTTGGTTTTTTGTTGTTGTTGTTTTGCTTTTTGTTTTTTTCCGTTAGATCACTGGTTTTTATAAAAGGATATAACTCAGGAACAGCCAGATGGAAGAGATGCATAGGGCCAGGCATGGGGACAGGGCACAGAGCTTTGATGCCCTCTGCAAGGGTACTACATGCTCACCAACCTGGAAGCTCCTGGGGTTTCTAACTTGCATTTTTCTAGTGTGTGTACTTGAGCCACTCCTTTCTGGTTAGGATTGCTCTATTTCTCAGTTTCTTCCAGAGCCATGAGCTGCTCACATGTAGAGGGGCTCTGGAGACAGTAAAAGAAAAGCTGTCCCATGCCTGTCTCTCTCTTCAGCCTTAAGGAATCCGTGCCTGTGATGCCTGTCTGGAGTTAAAGGAGGCAATGTGAGCAAGAGTGTGGCCTAAGACCCTCTTCAGGCTTTTATTCTTCTGGCCTTTGTTGGAGCAAAACCGTTTTGTGTGCTGTAGATATGTTCATTTAGGTCAGCACACTCATTTTAAAATTTACGTTTAACATAGGTTACTTTCCAGTTGTGTATTTTTTCAGTAAGGTATTTGAGTAGGTTACCATTAAGTGGTTCAGGATGCTTCCAGAGATCCTGGTGCGTTCGGAGACGAGTGCCTGGCCAGAAACTGGTTCTTAGAGTCGTCATCTGTAGATTGTGGTAATTAAAGTAAGCTGTGTGTAAATGAAGACTGAGAAAACACTCCTGGCTAGTAGTTCAGCTATGCAGCAGGTACATTTTTTTATTAGCTAAGTTTCTCACCTGGCCTGATTTGCTTTGTCCTTTTCTTTTGTAAATGGGGAGTCTTTCATTTGTGCCTAATACAGAATATCTATTAGGTCAAAAAAGTGAAACTAAGTTTTTAGATTTTATTTATAGGACTCATCTTGCTGGGTGATTTAAATTATATATTTTGTTGGAAATTATTTTAAAAAATAGAATGGAATTCTATCTCATTGTGTTATTGGTAATCCATCAGATAATTAGTGACTACTTTTATTTTTCTATGGCATTTGTATCAGAATTCATCAGTTAATTTTTTTTATTCTTAGTGCGGGAAAAGAGGAGGAGCAACCATTTCAACCATGTAAGTAAACAGTTGAAAAGTTAAGAAATTAATAGTTTGAATTAAAAATATGTCTGCCATGATTCCTAAAAATATGATGGATCCAATACTGTTAGCATGGACCTCTTTTTTGTAGATTTTCTAAATCTCTATTTTCCTAATTATCAAATGTATTCAGGAAAGTCTTTGACTTAGTAGTGCCCATTTTTTAAGGGTTCTGACATTTACGTTAAATTTCACTAATACGGTTGTAGTATAAAGATCTGCCTTAAATTCTTTTGCCTTATTTTTTTGATCTTATTTTTTAACCAAAGTAATAAAAGTATAACAGGTAAGTTAATTTTTAGCACTGTCCATTGACTTCTTGTCATAGCAGGTGAAAGCTGAGCTTCTTCGCTCCACCATGACGTTATTTCCCTCCCTGTGTTCCCTCAACATGTATCAGTTTTTATTAAATCAGAATCAATGTTTACATTACTACGACTCTGCAAATATTGTGCATTGCTGAGCCATATAGTTCTCTGACTGTGCCTCCTCCTTGTACACCCTTCATTCTTTTTCTTAAATATTAATGAAATTGGAGCACTTCTGCACTTCTCTAGGATAACCCAATCCCCCTTTTCCTAGCCAACGTGATCTCACACAGCCAAATGCAGTAAGTAGCTCCCTGCCCGGTCTTCCTGCTTTCACATTCTTCATTTTTTCTGTGGAATTAATTTCCTGACTATATTCACTTGCCTGTTTTCTAACAGCTATTTTTTTCCCCAAATGTTTTAACATTTGTCACATGCCTATGAAAACTATTTTCCGTCTACTAAGCCACATCTGTTCCATTTTTTTCTTGGAGACACTTTGCCCCAATCTTTTGTCTTCCTACTCCCATATAGACTAGTGTTCCCCTAGGCCTGCTCTATGCCTCTTTTCCTGGGATATCTGTGTGAAGTCATCTGGGATCTCACATAACTCTGCTCTCTTATGTTGGATCCCCTATGTCCTAGATTCTGTTTCCCTCTTGTCTTGTTATACTTCCTTGTTTTACTGGAGCACATTTTCCTGGGAAAAGGGCACATGGGCAGAAAGTTTAGAGAGATCTAGCCTCTCTGAAACTCCTTCTATTTGATAAAGTATAGAATTCTCAGTTGAAACTAATTTTTGCCGTTCTAAAGACATTTCCCTCTCATCTTCTCATTTACACTGTTGCTCTTAAACCTGTTGACATTGTATGGTACATTGTACATTACCGATTTTAGTCATTTTCCCCCATCCCTTCCTTCTCGGGAACCTTTTAGTACCTTCCCTCTCCCTGGGATTTTGAAATTTCATAATTTGGTTTGGTATAGACCTTTTTGGTGTGTTTCTTTGATATTCTGTTTTTTTCTTCCAGGTTCCTATTATTCAGATGTTGGAAGTCTTAGACTTACCAGATCGCTAACTTTTTTCCCCTCCTGCTTTGCATTTTGTCTTTTTGTCCTGCTTCCTGGAGATTTCCTTGACTGTGCTCTAATCCTTCTATTGAATATATTGTTTTGTCTACCTTATTTTCAATTTATAGAGTTCTCTTATATCCTGTCATTCTTTTTTTCACTGATGCAATTTCAAGTTTTCATTTGCTCCTGAGTTTTTATCACTCCCATCAATTCCTTCTTCCCGTTTTGTTTTGTTTTTTTTTAAAGCGTCCTTATATTTTATTTTATTTATTTATTTTTTGGCTGCATTGGGTCTTGGTTTCTGCACGTGGGCTTTCTCTGGTTGCGGTGAGCTGGGCCTACTCTTTGTTGGGTGCGTGGGCTTCTCATTGCAGTGGCTTCTCTTGTTGCGGAGCACAGGCTCTAGGGCGTGCGGGCTTCAGTAGTTGCGGCTCATGGGCTCTAGAGCGCAGGCTCAGTAGTTGTGGCGCATGGGCTCAGTTGCTCTGTGGTATGTGGGATCTTTCTGGGCCAGGGCTCGAACCCGTGTCCCCTGCATTGGCAGGCGGATTCTTAACCACTGCGCCACCAGGGAAGTCCCATTCCTTCTTCCTGTTTTGATCTCTTACTTGTTGGGGGCTTCCCTCAAACGTGTGATGGTCCTTGGCTGTCTGTTAAGATCTAATTGGAAGCATCACTTGGACAACTCGTTAACTGATGGGCCTCACTGCAAGGATTTGCGGACCACACCTCTGAACTCTGAGCCTGCCTTGGGTTCTGTAAGACAAACTGGTTTTCTTGTTCCTGTCCTAGTCAGCCTCTGTAGGTACCAAGGTTGTGCTTCCTCTGTTCTGCCATGTCAGTTACCACTCCTTTATCTAGTCTTTTCACCTTTCAAACATTAAAAATCATCTGCTGTTTATCCTGTCTTATGTATAGCTTTTTTAAAAAATGCCTTTAATTCTAATGAGATGCTATCTGAAAGAAGGGGGAGAGGAAATAGATTTGTGGTCAGTCTACTCAAACTTAGATTTATTCTTTGAATATAGGTTCTGAGTTTGAAGTTTAATGCAATATAATTAACGATATTAATTCAGACAATATTTTTGATTATACCTATAATTAGAATATTATACTTTTCTACTAAGGCCTTGAGTATGAATTCTATTCAAACCACTCACCCTACCATATTGTCCATTAATGTGCAACATAGATGGAGTATTACAGACTTTTCAGTGAAAGTCATTGATTCTTAATAAACGTATCCAAAACTTGTGAAAAGGGGGAAGAAAAAAGTGAACTTCAGCTTTATTCTCTCTCTTTTTTTTTTTTTTTTCATTTATATACTTTTATTTGGGAATGTTTAAATCAATACAGAGAAAACGAAATTTCAGAGACAATGAATATCATTAGTTTGGATATCATTACTTTATTATAAAAGAAACACGGAAATTATTTACAGGATGAAAGATTTCAGAACTTCAGTGGCAGCTTCACGTGATGCCATTGGGGGAACGGGCAGCTTCACGTGATGCCATTTCAATAGTGACTTATTTTAGTCGACATATTTTCCAAGAATGTCACCATCTCTAAATAAGAAATAATCCTTGTCATCTAGAACTACTTTGGTGCCTCCATATTCTGGGAGAAGAACTTTATCTCCAACTTTCACACTAACTGGTTGAATCTCTCCACCCTTTCCTTTAGAGCCTGATCCAACAGCTACTACCATTGCTTGCAATACTTTTCCTTGCGATTTTTCTGGAAGCATAATGCCTCCTTTGGTTACAACTTCGGGTGCACTTCTTTCAACTAATACTCGGTCAAAGAGGGGAAGAAACTTTCTAAATGCCTGTCCTGCCATGACTCGGGTTGCCGCACTTCGTACTCTCGCTCTCTCCAGCTTTATTCTTTTAATGGGTTAAAATCAGAGGCAGTAGGCACAATAGGAAGAGTCATTGGGTGGGGGCAGGATTTCAACAGGTACTTGACCTTTAATGATAAGCTTTGAGGGTTGTTACTTACTAGCCTCCTAGGTATGATTATTTTCTAGTCTTCACCATTAAACCTGCAGTCTACTAAGCAACCTTTCCCCTTATAAAGATTGTAAAAGTCCATGTATTTTGTCCTTAGTGCTGAATGAAGATAAATACTCTTCTTCAGTGACCAATTGAAATAATACCTATGAACATTAAACTGTCAGTAGTGTTTTTTGCTACTTGTTTTTTTTTTTTTTTGTATTTGCATTTTATACCCTTATGTGTGTCAGTGCAGTTTATTGAGGTTGTGAGCCAGCAATGGTAAAGCTTTAATCATAAGGGACAGTTATCTTAAATTTTCAAGCAAGATGAGAGGAAAGTAATCTGCTGGCAGCTAACATATCTAGGCTTTGCTCAGAGGCTTCAATTCTGCCATCCTTTAGTGAACACTAGATGCTGGAAAGTTTGAATAGTTTCAGGAGTAGGCCTGTGGAAGTGTTTCTTTTGTAGGATCGAGCCAGTAGACTGTAAGTTGCTGATACAACTTAAATGAGCCCCCATAGGATTATAGAGCACATCTAATTAAAAATTTTAAATGTTTTAGCAGTAATATTTCCAAAGACAAATCAATATACATTCATAATAGAAAAAAAAGTTTTTAATAGAGGAAAACAGGATAAATAGCACCCAAAGCTCTACCAACTAGTCTATATTTTGGTACATTTCCTTACTATTTTTATTCCCCTCATATATATAGATTTTTGGTCAGAATTGACTTTTATTACGTGTAGTGTATGTCATATTATACCCTAATAGTAGTGACCTTAAAAGATAACCTGCTTCGTTTAGAATCAAAGTATTTGAATGAGTGAATTTTCATTTTTCATGCTGTATCTGTTTTTTGAGATTCTAAAATTACACATTAACCAAATAGCTTAAGGACCATATCAGAGTTTTAGTTTAAAACATTTCTAGCTTGAAGGAGAAATTAGTCTTCCAAATAGTGATACTGTTTCAAATATGTTACATCTAGAACTTTTTGTTAATAAGGAATAAGTGGCTTTGCATAAAGCATCTGAAACAAGCAAAATGGTGTTTTATATATGCCATTTGGATATTTCTGATTATTGGATACTGGCAATTTTTATTTAAATGCTCTGTATTTTAAAAAGCATCAACTAGATTTTCTCCCTGCCTCACCTTTCATGTATTTGTGGAGGACATTGATGGGAGAGTGTGACAGCATGGTGAAAACTATTTTATATTAATAGGAGGAAGGAAGGCTCATCTGAATTAGTAAACAAACAAAAACCAAAACCAAAACCCAGCTTTAAAATTGTTCGTATTCTGTGGTATTAAAGAATGCTACTCTTCCTTCCAGTGGCTTTCAGTGATTGGGATTTGGTTATTGGCCTTACTTTAAGGAACAGAGTTGTCCTAACATAGTTTAGGCCATTTTAGTATTTGACTATTGCCGTGTTCATGGGCTCTTCACAAATAAATGGATACTTCTAAAGTGTTTTAAAGATAGTTCATTCTCTAGAGGGTCTCAAAAAGTTCTTTGTCACCTATCCAACACCACTGTAGATAAATTCTCACGAATTTGTACCTTTAGTAAGATTTACCTCCAGTTGTAACTGATCTTAAATAATTTCTCAAACACTTGTCGAATCCTAATTTGTCCCAGATTCTGTGCTCAGTAGCTGGAGGTAGGAGAAGAATCTTCCTAACCTGGAGAAGCTTGTTTACTTAAGAGGGTGGTACTATGCAAGCAGCTGAGACCATGGAACAGTTGGTAAATTAGATGTGTGAGTGTGCAGAAAGTGAGAAGTTTTGTGGTGTGCCTGCTGGCAAAGGGATCCTAGAGGCAGATGGGGTCAAGCTTGCTGGGACAGGAGGAAGAAAAAGGCATTGCAGGCAGAGAGCAGCATGGGTGAGGCAGGAGTGTCAAATAACACGTAGAACAGAATTAGTACAATTTTGAAATGAATGGCAAGTATTCTCTGAGGTTCTCACTTGAGTAATGTAATGGCAGTCTTACTTAAACATGAAGTGAGAAGTTAAATTCTCAGAGTTGTTTTATCCGTTTTTTTTGGATGCGAGAGAATCTTTAAGCAGTACCTTTTTGTCCTCCAGATAAGGAAATTGAGGCCCAGAGAGACTTATGGCCCCCAGCTTTTTAGTGATAGAGCAGCCCTGGCATGCCCAGCCTCTGATTGGAAAACGTTTGTTTCGTCACACTGTCTCCTGAACATTTATTATTGGTGTTCATTTACTGCAGTGAAATGCTCCTACATCGGTATTATATAAAGCATTACGTTTTATTGTAGTAAATGAATAGAAATAGGAAATCTCAGCTGCATTTCATTGCTTAAGGAAAAAACCCTGAAATCTTATTCTAAACTTTTTACATTATTATAAAGGTAATTTATAATAGGTGCTTGCCAGGTTTGATTATAGGTACTATATCAAGGCAGCATTTTAGAACCCATTTCTCAAAGCTCGTCTGTGGAAGTCAGAGTATAGAGGTTTCCCATAGAGCTGCACATGATATCACACTCAGGCAGTTCATGGAGTGTAAGAAAAATCTTAATGCTTTATCGTTTGACATTTTAACCGAGGAAAAACACACACTTGATAGGTTTAACTTACTGTGACATTTTCTTCTATTTCCCTTCCCCTTCAGGTATCTCCAGGGCAGCTTACTAAAAAGTATAGCTCATGCTCAACAATATTTCTAGATGACAGCACGGTCAGCCAGCCTAATCTTAGAACCACAGTAAAATGGTGAGTACAAGTAGGTTGCCAAGGGCTGAGTGACAGACCCCCTTATCGCTAAAAGCATCCTAGCCATACATAAGTTCATTCATTTGAATTGTCCTTTTCAGTGATCAGGTTAAAAAACTGGTGTCAACTATAGATTGATTTCAAGGACCTAAATATGAATTTTCAGTTTCCATTTTAATCTTAGAGCGCATGATAGAAGGGAAAGCCAGTTAGCAAATAAGAAATCCCAGAAAAAGTATAAATCTTTATTTGACGCGTTTCTGTTGCTAAGCCATTGTTGAACACAGTGAGAAAGAGAGGTGCTTTTGATTGGCTGTTTCTAGAGACAATTATTACTGTATGAGTTGTAGTCCTCAAACAACGTGCACTACTTTGGAAGCTGCTCTTAGAAGAAGGAACAGCTTGTCCCCTGCTGGCACCAAAGCGAATCTGCATTTAAATTTAATTGGAGTTTGTCAGATTTATCCCACTGTGCTTTTTTTTTTTTCCTGCACTCTTTCTGTATGAAATTTTACTTCTCCTTCCTGTCCCCCAAAGAGGGGGAGAATATATCAAACCAGTCTTAAGAAATACACACTCAAGCTTAATTTCTTTGTAGATGAAATTTGTTCAACTGAGGTTTTAACTTAATAGACACATTTAAGTTTTGTTTATATATATATATCTCCAACACACTGTATCACTCACAGCAGAGAACAATAAAAGAGGTGAGGTTTCGGAAACATGGCTGTGGTCAGGCTTATACTTAAGGAGACACGAACAGTGTCATGATGATGGAAACTATTCTTTAATTTCTGGGAGCACCTCATAGTCCACAATTGGAGATGCACTTTCAAAACACCCTAATGATGAACCTTTCAAGCTTATTTAAGAGAAAAAAACCAAACGGGATGCAGAGCTTCTTGCCTCCTCCCTCGCGGTTGTCCACGAAACATTAACATCTCCTTAGGATATGAATGTTGATTTTCCAGAACACAGTTTGGGAAATGCTATTTGAAAATATTAATGTCCTTATCCTTAATTTTATTTGTTGTCTTAATTTTATAAGCTAATTGTATTTTTAATTGGTTTTTAATGTGCCAGCTTTTTTTTTAGCTATTTAAATTCTCAGTAACTTCTACTTTAATTAAAGACAGCAAGTTCACAGTCATAATAATGTAACTTTCCTCTCTTGCTTACAATAATAGTTGCAGTCAAGTCATGTTTCAGCAAAAACTGAGCCCCATCTCTAAAGTCCTGAGTTTGGGCACTTATCACATAATCACTCAATGTTTTTCTTCAGCCAAGACACTGAATCTGTGGGTACAAAAACCACTCTACTTTGGCTAGAGTCGCAGCTTCTTTTGAATTCAAAAGAGTCTGATGTCCAGTATATAATTCAAAAGTACTTTGAAAGTAAACCTTGCTCAGGGACTTCCCTGGTGGTGTAGTGGTTTAAGAATCTGCCTGCCAACGCAGGTGACACAGGTTCGAGCCCTGGTCTGGGAAGATCCCACATGCCGCAGAGCAATTAAACCCGTGCGCCACAACTACTGAGCCTGTGCCGTAGAGCCCGCGAGCCACAACTACTGAGCCCGTGTGCAACTACTGAAGCCCACGCACCTAGAGCCCGTGCCGTGCAACAAGAGAAGCCACCACAGTGAGAAGGCCGCGCACCACGACAAAGAGCAGCCCCCGCTCTTGGCAACTAGAGAAAGCCCGCGCGCAGTAACAAAGACCCCATGCAGCCCAAATTAAGTAAAATTAAATAAAATTAAAAAAAAAAAAAAAAGATTTACCTTGCTCAGACAAGAAGGTTTCATCCTTTTTTTTCCCGACCTAGTCTAATTTTTGGAAGTACAGTAAATTTTAATTTGCTCTCATGAAGTTTTAGAAATGATCATTCATCACATTCATTATTGGTGAAATAAAGGTTTACTGAGAAAATTAATAGGGCCAATTGGCTTTTAGGAATGATTTTGAAAATGTTTATCATGGGGTTAGTTTTCAGTGGGGTAGCTGTTCTCAGTGGGGTAGGTGAGCCTTATTAGAATCACTTATGCAACTTTTCAAGATATATGTTTCTGGATGCACAAAGTCCACCCGCCTGCCCCCGCCTCCAAGACACAGTGTCTGTGTGTCTGTCTGTCTGTCTGTCTCTCTCTCACCCACGCACACACACCTGTTGACAAGATGGGGAATGATGTGAAGCATGATTATATGGACAAAAGCATCCCGAGTGATTCTCCGATCTTAACCCTAACTCATTCATCCCTAAACTTTGCTGCACGCTGCAGTCATCTGGGGATCTTTAAAAACAGTCCTGATGCCCAAGTCATACCCAGTGCCGGTTAAATCAGAACATCTTGAAGCAGAAGCCAGGCAGTTTTTAAAGCTTCTCAGATGATCCCAGTGTGCAGCTGAGCTTGGGAGCCACTATTTGGTTAGAGGGCAGGAGAAAGAGAACTGCTTCTGATAATTAGTGGGACCTTAGGTAAGTCAGTTTTAAGCCTTGGTTCCCTTATCTGTAAAATGGGTGGTTTAATTAAATGTCATCTACGGTTCAGTGGTCCTTTCCATCATAAAACTTCTAATGCTGTGATTTTAAAATCAATTTGAAGATGAAACTTTGAAGCACTATAGAAGTATCCATCTTTGATGCTAACGGTGTTACAGGCCTTTATACAAGTGCTAAGATTCTATAGACCTATTCTAAAATTCAGATTTGCCTTCCCTCAATTATTTTGAGTTTCATTTTAGACACTGAGAACAAAGGGGAGCATATAACTTAACCAGAGAACCCCTTTGTTGCCTAATATACAACATCTGTGAATAACTTAGGAATATAGTAACTTAAAAAAGACTACCTAAGGACTTGTATCTATCTGTTCGTTAATACTTTATTTAAAATAATTTGGAAATACCTGTCATTAATAGGATACTGTGTAGTATTATGCTGTCTTATTAGCACTGCTTATTTCAGGATAGCTAGACCTATCATCAGTTTTGTGGCTATAAAATTTTGCTATTAAATTTTCTAATAATTATGTAAAAGTGATTTGAAATCATTTTGGTATAGAGCACTTTTATTATTTACTTTTAGGGAAATAATGGAAAACGGATGGGTAGGTGGATAGCGAACTAAATCACCTGAAATGCAGGGGCTAACAAAAAAACCACACACACACACACACACCCCCACACACAAACTACTATATGGCTTAAATTTAAGCATGTGTATAGATAGATATAACTTGTACAGGACAGAAGGTTTTGTGGGTAGAAGGACAAATGACAGGGGACATATGTAATAATTTATATATTATAATAATCAACCAAAACATGCCTTCTAACAGCATATCTAGCATTTTGGGTCTCCTAATTTTGCTAAAAGCTGAAGAACCTAAAACAAGGGGGAAAGCACCCATGTGGTACTGTTCTGAATTCGAGGATTTCGGGGCCACTGGGCCTCTGGAAGGTCTTCCCTCCTTGCTAACCCCTTTTTAAAAATGTCTTCAGGCCTGATATGATAAAAATCAGTGATGACAATGTATTTTTTTTCCTCCACAGTATGACCTTAGCAATATATTACCACATCAAGAACAGGTGAGCTCTTTTGAAACCTATCTTGTTATTCCAGCTAATTAATTTACAAGGTATCAAGTTTAGTGTTAGGTAATAACTATAGATGTTACTGGCATAAGCTTTTATTATTAGAGTGCTTTTATTACAATATAGAAGTGAATCATTTATTTTTCTCTTAGGACCCTTAATTCTTAGGTTACTGAGCATCCCAAAGAGTATTTGTTTATATGGGTTATATTGATAATTTACTGTATTAGAAATTGAAATTGAGAATTTAAAAAATTAAATTCATTGTATATTAAAACAGGGTGTGCCTTAGCACTACTGAAATTTTGAGCTAGATAATGCTTTGTTGTGGGGTGTCGTCCTGTGTGTTATAGGATATATAGCAGCACCCTTGGCCTCTACTCACTAGATGCCAGTAGCACCTTCTTCCCTCCACATTACGACAACCAAAACTGTCTCCAGCCATGGCCAGAAGTCCCCTGGGGGACGAAATCACCCCTGATTGGGAACCCCAGTGTTCAACATAAATCATTTTTTTTAATGAAAAATAACTATTTTCCACAACAAAAAATATTGAGAGAAAAGTATCTCCTCAATAGAAGACAGCTGATTCTCATATCTATTCTGTCTTCAGTCATTTGTTTTGAAGAAACAATATGAAGAAGATCCAGCCGCTTGCAGATATATAGTTGGAAAAAGGTGTATTTTTAAAGCCTTCAGATAATTTGGTATATTCTTTGATACTGTACCAAAAGTCTGCATGTGCTAGTTTCTTAAATTAGTTAAAATGGAATTCTAAATCATATCAATGAACTTGTAATAAATACTATGTTAAATTAATACCCATTGATCTGTCATGCATACTGAGTAGATCTTTTTACCTGTACCTGACTTTATAATATTATACATTGGTCATTTGGAAAGTATTGGTTCACATTTCTTTAGACAGTGTCAAAAACTCACTTTTGTTAGTATCACCACCAGTCTTACCAGAAAAGTCTTTTAAGTGTTGAGAAGTTGTCAAGTTCACAATCGAAGGTAGAAGTTTTCCAAAACTCCTGATATTTTTAGCTTGATGGCTTGAATTTTATCATTGGCAACAAATAACTTTAGAGTTATTTTCCTTGAAGTGACAGGCTCACTTTGTTCATTTTTGAAAGAATGACTGTGTCAGTTGTACATTCAAATAACGATGGTGTTCGATGAAAAAAGTGTTTCAAATAAAGATGGTGTTCTATGAAAAAAATGACTTACCGCCAAGTCACAAGTGCTTTTCCTTAACACAGCCATATTTCAGTATGTAAAAGTGCTTAATGCATACTTTCCACTTATTCAGAATATTAAAAAGAAGGACCAAGGTTTAAGAACACTATTAATTTTTACTCTTTTATCAAGGATGTTCTTCAAGCAGATTTTTTAACTGCAAGTGGCAGTGAATAATTGAATAACTTCTAATTCAGTTTGGTACCACTGCCTTGATTCATGCTCAGAAACCAGCAGTTTTACCCACTTTTGCTTTTATACATCCATAGCAAATGTCACACAATGTGAAGGGCAGGTAGTGTC
Source organism: Balaenoptera physalus (assembly GCF_965194825.1). NCBI lineage: Eukaryota > Metazoa > Chordata > Mammalia > Artiodactyla > Balaenopteridae > Balaenoptera > Balaenoptera physalus. The sequence goes on along the minus strand of NC_138885.1, from coordinate 109,817,390 downwards.
TTAGTATTCTTATAAAAGCAGTTTTGACCTCTTGGGCCTCCTGAAGGAGGGGATAGGGGAGAATCCCAGAGGCCTGCAGACCACATTTAGAGAACCGCTGTTCAAATGAGCGCAGTGTATTAGTGTGGTGAAATTTTAAATTAAAAAGCCTGGTTTCTTTTAAAATAAAAAGACAATTACATTTTTAACTCAAACTATTTAAAAGAGACAAGAAGAAATACACAATAAGGATATAAAGAACTAAAGAGAAAAAAACGGGAAAAAACCATGAATCTCATATTCACATTGATTGAAGTGAGAAGAATTTATTGCCCACCACCACTGCTTCATAAAATGTTCTTGCATATTCCAGTGTGAGGTTAGAGGGGTGAAAATATATTGGTTTACTAGCATTGCCTGTTAGGGAGGGTCAGTGCTTATAGAGGCAACTCTGGCTGGTTGTTGTAGAAAAGGTTTCACAGAACTTGATGTGCTGAGTAAAAATAGGTCAGGAAACCTTTCTAAGGGTGGAATCCAGGAGAAGAATTTATAAAACTGTTTGCTTCGTTGAAGGTTAAGCTTCCTCTACCCCTCTCTCTACTCCTAGCCGATATTTTACTAAGATAGTAAGTCCTGAATTAATTTTTTAAATGCACATTCTTATTTTATAGAGTTGCAGATAGATCCTTGGATATTTTTGATGAGAGATTACATCCACTCACAGTAAGTGTCAGTTTTATTGAAGTGGTATTTTTCTCTTATACAGTTGTGTTTATTTCATGCTGATTTGCTTTGAAATTAATTACTAGAAGAAAATTACTTCCTCCAGCTCGAAGTCAAATTCATCTTCCTTTAAGTCTTCTTCCCCACGCCATGTTGTGTCTAGTCATTTTCCCGAAGGCGTGTTGTATAAGGGGTTGATGGATATGAACCGAGTTGCACTTTGTGTGAATAGTGAGCAGGTAAGTAAACATACCCAAGTAACAGAAAATGTATCTTTTTAAAGGATGATGTTCCATAGCATCAAACAATATAAATATTTGTAAATAAACCTAATATGATAAGGCCTCTAAGAAGAAAATTAGAAAACTGTTTACATTTTAAACGAATTAAAATGACAAAGTTTTAAAGTTCACTTCTCCGGGTGCTCTGTGGCCACACGTGGCTGGCGACTGCTGTACAGGACAGCACATTCTTAGAGCCTTATGGTTACAGGACACTGGAAATGTGTTTTCAAAGTTGACTACAGAAAAGTATGACATATGGTGATCAGCAAGACTTTTGAGCCTAAAAGTATTGGGTTGGCCAAAAAGTTTGTTTGGTTAGTGAATATATTGTTCAATAAAATGCTTGGTGAAAATGAAAACTGTGTCTTTTATTTTTACTTAAAACCAAATGAACTTTTTGGCCAACCCAATAGTTTACATTTGGTTAGAATTCTGTGGGGAGGAACGTGGAAATACATAAATTTTCTGCGGTTGTGCCTGTATTTTTCTTTAATGAATGGTGGTGAGTACTGGATCACTGTGGTATTTTAGGATCCCATTGTTTAGATTTAAAAGACTACAAGACATGTCACCCAATCAGAATTATTTTAAGGGGCACGTGGGCCCAAGTGTGAAGACTGCTATCTTAAGGGTACTTTTAAGTATTTTTCTTCCGTGGATACTTAAATTGCATTTTTTCTCCCTTCAGCGAGAAAAGATTCCAGAGGAATACTTCGAGCATGATCCTGAACACAAATTCATTTACGGATTTGTTCATACTCTTTCTAGTGCCGCACAGCTAACTGCTGAAGGTGCAGTAGTAACTTTGGTAAGATATTTTTTCTTTCATAAAGCATCTGTAGAAATTTCTGTCTTGTACACATGGTATGGTCCTGTTTTTCCCAAATGAAAGTAGGTTCCTGAAACGATCATTAGAACTTTATTAAGAGAAACCTATCAAAAGAAAGTAAAGTATACACATTTGAGCTTTAATCATCATTATGATTTAAAACGTTGCCATTGCTTTTCTCATCACAAAACAATTGCTATTAAAGGCAGCAGGAGAGATTTCTGGTTTCTCCTTCCACACCTGAGGGGACACACGCACGCACAGTGCACACACGCACACACAGACGACGCGTGTGGTGGTGGTGGGGCGGGGCAATCACTGAGCGCTCTGGTCCACAGGCAGAAACAGGTTCCGGGCAGTTTGAAGCTGAGTCCCAGACTGCACTGCCTAGGCAGTTCTGATGTGTGTCCTGACTGAGAACTACTGCCCTCAGTTCTCTGTTCCTTGGATAATGGATAATGGTGTTAACCATCCCTGCTGTCCTCTTACTGCCTGCATGTGAAGTTGCCCAGGACTAGGGTGCCAGTAGGACTTCAGAAGGCTTTACTCTAGTTAGCCTGCTAAGCTACAGCTGTGTAAGGACCTTTTTGTCATCCATTCCTAATTCCTATGGTAAGATTTTATCATTTGAATAATAAATCATATTCAAGTGAGAGGTAGTTGGGATTGTTTTACTCCTCCCTATAGCAAACCTGTAGGGGGGAAAGTCAGCTGCGTGGTCTGCAGGGAAGGAATACTTAGGCCACTCACTGCCTGCTCCTATCAAGGCAGAATTTAGGACAGGAGGCTTGTCCTTTTGAAAAGAGACCCCTCAGTGGGTACTGGATCAGACACAGGCCTTTTCTTGGCGCTACAGGCCACTTGGAGTGCTTAGCACATGCTTGAGAGAGGCAGGAATGGTGCTTGCATATGGAGAGCTAGGAAATGCAGGAAGGAGAGTATTTGGGTTGGAAGAGGGGCATTTCTTTGTAGCCAAGTTAAGCTTGATGTACCTGCGAGACAGCAGAATGGCAGTGTCTAGTAATCATTTGAATATATGGGATTGGAGCATGAATCTGAGCTAGAGGGAGGGAATTAAGTGTAGCTGTTCAAATGCAGAGAAAGTATGTAAAATAAAAAGTGGGTAGAAGATAGATCCTACTAGAGACTGTCAGCACTTAAGGGACAGATCCCCAGAGGAGTGGCTACAGTGGTAGGAAACCCAGCAGAGAACCCTAAGAGACACCAGGAGAGGTTCAAGAAGGAGAGTATGGTCCAAACGCTAAATGCTACCAAGAAGTTGCTCATGTCATAAATACCATGTCACTGAATACCTACTCTGTGTCACTTTTCTACATGTGGGGGGTGGAGGAGAGAACAAGTTGGATAAATAAAGTTCTCGCCTTTATGGAGCAAGTGTGGAAGACGTAAATTTTTTTTTTTTTTTTTTTTTTATCGGAGTACAGTTGATTTACAGTGTTGTGTTAGTTTCAGGTGTATAGCAAAGTATAAGTGTTTTTTTTTAATGAGTGTTTTTTAAAAGATGACTATTTCAAGTGGTGGTAAAAACCATGAAGAGAAAGCAAGGTAAAGGGATAAAGTGATTAGAGGGGCTTACTAGAAAGCTCAGGAAGAGCCTCTTTAAAGAGGTAATGTTTGAACCCAGGACCTGGCTGAACTGAGGAAGATCAGGTACGCTGGCATTACGGGCAGAGGGGACAAGTGCAAGGCTCTGAGACAGGAACTTGTTCTGTGTGTTCAAGGAAAAGCAAGGTGGCCATTGTGATCCGAGCGGGGAATGAGGGAAAGAGCATAGGTGATGAGGTCACGGAAGGACAAGGCCGTACCGCACAGGGCCTCGTAACTTGCAGGCCACGGGAAGAAGGTATTTGTTTGATGGGAAGCCTCTGGCAGATCTGGAGCAGGCGCATAAAGTACTCTTAATTTAAGAGGCTCTCCTGGCTGCTTTGGGGAGAACAGACTGTAGTCTGTTGGGAGGCAGAGAAGTTAGGCAGTGGCAGCGATACAAGTCAGAAGTGACAGACAGAAAAGCGGTCAGGGTACCAGTGAAGGTAGAGATAACAAGAAGTCCTAACAGATTGGAGCAGGATACACTCAAGTGCAGGTTTTTGGTCTCAGCGACTGGGCGTGTGGCAGTGCTCTTTCATTTATGAGGGAAGGCCTGGGGAGTGGAGCTCTGGGACGAAGAGCTCTGGGTTGTTTGTGTGAAGGCACCGGTGACCACGGCAAGAGTAGTCTCTGTAGAGTGGTAGCAGCAGGAGGCTGACTGAAGTGGGTTAAGGAGAGGATGGGAGATGAGGAGCTGGCCTCAGGCCTGAGGACGCCGTCTAGGGGCAGTGGGGGACAGGCTGGGGACATGGAAGCATTCACACTGGAGGAAGCCTCTGACAGAGAGGGAGAAGTTGTTCAAAAGGAGACTAACTGTGGGCACAGTGCTCTGCAGAAGTGAGGTGGGATCAACTTCATTCATAGGAGAGTTAGCTTCAGTGAAAAGAAAGAAATCTCGCTTCCTCCGAGACAGGAGGGCAAGTGGGATAAATGAATATCAGCACGTGTACCAAGTTTGCCAGTACAAAGGTGAGAGGAAGTTGAGAGATTGCCAGTGTCGTTTCAGTGCCTCTGATGAGTCCCATAAAGTAGAGAGTTGAACCTTGCGGGGAGAGTCGTTCTTAGGGTACTAGAGAGTGCTGAGTTCTTTGGGGAATGGGAGCCGAATTTCACTAAGAACATATAATCTCAATACCCGTGTTTGAAAACACAGTAGAGTTTGGAGGGCATGGGCGAATCTGAGCTGTCAATCTGATAACCCTTCAGAGAGTAAACAGACTCTTTCAAACTGGACATTTTTCTTTTTGTCAAATGGCATATACACTCTTCTACAGAGGTAACAACAAATCACAGCTTACCTCTCTAATCTTTGCTCAGCTGTTAACTCCATCCAGTTCTTTGTAGGGTAGACATTTGATACATGTAAAAGAAACCGTGAAATCATCTCACAAACCGGCAGGTTTAGAGGAGCCCCAGGGATACAGACACAGGCAGGTCTTCCCACCTTAAAACCAAAAGAATTGACTAAGCTGCAGATTATGTAAGACAGAAATGAATAATGAAATGATAATGGAGATGTGAAAAATTGGGGCTATGAAAAGGACTACCCTTTGTATGCATGTGTGTTCCTTCAAAAGGCACTAAAATATGGGAATACTTGACAGTTGTAAAGCCCCTTTGTACTGCCTGTCCTGCTGTGCCACGCAGCAGCCACTGGGAGGCTCTCTTGACCACCAGTTTTTATCTTCAAGTTCATGCCACAAAAGGACTGGTGACTGACTCTGAAGAGAAGGTAAAGATGTGCTCAGTCTTACCAGAATTTTACACACTCAAGCGTTATGTAAAATCGCCATGCAACCACCACCAGTCTTGTAGTTAACATTGCACGTGATAGGCACTCAAGCATTTACTGAACAGTTGAAGTCGACACTGGGCTGTATGTGCTGCCCTTGACAAGTGGGAAGGTAATAATACAATGCGTGTCTTTAGAATGCCCTTTGCTGAGATGTCCTTTCATTCCTGTGACCAAAATTGGGTTGGAAATTCACACGGGCAGGGCAGAGTAGAAATATCAGACTCACAGAAATATCTGACTTACAACTGTGACCTGGCCTCTGGCCTTGGCTTGGCTGAGCAAAGTCTTTGTAGAACCTAGGAATAAAAGGGGTGTCAAAAAGAGATGAAATCTGTCATTCCTAACAATTCTTATCACAGCACTTAAACTGAACGAAAATCAAAGATCAGTGCTCTACTTTTGCAGGTTTACTTAGAAAGGCTTTTAACTTATGCTGAGATCGACATTTGCCCCACTAACTGGAAAAGAATTGTTTTGGGAGCCATTCTTCTTGCCTCCGAGTTTTGGGACGATCGGGCTGTATGGAATGTGGACGACTGCCAGATCCTCAAGGACGTTACAGTTGAGGACATGTGAGTTTGTAAGGTTACCGTGAACTTTCTAACCATTTTCCAATACCTCATTTGCTCTCATAAAGTTTACATTTTTAAGAAATGTTACATTTTAAGAAAGGTTACCTTGTGCAGAGAGCTGAAATAGACATAAAATTACAGCCTTCTTTCTATCTAGCTGTAGTATAACAATTTGTATTTCCCCTCATTCATTGGTAGGTCTTGATGTGTTATTGTTGTAATACTCTGCTTGAGAAATTGAAATTATTTTTCTGGTGGTTTTTGCCAAACATTTTACAAGCTCACTACCAGAGCAACATGGTACAGTAAGTAACTTGACAGCTTTCTTAAAGCTGTCTACCAGGTCCAGTCCATTTTTAAGGGGCACATGCCTGGTCTTTGAAGCAAGTGGCCACTGTTAAGGTCTTAGGGCCTCTAGACTACTGACAGGTTATAATTTCAACCTGAGTCACACATTGTGTATTTGCTTTTGCTGGTCTTTTTCTCCTTTTTATCTGAGGTTCTGTTGTTACAGAAACTATGATGTACAGGTAGCCACATATAAAGGTTTCAGATCCCTGTGTTCCTGTCTCCTCCCCTAAAGTCTGCTGAGCTAGGAAACACCTACCTCTCAGGTCGTCCGGGAAGCATCCCTGGGGCCTCACCCAGGGCACTCAGCAAACACAGCGGCACTTTGTGGGGCCTTGAGTTAACTAGGCAGGTTCTCCTCACAGATGGCACGCTCACATTGGCATGAAACGCCAGGCTTCCAATCTGGCTCTGGTGAAGGGCCCCAAGGGTGGGAAGCAGGATGAGCCAGAGAGGTAATTCCAGCAGACTCTCGAAGTGCCCGCTTGACAGTGAACCTGTCTTTGTGGGTGGCATTCAGGAAAATGTGAAAGGACACCTCTTGATTATATTGGACAGCAGCGGCCGATCAAGATGGCAGGCAGGGGCAAGAGTTTGTTTTTGTTACCTTTGCCCCTTACCCTAGATAATTCACAATTACCAAAGTGCATATTTACAGCTGAAGCGAGGAAAGCTGTGACTAAGAGAAGGGACCAGTGACTGTCAGTAGCTGTCAAAGTGGCTTTTGGTGAAAATGCCCACTTTGGTGATCATGTAAACCAGGTGGTCGTGGTGATATTGCTGGTAGCAATCTTAGCAAACAGTGGAACAGCAGATAATGAATTTGAAATGAATAGAAGTACTTTTGGAAGTTGCAGAAACTAAAGTGACGTTGACCAACACTATCATCAGTCTTTGAACTGGTCCCTTGAAGGAAGGAAAATTTGTAATCGTGAACACCATCCCTGCCATGATGGCAGCTGAAATTTTCTCAGAATCTGCAGCTGAGCTGACTGGGGCTCTGGTTCCAGGTACAACATCCGAGAACATGCAGGGAAACGTGTGGGTGTTCATAGACATTGAGCCCAGGAGCATTGGCGGCACTGTCCAGCTATGAAGAAACTAATTCTAAACAACGCTTTTCTGTGTAGAACGGAGAATCACCAGGAGTTATGTTTATAATAGGCTGCTTTTGTTTATGATCTTTGGGAGTTGGAAAGCATTACAACAAAGTGTTTAATACACATTTGTTTCATCCCTCTGCTGTTGACTACTATTTGTAATGGTCTCATTTTGAGTCTGAATTGAAAAATTGCTGTCTATCAGCTTTTCCTTAAAACTTTCTAACATCTCTGTGTCTTGTTAAATATATATTTCCCTTCAAAAGAGTAAGTTAAACTGAGCAGCTGCTGTTCAGACAGTTTGCTGCGCCTGTAAGTGGTAGGCTCTTCAGCCACCTAGCCATTTACAAACAGCAAAAAACACAGAAGATGCATATTCTGTAGGCATAATGCTTTTCTTCAGTGATTAAAGCTCTATTAATAGACATGTTAATCCTATGAAGTACTGTATTTCCACACAATTAAAATGTATTAGTGGAGAAAATATAAAAGGGATAGTGAAGTGCATTTATTCCTGTAGTAAATTAAGTCCTGATTAGCTGATTATCAAAACATTATCTGATTTACATTTCTATAGACTTCTGGCCGTATGAACAGGAAATTAATTTTGGAAGTAGGTTCAGTTAGGTTTAAAGTTCAACAAATGAGAAACCTCATTTCTGCTCATACTCTGCTCTCCATACAGGAGAACATGGAGCATTTGTTGATTTATCCAATGGATAAAATATTAACACTTGAAAACCAAGAAACCAAATGTATTGTAAAATAAGCCACTTGCATGTTTGTTTGGGTATTTATCATTTTTATCTAATCAACTCTCTAAAGTGATTGCTGTGAAAAGTGGTAAGATTTACTCTAACTTTATATTTATTTACTTAAACATTTGGCAAGCAAATGGCTGGATATGGTCATATAGCAGAAGCCTGCTCCCAGCACTCTACTTTCCCACTTCATTGAATTCGCCCTCTGTGGGCGTGTGCAGTCTGTCCTGGCAAGGGGCGGTAGGTCTGAACATTCTGGGCTGCTCTCCTAACACCGGGGGCAACAACTGCTCTATCAGAGGTCGTATCGTAAAGTGGGTTTAGTCTAGCTGAGACATAATCTTACTGCCTTCCTAAGCTTAAAAAGTGCATCCTGTCCTGTCATGGTGACGACAACTCACCCTAGTAAGGTTTTAAGGTGAACAGAAACTTGCATTATGCCCTTTGACACAGCCCCATGCACGGGGTGGGGGTGGGGGTGGGGGGATTCCCTTTCCCATCGAATGTAGCTTATTTATTTATTTACTTGAGATGAATCCTTGTTGCCTCAAGAGTTTTCCCCCCTCAGAGATAATAGCAGTGGCTCTCGATGGATCCATTTGTTGCCGTGGTGATGTGCCCACTCCTTTTGTTGGCTCGTCTCTACTTCAGTAAGCCCCTTCCTGTCATCAGCCCGGTGAAAATGTCTGCAAGTTCTTCAGAGCTAATAAACAGCATACATCATTCCTTTCAACTGATCACTAGAGCGGGGCCTCGTGAGTGAGTGTGGAGCATGAATCGTACAGCTGCACTAATGGAACTCTGAAGAATGAGCCCCTGAGTCAGCAGCATGAGTGCATAAGAGGGCCATGACCTCTTCCCCCTTGTCCCAGACTCAAAGTGCTGGGACGCAGAAAGGACCACAAATAGCTGTACCTTGTTTGCACATTAGGGTATTAATCCAGCTGGGTAGCCATTATTGGTTTCAAAACAGTATTTAGAGCCATCCTAGTAGCTCAGAATGGTATTTTTGAAGATAGCCCAGTTGACTAAAATTGTCCTGTGTTGGTTTTGTCTTCTCCTCCTCCCCCAGGAATGAGATGGAAAGGCACTTCGTGGAGCTACTTCAGTTTAATATTAATGTTCCTTTCAGTGTGTATGCCAAATACTACTTTGACCTTCGCTCCTTAGCAGATGACAACAACCTGAATGTTCTATTCACTCCTCTTAGCAAAGAAAGAGCACAGAACTTAGAGGTAAGGCTGTGAAATCACTAACTGGGGTTTTCTGTCAGCCACCGAAGCCACACCTGTAGCTAAATTATATTAAGCAGTGATTAGGAAAATGGAAAGCTGTTAACAGTTTGAAGAGCTTATTGACCCGTTGGCATCATATTTCCTGTGTCTTTTATGGTTTATACAGGGATCCCACATTATAAAAAAAAAAATTGTCTCTTCTGTAACCATAATTCAGAATACTTTCAATCATATTTAATCTGTTCTTAATGGTTTTCCATTTGAACCTCTACACTTACATATAACCATACATGAATAATTTCTTAAAATTGTATCCCTAATCAGATGTACCTACAGAATCTACTTACCACTCTTAACTGTCTGTTTTTTTTTTAATAATTGATGTTTTGGACTATTTCTACTGTCTTGATATTTTTAATAAATAAATAAATGTATTTATTTATTTATGGCTGCATTGGGTCTTCGCTGCTGCACGCGGGCTTTCTCTAGCTGCGGCGGGCGGGGGCTGCTCTTCATTGCGGTGCGCAGGCTTCTCATTGCAGTGGCTGCCCTTGTTGCAGAGCACGGGCTCTAGAGCGCAGGGTCAGTAGTTGTGGCGCACGGGCTTAGTTGCTCCTCGGCATGTGGGATCTTCCCGGACCAGGGCCCAAATCCGTGTCCCCTGCATTGGCAGGCGGATTCTTAACCACTGCGCCAGCAGGGAATTCCCTCTTAACTGTTTTTTACTCAGCTTGCAGTTCGTGTGTGTGTGTGTGTGTGTATGTGTGTGTGTGTGTGTGTGTGTGTGTGTATCACAGTTCAGTCCCATGAGTTTATTAGACAAAGCATCCGTGGCTAACCTGAGAGACCTATACTTGGAAGGTATAATGTGGATTCAGATACTGGATGTAGAAAGTACATGAGTTTTTAATATAAATGGTAACGTACATGGAACAACGTAATACTTATGGCTTATGATTTTTGGTGGGTATACAGCAAAATTCACAACTGAAATGAACACATTTAAAATTGATACTTTCTGTGGTACCTTGGTGGTACTTTAGAATAAGATGTTTTTCTACCATAATTTATGTGCAAGTGAAATAGCACCTTTCAGCGCTTGTCATTAGACCTCTCCTACCTTCAGCACATACCTACCTGATTAAAATTTTCTTAGAGTATGTAATAACTAATGAAAACTGAAGAGAAGTTGAATAGCTGAGTAAACACTGATTTTGCCCAAGTGTATGTCCATTACGTTTAAGGATCACGTGTGTAGGTAACAGATGATATTGCTATTAGGAGCCTATCATTAGGAACCCAATTTTTAAGTAACTCTAAGTTATTAGGGCAAGTTACCCCTTGCCCCAGCAATCTAATCATAGCCCTTAAAGGTTATTACCTTAGGGAACTGTCAGTTAGTGTAGATATCAGCTATCCAAAGTAGCAGTAACTATGAACTTATCTAAACGAATGGAGATGTGTGGCTTATCAATGATGCTTTTTTTGTTTTTTTAAGGTCCGAACATTTTTTTCCCCCCTAATTATACCTATGTTCTACCTGATTGACTTTCCTAGGCCATTTCCAGATTGTGTGACGACAAATACAAAGACGTGTGTAGAGCTGCTATGAGAAGGTCTTTCAGCGCTGATCATTTCATTGGTATTCGGCGCTCCAATGCCATCCTCTCTTAAGGGAGAAGTGAGGGGTTGTAACATCATAAACCCCTCGAAACAAAGACTGGAGAAATATCACCTCTCCTGCTCAGAAACCAGCAAAGTTAGTATTTTCACCTTAAAGAAAGACATTGAATTCAAGAGACTCATGGACAAGCGAAGATTATGCTCATAGGAAAGAACGGGACCTCGTCAATGTAACACGCTCTTCTGTCCTTTTTATTGTAAACAGAGTTACAAAAACCACTCCAAAGCTAAAAGCTCCCAATCCACGCACAGATATCTGCTCCCAATCCACGCACAGATATCTGATAGCTGTGAGCTATGTGAGGTTTTTTAATTAATAGTTTAAATTTTTAGACTTTAAAGACACTAGCTATATAACTTCTATGTTTTTCTTACCTCACTGTCCCATACTGCTGCATATTCCTTTAGAATCAGTGCAGTATTACCATCAAAAAATGGGACTCCAAAAAAAAAAAAAAGTAAAAAAACAAAAAAAGAAAAAAAAACAAAAAAACAAAAAAAAAACAAAAAAGAAAAAAAAACAAAAAAAAACAAAAAAGAAAAAAAACACAAAAAAAAAAACAAAAAAAAAACATGGGACTCCTAACAACTCATAAAGCCAAACTTCGGAACAGACTGTTGTAGCATCGTTAGGTTTTGCAGGGTTCTTCCTCCCTACTATATCATTGAAGCTGCTAGTCATTATTGGCAATCAATTTAAACCAAAAAGCTGCTGAATAACACATGTCATCCAAATTCTTTGCAGGCAGTACTTATTAGCATATTAGCATGTTTGCGATCATAAACAGAGAAAGTAGGTTATTTCCTTCTATTGGGTCCGTGCTGCATTTCTTGTTAACTATAATGGTGCTTCTGATTTTGTGATGATTTTCCTCTTTGTTATGTACTTGTGTTAAAGGATATTTTCATAATTCCAGCCAACATGGTGGTCCAGTAATTAACAAGCCGGTGATGAAATAGAAGGTGTCCCAAAAGTCCCAAAATTAGAACAATTTTAAGCTTTAATATAGTGTGCTTGGATACTCCAGAACAGTGTCGCAGAAGTATAAATGCTAGACTGGCAAAACATCACTTGAAACTTTAATCGAATTTCTTCTAAACTCATTTACTTTTGTACATTTTAAACATTAAGCTTTTATTTTTTTATTTTTTATTTTTTTAAATGAATTAATTTATTTAATGGCGTGTTGGGTCGTTTCTGTGTGAGGGCTTTCTCTAGTTGTGGCAAGCGGGGGCCACTCTTCATCGCGGTGCGCGGGCCTCTCACTGTCGCAGGCTCTCTTGTTGGGGACACAGGTTCGAGCCCTGGCTTGGGAAGGCCCGTGAGCCACAATTACTGAGCCTGCGCGTCTGGAGCCTGTGCTCCGCAACAAGAGAGGCCGCGATAATGAGAGGCCCGCGCACCGCGATGAAGAGTGGCCCCCGCTTGCCACAACTAGAGAAAGCCCTCGCACAGAAACGAAGACCCAACACAGCCATAAATAAATAAATACATAAATTTTAAAAAATAAAAAATAAAACAATAAACGCTTAACGTTTAAAATTTACAAAACTAAATGAGTTTAGAAGAAATTCGATTAAACTTTCAAATGATGTTTCGTAAGTTTGTGGCATTTATACTTCTACAAGTATCAAAGCTTAAAATTGCACTAAGACTTGAGGGGATACCTCCCCTCCTCTTTTTAAAATAGTCCTTTGCAAGGCTGGGCTGCTTACCTGCTTGATCACCTAAGTTTCTTTTTTCTAGATTTGGTGAAGGAATTATGAACAACAGTGTTAATTCACATGTAATAAATTGAAAAGAACTGGACCCTAGTAGTAGTGACAGGAGAGTAAGTGATACGAAACAGCTTTTCTATCCTGTGTGTTAACCTGGCTGTAGGTGTCTCACTTCAAGTTCTATGTAAGAGGAAACATATAAACCTTAGGAACCCTTACCTCAGGCTTTAAAAGGCAGGGAGGTCCAGTAATCAGTCTTTTTGGAGATTGGTAACGATGTCACCTAAACTTGAAATATTAAAAAAACAAAAAAAAAAAAGTGTTCTCAACTATGTGAAATCTTTCTCCTCCTACCTTCTCAAATGTAATCCTAGGAATTTTGCCTGTAAACAAAGCATTTCTGGGCCAGAAGTACTTTCTCTCTTTATAGCAAGGCTTCACATTATACTGAGTGCTGCAGGTTCCATCATTTTTAAGGGACAGAGACATAAATGATAAATTATGGTATATAAAATACTACAATCTACCACCTCAAAAAATATTGTTTATGGAGTTTGGAGCTTGGAAATTCAAGTACTGATTGCAGTTTTATTTTGAAAAGAATGCTACAACTTATGTGGTTTTTCTTCCTCATGTTTATATTAAAAGAAAAGCTAATAAACTCTGTTTTAATTAAAATATATGGCTACTGTGTTTGTAACACTTCTCACTGTTCACATAACATTACAACTCTGCCTAACTCAAATGTTTTCAGTCAGCTCTGATAGTCGGGCCTTAAAGCATTTTCCAACTAACCATTCATAAGTTGTTTTGACCCCTGCCTTTAGTTAAGATGTAGACATTTATTTCTTCAGCTTACGCTCTTTTCAACCTGAAGATAATCTAGTCCACTTAAAATCACTGGCTACAGTGCTCAGTGGCATAATGCATTAGATGGCATTTTTGAATTGTTTGTTATGGTGCCAAGATGGAAATGCACATTGAAAGATAAAAGTAGGTAAATCCACAGAGAAAGGAATTACAGGAATACTGTAGAATCAGAACTTGTTGTTTGAGGGTTTCAAGCAATTGAACAGGAAAGAAAATGGAAGAACAGGAAGCAGTAGAATTGTGGTTGCTGTTAAGAGGGTGACTTTTAAACAAGCCACGTAATTTGACTTTAACATGCTATTTCACTTAACATTCAGTTGGAAATATACCAGATCTCTCAAGTTTCTTTTAGACCCTAGCCACTGCACTTGAGCAATATTCCATCAGTCCTGATAGTATTGCCGTAGTATTTCCTCCACCTTAGTTACCTTCCTAAGGTCACATCTTTAACTTTGTTCTTGTTAAGTTGCTGATGAGGAGAAATGATCTGATTTAGTACAGAAGGGAAAAAAAATCGATCACAAGTCACTGTTTATATCAATAGTTTGCACCGCGTAGTAATATGCCAGTTACTAAGCAGAAATGCTGACATATCTCGAGTGGTCGAAGGTTTGAAAAAAAAAAAATTGGGGGTAGGAACATTGGGCATGACTGTAGCTTCAAGAACAAGTTGGTAGAATAAGGGGAATCGCTAAAAATTGCTTTTCCCCTTCAGCTTTAATTCTAGAGGCAATACAGCCATTTTAATAAATGGGAAATTGAGGCAACTTAAGGTAAAAATTTAAACATCACAAAGTAGGTTCTCCAACAAATATGGGGCATGGAAACTAGTTATTAATAGGGTGGCAACTATGGCATGTTTTTCCAGATTTTTATACCGAGGAAGGGTTTGTTCCCTAAAGTAGTAAGACTATAAAAGAATATCTGACTACCTGAACTCAAATTTTATTTTTTCGCTTTTTAAGAAAAATTATTTTTCTCTATTGGAATACTGACATCTGTGCAATTTTAACTCTGGTATACCGTGAACTGAACTTTATTCTTTACAAGGAAAAGACAAAAGTTTGAAATGTATGTTTGAACCAAATTAAATTGCCATTTTTGTATGTTAAATTCATGTGGTTGACCCTAAGACAACTTCTTAGGGCCCAGTGTTTCTGGTTAAGAGAAATTTTTTCCACCCTGTATCAGATTCCATCATGACCCTATGCTTTCACATTTACTCCTAATGTACCCTGTATGCCCATTCTTGAAATTCAACAGCACTAAATCCTAGTTTTACAACAGGTCAAATTTCATTTCTTAGTTTTCCCATTCTATAAAATATACCATTCCTTGATTTTTGAAAAATGCTGAAGCCAGTATTTACTGGAAAACAATTCACTCTGTATTCAGGTTATGCAATGTTTTTGGAAATGTTTACCTATAGCGTGTAGGTTAGCTAAAATCTTTCATCACCCAAGACTTCTCTCTAACCACATGTAAAATGACTACGACTGTTCCCTCACCCAGAAGCCGCATTCTTGAGTATAGAGCTATTTGGTAAAGCACTTGACAGCTGGTAGGGGCTCTCCCAGGGGTAAGTGCTAATTTCTATGCAGAATCTGTAGATTACACCCAGCATCTATCAAGTTAAGGATTAGATCACCTAAAATCTTAACTGTTAGCCACTCACCAGCCTGGCCAGCCTGACACCGTGCCAGCAAGAATACAAAAGATCTAGGAGCCCTTCAGAGACACCTGGTCCCTTGTACACAGGTGCAATCTGTTTGGCTTCTGAGGCAATTTCCACTAGTCCGTTTTAAATGGGTTTGGCAGATGAGATAACATGTACTTCATGTGAAAGAAATGTTATGAATACCAGTTTATGGTTTAGGATCGCTAACATGCAGAAAGAACCAGGAAAGTGAAGTAGTATAGAAATTAAGAGAAATCCAGAGTCAAATGAAAAGAGGTGAATGTTCTGTAAAGAAAAAAAAAAAAAAAAAAAAGGAACAGGTTAGGTGATTACTTAACTGCTGTGAGGGCAGCTAAATAATTTGAATGTGATTAGAGAAAGTCAGTGACAGCCTCAGAACCTAAGGTCCTCAAGAATATGTCGATCTCTACTTCAAGACCTCAAATTACTCTGCTAGCTTTTTCTTACAACATCTATTCCTTCATCTTACCGTTCTCAATTCTACTGACCTTTACTTCTAGCTCCCCAGATGGTGGCCCTTTATCTCCTCACTGTGGGAACCGACTCTTCCAAACGCAGGGCATCAGTGTTTTGTCCACCTCCCACTGCCCTCTCTCAACAAGGTCATCTCAGCTTCACCCTTTGACTCTCTGCTCGTGTCCAATGTGGCAGTGCTTGATGTTGGTTACTACTATGAGCCATTTCTAAAACACTATCACCAGGTTCCAGGAAATACAGGACTTCTATGGCTCACGGGCTAACTGGCCCCTTGTAATCCCCTTTAATCAACTACTTGAGCCCTCCTGTGTTCCCACAAAGTAGTTGTTCCCAATTTGCTGCACTCACTCCCCTGATCTGCCCACATCCCTAGATGTATCTCCTCAGGCTAGGCAGCAACCCCACCTTCCAAACTCCAAAACTCATTTCATCTGGCATTAGGAATAGATGCCTCACTTCTTAAGGTAACCCCTCTCATCTAAGGGAGAGGATTCCATCCCAACTCTTCAAATCAAATTTCTATATCCAACACCCCCACCACCAGGATGGTGGTGAGGATGGGGCAATTTGACCTTCCTCAGCCCTTGACATGTCCTAGTGTTTCTCAAGATGTGGTCTCCAGACCACCTGCCTCTCATGGGCTGAAAGTCCCTGTAAGAAATGAAGCTTCTCTAAATGCAACGCGGAATCCTAGAACAGATAAAGAACATCAGTGGAAAATCTGGTGAAATCCAAATGAAGTCTGGAGTTAACAGTAGTGCGTTAATGTTGACTTCTTAGTTTAACAAATGTGCTATGATAATATGTTAATATTAGGGCAAAACGGATATATCTTTGCAACTTGTCTGTAAACCTAAAATCATTCTAAAAGTTTACTAAAACAGAACAAAAAGACCTAATTCTTGGATCCCAAATTCATCTCAATTCCTGGAGCTGAAGCCTGGGAATCTACATTTCTAATAGGAAGCCCAAATGATTCTTATGCAGACACAAATTTGAAAACTAGTCTTTCAATTCCCTTTCCATTCCATGCCTGAATGGCTGCTTCCTCCTTGTTTTACTTACCTTAACCTGATTTCATCTTTTAGATCCTCTCAACCCTAAAATATAAGTACTATCATTATCCCCCTTTCACAGATGAGAAAGTATAAGATGCAGTACACAAACGAAGTACTAAGAGCTTAAGTAATTTGTTCAGGATCAACAGCCCATGAATGATGGAGCTGGGAGTTGAATCCCTAATCAGTCTAGCTCCCAAATCTATGCACAGAACCATTCTACTTCCTCTCATTCTGTTGCACGTAAGAGCTCTGTAACTAAATCACTAAAAGAAGCATTATTACCTATTTCTCCAACTTCCTAAGTCCAACAGTGCCCCCCTTTTCCACTGGGGGGAATGAACAATGAGAAAGCATTGGGAAGATGTGCCAACTAGAGACCTGGACGGGTAAGGCACAGTGGCTCTTGCACCAGGATCCAGCTCAACTGCTGTATTCTCTGTTCTCCCAAATGCCCTAACATGTACCAATCTAATAATGCTCATAGTACTCACTTTGATGCTAAATTAATTATCTCAGGTTTACTAAGCATCTGTCCAGATTGTCAGGGAAGTGCCAACTCTAAATCAATTGACAGTTGGCCCTCCGTATCCACAGGTTCTGCATCAGTGGATTCAACCAACCATGGACTGAAAATACTTAGGGAAAAAAATTTCAGAAAGTTACAGAAAGCAAAACTTGAATTTGCTGCACACCACCAACCATTTGCATTATATTTACAACTACTTACTTAGGATTTGTATTTGGTGTTATAAGTAATCTAGACATGACTTAAAGTATAAAGGAGGGTGCGGGGGAAGATGGGAGGATTGTGCGTAGGTTATATGTAAATACTGCACCGTTTTCTATAAGGGACTTGAGCATCCATGGATTTTGGTATGGGGTGGCACGGGGGGGAGGGAGACTACTGGAACCAATGACCCACAAATACAGAGGGAGAACCATATATCCTCTTATCTTAGCTGGGTTCCCTGACTTGTATTTAGACCTTAATACAAAGTTGTGGATCTAACTGCTGAATGATGAAGTTTTGGGAGTTTCTGACTGCAAACCAGACACACACAACAACAGCAGCACTTCTATCCAAATTGCTTCAGTACAGAGTATAGATGGAGGGTTGATAAAATAGAACACAATCTCAGGTAATGTCTCTGTTCTTATGTGTATTTTCCTTCATTTCTTCAAGTGAATCATGAAACAATCACAGGATCAGCAGGAGAAACCTATGAAGTATATTCATTCAGGTAAAACATGTTTTCATTAGTTCTCCTTCTGGTGATTGGAATTTCTTTGATTTTATTATCAATAAAAACGTTGCCACTTGTATTCAAAGTACATCCGAGAAATCTGATCATGAAGTTAGAATGCACATACCTCCTTCAGATACTCTTAGAAAACAGTGTCTCTCCATGAAAGCATGAGAAAACTACTTGTACAGCATCTTATTTGCTTTACCATTGCTTTAATGCACTTTAAAATTTAGCTACATTAATTGGGAACAAAGAAACAAAAATAGACATTTCTTTGTTTTTCATAAATAACTACTCTCCATATTTGATAAAAATCTCAAAGCATTATTTTAACTTCCCACAAGTATAATACATACAATTTTTTTTTTCTGAAATAATAAGGTCAGCAAATTAAGTATCTTGGCACTAATATAACCACATACAACTGCTATTCTACTGACTTCCAGGAACAAAACAAAAACAGAAAACTTCTTATCAAGATGCTCTGGGTTTCCTTTTGCTAGTGTTAGGGATCCGGAATTATAATCATCTGCCAGTAATAATTTTATAGATTCTAGTTGATTGTCTACAAATAAAATATCGCTGGCTCTGCTTTGTGAGTTCTGGATTTGACATGACACTGACAATACCGCATGGGACAGGCACTATACACACATGGAAATCAGGAAAAGTACTGAATGCCCTGGACTCGAACTACTGACTCAGTATGTGCCTCACTTGGCTCAGTAATAAATTCACCTGCACCAAACCCGTATCAAAAGTCACTAAATCTCTCATATATATAATATATATTATTTATATACACACCCACAACACATACACACTATACATACAGTTTGTAACAACATGAAGTAATATTGTCTTCAAATGATGTACCACAGACTGAAATAAATCCTGTAATTGTCATCAAGCTGCTAGAAGCTTTTGAGAGTTCTGAGCCAGGTTACTTAGTTACTTTCATCCTGCCTACCCTTCATTCACCCTGCTTTAATGTCTTGGTAGCTTTTTCTTTCAAAACCACCCTCCTCGACCCAGGCGTATTTCTTTCCCAGGATCCCTTGATCGGACTTTGGAGGCAAGAGAGGGCATGCAGGGGGAGCAGGAAATCCTCAGCCACTGTACCTCACACCTGCCTAGATTTGTGATGTTCTCTGTCCTGTTGGCCACATTCGGTGTTAGAAAGCAGTTATTCAAGGCTTTGTCCCTCCTACCCCCCTTGGTCTTTCTGTAGAGCACAAAAGTGAAAGAAGCCTCTTTAGCAGGGGTAGCAGTTCATTAAAATATACAACTACATTTCCTAGCTCTGGGGTTCCCATTCTGTACTTGAGACTGCAGGTCGCGGATGCTGTTATTAAGGTGCGGTGTGGGCTCCATGAGGTTTTCTCCTGGCAGCCGGTGTCGGGATTAGTGCAGCCCTAGCCCAGGAGGAAACGGCCTAATGAATACCAACTTGGAAACAGTGGTGTCAGCACGTTATTTAAGCTTGTACATTGCTCACAATTACACACAATACACACACAGGCTTATCACTGGAAATGACTACGAGAAAACATGACAAAGGTTTGCAAGGATAAACCAATAAGGCACCAAGAATACTTATTTTCAGCCAATTTAGACAACTTCAAAGTGTGAGGTTAATAATATAAATTAAAATGACTTCCTAAGTCTTATCAACTGATTTACTGAGAGGTCACATATTAGTTCCTTCTAAATCTTTACCCCCTAATCTGTGATGGGAGACGTTGCTTACAATTGAACCATGAAAGGGACAGCCCAAAAGCTGTACATGTGAAACTAAACTGGGCCTTAAATCCTCACTAAAATCACAGAGCTGGCTGTGAAGAAGCTGCTAAATCACCCCACAACCTTCCAGTTTATAATTGTTTTCATGAGTGTGGATTGTTTGCCTAATAAAAATAAAAATCAGAAGAAAACAGCATATGAGATGGAAATAGGGGGCGACCATAAATAGATGGGCTTCTCTGCCCTGGGTAGCGGGAGGGGTGGCTGAGGTAAGACTTGAGGGAAGCAGGTGGGCTTCATCTTTGAGGGAAGGGAGGGGGAGAGCAGCGGTGAGAACAGAGGCTGAAAACAGAGGCAGCTCTGAGAGTTGGCCTGGACCTAGACCTCCAAATGCATTACCTGTATTGCCTTTCCTTGGCTTAGTATCCTTTGTCTTAACTGTCTTTTTTTTTTTTTTTTTTAAAGTAAATTGGTTGTTCTTTTTAGGTTTGGTATGTTGCCAAAATGAAAAATAGTTGTTTTAACAGGAAGAATTAAATCACTTCAACCACATCATCCCACAACTTTTAGATACATTCTGCATCATCTTTACACTCCTCCACAAAAAAAAAAAAAAAAAAGGAAGAGGAAAAGCCCAAATTAGTCACAATGACCTAAGGCAGCAGAATAATCTTTGTACTTTCTGGGAAGAAATGTTAACTGAGGGAAGAGGTCAAGGTGATCAGAAAAGTTCCTCATTTGAAAAACAAGAGAGGAACTGGCCCTCAGGCAGGGGATCTATTTCAAGGTTCTAAGAAGCTTCTGAACAAGTAGAGGAATTAGATGTGCAAAAAGTTCTGTAGCTCTGTGTACAAGGTTTTGTCGAATATACTGAAATTTTGATTCAGAGGATGAGTGTGTAAGAGCAGTGCATTTTTATAAACGTGAATAGCTTCTGAAAGTCCATGAAAACTATAACACCAGGCTTCTTTCCACCAGCAAAGTGCTTAAATACACTATGGAAACTATACACTTGTTTACTTAATATCCATAATGTAAAAACTGACCTGGGCTTAAATCTGACTTTTCCAACTTTGGTATAAATGAAGCGCAAATCCCTACACTTGCTGTTTTTCTAGGGAGACATCCTCTAATTTTAATTGTTTTTGCCATTTTAGCTTCTTAAATTTAGTCCCCACTCAGTCCTGGTCACTGGTATTCTGCTGGCCAATGCACTGTCACCCCCTTCCCCAGTAATGGCCTCACACTCTTCTTGAATGAATGGTTAAATAGATTAGGAAAGCAAACAGAATTTTTAACAGTAAAGTATGTATGCGTGGTGTGTGTACGTGTGTATTCATCAATACATAGACTTTAATATATAAATGAGGGAATGGTTCAACAGATTAGAAAAGCAAACAGAATTCTCTAACAGTAAAGTGTGTGCTCATCACTATATAGGCTTTCTCAGAAGAGGAGGAAGAGAAAAATATATTGAGGTGAGGCGGGGGGGAAACAGCTTTCCTTTTGCTACACTGATCCATGTTTTAAAAGCTTATGCAAGGGTGTTATGGGTCTCATTTGTTTTCAGAGGCCGCAGAGGGCAGTGTCTCGATGCTTTTGGAATATCTGGCTGTTATCTAGTCCAAAGTCCAGGGACACTTATTTTCCCCCATCGCTGCCAGTGTGTGTTCACAGGACTGCATGGTGCGCGCCCGCCGCCGCGTCCCGCCCGCCGCTCTTCTCCTCCCCTGCAGGGGGATCCGCGCTCCAGCGGACTCCTGGGGGCGGTGGCGGTTCTCCCGGGACGCGCCGGGCTCCGCTCCTCCCCCGCGCTCTAGCACCCTTTGGCCCACCTCCGGCGGGTATTGAACTGCGCGCGGCGGCGGCGGCGGCGGCGCTGGCCGCAGTGGAGTCACGGCCTCGGGCTGACTGGCCTCTCCCGCCCAGCCTGGGTCACCTGCTTCTAATGCCCGCCGGGAGGCTCCGCCCCGGCCCCGCCCCTTACAAAGAGGGTTTGAATTGTTTCCCGCTCCCCCCACCCCTTCCTTCTACTGGAAGAAGGCGGCAAAAAGGCAGGAGGGCCTGAGTTCTTGAGGGACTCAGGACTGCACTTTAGGGCTGAGTCGTTCTTGTGTCCTGGATCCCACTTACACAGACTGGGAGACAAAATTGCAGAATAGCCCTCTTCCTCCTGCTTATCAACAAGACTTTGTGAGAAATAATGAGGAATACGTGTATTAATCCCAGCCTCAAAGTTAAAAGAAATAAATATAAATCTCTTCACAAACATTAAAACCGTTAATAAATATGTTTAAAATGTACTTTACCTCTTTCCTTCCCTGGGATTCTACAGGTGCTTATATTTTTTTGGTTTTTTGGGAACTACTTGGCACTCAGTGTCGGCAAACATCCCAGGGTTGAAAGTAGTGGGAGTTGAAAAGCTATGGAATAGCAATCAAAAAGAAAGGGAAACCCTCAGTGGAAAGTATGCACAGATTGTGAACATGCCAAGAGAGGCTGCCTCATTCTGTGGCCTGTATGCAACATGTGTATTATTGGGGATGGACAAGTGTTGGCTAATAATAAAAATTATTTGAAGTTGGAGAATGTTAATCACTCATGCTGGAATTGAACCAGAATACATGTGTTATTTCACTTGGTTCTGACTCAAAGGATGTTATCTCCTAGTCTGTAAACCTCTCCCTTCTTAATCAACAGGGAGATGTTATTTTTGCTTGGAGATCTCTAATAATAGTAGTAATAATAGCGGGAAAACTTGGCCAAAAGAAACGTATTTTGCATTGTATAGCTTTTTGTATCATTTGAATTTTTGCTTTTCTGCACATAGTATTTCACTTTAAAGGCAGTTTAAAATATGCTGTTTAACATGTATTAGGCAGGGTGCTACATAATTCATTTCAGTTAGCTCATTTGATCCTCACAACAATCAGATGGAACTGGCATCATAATGGCTTCCTTGAAGTTGCATGTTTAGTCCATGGAAAGGACAGAAATCACAATTTTCTTCTGAGTCATAGTTATTGTTTAACAAACTGGAAAACACTGAATTATTTTTAAAGATGCAATTTTTAAGCAACTAGAACATTGCCAGGCATTCTTAGCTATTAATTCACTCATCTATCCTTCCATCTAGCCAGCCATCCATCCATCCATCCAAAAACACCAAATTTCTGACTTGAAGACACTACTGTTATATTAAACGTGTTGCTACAAAGTGGAATTCATGAGGTTCAACTTAAATTATTGTCCAAGGTGTACTTATTAATTGATGAAAATACGGAGGATCATGCCAAACATTCCATCCAGTAAGACTGTGACATTTTGAAAGTTTTGAAGTATTGGTTTTGGATTTTGTAATCAGAGAATAGTTATTGCATTTCTAATCTTACTATACTTGTATTGATTATACATATTGAGACACTTGAGAGTTCAATGCTATAGGAATGACTGGACAGGTAGCCTCTGTATACTCTTCAGTATCTTGATAATCAAGCCTGGAACAGTGTGCTGCCCATAGATGCCTTTGGTAAATATTTGTGAAATAAATGGATGAATAAATGGCAACTGAGATTAACTTTTTAAACTTCAGCAAGTGGCACTGAATCCTTGGATAAAGCTTACCTTATGAGCTATATATATCTCTGAGGTTGACCCTACCCTGTTAAATGCAGCATGAGTCCAAACCTTGGCTCTTCCTTTACTAGCTGCCACTTTGGACAAGTCACACGACAGCTCCAGGTCCTCTTTCCTCATCTGTAAAGTGGAGTTACCCCTCATAGAGTTGTAGTGAGGGGTAAATGAATTTATATGGTGAAGAGCTTAAAACCATGTCTAGCACCTCATAACTCTATTTAAGTCTGTTATTAGTTTCTACTGGGTTCATGCTATTTTTCTGTTTTCCCACTCTATTTTCTTTTGTGTATCACTTTAATAATGGGGAAGAAGTTACATTTTTTAGATGTACAGGCATACCTCAGAGATATTGTGGGTTTGCTTCCAGACCACTGCAATAAAGGAAATATCACAATAAAGTGAGTCACATGGATTTTTTGGTTTTCCAGTAATGTCTATAAAACTTATGTTTACACTATTCTTCAGTCTATTAAGTGTGCAAGAGCATTCTGTCTTTAAAAAAAGTACATATTTTAATTTAAAAATACTTTATTTCTCAAAAATGCTAACCATCATCTGACAACTCAGGGTTGTCACAAACCTTCAATTTGTGAAAAAGCAAAGTCTGCAAAGCGCAATCAAATGAGGTATGCCTGTACTTTATGTCTGAGCACACTCCCAGCTGTCACCAGCTATCTCTAGCATTTAGATATTAGCTAGATTTTATGCCAAAGCAGGGATCATTTCACTTGCCCTGGATCAAAGTGCGTACACCTGACATCAGCAACCAGCCCGCAAGTGTGCGAGTGTGCACAGGGCTGGCACAGGACAGACACCCACAAGCCAACTTGAAATCCCTCACAGGTATTTCCAGACTAGCTTTTTCCATGTCCTAGAGCATTTCTGATAACTCCTCTTCTCGTCAGATCAGACACCTCTAGATGAGAAACCCAGACACTAATCAGAGGATTAACATGATGAGTCATTTATCCAGGTTCATAATAAGAATGCCTTGTTCACATTATAAGTGGAATCATTCAACTGTAATCTTTAGTCCTCTCCCCTCCTCCACTGTGGTGGCGATTATAGAAAAGTAAGAGCTTCTTTCTTCTTTCCCAGAGGCGATGGAAGCGCTAATCTTTCCCACCCTCAGCAATGGCTCTCAGCTGCACATTACAATCACCTGGGGAGCCTTAAGATCTACTGATGCTTGGGCCCTACTGAATCAGAATCTCTGGCTGACGGACCCAGACATTGTTTCTTGGTTTCGTTTTATTTGTTTCTTTTTGTTGCCGTTTTGTTTTTAGCTCTCCAGGTGATCCTGATTTTCAGCTAGGGTCGAGAGCCACTGACATAGATGGTTTTGTTATTTCCTCAGCACAGCCCCAAACTTGGGCCTAGCTGGATCTTCTGCAGAAAAGGGTTAATCACATCATGATGTAAAATGGAACACCTCGGGAGAAAGTATAGAGAAGTACGTTCTAGTCTAACTGCATGTGCGTCTGTTTGGGCTGAAGGAAAGTATATGTATATGAAGTAAAAAATATGTAACAGAATTGTGGTACAGTGATGGCACAGTCAACAACAATGGTGGCCGTAACAGTAACTGATGGGTATTGGGCATTTCCAATGTGCATGCACTGTGCTAAGCATTTTACATATATAATCTCTTTTACTCCCAAGAATCCTGTGAGGTTGATATTATCAACCCCATTTTATAGATTAAGAATCTGAGGTTCAGAAAGTAACTTGCTACACAACGGCACACACCTTCCAACTTGGGTTTTCCTCGCTCCAAAGGCTATGCTGCCATTGATTGCAGGCCTCGTTGTAGGCCCAGCAGTAGAGGGTCCTGAAAACCACCAGATGGTAACTCTTGAGATAAGCAACTTCCCTTGTTCCTTATCATCCTTTTCCTGGGGATCAGGTCAAATTTTCAATTCTGGTGTGGCCTCTTGTGTGGGGGACTAAAGTACGGAAAAGCTGAGGGCTCTGGATTCATCTAGAATCCAGTATAAGTCTAGAGCCACTTGTTCTTTGGGCTTTGCCGACCAGGCATGAGGTGGGGCACCCTTTAGACTAGATTTCAGGACCTGTCTGGTATCTTGGCAGAGGGAGCTTCAGTTCGGTAAATATTGATGCTGCACATGCTGTGAGCCAAACACTGGTGCCAGGGGTGCAAAGATAAAGAGGCATGGGCTTACCAGGCAGGACGTGGTGGGAGCACAGAGGAAGCACCTGGCCCAACCTGGTGGCTCAGGGAAGACCCAGGCTGTGCCTGGAAGGCTGAATATGAATTAGGTGATCTATGAGTCAGGGTTTAGTACAGGAAGAAACCACTCTAGGTGTTTCAAACAGAGAAATACTTAATACTGAGAATCAAACAGAGACTTACAAAATTGATGAGCTGGAGGGGCAGAAGTCAGGGGGGTACCCCTGGGCTATTGAGTTCATGGGCCTACCACAGTAGCTATGTTCCAGAAGTTGGGATGGTGCTGCAGCAAGGGCGCTTCACACCCATGAAACTGGTGACTAGACACTGAAACAGGACATGGAGTCCAACAGCATTAAATGCCTCTTAACATTATTGCTCAAACCTTGCTGGCCAACAGCAACAGCAACAGAATGATGCCTTCTCCTTGCATCTGCCTCCAAATCTTACACAAGTGCACCTGATTGACTGAACTTATTTCAGATCAAGACCCTAGCTGCAAGGGAGTCTGAAAAAAGTAGTTTGGCAGTTTGCCATCTCTTCAAGCAAATTACTAGAAGGATAGAATGGACGCTGGAGAGGCAATCACTAGTATCCACTATAGGTAAGGAAACTGAGAAGGACTTCCTAGACAGAGGAATCAGCACAAGTAACGGGCACAAGGCCATGAAAGAGCACGATTCAAGTGGTGAACAGCTGGGCATGGCTATGCTATCAGAATCATGTGAATCAAGGTTTTTACCTGAAAGTGCACTCACGTCTAATCAACATATTTTTGATTAATTAGATTCGTATGTACACTGTACACATGACACTCTTTCCTATTGATACAGCGCTTGATGTATTCAACTGACTACTAGTGCAGAGGAGAAAGGAAAGGAGCAAAAAGCATGAAAAAGAATAAATAAAATTGTTAGGTAATAGTCATCCACAAAGAAAACAGAACATTAACCTTCCCCAAGCCTAATGTTGCAAACACTGTTGATTATGTGCCGAGGAGTCATCTCCCCTTTTTCCTTCCTAACAAAACCCCCGTTATTTGTTTTGTTCTGTTTTGTGGGGGAATCCACCCTTTTCTGCATAGCCCTGTGCTTCAGGAGAGGCAGGAGCTTCAGGTCAAGCCCCAAGGAGTAACACGTGATTAGTCTAACTGCTCGTGTTTCTCCCCTTCTTCTTATCAGCGTTTAGGTTACATACATGCATGGGACACAGTTCTAGCCAATAAGGCGTGGTGTGGGGGCCAGTGTGAGGTAAGTCTGTCAGGGGCTTATGGGAAAGCTCTTACTCCAAAGGAGAAGCAGTCCTCTCCCCTGCTGGGTATTGTTTTGTCTGCCTGTGATGCCTACCACTGTGGGCACCATCTTGCAACCACAAAGGAGCTAAGTTGACCCAGTGAAGAAGGATGGCATTGAGGCTGCCTGAACTGTTGGCCTCCAGACTTGTTGTTATGTGATACGATACGCTGCTTATTTTTTAATACATTTGAGTCCCTGTTTTCTTTCACTTGCAACCAAGAACATTGTAACTACTACTTGCAGTCTGTACACTTAGGATGAGATCTGCCCACTTAAACTTGGCTAATGAAGTCTCTGGAGGAGATTTAAGGAGAAAAATTTATGCCCTTTTTTTTCCACCAGAAAAATTGTTGTTTATCCTTCAAGAGCATTCAAGACCCACTCAAATGTCATTTCTGTCAAGCTGAGTGCTTTGTTATTGCCTGTACTCCCACAGCCCTCCCACTACTTCTCTATTACAGCACTTTACTCATGTACTCTTTCAGCAAATATTTATTGAGTGCCTATTTGGGGCTTGGTAGTGTTTTAGGCACAGGGGTTACAGTAGGAAACTAAATGCATGGAGATTCCAATCTAGTAGAAGACAGACAATGAATGAAAAAATTTTAATGTGATGACTCTTATCAAAGGGAAAAAAAAAGAATTCTTGTAAAAGAGGGGGAAATAACTACCTTGAAATTTATTTTATTGTACTGTGATTCTCTGTTCATATGTCAGTTTTTTCCACTAGATTGTGTGTTCTTGTAACCTCACATCACCCACCACTTCCCTGGGGGATTGCATTTTCCAAAGATGGCTGCGAAAACCTCTCCCATCCCACAGGTTTTTCTGCAATGTGATCTTGCCATTCCCCATAGGGGAGGGATGTAGGCGGTCCTAAGTCTCCTCCTCTTGAATCTCAGTGGGCTTGTGACGGTTTTGACCCATGGACTGTGTTGGAAGTGATGCTCTAAAACTTCCATGGATAGGTCATAAAAGGCCGTGTAGTTTCTACCTGGGTCTCTTGGGACACTTGTTTTTTGGAAGTGCTTTTTCTTGGGACACTCCCTCTTGACACCTACATATAGATGCTCCACTTGACAGTCCCAGCTGAGTGAGCCTTCAAGTCATCCCAGGTTAGGTAAAGAAGCTTCCAGATGATTCCAGCCCCCAACCTCAAGTCATTCCTAGTTGTTCAAGTCTTCCCAACTGAGGCCCCAGATATCATGAATCAGAGACAAGCCATCCCTGCTGTGCCCTCTCCAAATTCCTGATCCACCGTATCCATGTGCATAATAAAATGCCTGTTGGTTCACACCACTACTTTGGAGTGGTTTGTTACACAGCAGCAATGACTGGAACCCCCCAGATCTGCCTTTCTGTGAAATTTTAATCCAGTAGACAACTTTTTTTCTTTTCACCTGACCCAGTTGGTGATCAACTTATGCACTGAAGCTTGAGAACTTTCATCCATCTTACTTTCATCCCATTGAGTGTCGCTGTTGATGATATGCATGTGAAATGTCTAATCTTTTAAAACACAAATCTTCACCATTGATCTTAATATCCTGCTGCAGTGAGTTCCCCAGTTCAATTGTGTGTAGTGGGGAAAAAGTGCCTCCTTTTATCCATTTTAAACATGCTTCCTTTTCATCTCATCTTGTCCTCTTGCTCTTCCCCAAGTAAAGTGATTTCCATTTTGTGGGTACCTAGACACAGAGAACTGAGTTGAGACAATAATCTTTCTTTGGTTACCCAGAAGGCCTCGGGCGTGCTGCGACGGGGAGCAGTGGATTTTAGCTGGTGACTTAAAGGTGGTGGAACACTGTATTCTAATTAGTCACAAGTTTAGTTCCAAGCTTTCAAAAAATAGTCTAGATTCTGCAAGACACAGTAGGTGTCCTCTTGTGGTGCTGGGAAGTAGAGCACAGTAGAGAGGGAAGAGCATTGGCCAGTACATAGGCAATCCGGATTCAAGTCTCGTCTTGTGAGCCAGCTGTGTGCCCTTGGGCATAACACTTAGCCTCTCTGGACCTCATTCTCCTCAACTATAGAGTGAAGAGATTCAACCAGAGGGTTCTGGAGCACCCTTTTGCCTCTAACTTTGTATGAATTCTATGTATTTGCCAGTCATTTTGAAACATCTACTACATAAATCCACGGGAAGGAAAAGTTTGTATTCCAAACAGTTTGCCATTTTAGCTTCAAAGTGGAGTTGGAGAGAGCCACCACTCCCCCCTAACAAATTTTCTAGTTTTTAGAAAACTAATGTTATCGTTTTCCAAAAACACAATCCAAATTAGGCTTCAATTACCAAAAAATATATCCTGCTGTGACTGTTAAGTGACAGGTCTTGCAACCTGAGTCCTTTTAGTTTGGGGGTGCACCCCAGGGCTCCCATCAGCCTTGCTTTCATGAGCCTATCAATTCTCACGGTGCCATTGCTCGATGTTTGCATGGGGACAACTCCATTCTAAGTGATGAGAGTGAATGGATGGGGTGAACTGCTGCTGCATATGGCCACCTTGGGGAGGAAAAAGAATATTGTCCCAGTGAGCAGTCCAGTAGGAACTATTCAAGGGAATCTCTAGAAATCTGAAATCTCTTCCCAATTCTTTCTCCCCCTACAGAAGAAAAAAGGCAGTTACCATGTGGGACTTGGGGAAAGCATTCAGTCTCACTCAACCTGGACTCATTTCACTAATTTTCTGGTCTGCTTAATATTTCTTCAACAGTTGTGATTCTTAGAACTTCGTGGGCTCTAACCCACTTCTTAAGCTCTGCATCCTGTTTTGTCTTACTGAATTTTCTCTTTCCAATCCCAGGTGGGTGGGGGAAATGCTTCTCATCTCTGATTTTAAAATTCATTCCAGAATCTCCACTATTGAAGTGCTACCATGCATTGAGAGGACAGATTGCTTTCACTGTTGGCTTAACAAACTCTATCAATAGCAACAAGTAGCATGACGAGGTTCTACTCAACAGAAACTTACTTGTAAGGTTAAGAAAACCCCTGCGGTCCTTAGACAAAACTTCAGGTAACAAGTAGGAGAATAACAGCAGTAAAAGTAATAAAAAATATATCTAGTGTTTAGAAGAGCTTTTTGAAAATATTCTAAAGAAGAACCCTCCCACACTTCCCTTAATAAGATATCTCATATGTGATCACACATATCCACTTCCTTATCATCAGTATCATATGCGAGGAT
This sequence comes from Balaenoptera physalus, assembly GCF_965194825.1. NCBI lineage: Eukaryota > Metazoa > Chordata > Mammalia > Artiodactyla > Balaenopteridae > Balaenoptera > Balaenoptera physalus. The sequence goes on along the minus strand of NC_138885.1, from coordinate 109,787,347 downwards.
GTTTTGACGTTTTTGTGAAGGCTTTCAAGGAAGGCTTGAAAACAACACAGCAGCATCTATAATGCATAATACTGTCAGTTGTATCAATGGGAAAACTGAAGATCATGTAGGATGAATCACTTGGTTATTATTTGCTTGTTTAAGTTATTTGGGTAAAACAAGTCAGAAGTGTCGCTTGTTTCTTAGAGCGGTGCTACCCCTGCGAGGCTGCCTTCATGTGCTCAGTGACTCCTTGATTGTAGCTAAAAGGGGGACCCAGGGTTCCACACACCACATTCTGTTCCCCCTTCTGTCATTCCTGCTCACACTCTAGTGGGGGGATGAGTTTGAAGGCTTGTTGTCTTCAAAACCCTTCTGTCTATGTGGGCTATGCTGCATCATTGCTTGTTGCCCAAAGGCGCTCTGCAAAGATAATTTACTGCCTAAGAAAGTGGTATATACAGAACTGGTCAAGCCATGGGTTGCACTTTTTACAAAATTAATAAACAATTTTTTAAAGCAGTTTTAGGTTTACAGAAAATTGAGCAGATAGGGCTTCCCTGGTGGTGCAGTGGTTAACAATCCTCCTGCCAATGCAGGGGACACGGGTTTGATCCCTGGTCTGGGAAGATCCCACATGCCACAGAGCAACTAAGCCCATGTGCCACAACTACTGAGCTTGCGCTCTAGAGCCCGTGAGCCACAACTACTGAGCCCGCGTGCCACAACTACTGAAGCCTGTGCGCCTAGAGCCTGTGCTCCACAACAAGAGAAGCCACCACAATGAGAAGCCTGTGCACCATAACAAAGAGTGGCCCCGCTCACCACAACTAGAGAAAGCCCGCGTGCAGCAACGAAGACCCAACACAGCCAAAAATAAAGAAATAAAGAAATAAAGTAAAATAAAATTAAAAAAAAGAAAATTGAGCAGATAGTACAGAGAGTTTCCATATATCCTCTCCTTTTCCCACTCACAGTTTCTCCTTAGTGCGGTTCTTAGTTCTCTCTTAGTTCTCTTGCCTTAGTGCAGTTACAATTTAGTACAATTGATGAACCAATATTCATATACCATTACTAACTAAAGTCCATAGTTTGCATTAGGATTCGCTCTTTGTGTTATACAGTTCCGTAGGTTTTGACAAATAATGTCATGTGTCCATCAATACGGTATCCTACAGAATAGTTTCACTGCCTTAAATATCTCCTGTGTTTCACCTAATCATCACTTCCTCACCCCGCCTTGACCCTTGACCCCTGACTATCACATCTCTTTACTTTCTTTCCCAGAATGTCATATCGTTGGAGTCATTCAGTATGCAGCCTTTTCAGATTGGCTTCTTTTATTTAGCAATATGCACTTAAGGTTCCTTCGTGTCTTTTCATGGCTTGATAACTCATTTCTTTTTTTTTTTTTAATATCCTCTTTTTTTTAGAAGAAGAAATTACAAATAACAAAACATTAGCAAAATGAGTAGAAAGTACAGCGACTTCTCATATACTCCCCCTGCCCTCACACATGCACAGCCTTCCCCATCATCAACATCCCACACCAGAGTGGTACATTTGTTACAATAAATGGACCTACATTGACACATCGTTATCACCAACGACCGTGGATTGTATTAGGGTCTGCTGTTGGTACTGTATTCTATGGGTTGTTTTTGTTTTGTAATTAATTAATTAATTTATTTATGGCTGTGTTGGGTCTTCGTTTCTGTGCGAGGGCTTTCTCTAGTTGCGGCAAGCGGGGGCCACTCTTCATCGCGGTGCGCGGGCCTCTCACTATCGCGGCCTCTCTTGTTGCGGAGCACAGGCTCCAGATGCGCAGGCTCAGTAATTGTGGCTCACGGGCCCAGTTGCTCCGCGGCATGTGGGATCTTCCCAGACCAGGGCTCAAACCCGTGTCCCCTGCATTAGCAGGCAGATTCTCAACCACTGCGCCACCAGGGAAGCCCTGGGTTTCTTTTTTGCTTCTTCTGTTTTTTTTTTTTGTTTTTTTTTTTTACAAAACAGCAGCAGGAAAGAAAAATGCAGGAGGCAGATGAGCCAGGCACCGGGGTTCAGATCAGAAGGGAGCAGGGAGACCAAGCTGTTACTGCAGGCTGGCCCCGGAACTCTGTCCCAGCATCCTGGGAGCACGGCAACAAGCCCTAGAAGGAGCAGAGAGTGGGTGAGGAGACGGCTGTCCCAGCTCGGTGGCGGCACCGCTCCTTGGGCGGCCACCCTGGCGGTCAGCCAGGTTGGGAGCACTTGAGGCTCCTGTGTTTGGAGGCCTGGTCTCCAAAGCACGGACCCACAGGGGCCAGGCAGAGGAAGGAGGTAGGAAGGGCCGGCACAGAAGGGCTATGAGTTCTATCTGGGTCCCCCGGGACCACGGGGCCCAGGTGGGCAGGGGCAGTCAGGACGCTTCCCTGCTTGTCAGACAATCAGCTTCTTCAGGAAGGCCTCCAGCTGGTCCTCATCCTTGATGCCCACAAACTTGTCCACCACATCCCCATTCTTGATGGCCAGCACGGTGGGCACAGCTGATACCTCATACTCTATGGCGAGGTCTGTGTGGTCATCAATATCCGCCTTGGCCATCACCACCTTTCCATGCTGCTTGGCCACCACCTTCTCTAACCTTGGCCCCAGGATCTTGCAGGGACCACATCACTGTGCATGGAAATCCACAACCACTGGTGTCTCACTGTTGACAACTCAGTCTTGAAAGTCTGGTCCATCCTGGATGTTAAAGGTCATTGTACAGACTCTGGTGGTGTATATTGACTGGGCTTGGCTGGGTGTTACTGTCAGGTTATTAGGACTGCGCTGTGGGGTCTGCAGGGCCCTGGAGGCAAGGGGCGCCCACTGACTCTGAGAGGGCTTCCTGCAGATTATGGAGGCCAGGAACCTCCCCAGGAGAAGTCGCTAAGCCATCTCCCTGCAGCGAGAGCAGAGGGGTGCACAACGCGGCCCTCCCCACCGGTCAAGGGCACTTCTGTTCCCTATTCATTTCTTTACTCACTGCCTGCCATCCAGCTTGCACACATCCCCAGTCACCCAGTTGCCGCAGCCAATGGTATTTGTAGCTTTCCTGCCCCACGGACAACACTGGACAATTGCGAATGGAGCATCTACTGGCCAGGTACTGTCCTAGGTGCTCTGCTCCAGAAATGAGAAGCAGATGTGATCCCTACCCTCATGGGACTCACGTGATCAGTCATTCCTAATTAATACTCAGGTCCCTTGATTGCCACTGCTCCCTTTGGCAGGTTTACTTAAATGCCACTTAAATCTCCCTATTTTTGAAGACCTCTTCTTTCCTTCCCTTCCTTCTCTTCCTTCCTTCTTGCTTTCCTTCTTCCCCTCCTTCCTTCCTTCTTTCCTTCCTTCCTTTCTTCCTTTCCTTATTATACATGTCTTCTCAAGGCAATCACTTCTATACCTACAGCTTCAATTACTTTGTGTATACTCTAATGACAACACAATTTTAAATGTTGTTTTCATTTACCAGTTTTTTTTTTTGTTTGTTTTTCTTTTTTGGTTTATTCCTAGGTATTTTATTCTTTTTGTTGCAATGGTAAATGGCAGTGTTTCCATAATTTCTCTTTCAGATTTTTCATCATTAGTGTATAGGAATGCAAGAGATTTCTGTGCATTCATTTTGTATCCTGCAGCGTTACCATATTCATTAATTAGCTCTAGCAGTTTTCTGGTGGCAGTTTTAGGATTCTCTATGTATAGCATCATGTCTTCCGCAAACAGTGACAGTTTTACTTCTTCTTTTCCAATTTGTATTCCTTTTATTTCTTTTTCTTCTCTGATTGCCGTGGCTAGGACTTCCAGAACTATGTTGAATAATAGTGGTGAGAGTGGACATCCTTGTCTCGTTCCTGATCTTAGAGGAAATGCTTTCAGTTTTTCACCATTGAGAATGATGTTTGCTGTGGGTTTGTCATATATGGCCTTTATTATGTTGAGGTAGGTTCCCTCTATGCCCACTTTCTGGAGAGTTTTTATCATAAATGGGTGTTGAATTTTGTCAAAATAAACACTCTTCATCGCGGTGCGTGGACCTCTCACTATCGCGGCCTCTCTTGTTGTGGAGCACAGGCTGCAGACGCGCAGGCTCAGCAATTGTGGCTCACGGGCCTAGTCGCTCCGCGGCATGTGGGATCTTCCCAGACCAGGGCTCGAACCCGTGTCCCCTGCATTGGCAGGCAGATTCTCAACCACTGCGCCACCAGGGAAGCACGTATTACTTATCTGGATGAGTAAGTTTTTGGCATCCCCTTAAAGTCATCTCACTCTAGGGTCCCGGCCCATGAGCCATGGGAGGGGGTCCATGGTGGTGGCATGGATGAGTCTAGGTAGGCAGAAGGGCCATAGAGAGTCATGGGATGCAGCTTGCACTTCCTCCCTTGGCAGGAAGGTCCCAGGGAGAGATTGCAGGGGGTCCATGAACATGGATGGGGAAAACCTCTGCAGTTAACCCAAATTGAGCATTTCTGACAACTATGACTATAGAGGAGATGACAGTAGCATTAACTGTATCTTTGATTTGTTACCAATTTGTCACCAAGAGAAGTCTGATGTATTTTCAGAGCAGGTTAGAGTTGAAGCAGATTTTATTTGTACCCACCACTACTTTGAAATGACAGAAGTTATTAGTACCACCTCTAGAGCTTATGATTGGAAGTACTGAGAAAGAAGCACATGTATTATGACATTGGAATTTCTTTTTTTAATTTAACTATATTTTTACAGAATCGAGTTTCCTTGTAATCTTATGTATATTATTTTATGTATTTATGCAGTGGTAATCAATATAGTCAGTAACTTGCCAAAGAAGGTCTGGGGCGTAGAAGTGCTTACAAACCCCCTCCTCTCAATCCTTTAACCTCTTGGGCCAAGTCTTTTACTCTGAGCATTGGAGATAAAAATCCCTGCCCTCCAGTATTACTGGGAGGATCAAATTCGACACTGTGCACGAACATCCCCATGCCCAATGTGAGGTGTTTTCAGTATTCAAAGGATGTGAAGTGAATGTGACATTCCAAATAGAAAAGAAACAGCAATAACTCACATGCATTTGCTGCTCGTGCTGCCATAACAAAGCACCGAAGATTGGGTGGTTTAAATAACAGAAATTTATTAGGACTTCCCTGGCGGTCCAGCGGTTAAGACTCTGCACTCCCAATGCAGGTGGCACGGGGTCGATCCCTGATCGGGGAGCTAAGATCCTGCACTCGGCGTAGCCAAAAAGAATGAGAAACAAACAGAACTTATTTTCTCACAGTCTTGGAGGCTGGAAGTTCAAGTCAAGGTGTCGGCAGGGTGGGTTTCTCCCGAGTCCTCCCTCCTTGCTGTGTCTTCACACGGTCTTCCCTCTGTGCATGTCTGTGTCCCAGTCTCCTCTTCTTATAAGGACACCAGTCAGATTGGATAAGGAAGGGTCACCCTAATGACTGCATTTGATTTATTTACTCCTTTAAAGGCCGTCTTTCCAAAAATAGTCGCATGCTAAGGTGCTGGGGGTTAGGACTTCAACATATGAATTTGAGGCGGGAGACACAATTCATCCTATCTTGAAAAAAAGACTGGATGCCTACCCAGGTCAAGGGGAGCAGAAGGGGCGACCACCCACCTCATCTCACATCCACGGCAGGCAGGTGATGGAAATCTCTGTCCTCACTCCTGTTTACTTCTCCAAGTGCGTTCACCACGTGCTACCACCTGATACAACCATCTCCCTTTGTAGTTTCGGTTCCAGTCTCCCTGAGGAAAAGTAGAAGCAAGCCCCAAAGCAAACCTCGGCCAGAGGGTTGTAAGTGAAGTTGGCGAGCATACCCCTCTTCTTTGTTTCATACGAGAAGCTTGTGGCAGATGCTTCCTCACAGCTGAGACATGCTCTGCAAACATCACCGAGAGGCCACTGCGGCATGGAGCACACGACTCCTGGACTCGCAGGCCTTTCTGAGTAGGCCAGTCATGCAAACAAATATTGGCCTATGTGTTAGGAGCCGTTAGATGGGCCTCGATGAAATTACATATTGGATTCCATGAAAACTGGGCAGTAATTCTCACGAGAAGTTTAACACCTCTTCCTACTGTCTTTTTTTTTTTTTTTAAATAATAGACTTTTTTTTAAAGAGCAGTTTTAGATGTACAGAACGGTTTAGCATATAGTACAGAGAGTTCCCAATTTTCCTCCTCCCACACACCATTTCCAGTGTTAACATCTTTTGTGTAACAGTAGTACATTTGTTACAATGAATGAATCAATATTGATAAAATCCACAGCTGACATTGGAGTTCACTTCCGTTTCTGTACAGGTCTACCTGTTTGGACAAATGCAAAATGTCATGTATCTGCCACTACAGTATCATGCAGAATCCATTGACTGCCCTGAAAATCCCTTGTGTTCCCCATATGCGTCCCTTCTTTCCCATCCCCAGAACCCCTGGCAACCACTGATCTTTTCAGTTTTGCCTTTTCTAGAATGCCGTAGAGTTGGACTCATACAGTATGTAGACTTTTCAGATTGGCCTCTTTCACTTAGTGATAGGCATTTAAAGTTCCTCCTTGTCTTCCCATGCCTTGATAGCTCATTTCTTTTTATTGCAGAATGATATTCTATTGTGTGGATGTGCCACAGTTTGTTTATCCATTCACCTACTGAGGACCATCTTGGTTGCTTTCGGTGTTTGGTGAGTAAAACTGTTGAACATTCCTGTGCGGGTTTTTGTGCAGACATAAGTTTTCAACTTAGTTGGGTAAACACCTAGGAGCATGGTTGCTGGATCGTATGTTTTGCTTTGTAAGAGACTGCCAAACTGTCTTCCAAAGTGGTCTTACGTTTCGCATTCCCACCAGCAACGCGGAAGAGTTCCTGTTGCTCAGCACCCTGTTAGCATTTGATTTTTTGCCGAGCTGCGTGGCTTGTGGGATCTTAGTCCCAAGACCAGGGACAGAACACAGCCCTGGCAATGAAAGCGCCAAGTCCTAACCCCTGAATTGCCAGGGAATTCCCCATATTTTGTCTTAATGTGCGTTTTCATTGTGATATGTGATATTCTGCATCTTTTCATATGCTTGTTTGCCATCTGTATATCTCTTTGGTGAGTTTTTTTTTCCCAGATCTTTTGCCCATTTTTATTCTGTATTGTTTTCTTATTGTTGAGTTTTGAGAGTTCTTTGCATATTTTGGATATAATCCTTTATCAGATATGGATTTTGCAAATATATCTCCCAGTCTGTGGTTTGTCTTTTCATTAACAGTGTCTTTTGCAGAGCAGAAGTTTTTAATTTCAGTAAGTCCAATTCAGCAGTTTTTTTTTTTTTCAAGGATCATGTTTTTGGTGTTGTATCTAAAAACTCACTGCTAAACCCAAGGTCGTCTAGATTTTCTCCTACATTATCTTCTAGGAGTTTTATGTTTTTGCTTTTGACTTTTAGGCCCATGATCAATTTTAAGTTAGTTTCCGTGAAAAGCCTTGAGGTCTGGGCTAGATTAATTTTTTTGTTTGTTTTGTCTATGGATGTCTGTTGTTCCAGCACCATTTGTTAAAAAGGATATTCTTTCTCCATTGAAATACCTTTGCTCTTTTGTCAAAAATTAGTTGACTATATTTGTGCGGGTTCCTGCTGCCTTTTTATTAAACATTTGGCTACTGTTTAGGGGGAATACTGATAGCATTTGTTGCGAGCGGATTCTTGTATTCCAGCCCCCTGCAGTCAGCAACCAAAAATACTTGTTTGGAATATAGATATTGTGCAGTGGATACCTGTGTAGATCGTTGCTGCTCACGGCCTCCAAATTAACCTTTATACTTTTGTCAGAACGCACTAGCTCCTTTCCTGCTCTACTTTAATGTGCTTTTTCTCCTCTTTTCTTACACCATTCGAAAAATCTGCAAAACAGATGAAATAAAATAGTCTAATTTAACACGTTCCTACCACCCGTCTAGCATTCAGAAGGTGGAATTTCTCGGTGTTATTAGGATAAATGTAGGGGGTCGCGTTTCCTGTCTGAGGTCTTACAGAGTCCCTGGGGGCTCCTAGGAGTCTGTGGTAAAAGTGCTCGACTCCTTACTTGCAAGAAGATCGTTGGGATTATTGGGACACGATCAAACAGGCAAGATGGATTCCAAGCTCCCTCGCATTGTTAGCTACGGAAGACCAGCTGTAAAAAAAGTGGTCACACCGGGTCCTAGTTTGGAAGCGAGGATTTCCACCACTTTCTCATACTTTAAATGATTGGCGTCTGCCAAGTAATCAAAACATACCAAGGAACCTTTTCATGGTGTTCAGTTCGGAATTTCCAAGCGGCTAAGGACAAGCACGGCTGGCAAGCCAGAGGGCCAGTTTGGCTGCGCGGCTACTCGAGAGTGTGCGGTAGCCGGGGGCCGTGTCCCAGTAAAGGCGAGAGCTGTAATGCTGTCAACTTGTTATTTACTTTCCAAATCTGAATGACTGAGCAAGGCGAAAGGAGAATCAATCAACCACAATGTGACCCTACAGGCGGAAAAAACGCAGCGCTCCCATCAGCAGGCGGTGGGGGAAGGGAAGCACGTGTAACCCGGGCAGGGTTGCATCAGGAGCTCGCTCGGGTTTTGTGTTGCCCCCCTGGTTTTTCGATTGCCTGTTAATACCTCAGCATCAGTCCTCACAAGCCCAGGGAGCCCGGGAGCAACCACGGGCAAGCTCAAGGGAAGGTCCCACCACGTCCTTTTGGGGGGCCTTGAATGGCAACTGATACAAAATAAGGCAAAATCTATTCTGCTGATTCACAATTATGGAGACTGTGTAAGTGTATCTTTTATTGATGTGCTCTAATAATAATGTGCAGCAACCGTCGTTTTACATCACTGACGTTTCACAGCAATATTTGGCAGCATAATTTTTAGTCTGCCTTTTTGATGGAGGACCAGCCCCTTAAACACTCACTTCGGGCCCCCTCTCTGCACAACCAGTACAGCAAATGGCCCGGTGTCCCAGCAAGGAGCAAGTGAGGTGCCAGTGTAAAACGCTGAGTGTGTACTGGGCTCTTGGGGCGAAGCTCCTTATACGCCAAAGGGAGGGGCAAACTTATTCTAAAATATTCGGCAAAGCAGACACCCAAGGTGCCGGCGGGTGGGTGCAGATGTTTGTTTAAGTGAACTCAGGCCTCGAGTGGGGGGCAGTTGTCGCCAAGCAGGAGGGGAGGCAGGAGCGCTGGGGCCTCGGGTTCACCAGAGCTGGGCCGAGCGAGCTGCGGCAACCTTAGCACTTGGCTGGGGCCCGAGGCCCGACGCCTCCGGGCGGGGGCGGGGGTGAGAAGGCCCGAGCGCCCGGCTTCTTCCCCCTGCCCCCGCCGGGAGCCTCCACCCCGCTGGGCCCGAGTTTCTTTCTCCCCACGCACTGCCGGCTCTTCACTGGAGGCATTTTGCAAAGGTCGAGGCTCCCCCCTGGGCCCCCACTTTTCCGGGGAGGGGAGGAGACCATTGGGGTGCCCTGCCGGCCGCCGATTTTGAGGAAGCGGCGTCCTCAGGCAGGTTGCAGGGGTTCTGCTAGGGCAGCTGGGCGGCTGCTTCTTGGAGGTGGGGGAGGGTAACAGAGCGGTGGCCCGGTTCCCCCCTCCCCTGGAAACCGCGGTGCTGGTGACCGGGCTCCTGTCCCCTCCTGGCTGGGTCCGGGCCTGGGACGGGGTGGGCACAGGCCTGCGTCTCCTTCCGCCCGCATGGAGGCCACGAGGAAGGGACGGGGTTCGGATACACTAGGGAGACCCGGGTTCCCTTCAGCCACCCCGGGCGCGGCGGGGAGAGCAGAGTCAGGGGTGAGGGACGGGGGAGGGTTGCAGGTTCCCCCGCCGTGGGGACGGGGCGGCTCAGGACGCGAGTCTTCCCTGGAGCCCTGGGGGAGGGGCTGTGTTGGGGGCGGACTCTCCCCCTCTTGGTTGTGGGGGAGGGCAGGCCTGGTGGCCTCACCCTCCGTGGGGGAGGGACCGGCTTGGGACGCGCCCCTCCCCCCCGGGCGTGTGGGTGGGGGGTGTGTCGGGGGGGGAGGACCCGGGCTCCCGTTCCCCGGCGGTGGGGGAGGGTGCGGGCTGGGGGCCGTGGGGGGAGGGGCCGGCCCGGCGGCGGAGGCGGCCTCCCTGGCAGTCCTCCCGGCCGGGGTCGGCGCGCTGGCGGCCGCTCCCCCCGGAGGTCACTGCCCGTGCGGGTCCCTCCTGCCGTCCCGCCCTCTGCCGCCGCCACCGCTCTCGCCCCAGCCCCCCCCATCCCCCCGCACTCTCTGCGCTCGGGAGCGAGGTGGCGCCAGCGCCGCCGCCCCGCCGCCGCCGCCGCCGCCGCCGCCCCGCCGCCGCCGCCGCCCCGCCGCCGCCGCCGCCGCCGCCGCCGCGCCGCCGCCGCCGCCGCCGCCGCCGCCGCCGCCGCCGCCGCCGCCGCCGCCGCCGCCGCCGCCGCCGCCACCGCCCCCTCGGCCGCCATTCGGCCGCCATTCGGCCGCCATTCGGCCGCCATTCGGCCGCCATTCGGCCGCCATTCGGCCGCCATTCGGCCGCCATTCGGCCGCCATTCGGCCGCCATTCGGCCGCCATTCGGCATCCGAAACTTTCCAGCGCCCGCGCCTCTCGGGGACTCGGCTGCGGCGGGGCGGGGGCGGCCCGGGGGCGGCGCGCGGCTGCTCCGGGTGCCGGGCCCTCCTCGGCCGCGGCACGGCCCGGGCTCGGCGACGGCCGGCCGGAGGGAGGTTCGGGGCGGCGGCGCCGCCGCAAGTTGCGCTGCTCGCGGCGAGGTGAGTGCGCGGGGCTCGGCCGGCCGGCTGGCCGGGCGCGGGGTGGGGCGGGGGGGAACGCCAACTTGTCCCGCATGGGGGCCGGCGGTTCCCTCCCTCCGGGGTCAGGCCGGCGGCCTGGGGCGCCCGCACGCTCCGTCCGCCTCCGGGGCTTTGGAGGGGCAGGTCCCCAAGTGTCTCTCGGGCTTGGGCTGGGGTGCGGCGCGCTCCCTGCAGGCTGCACAATACCCCGTTTTGGCTGCTCCCCAAAGTGCCGGCGCGTTGGGGGCGGGCGGAGGCTGGGGGGCTCCTTTGTTTCGGGGCGGGGGAGGCGGCCGGCAAGTTTGGGGAAGCGCTCGATTTGTCCCCCGGTGCCCCTTTGTCTGCCCAACCCGGGGTTGGCTGGACGGACGTGCGCCGCCGCGGGATCCCCCGTGGGGGGAGGGGAGCCCCATTCATCCCCGGGCGCGGGCCGGCCAGCCCCGGGCCGGCTGGAAGCGCGGCGGCGCGGGCCCTGGGCGGCTCAGTTGTTGAGCCGCAGAAACCGTCAAGGAAGTCGGGAGCTCCCCAGCCCGGGCGAGGAGTGCGGGCTGGGGGCGACTTCGGCGGACGGGGGGCGTCCCTGGTCGGGCCGGGTCTGCGGAGAGCGGCCTGGGGAGGCTGCAGACCTGTTGCTCCCGGGCTGGGGGGAGGGGTGCCCCCAGATTCGCGTCCTGGGCGCTGCTCCCCAGGGGGACCTTGCCCACGGGGGCCGGTGTTCGGAACGGGGTGGGGCGCGCCTTCGGGGGTCGCCGGAGGTCGCCGGGTCCTTGACAGTTGGGGGCTGCCAGAGGCCCGCGGGCGCTGGGTTAGGGCCTGCCCTTCACGTGCGCTGTCCGTGCGCGGTGAGGCCCGCGCGGGGGCTCGTTCTTAGCACGGCCTCGCATTCTCCGAGCCCCTCGCTTTGGAAATTCCACAAAGTTAGAGTCGGAGGTGGGGTGTTTTTTTTTTTTTTCCTTCTTTCTTTTCTGTCGCTGATGTTGTAGAGCAGAACCCCAAAAGAAACAGAAACCCATGCCCTATTCCTTGTGCCACGGTTTCTGCTTTGCTTTGTCACATGTGGTTTGACCTGACTGCTGGATGTTTTTCTCTCCAGGCGCGCCGCCTGGGTCCCTGGGTTAACCTGAAAGGGGAGGGGCGGGACTCCAGCCTGGGAGGGGGAGGGGAGCGCCACTCCTCCGTCCTGAACGGTGGCCTCGGTGTAGGAAATTGCCCAGGACGATTTTATGAAAAGTTTACAACTAGTCATTCCTAGGAAAGACGCGATGGGTGGGAGGGGGGCGCGAATGTTGAGTATGGAACAGTTGAGACGTGAAGATGACTCTTTTATGTTTAGGGATGTTAATATCTCAAACGTAGGGCAGATTTTCGTGGAAAACCCCCCAGCTGGATGATGAATCCAGGGATGAAAGTTGAAGTGCATCACTTGACCCACTTATTAAGATAGCCCCTTAAGGATATTCTAGACCTGAAGGGAACACACACCTGTGGGACGAAAATGGAGACTTCAGGTGTTGATTTGGTGTTGTGCACAGCAGGGTGTGTGTCATTGGATCTTCTGAGGTTGGCTCTTCTTGTGCTTCTGTCCAGGGCTTAAGTCACTCTGGGAATTGTCAACACCCCTCATTTAAATTTCACACCTTGACCCTTAAATCTCCCAAAGCTCACCCCTCCTGAAAGTTTGGGTGTTTAAATGAAGTGTGTGGTATCCTAGTTGGTCTCGAATCTCACCTTTAACCATGGGAGTGTCAGTTTTCTCATCTGTGTGATGGCATCATGAGTCTACCTGGGTGAGCTGTTAGGAGGGTTTCAGCGCTAGCCAGCAGAAAGAGGAATAGAGCCCGAGTCCAGCTCCATCAGGACACCTAACGCTTTGCTAGAAAAGCAGCCTTTGTCCCCGTTTGGCCTGAACTAGTGAAAGGGCCCACCCTGTTGTTCTGCTCTACCGTTGACCTTCAAGTCCTGTAACTTTTCTGAGTGTCGTTTTCTGTATGTAAAAATAAAAACGGGAACTGAAATCGTGGTGCTCATTGGGTAGTGCAAGGACAGAAAGAGGGAATGTACGTGTAATTTTTTTGAAAACTACAACGCTGCCTGTAAGTTTTAGTTGTTATGGTATTGTGCAGGTAGAGTAGTTTTCCTAATGTTACTCTAATGCCATGCAGTGAGGATTTTACAGGCACTTAATGCCCTGTGTGCAGCAATTATTTTCATTCTACTTCAGAGGACACTGACTTGTTAATATATGGTGGAGGGAGGATTGTTTGATTCCGAAAGCCCAGCTCTTAAGCTTGGTGTTATTTTGCCTTCCTGTGTATACATAGTGTGAATCTTCCCACTTGGAGACAAGCTCGTTAAATTACACACACACACACACACACACACACACACACACACACACACACACACACACACACACACCATTTCTCTTTCTCTCTCTCTCTCTCTCTTTCTCTCCCTCTCCCACACAGAAGAACCTACATTGAAATCTGTTTGTACACCTAGATGAATCTCAGCAGAAATCATGAAATGTCCACCACAGTGGAAAGATTGTTTTCATCTGTAGCTTAATTATCTGGTGTGGCAGCCACTAGCCAACATGTGCATATTTAGATTCAAATAAACTAAGATTCAGTAACAATTCTGTTGTTACTAAAATAAACAATTCTGTTCTTTCAGTGCTCTACCCATAATTCACATACCCAATAGATGTGTGTAACTAGTGGCCGCCATATTGGGACAGCGCAGAACTTGCAGAATGTTCTATTGGAAGGCGATTCTCTATAGTTACTGCAAGTAAGGATTGATAAAGAAGGCAGTAAAGAGAGTTAGTTTACTTTTTGTGGGAGGAGGGGAGAGGCTGTAAGAGTTTGAAATAATTTACTGGTAGACTTTTAAAAAAAAAAAGGTAGGCCCATTTCAGCTAGCAGGTGACCTAGGAAAGTGATTTCAGTGAGGTTGACAGCTGTGGTTTTTTAGATTGAGGTGGTTTGGATCACTTTTGAATTAGAAAACCAGAACTCCAAGCTGGAGTCTCTCACTGAGTATTTAACCTTGGACACGGCATTTAGTGTCTTTGTGCCTCAGTTTCCCCATGTGAAAAATGGCATAGCCAGTCCCCATGTTGCCTGCCTTTGAGTGTGTCGTGGCGAACATCTCTTGGGATGGTGGGGAGCCCAAGGTGTGACCGTCAGTGAAGCCCCTCGTAGGTGATTTAGAGGCCTTAGGTGATGTAGAGGCCTTATCTGATATGTTTAAAGCGGTGTTCGCCATGGGCTACCTACCCCTCCCCCCAAGTTTATGTCTTAAGTTTTAAGGTTTAATTTCTTGAGGGTCAAATCTTCTCTTATTAAAAGACTGATCAGGAATCCTTCCAACAAAGTGAGGCTTAACAATAGTCAAAGTATTTTTTAAAAGCGGCTGAGTGCTGGCCGTTTCCTGTATACTGGTCCCTGAGTCAGGATGTTATTTTTATTACTTAGTTGGTGTGTTCTTTGCATAGTCTTTTGTATTTTTTTATAGCAACGTATTAGAAATTTTATTTGTGGTTGGGGGGAAAAACCCAGTTTTGCATCTGTGAGAGAGGTGACTTCCCAGATCCCCCTCTGCCATTTGTCCTCACTCTTGCTTTCTCTCAGGACTGCTGTGACCTGTCAAGCTTTTGAGACACCTGGGATATCCATGATTCTCTTCCAGAGGCGGGCAATGGGTTCCTGCAGAGGGAAGCCAGGCCCACAAGAGCCATCTCATGTAGGTCCTGAGTGTCAGGAATTCAGACCCTTCATCAGTTACCTATTGGGAGGGAGGACCCCACACCCCAACCCTGAGGCTGCCCCCTCCTTGAGCTTTCCGCCAGGTGTCTGGGTCTTGGGCTCTGCACACGTGGTTATTGCCAGGCCTGACCCGGGCCAGAGGACAAGCACGATCACTCTGCCCTGTGAGGCGAGACTGTCCCAGGTGTGGTGTCCCCGGATACCTTGCATTTGCCTCCTTTTTCTCCCTTAAAAAAGAAGAGTACGTGACTTCCAATAAGTTGTTAATCTTTCACCACCCAAGACGTTTAAAAAATAGTTTCAATCAGGAAGCAAGACTAAAGTCATTTTGTAAACTTTTTTGTTTTTTAAGTTGGAAAGATAAACTTTTTTTTTTTTTTCCATACCTATTTTTAGCGTGAAGGAAGTAACTGGCCTCGTGAGTGGAGACTGGATGTGAGTTTCTCCCTCGGGTCTTGCCCTCCTTGGCCCTCCCTCCTGTCCATCCTTTCCATGGGGCTCGACCAACTGGATGGCCCCGGCCACGTGAGTAGAGCGAGACCCAGCAACCAAAATAAACGCTGGATGTGGGAAGGGACAAACAGTCAACATGTTTGTAGAGGGAAAGAGAGCCTGCTGTGAGAAAATGAGTTTAAAACCTCAGGGGAAAAACGCAGTCATTAAGGAATGTGCTCCCCGGGAACTTGACCATGGAGGTGGCCGCCTCCTGCAAAGCACTTCTGTGCATTATCGCCGTCGTCAAATATTTATTGAGAATCCACTGCCTGATTGAAGATTGCAGATGTGAACTGGAAGCCATTGAAAAGTTAAATTGGAGCAAATTTAAACTTGGAAACAGAGGAGAGAGTATTTTCTTCTGATGGAGGAAGTTGGGTACCGTTTCCATGGCTTTGGTTTGTTCTTGGTAGTTGGGAAGGAAGAGGTGGAGATGGAGCGTGTGACTCGCAGGTTCGAGAGAAAGGGACGTCGTAGGGACGAAGGTAGCGGAGATGGTGGCTTACTGGAACCGTGTTTTCAGCGTTGAGCTCTAGAAGCTTGTGGTCAGCCCATGGTTCTCAGGGCAGTTTTGTCCCCTACCGTCAAGCAGCTTTTGGCAATATCTGGAGACGTGTGGTTGTCACAAGTTGGGGGAGGGGGACGGTGATGCTCCTGGCATCCGGGGGGGCGGGGGGGGGGTCCGTGGATGCTGCGTAACATCCCACAGTGCACGGGACAGACCCACCCCAGAGAGCGACCCGGTGCTTAATGGCCGTGATGCCAGGGTGGAGACACCAGCCCTGAGTTCTGCTGTCAGCCGTGCAGTCCTGTCTTGAGCAAGGTCCACGGGCAGCTGGATGTCAAGATAGGTATCCGGCGCTGTGGTTCTCACGGCTCCGGCTCCCGTAGGCCGTTTTGGGATACATTAGGAAGTAAATGAGAAGGGAAAGGAGGAGGTGGGAAGTGGATGGCGGGAGCGGCGCAAGGCCAGGAGGTGTTGGGGGCGGGGGGGCGGCTGCGAGTCGCCTGAGCTCTGTCTCAACTCGAGTATTTTAGAGCCCCGATGCCAGCGCGCCTGCAGGGCTCCTTGCTGCTGGTTTTGCGGATGTCATTGCAGATTTAGCGGGTCTCACCTTTGGTCGGCTTCTTGGGACTTGGGTATTTATCAGGGGAACACCTGGTACCTGTCTGCTGTTTTCGGACCCTCTCTGTGCCCAGCGAGATGTCGGTTAACCTGGACTTGGGGTAACCTCCACCGCCGTGCTTGGGAGGGCGGGCGGACACATCAGTGTGGGAGGCGTTTGCGGCCTGCAGGACTCTGGATGCTGTTTCAGGCCCTGTCCTCTCCTGTGAGTAGTTGATTCGTGAACGGCTGGGGGCAGCTGGGTGCGGACCTGCAGTGGGGCCCTCTCCCACGAATGGGCACTGCTGGCGCCTGGAGTCTGGTCCTCCTGAGCCAGCCCGTGGCCCCGTGGCCTGTGACCCCCCCCGCCCAAGAGGAGCGCCAAGCCCAGCCTGGTTGGGGGCCCTGTGGGCTCCTGGTGGTCATGGGGTCGGGGACACTTGGTTTGCAGCCAGCTCACCATGCACTGACCGCCTCTGGGCACATGTTACCTTCTCTGGCCTTAGTTTTCTTCTTGAGAGAGAAAGAAAATAAAATCTGTTTCTCAGGCTTGTATTAACAGAAGGAGGATTATTATCATGCTTGGAGCCCAGTGTCCTTAGGTTTTCCTCTACTCTGAAGTTGGGAATTGGTGTGGAAATATCCAATAATGACAGTAATAATATATCTTTTTTAGTTACGGTGGTCTCCATCAATTGCTTGCTTGCTTTTCTTAAGTTAAATTTCAGGGCTGGCATACGCACACAAACACACACACGTGCTGTATTCAGACACATATGTATTCTCTGTATATTTCCTAAATTTACTATGTGATAAATGATGAATTTCAGCATGCTTAAATTTCTGTAACCACCACCATCATCAGGATACCAAACAACTAAATTCCGTCACCCCAAAGGTGTCCGTGGTGCTTTCCCTCCATACTCCCCGCTCTCTCAGCCCCTAACTCGGGGCACCTGCCGATCAGCTCTGCTCTCCTGGTCTTGGTAATCACATTTTAACTCAGGATGAAATGCCTAATAGTGAATCTCTCCACTCTTCGAGCACCTTCCTTGACTCATGAATTTTATACTGTGGCACACTTGGGCCCATGTGTTTTTCTCAGAATGATTTTGCACTGTGGATATTATCAAAAGCAAGGAAAAGCCAAAACTTAGAGCTTCTTAATACTTGTAAGAAATCATAGTGAAAAAATATCGGCTATCTTGTTGGAGCTGCCTATAGGATTTGCACATTTCCTATGCCAGTTGATCCTTGCTGCCAAATCAGTTGAGATGGGACATTTTTGGATGCACTTTCAGAGACTGTTTCTGGAGCAGTACTATGTAAAATGCATCAGTAGGTTAGACTCATGTCTTTAGTTTCAAAAACAGGACACACATTAAGAGGCGTGGTTTTCCCAGTGGGTTGATAACGTGACCAAAAAGTACACTAAAAATATCCAGTTGTGTTTGCATTAGTTTGTTGTAGAAATAAATTCCTACGTCTGTGTTTCTATGTGGTTGTTCACCTGAATTTTACCTTGGGTCGTAATTTCACTATTTGTGATCAAATAAGGAATATCATGTTTTCTAGAGAATCCTTTGCCTGGCGTTTTGGTCACTTGTGTCCTGCCTTGTGTTGCCTGCCTGCTTGTGTGAAGTTGTTGAACCTGTGTGTGTCCTCACGTGTAGAGTGAAAGGCTTGATGAGCTGATCTTGAGGCCTCTCCTACCCCGTGTTTGCGGATTGTAATGTGGAAAAGGCACACGTTAAATGTTGCGTAGGCTCTTTTTTTTTTTTTTTTTTTTAACACTTTTGTAGGTTAAGGATTATGGTGGTTTTATATTAACTAGCAATTTGAGTAAACTATGTTCCATGCTTTAACTAACATTTTACCCATGATTGAAGTAAACAATATTCAACTTAACATTGCTAAGTTAGTTGCATGTTTTACTGTAAAAAAAGACCCCAGCAATTCAGAAGACACTTTGGGCTGTGGGGTGCCTCTGAATAACTCTTACGAGTGTTGTAGTTTCCCAGTTTCAGGAGACCCTGTAAAATAAGCACAAACAATGCTCACGGCAAAATTCATAGTGTTTATTCTTGAAGAGAGTGTCTCTGCCTTGAATTCCTGTCATTTTTTCCTATCGTGGTGGATGGAGCTTGAATACTGTAAAGAAAACATGAGAGTTTTCTCTGTTTACTTCCCTTGAGCCTGGAACCCAGAATATGACCCGAGATAGCCAGCCCGGAGCACTTTCCTTTCTGGAACACTTAACACCAACCCCCAGGGAGAATACAGAGGCAGGAGGAGGTGAGGACTCTCCCCGCCCCTCCCCCCCCACCGCCCCACCGGCGTGATGATCACCTTCTCTCTCTCCAAGATGTTGAAGACTTTCCTCATGTCTACCGCAACCTGGACACCCAGCCTCATCCATGTTGGAGCAAGGCTAGAGGGACACTGTCCGCTTCTTGGGAGAGCTTGGCTCATACTATTATAGACTTGCCCGTTGTCATTGGGCTTTAGAGTTTGTGTGAACATCCGGTATCGAATTTGCAAACACTTCTGCTTGTTTAAACTTTCCAATAGATGGAAATTTGGGCAAAAGAAGCTTACTGTATGTGATGCCATTTTATTTCTTAAATCAGTAATAACAAATACTTTAATATGGTAAGACCACGTAAGTCATGATTGGGAACTGGAGAAAATTCTGTGTAACTGAGCAGTGCTTTTTGTTTCTAGTGCGTTGGGGTGATTTTTAGCCTTAGCTGGGTCAGCTCTACCCGTCGAGGTACCCTTCTTATCTTGACATCCGTTTGAAGATGAGAAATGAGAAAGTGGAGTTGGAGGGATGTTACCCCGTTCATATGATGCAGACATCTGTAGCACCGGTATGCAGACATAATTCTCAGCACCTATAAAGTTCCAGGTGGTTGCCGAGTTTTAGGCTGTATTTAGAAAAGCAGTTGAGCAGAGAACTGATGTCTCTACCATTTGATTCATTTGGGAGACAGAATAAACTTGGGTCCTTGCCTTAGGTTCTTTTCCCAGCAGAATCTTATCAGGCATTCTAATCCCTTGAAACTTGAATGCCAACTCTGTGTTGGTAAAGACTCAAGTATTCACAGTGATCAACGTAAAAACAAGGGTTGCCAGTCCCTGACAGTCACAGGTCAGTCTTGGGAGACGCGCTTTGGTTTAACTCCTAATTTGATTATGAAAAAATATCACATTAGGTTTGTATTTCTAAGATGCACGATGATTCTGTGCCAGTTTCAACAATTTCCAGAGATCTGTAGCGTAATTCTTCAAAAAGCCTTGCCAGGAGAAACAGCGTTGGAGGGGCACCCAGCTCAGAAGTTGGTGAAAATAAGAAGTAATGATCTCATGTGTCCAGTGCATGACAGAAACTGTTGTAGACCAGATGAGAACAAGGGGAGAGGCCTGTGGAAATTAGACTTGCCTGATAAATTTCATGGGCCTCCTAGTACATTTCCTTGACACCAATAGTCTCCATGTTTAGTTGGGGTAGAGGGTGACAGAAATGCCTTGTCTCAGGTTTTAATTCACAAAGTGGGCTCCCAAGTGGACTGCATATCCTCTGGCAGTGACAATGGGATTTACTGGAGTGCAGGAAGAAACTTAAGTTCTCTGTTTATGTATTTTTATTTAATAGTTACAAAATGTCTATTTGTGGTCTATGAAAAATGCATATAATGTTTGTTGTGTGTTATCTCTAGTTAATAGGTTACATGAGTTGGAGTTAATGCTTAAAAGGTTTTCACTGAGAGGGATATGCAATGAAAAAGCATCTAGAGATCACTGATGGGGTCCCCAGAGGTGACGAGGGGCTGATATTGAAGTCCCTGAATAAAGTGGGACACAGATGTATTCCCCTGCCACGATGTGTGTGTGTGTGTGTGTGTGTGTGTGTGTGTATACACACACATGTGTTGTGACTGAGATCTGCCAGCTTAAAGATTGGACATCCCTCCAGAGGCATAGCTATTAATGATGTGATTTGGGGAAGAAAGAACAACGTTGACAGGGTACTGGGCACGTTTTGGATCTACAGGATTGTGCGTGTTTTTAAAGCTGAAAAAATATTTGTGTTTCAGAACCAGATGACAATATCCCAGTTGCAGGTGCACGAGGAAACTTTGGAACAATGCTGTGCTTTTTAAGCATTTCATGACGCCGCAGTGTTTTCATAATCACTTAATTCTGTTTATAAATCAGCTGCTTTCATTGACGGATGCCCTCAGGGCTCCCCAAAACCAGGCTTTTTGTCGAATACGTGATTCAAACTTTAAAAGATGTGAGAGAGCGCTGGAACTGGGTTGTGATAAAAGTCTCTGGGTGCCTTCAGTCTGGCTGTTTATTTGTTGTTGTTTTTTTCCAGAAATACATTTCATCCATCATGGTTGTCATTAAATCTTTTATTTTTTTACTTTTTGCATTTCACATTAGAGGCTTTTTAAAAGAGAAAACTGTCATTTTGGTTGATGCTGTATTACTGGTGTTACAGAGAGTAAATAAATACAAAAGTTACATTCACAACCCAGACCACATTGTGGGCTGTGGAGGTGAGACATAGGACTCACCTCCAAACTTCAGGTCTTTGGCTGAGGTCGTTTGCTGAGAATGGCTGAAGCTTTGGTTTTCATGACACTAAATGTCGACCGCAAGTAGTTCCAGGTTTCCACAGCAGCGTTTTTGTTTGTTTAATTTGAAATGATTGATACGTTAGCTTCGGTTTTGGTGTTTGTGCCTATTTTTCCCTTTGTGGATACTGAGTTTGCAGCGTAGCTTTGTATGTAAAGGGAAGCAGAGACCTGCACTGTGCATGCAGACGCCTGCAGCTAGCGATGGTCTTGTTCTCCATACCGTCCGGGCACCAGGAGCACACCTCATTTCACTCTCGTCAGGATCCACGTGGACATTCATTTGTCCTTTGGTAGAATAATATATTTATCTCCTACTTAAAAAAAAAAAAGATTGCTTCTCTTTACAGTAATAATTCAGAAGGCACCTACTGTGAAGAGGGGAGAAGCAGGAAGTAGAAATTTTTTTTTTTGTCTGTACCACGTGGCCTGCGGGATCTTAGTTCCCCCACCAGGGATCGAACCCAGGCCCTCGGCAGTGAAAGCACGGAGTTCCAACCACTGGACGGCCAGGGAATTCCCAGGAAGTAGAATTTTTTGACATCTCCATTATGCACCTTTGTCTCTGCTCTCCAGAGATCAGGACATTTAAGCTCCTGTAACAAATTTAGTTTTAATGAAAGTCTTGGGGAATGTCCTTTATCTGCCCCGTGCCTGCCCATCTAAGAGGAGGGAGAAATTACACAAAGTATTTTGCTTTTAGCCGGTTTCCTTGAGCCTTGTCCAAGTCCTGACTTCTTATTGCCAGCAGGTCAGCTAGACACTGGTCAATCGCTTCAGCTCTGGACAGGAATCTTTTTCTGTCTTTGTTGTTGATAATTTTCTAATAATTATTTAGAGCTCTTAGGATTTGCTCTCTTAACTTTCATGTGTAACATACAGCAGTGTTGATTATATTCACCATGCTGTACATTACATATTCCTAGTACTTATTTATCTTTATAACTGGGAGTTTGTACCGTTTCACTGCCTTCGTCCACTTCCACCTGCTCCCAGCCCCCTCCTCTGGTAAGCACAAATCTGATCTCTTTTTCTGTGACTTTGATTGTCTGTTTGATTGTTTTTGAAGTTTAATCGACCTACAACGCTGTGTCATTTCCAGGTGCACAACATAGTGATTCACTATGTCTGTACATTTCACAATAATCACCACGGTAAGTCTAGCTACCATCTGTCACCATACAGAGATACGACATTATTACTGACTGTGTTCCGCACGCGGTACGTTTCATGCCCGTGACCCACTTATTGTGTAAGGGGAGTTGGTCCCTCTTCATTTCCCTTTCCTGTTCACTCATCCCTCACCCGTCTTGGGAGGGGTGATCGCACACTCAGCGTTGGCCCGCAGTGCAGAATTTCAGGCTGGTTGAAGGATGGGCCCCCGAGGAGTGCGATGAGCTCAGAATCCGCGTAGGCGCGGGGAGCTGGAGTGCAGTCTGCGGTTCTGCACGGCTGCCCCACGAAGTAGCCGGAGTCCCGCTGGTTTCCAGGGCTGAGACACGCCACCCTCGGTCGTGGGTGCTGCATTTCCTCGGCTGTTGACAGGGAAGAAGAGCAAGAAGGGCTTAGGAGGCTGTGGGTGAAAACTGGTAGGAAACCTCCGTTCCAGATGCTTTTCCTCTCCAAAACGTGGATGAACAGGTTAATGTCTAGAAACACACCACATGGAGGCGTAAACACAACCCAGGACAGAATAGAAAACCTCGTAAACGTGAGGGAAAGCATTTATGAATTCCTCGACTTAAAAGGGTAATTTTGAAAAGCGAACATGAGAAGGATCCTGTTTATCGTTGTCTTTCAAATGAACACATGTCGATAAGAAACCAGATGTTATTTTAATGGAATGAGGTGGTCTTTTCTCTCATCTTGGCTCCTCTTCTTTTGTTAAACAAGTAGCTTCTGGGTCTGCTTGACCTTGTGGGGTCACCAAGTTCAGAAAACTTTTTTATTAATGATTTTTTTCTGTACTCAAGTTTGCCTGCTTCTTAATAAATTGGCAGAAATTAAGAGTTTCCTTAAATTTTGCCAGCAGGATTTAGAAGCAGTTAAAGCATATTCAGTCATTACATTTGAAATTGTTGTCTGGGTAAATTATAGTTTAAAATTCAATGTATACTAAATCTTACACTTTAATGAACAGACCACATCACATATTTTTATGTTCTTAAATTATCCATGGCTTTAAAGTGGTAAAACAGTGCTCTTTTTTTAAAGTATTGCATGTTTCCTTTTTTCCCCACTACCCCTTCAAAAGTATTTACATTTTTCTTTCAGAATAAAGTGAGAAAATCCTGCTGGTCTCTCAATTTTAAGGAGTAGTACTTGTCTTTCCATCACAAATATGCGTGTTTCTGGCTTGACTTCAACCCGTGAAATCTTAACATGTAACAGGAGGAAGACATTTCTGGATTTGTTCCAAAATACATCTGTTTTTTCAATGGCACATTTTACCCTTTCACCTTAATTCATACCTTCTCATCGTATTTGTAGATGTATTCAATTAGAAACAGCTCCCCTTCTCAAACAATGGAATGTTTCACATTAAAGATTAAACACAGTCACTGTAAGAGCATTTTCCCTGGGCTGTTTGTAAAGCGGTCCCATAGGCAATCAGCAGGTAACCCTGGAGCCGGGACGGGCGTGTTGATGTGAGCACGTTGCCGGCTGGGCTGGTGAACTGGATGAGGAGCAGGAGAGGCCCAGGGGGTACCCCAGATCCCCCTGAGGGGTGAGGCCTCACTGATCCGCTACCCTCCTCCCCGCCCTGGCTCTGCTGGGCTCAGAGCAGTGTCACCTGCTGCCCCCACACATCTCCCCTGGGCCGTCGCGTAGGATCGTAGGATCGGCGCGCCTAAAAGATTATTTACCTCTGTTTCCGCCTCTCCCACCCCCTGCCAGAACTGCCCCAGCGCTGGCCACTGTTCTTAATTTGGGAATAATAATAGTGTGGATTTAACAACGGCATCGTGAGATTCAAGGTAAAAAAGCCTTTGGGCCCGGCGGGCTTCCTGATCTTCATCTTTCTGCTCCACCTGTGTGCCCACCTCTGCCCCAGCCCCCAGGAGCTTTACAGATTTTTCTGGTGCCCAATTCCTACCTCATAGAGACAGGTTGAATTGGCCTGGGTGCGGCCCAGTTTTAAAAACGATAGTGTGCATTGCGTGCTTGGGATGTATGAGGAGTTCTGTTGGGTACTGCGTATTCACTCTCTCAGGAAATCCTAATGATGGCCTTCATGTCATATTATCCCATTATACAGGTGAGAAAAGAGAGGCGTAGAGAAAAAAGCGGAGTTCCACCCAAACACACGAGGGCCCGGGGCAAGACCAACCTTGAAAGCTCTTCCCTTCTGCTTTTTCTGTCCATACCTCGGAGCGAGAGCAGGGCCTGGCACAGAGCATGGCATAGCGTGTATTAATTAGTCTGCGAGGGCTGCCGGAACAAAGTGCCACAGACAGGGTGGGGCAGGCTTCAAAACGTTTATTCCTCCCTGTGCTGGAGGCTGGAATGTGAGATCCAGGTGTGGGCAGGGCTAGTTCCTCCTGAGGCCTCTCTCCTGGGCGTGTAGACGGCCGTCTCCTCCCTGTGTCCTCACGTGGTTGTCCCTCTGTGTGTGTCTGTGTCCTCATCTCCTCTTCTTACAAGGACACCAGTCCTCTTGGAGTAGGACCCACCCTAGTGACCTCATTTAACTTAATCATCCCTTTAAAGACCTGTCTTCAAATACAGCCAGATTCTGAGGTCCTGGGAGGTTGGGGCTTCAGCATCTGAGCTTTGGGGAGACACGGTTCAGCTCTAATAGCGTGAACACTTGACACAGGTGTGTCGGATATGGGAGAGCGTGTTTCCTTTCTGCGTCCTTTGGGATGGTTTTCTCTACCTTCTTATTTTGTAACCATGCATTCCCTTCCCCCTCCCCTCTGGTTTTTCAGAGAAACCTTATGGTCCTTAACGGTGTCTAAATGAAATTTTGTAAATGTCAGTGCTACACTTCAGAGAAATGTTCTGATGTTAGGGAGATAAATTGGGAAGACAGTTTTTGCGAAGCTTTGGTTTCCTTCTCAGTGAAAATCTTCAATGAAAAGACATACTTCCCTTTTTCCCGGTGTTGAGAAAATGCAGTTTTCAAGTTCTAAGCACAAAGAAAATCGTCAGATTGCTCTGGACTCCTCTGTGGACATTCCTGATGCGTGTTAGGCGGCACTAAGGCCAGCGCAATTTCCAAGGCAAAAAAGGGACTGCCTCGAACACGGTAGACCCAGAGTAAGGACAGAGTGATGCTTGGTGGTATTTTGAAAACATGAGGGATGCTGAATTACCAGGCCAGAAGGGTCAAGTTGCCAGAAATTCCGACCTGGTCACTGGCTCTGCTTGTGGCTGTCGTACTTGGTGCTCCTGGGAGAGGAGGGCAGCACCCAGCAGACCTCCTCTGGCTGTGGTTGAGTTCAGCCCAGATCCGTGCTTCGTGTATCACTGGCTTAGAGGTCAGCAGACCCATCATTAAGGGGTGTCATTAATGCTGAGTGCTTAGTATTCATGAACGGCGTGCTTTGTATTCTCTTTGTGTGGGTATAAATAGATAGACTAGTCTCTATATAAAGTTCTGTAGCCAGGCGTACCTCTGTACATTCCTACTGTGAAAAGACTATTTAGAGCGAGCTGTTTGAATGGAATCATGGGTGTGGGAGGATTACAGTGATGTACATTTAACAGACCAGCAGTAGAGTATCGGAGACAAAGATTGGTGAAATTGAGGTGGGGGGCATGAATGTTTAAGGTCATATGATTTGTTCCCTAAACGTTTATGAATAATTCACTCTTTACACTAGAATGGCTTGAAATTGATCAGCCTGAATTAGCCAGCGAGCGCCTCGGCACCCATATTATACCAGTCAGATACCCAGTTGTGCCGTGATCTTTCATGAAGTCTGACAGCTTGAAGTGCACAGCAACAGGCATTCTTATCCCATGATGAGTTCAGTCCACGCCCTCTATGTTTTAAAGTACCTTACAAGCAGGTATTATGGTAGTTATTAAGTGGCTGTTACATAAAAGCTATCAGATTTTAAGTGTATTGGGCAATTCTTGTTTGGCCAAGCATTGGAATTGAGCACTTTTATCATGTGGTGGTGGTGTCGTACTGCCAATACCCTGGAAACTTAAATAAGTTCCGTTTGGTACACACAGGTAATAATTGCGAAATAATTTCCATGGAACCCGCGTATAAACGTTGACCCAGCAGCCTCTTTAGCGTAGGTGTAAAATCAAAGCACAGCTCATTCTAAAAAGGCGAGGGCGCATCTTCTAAATGGGGCGCTTCCTGACCTCTGTGGTGCATTTAACCTCAGCGGGAAGGGAGTGGAGCTACAGACGGAGAAGTGACGTGGAGGTCACAGACTGCTAATTGAATTTTCACGATAAAGACATTTTCCAGCTATTGGATTGAGGCGATGACTTTAATTTCTCTTCTGCTTGAAGGATGAGAGCCATCTCCGTTTAACAGAAACTGAACTGCAGAATCTTTTCCCAAACATCTTTCTCTTATTTTGATTATTCCTGGAGTGGTTTTGAGGCTCTGCGTTGCTGCTGTTCCTTTTTCAGTCTTGAAGTAATTACTCAAAGGTCAGTCCTAATTCCTTCCAGAGTTACCGAAGGCTTTTGATGTAATCATTTGGAGCGCGGTTCTGTGTGGCCGGTATTTATTGAGCGCTCACTTGGAGCGAAGCACAGCGTGGTGGCCAGGTGGGGCGTCTCAGGGATCTTGGTCCTTACCGTTGAGGCGTGTACTGTCTTGCGTGATCTGTGTATGTTGGTTTCAGAAATGTCGTCGCATTCTTGTTTGGCTGTATTAAAGAGTTTGCTGTTAGAGGCAGTTTTGCTTCCTATTGTACCTCACTCTCCAGCACTGTGTTGGCATATAGTAGGTGCTTACTAAGTACCTGTGGAGTGAGTGGAAGAATGACCTTGACCTGCCTGCAGTCTGCACTGTGTCGTGAAAGGCTTCGGCTGTGTTGAGGAGCATTAACCCCTGATGCTTGTTAATTGATGCTGGTCTTGACATTGATGACTACCCAGACACCTGAGAGCTTTGAATCTGCTCAGGGGTGATTTGTCTTAGTCCCTTCGTGCTGCTTTAACAAAATAGCGTAAGCTGGCTGGCTTATAAACCGCAGAAATTTATTTCTCACAGTTCTGGAGGCTGAAAGTCCAGCATCATGGTGCAGGCAGATTTGGTGGCTGGTGAGAACCTGCTTCCTGGTTCACAGATGGTCATTTCCTTGCTGTGTCCCCACCGGTGGAAGGGCTGAGGGAGCTCTCTGGGGTCTCATGTATAAGGGCACTACTGCTGTTCTTGAGGACTCCGCTCTCACGACCTAATCACCTCCCAAAGGCCCCACCTCCAGATATTGTCACACTGGGGAGTAGGTTTCCACGTCTGAATTTTGGGGGGACACAAACGTTCAGTCCATAGCAGTGATCATATAAAAATAGGTGACTTTGGTGATGGCCTATGGGGTATGCCGTCTCCTGAGAGGCACTCCCAGTAGACAGAGGAATGGAACCGGTTCTCTGATTCACAGGTCAGACAAGGAATTGTGCAGCCCTGCTGTGGTGGTGCTTAGTGGTGATCAAGGTGAGAACAGCTCAAATTCTGCTTCTGATGCCCCCGTGGAGATGAGAGTTCTCATTCTTTCTTTGTGTGGGCAGGTGCATTTTACTTTAATCTTTTTAATTGAGGTATAGTTGAGTTACAATATTGTATAAGTTGAGAGTTGTCATTCTTTAAGAAAACCTTCGTTGAGCAACTGTAGCATATCAGGAATAACTTGTTCTCGGTGTCTTGGGGAGATGGCACGATAGGTTAGGGAAGCTTGGGTTAGTGGCAGGCCAGGAAGGTCACTGTAACCGGAGACAGTGATCTTTGTAAACGTGGTGGCGTTTGCACGGGGCTCTGCACGTGTGATGGATCTGGGCAAGGATCACTAGACAGTGTGGTCGCAGCCCGGTGGCAGGACAAGGAGGGTGGCACGGAGTGGGCCATTTGGGTGGTGCTCAAAGGTGTTTGAAGGGGAGAGGGAGCTGGGACTTTCAGAGGGTGGGTTGGGGTATTGAAGGCCCACCCTTCCTACTCTATGGAAAGAGAGGAGACCACCAAGTGTTGTCTTTTTGGACAGAGAAGGGACACATCAAAAACTGTACCTAAGAAAAAATGATCTGAGAGTACCATGTAGATCGAGCTGGCGCCCTGTGTCCCACGGGCCAGATCCCTGTACACCTCCACCCTGCCCCCAAGCTAAGAGCGCTTTTTGCATTTTAAAGAGTAGTGAAAGAAGGGTAAAGAGCAATATACAGCACAGAC
The DNA here is from genome assembly GCF_965194825.1 of Balaenoptera physalus. Classification (NCBI taxonomy): domain Eukaryota; kingdom Metazoa; phylum Chordata; class Mammalia; order Artiodactyla; family Balaenopteridae; genus Balaenoptera; species Balaenoptera physalus. The sequence continues at coordinate 109,759,209 of NC_138885.1, read as the reverse complement.
GGCCTGTGATCTGCAAAGCCTGCGAAGTTTATTACCTGGCCTTTCTCCGAAGTAGTTTGCCTAGCCCTGTTGGATTGGAAAGGAGAGGACAACCTGGCTTTCCCTATACTAAGAGCAAGTTGAGCTTGTCTGTAGACTAAGGGTAGGGGGTCCTTTGGAATTATGGATACGGAGAGGTAAGAGATGAGGATGGAGAGGGGCCCAGAACAGGCAGGAGAGGATGGAATCAAGAAGTGTTGGCGGGATTAACTTTGGGAAGGTAAAGACTAATTCTTCCTTTGAGACAGTGGGAGGGAAGATGAGCTCTTGGGTGGGGAGGAGAGAAGTGGAGACTCTGCAGAAGTCTAGGTGCAGCGTGACCTGCCTGCACTGGGTTAGGGAGCTGGCCCTTGAGCAACGTAGAGCATTCTGGAATGTGTGCTGGAAAGAACAAAGTCCGGAGGCAGTTAGCATTTGGCTTATGTGGGTGAAAGGTCACATGTCGCGTTACATTGTGATTTCTCTTTAAACTGTGTGCTCCTCCGCCATCCTAGGAAGCGTTAGCTGCCAAGAATGTCTTGATAATTTTTATTTATCAGCACTCAGACCAAGTGCCTGGCACCAAGATGAATGGTGTTCAGCAATGCTTGCTGAATGAATGAATGAATGAATGAATGCACGCTGGATAGCACAGTGGGCTGGTTCAATATGGGAATGTAGCTTTTCAGAGGTACCAGTCAGGCCAGTTCCTTAGTCCAGGGAAACGTGGTCAGCAGCCACTAACCCATGTTAGCCACTCACTTTCTGCAGGGGCGGAAACCTTCAGTGATCTGTGCTGGCACGTGGTAGCCGTTCAGGTGAGGCCGGTGAGCACCTGAGATGGGGCTCGTGGGACAGAAGAATTGAACTTTAAATTTCGTTTACCTTTTTTATTGTGATAAAACAAATACAACAAAATTTACCGTTTTAACCATTCTAAAATGTAGACTTCTGTGGCTTTAACTACGTTCACATGGTTGTACAGCCGTCCATCTCCAGAACTTTTCCATCTGCCCAAATGGAAACTCTCTCCCCATTAAACAATGATTCCCCTTCCTCCCCTCCCCCAGCCCCTGATAACCTCTATTCTGCTGTCTGTCTCTATGGATTTGACTACTCTGGGTGACTCATGAGTGGAATCATGCAGAATTCATCCTTTTGTGATGGGCTTGTTTCACTTGGCATCATGTCCTTGAGGATCATTCCGTGTTGGAGCATTTGTCAGACTTCCCTTTTAAAGCCTGAGTCAGGGACTTCCCTGGTGGAGCAATGGTTAAGAATCCGCCTGCCAATGCAGGGGACACGGGTTCGAGCCCTCGTTCGGGAAGATCCCACATGCCGCGGAGCAATGCTCCACAACAGGAGAAGCCACTGCGAAGAGAAGCCCGCGCACCGCAAGAAAGAGTAGCCCCCGCTCGCCGCAACTAGAGAAAGCCCACGCGCAGCAACGAAGACCCAGCGCAGCCAAAGAAAGAGAGAGACAGAGAGAGAGAGAGCGAGCAAGCCTGAGTCATATTCCGTTGTGGGTATAAGTCACATTTTTTCTATCCATTCATCTGTTGATAGACACTTGGGTTATCGCTCCCTTTTGACTACTCTGAATAGTGCTGCTATGAACTTAAATTCAATTTATACTTAAAAAGTTTGCAGAGGCACATGGGGGCTTGTGGCACCGCTCGTGGGAGAGGTGGGTGGCACGGTAGAACTTGCAGCATTGAAGACTTTGGAAGGGACGTGATTCTCTGTGACCACGAGCAGCTTCAAGATGTGCCCCCGTTCGAGGTGGTGGGAGCGCATCTGTGCAGCTGAGATCAGGTCACTGACATTGAGGGCCATGGAGAGGTCGGGACGCTGACTCGAGGAGTTTAAGTGTTAACCACTGGCGCATCTGTGCTGTTTGGTGTCTGAGGGTTCCGTTAATTATTTAAACATAATGATGTATGGAGATTGATTTATTTTGTCTGGATTTTGTTCTGTTTTGTTTTTCCTCCCTCAAGGGTCCTGTCTTCGTGACAGTCATGCTGCTCTCTTAGTTTTAATAATTTCTGCCTGGTTTATGTGACTTTTCTTATAGTAAAGCGTTGACGGGAGCGTCCAGCTCTGTCTTATGTATCAGTTTCCTCAATGGTATTTGTTCTTATATTTTTTGTGTCACGTGTCCAGACCCCAGAGCACGTCTGTTATCTACCAATGAACCTTTGGCGGGTAGAGGTGGCCAGGGGAGAAGTTGCATGCTTGGATGCCGAGGTGTGGGTGCACCTTTGGGAGAGGCAGGTGCGGGGCTGCTGCCGTCAGCGCCGGCTAGAGCGGAGGACGGCGGGCAGGTGGAGCGCGTGGTGGTCCTGGGCTGCCGACGCTCAGGGAACATGGTGCTGGAACGGGAGGGCCGAGGAGGGGCAGGGTAGAGTTCAGGTTGAAGGGGACTGACAAGAGGGAATTAGGGTGTTGATTTTCTTACCCTTCACGGGCCTTTGAGTGGCTGCAACGAGGAAGAGGAGAGATTGTGTTTGGGGATGAAGAGGAATGTTTGGGCACGTGTGAACTTGTTTAAAGGCACAAGCCCTTCTTGTGACCTTCGTCACGATACTGTGGTCCCACGAAGGTCGTAGGTGTCCTGGAAGTTGCGTGGTCTGGGAGTGACTTGGATCAGGGTGGAATGAGGCTCCTCCATTGAATGGGTGTGGAGCCTGGCCGAGGTAACCTTTCTGCCTTGGTCTCTGAATCAGGAGAATGGAGTTGACGCTATTTACTTTATAAGGTAGTTGAATGAACTCAATGAGATGAGATGGACACAGGTGAAAATCTTGGTACATGGGCACTTGGGAAAGGCTAGTTTCTGTTATAAACGAGGGGCATTTTGTGATGGTCCCTATTCCCTTTTCCTCCTAACTTTGCGTTTTCTTTAAAACTTGGATCCTGTATCACCTTCTCCAGCAGGCCTTTGTCTCCCACCCAGATGGCTTTCTTTGGTCTGTGTTTTATAATATGCCAGGGGCAGTTTGTTATAAGCACGTCTCTGTTGTTTTATGATAGTCTATAGATATATGTCTCTCCACACCAAACTGTTCTTGTGTCACAGCCAGGGCTGCGTCACATTCGTCGTGTAGTCCTGTACCTCCCACAGAGCCTGGCACCTGCGTGTGCTCGGGCAAACAGGTGAAGACCAGGCGGTTGACTCTTCTCATCCACCCCTGTTAGCAATTCACGGGAAGGGCATGTCCCATCAGTTGCAGATAATCCATGTAGACAGTAGGCTGAGTTAGAACTAGACTGACCCGGTGGGCTCAGAAAGGTGCCAGGGGATAGATTTGGTTCTGGGTGGAATCTTAGAAGACATCCATAGTTGGCAGTAGAGCAGAACATCCAGAGTTTGTACAGATACCACAAGTGCTAGGTGTAGCTTGGGGAGAATTTGGCACAAGAAGTGAAGTTGTGGACCCTGTGGACAGAGATCATAGTAGCTTATCAGCATCATCATTATTTCATTGTCAGAGCTCACACGCATTGAGCACTTACTATGTGCCAGGCAGGATTCGGGTTCTAGAGGGTCTAGTGTCCTAGGGGGGTTACCAGGACAAAGGACGAGGCATGGAGTGCAGGTTACAAAGAAACCACACCCTGGGTGGCTACTGAGTCACAGGACCAAGGCACGCTAGAGCTTGAGCATCACACTCAGAGGACATGGTCGGAGCCAGACGGTCCGCTCAGGCTTCCCAGTGCCCTAAGTAACGGTTGTTGAAATCTGTGTCTTATGCTGGAGAGATCAAGTCATTTGGCAGGTGAAGCCAGAGAGAAACTGTGAACCAGAAAGGCCCAGCTCTGGCACTGGCTCCTTCACAGACAACTGTGAAGTTGTCTTGCTGTGTTTTCCTCCTTGTAAAGTTAATCTTTCTTCGCCAGGGTTAAATTTAAATACTTTGGGCTCATTAGTAGAAGGCTGGAGCAGCTGAGGGAAGTGATGCCCCAGGAAATGATCTTCCCTTCCAATATGTGCTAATTTAGAAATAGCAAAATGTTTTATATTAACAGGTGCGAAAGGACAGTTAATTACAATCAAATCCAAATTCAGTGGGTTAGGCAGGATTTCTTTTCTCTGTAGTTTTTCTTACGGATAAAAGTGGGAGAGAAGATGCTTATGCATTCACTAATGCTTGGGGTGTTCTTTGGAAAACCCTCCAATTTAATGACAAGCCCCAGGGACTGTTACTATTAGTTGGTCTAACATATTGTATATGTATCCCTCTCTCATTGTCATGTTAAGGATGTAAAAGTGCTTTTTCTATCAGTCTAATCAAATATGAATGCAGCGTTAATTTTCTCCCAGTCTCTAACTTTGCTTTTCCTTTCTAATTGGTAATAAAGGCAGAATGTACTATTTTTTTAAAATTTTATCTTATTTTATTTTTTTATACAGCAGGTTCTTATTAGTTATCTATTTTATACATATTCATGTATACATGTCAATCCCAATCTCCCAATTCATCCCACCACCACCCCCCGCCACTTTCCCCCCTTGGTGTCCATACGTTTGTTCTCTACCTCTGTGTCTCAGTTTCTACCCTGCAAACTGGTTCATCTGTACCATTTTTCTAGATTTCACATATATACATTAATATACGATATTTGTTTTTCTCTTTCTGACTTACTTCACTCTGTATAACAGTCTCTAGGTCCATCCACGTCTCTACAACTGACCCAATTTTGTTCCTTTTTATGCCTGAGTAATATTCCATCGTATATATGTACCACATCTTCTTTATCCATTCGTCTGTTGATGGACACTTAGGTTGCTTCCATGTCCTGGCTATTGTAAATAGTGCTGCAGTGAACATTGTGGTGCATGTGTCTTTTTGAATTGTGGTTTTCTCTGGGTATATGCCCAGTAGTGGGATTGCTGGGTCGTATGGTAGTTCTAGTTTTAGTTTTTTAAGGAACCTCCATACTGTTCTCCACAGTGGCTGTATCAATTTACATTCCCACCAACAGTGCAAGAGGGTTCCCTTTTCTCCACACCCTCTCCAGCATTTGTTAAGAATGTGCTGTTTGTATGAGGTGTAAGTAACGAACAATTAAAGAGAGAATTTCACTCACCAGGGTAAAGAAGGACGCTGGGAATCAAGCAATGTAAGAACAAAACGAAACAAAAAAGCAAAGGTGTTTTTGGTGGAATTTAACTATAATTAGCTGTACTAATTCAATATTGTAGAAACAAATGATCATAAGGCCAACTCATTCATTATGGTGCAACTCATTCATTCGTGAATTTTTTTACTCATTAAACGTGAAGCACCTAACGTGGGAAAGTCGGTGTGTCGAGCTTGAGCTACTAAGGCTAGATTTGGCAATTCAGTTCTGCTTCTCTGAGAGAAAGAGGTTTCTGTCTTGCTCCTTGGAACACTGGGTGGTTAGACTGAACTTGGCCCACGGACGGAGATGAGCCTCAGGGTGAATATTGTCAGAGGGAATTGCCTTACAAGGAAGGGGGAAAAAAGATTCAAGAGGAGATGAAGCGTTTCTCATGGGTGAGAGTTTATTCTGTAGGTTTGGCCCTCCTTTTAGTTTTGTATGCATTTATTATAGTACATGCTGTTTATTTACTTAAAAATTCAAGGAGTACTGAAGGGTATGAGTTAGAAGTAAAAGCCTCTTTCTCCCTCATAATCTCACTTCCCAGAGTAAACACTGTTGATAGTTTCTTGTGTATTTTTCCTGATGTTTTGCATGCAGTTATAAGCATGTGTGTTGTGTGTACTTTATTTACAGCTCGATTTTAAACAAAAACAAACCTATTAATAAAATACACACACATAAGCACATATATCTTGGGCATATTGGTATACCAGGAGACATAAATCCCTTTGTAGATCCAGTGAGTATCCTGTAGGGTTCTTGGTTTTAAACAAGAGAAACAGTTCCTGCCTGACTTAAGGTGGACCCTTGGGAATTGAAGAGGGGCAGTGAGGCCAGTCTTGGGAGCAGCAGGGATCAAGGACAGTCTGCAGAATTGAGAATTCTCGCTCCGGCAGGAACGAGATATCATCACGCCAGTGTAACCAAGACCATAAAAGAAACTCCAACTACATCTCTGTTCTGTGTCAGTACCTCAAGATTCAAAGTGTGTGTGTGTGTGTATGTGTGTGTGCGTGCCCGTGCACATGTGCATATTTAATTGGCTGACCTGGAAGCATGTGCCCATCTCTAGGCTAGACCAGGGGCTCAGTAGAGCCAGCTTGGCAGTCTTCCCACAAGGACTTGCCCTCGCCAGGTTTTGAGGGGCGTAAGTACTTAGACAATTTTTCAAAGTTGGCAGGTATTGCAGATAGCACATTCTGGGAAAATAACATTTATGAATGAATTCATGGCCTGACATGCCTCTCTATTTTTTTCCATTTTTTTTCTTAAGTTGTGTATTCTTAGGTGTGACCTCTTTCTATGACAGTAGCTTTACAGTATCATTTTCCATAGAGGAAATACACCATTCAGGGTTTCCTGTAGCCTGGTGACCAGCTGCTGCTGCTGTTATGGTGATTCATGGCCCATTATTGGTAATGTGGTGTGAACTTTTTTGGCTTCTTAAACTTTGGAAAGTCTCTAGTAATTTTATGAGATAAATGGTAAAAATTGACAAATGACTTGATAAGTGATAAAAATTCTGTGGAAGAATTTTCCATAGGCTAGCTTCTGGCTTTGATAGTTTCCAGTTTTGTTTCTCCTCTGCCCTCATGCAGTTTATATCATGCTAGTCCATCTGGCACTGCCCACTGTGCGCTGACATTGGATAATTTGTCCTAAAATAAAGTATTTCTGGAAGCCATTCTTAATTCCGGCACAGCCAGCAGTGACGCAGCCGTACAAGGGGACGTGTGCGAATCTCACAGCTGTATCCCGCTGAGCCAGGGCGGATGTATCGAGATGGCTCCGCTTCCCCTCGTCCTCTCTTGGTCGGGAGAGAGAGTGCAAGGGGCAGAGGACTTACCTGATCACTGATGGTAACATGTCTTGCTTTTGCAGATTTTCATAGTCATACGAGCTTGTGAACACTGTGCTTCGACTGCTCCTAAAACCTTGGGAGAGAGCAGAGTGAGAGGGAGTTGGGTCTTCCTTCGTGCCATGGTCACTTCTCCTCTGTTCCCAGCACTATGGGGGGTGAGACAGAAGAGGAAAAGAAATTCCCCGTAAAGAAACTGGGGAACAGTTAGGAAGAGGGCTAGGGCAGGGACAGTTAAAACCTGGTAAACGTCCACGTGCTAGACTGTCTCAGACTGCACTGTAGAGTGAGGATGGGATTTCGCACGACGCTGTGTGTTTGGTGTGTACGGGAGCCCCAGATGGCAGGGAACTGTGGTGTCCCGAGAAGCTGTCAGTGGGCCCGTGCTGTGACTGCTCAGCTGTTCAGTCCCTGGGCGCGCGTCGGGCGAGTGCAGCGTGAGCCCTCGGCCTGTCTCCCCCCTCAGCGCTCATCATAGCGAACGGTTGCCGTGCTTTGTGGTTTTGAGCACGTCTCCGTGCATCCCCGTGAGACAGGTAGGCCAGGCCTTGTTGCCCCATTTGAGGAGCAAGGAGAGTGCAGTTCACGGGTCTGGAAGTCACGGTGAGTGGTGACAAGCACCTGTGCCTTGGCATTCCAGTTGAATGTCCCTGCTGCCTCTGTGCCGCCCTGGACTTGATTTACGACTGTTCTGGGTGCCTGCGTGAGTGTCTTGTGTGGGTGGGACGAGGGGACGGAGCAGGAAATCAGCTGACTTAGAGGTGCGCCGGCCATCGATCTCTGCCACCGTGAAGGCCCCTGTGGGTCTCACTTCTTAAGGCAGCAGGGATGCTGGAGCTGTTGGAATCAAATGTATGTTTTCCTGATTGTGAGTAAGAGGTTTGGGTCCTTTCTTCTCTCCTCCTCTTCCCCCGGCCCTTCTCGGACCAGCTCACATCCTGGGTGGGGTATGCAAGCCCGTCCAGTGGACTGAAAGCAAACCACAGGAGGCAGGGTGTGCAGAGACATTAGGGTGTGTCGCCTGCATGCTGGTGGCATGCAGCTCTCCTGCTCTGTCAGTGGTTGTAAGGGACAAGCGTGAGGACCCTCTGTTAAACCTCACTCTCTAATTTATTTGGTTGGACTTAGGTGAGGTCTCCTAGGTGCCAGGTGTGGTGCCTGGAAAGGGGGAAATAGTACATTCTCACACAAACACAAGCTTCTCGTACAAAAACCAACAACCGCGTGCCCCTGCTCTCCATCATGGCCAGGTCGCAGCCGCCCAGAAAGGTTCTAGAGGTGGTATCTGAATCAGCCAGGTGCCAGGGAAAATGCAGCTCCTCGAAGATCACATGTGAAAAAGAAACTCTAAACGAGGAGAACTAAGCGTTTCACCAACACAAGTGTCCCACAAGGGTGAAAACTAAGAGGACCGGAGCCAGAATGAGAGCCCTCTTGGGCCCCAGACAGCAGTGCTCCGCCCAGCTGTAAAGCTCAGTCTCCGAAATAGCCCAGAGCCCTCCAGCGGGCTTCAGCCCGTGTGCAGGGAGTGTCTTGTCATACGTTGAGGTTGTAGGTCTGGCACAACTCTGAGGTATTCGGGGTTTCTCTCAAGGAAGTGCTTTCCCTAAGGAAGAGATGATTCTAAGTGCTCTTTCTTACATGTCGCCTCCAGGAAGGCTTGTCTAAGGAGCAGGTCACTAACAAAGGGCGAGAATGAGAAGTTCTGTGCAGCTTTCACTGGGGTTTAAAAGGCTAATCTGGGGGGCTTCCCTGGTGGCGCAGTGGTTAAGAATCCGCCTGCCAAGGCAGGGGACATGGGTTCGAGCCCTCGTCTGGGAAGATCCCACATGCCACGGAGCAACTAAGCCCGTGCGCCACAACTACTGAGTCTGCGCTATAGAGCCCACGAGCCACAACTACTGAGCCCACGAGCCACAACTATTGAAGCCCGCGTGCCTAGAGCCCGTGTTCCGCAACAAGAGAAGCCACCGCAGTGAGAAGCCCGCGCACCGCAATGAAGAGTAGCCCCCACTCGCCGCAACTAGAGGAAGCCCGTAAGCAGCAACGAGGACCCAACACAGCCAAAAATAATATATATTACTAACTCCTACTAATCATTAGGTATTTGCTCAGTCAGGAGCACGAGAAATATGCCTCTTGCTACCCTGTGGGATCTGTGAGACTTTCTGGGGAGGTGTCCTAGCTGGGGATCCGGGGGTGCATCATGTCTGTGGAGATTCTGGCCTGGTTTTCACTCTGCCACACTCGAGGTCACCTGCCCAAGGCCAGGCCTCACGGAGTCTGCAGGGGGAGGATGGGCACGCCAGCCCGGCTCTCCAGAGAGACTTGGAGAGACTAGTAACACTCGCACGGTGAACCAGAAATATCCAGCTCGACACAAGTGCCGAGTCAGTGGGTTTGGTTTTTGTTTTTGTTTTTTTAAATAAGAATAATTTGAACTTTTATTTCAATATTAAGACTGACCGAACTGGATGTTTTGTTGAAGACAAATAGTAGCCAGTGGAGCTGGTGTCAGAGGGCAGAATAACTCAGTTAAAGCCAAGCTGTATTCCGTTCTTTTCCTCCACTTTGTATTTTGAAAAATTTCAAACCCATGGAAAACGTAAAGAATACATTCATCAGGTGTTAACATTTTGCCGTATTTGCTTTATCTCTCGAACAGTAAATTTCTTTCCCTTTCTTTCTCTTTCTTCCTCTCCCTTTCCTCTTTCTTCTTTGCTGAACCTTTGGAGAGTAAGGATATTTTTGGATGTAAAAAACATTTACATGGTCCAAAAGTTGACACTCTATGTGTATGTGTACTGAGGAGTCCCTTTTCTGTCCTTACACTTCCACACTATTTTCACTTCACCTGTTCAGTCCATCCTCATGGCTTTCTTCTTCTTTTCTTTGTTCTTTCTGCATTTCTTTAACGTGATTAAAAGCCCCCCTTTAAAGATCTATTGATGATTTTTTTATTTTATAAATTTATTTTACTTATTTATATATTGGCTGTGTCAGGTCTTCGTTGCTGCGCGCGGGCTTCGTTGTGGTGTGCGGGCTTCTCATTGCGGTGGCTTCTCTTGTTGCGGAGCATGGGCTCTAGGCGCACGGGCTTCAGTAGTTGTGGCACGCGGGCTCAGTAGTTGTGGCTCGTGGGCTCTAGGGCGCATGCTCAGTAGCTGTGGCGCACAGGCTTAGCTGGTCCGTGGCATGTGGGATCTTCCCGGACCAGGGCTTGAACCCATGTCCCCTGCCTTGGCAGGCGGATTCTTAACCACTGCGCCACCAGGGAAGCCCTATTGATGATTCTTATATAAACAGAATGTCACCTCTTTAAGTAGGGTTTGTGACTGATCATTATGAAAGCATGAAAATTGTGAACGTTGATAAAGGCCCTCTGGGGAGTTCCCATCACAATGGTCTTAGGCTGTGTGCAGAGCTGAAAGGGTGGGGACATTTGTACCTGGACACCAGTTTCGTGAGAACTGTCAATAAAACATACTTTTATCTGTCAGACACCTGCTCAAGTTGGGTGTACATTTCATAAAGTCAGTGGCTAACCTGTGGATGCATCCCACTTTAGCATCACATGTTTTACCGTTTATTAAGCTTGGTTTGTAGGACTTTCAGTGCTCTTTTGGAATTATAAGGGTTTCTCCAGTGACGTGGTGAAGAGATGTACAACTAGGGCCATTTGTGATCACTCAGCATTCAAATTACGTGTGTGTAACACATAAAAGAAGCTATCACAAGCCAGCCACACTGAAAGGCGCAAAGTTATGGGGGTAAGCAGTGTCGTTTATATACAAAATACCACGCCTTTCTCACACTTGAAGATATCAGTTGTCCCCTGATACAGGTTTCTTAGCACAGACAACACAAAGATAGCGTTTTGGGCTCAGAAAGCCCTTTGCCCCGGTGATGTCTCCGTCTGGATTTCCCTCTCTCTCTCTCTCTCTCCCCCTCTCTCTCTCTCTCTCTTTCTCTCTCTCTCTCTCTCTCTCCCGTCTTTGCCTGCGGCTGCCTGCGCGGCCTTCTGTCCTCCCCAGGCCCTGAGCTGGGCCTGCAGGGTCTGCCCCCAGGAGGTGGGGTCCACCTGTGCAGCCTTCCAGCTGAGAATGGTTTTGACATTATTTAATGATTGGGGGGAAAACATCACAGAGGAATATTTCATGACGCATGAAAATGATAGGAAATGCAAATTTTGAATTCACAAAATTTTGATTTTTGTCAGTGAAAGTTTGGGGAAAATTTGTTTTCTCTCTCGTTATATAATTTCTACGCTGTATTCTCAATTACCAACCCTAAAATATTTCCTGTCTCGCCCTTTCCAGAAAGATCCACTGACTCCAACTGTATGGAATCAGACCCTCCGAACAGATGCTACGGATTGTGTGTCTCAAGACGTCATAAAAGCTGCCCCAATTCTTACGCTTTATGAGTAGAAATCAGGGGAATGGTTTGCTTCCTTCTGTACCAAGCAGGCCCTCTTGCGAGCGGGAGTTCCGTCGTACCTTGGGCTCACCCTGCAGAGTTTGTTTTGCGATGCTTTCACCTGCCGGTGGTTTTTGAGCATGGGGGTGTGTGTGTTGGGGGGTCGGACGTGACTTGGACACCTCACGGCCTGGACTTAGTCATGTGCACCGGTCAGTTCCCTCTCAAACTCTGGAGAAAAAGAGTACGGGGTCGGCTCCCCTCTACCCAGGTTCTAAAAGTAGTTGTGAAGGAAGCTTTCACTTTATGCAGCCTTCAGTGTGGGATGGAAGCCTGGAGGGATGGCGGGAACAGATCACAGAGCTTTCGGAGGATTCAGGGCACGATGGGCAGACGTGGCCCGTTCCCCTACTCCATGCCCACCTGGAGGATCCAGCTTAGAAATCACTCAGAGCCCCTTCGCTTCGGATCACAGTTGTTTTTAAGAGGAGCCATGGGCCTGGGATCCCAGAAGTACTGCTCTCTGATCCTGCCCAAAAGGCTCTATGCCATTAGTGGTGGGGGAAGAGTCAGGTAGACGAAAGCGTTGAGAATTCTCATTGGCGTTCTGGATAAAGGAGAAAATTAAAGCTTTTATGTAGACTCTGTTTCCAGCAATACATTTCATTCTTTGTCCACATGTTGGAGGAAGATAAACACTAATTTAAAGGTAATATTTGTGTAACCTATGAAAATCTCGGTCAAACGAGCTAAAGATGGAATCTGGGTTAATGCAGGACTGTCTGCTGCGTTCTCTCCCTGATTACAGGCTTCGGTGTAAGACTAATGAAAGAAAGCAGTTTTGATTTTTGTTAGACTCTTCAGAATCATCTCAGTAAAATACTGACTCTTTCGTTGTGTGGAAAAATGACTTCGAAAGGTTTCCTTTGTAAGAATTTAACATTTTGGTCGTTTTAACAGAGTGTATAGGTCAACAAAGTGTAATGCAGAATTTATTGCGTTTTTAAGATCCCCTCAAAGAAAGATAATTCTCATTGTAATTCATAATAATCTGGGAAAGTAGATTGTTCTGGTTTCAGGGACCCTGTATGCTTTAAATAATCCGGCCACACTCATCCTGGGGACTTTTTGGTAGCTGAGAGCTGTGGTTCTCAACCAGGGGCAACTGTGTTCCCCAGGGAATATCTGGCAATGTCTGGAGACATTTTTGGTTGTCACAGGTGGAGATTAAGAGGAATGTTCTTGGCTTCTAGTGCGTGAAGGCCAAGGATGCTGCTAGACATCCTACAATGCACACAGCAGCTCCCACCCCAGAAACGACTGGACCCAAACGTTCATAGTACTGAGGCTCGCAAACTCGGGACTCGAGGGTGTTTTGGAGCCTCACTTAATGACTTTTTAAAAATTTTATTTTTATTTATTTATTTATTTGCACGGGGTCCTAGTTGCGGCAGGCGGGCTCCTTAGTTGTGGCTCACAGGCTCCTTAGTTGCAGCACGTGGGCTCCTTAGTTGTGGCATGCAAACTCTTGGTTGTGGCATGCATGTGGGATCTAGTTCCCTGAGCAGGGAACGAACCCGGGCCCCCTGCATTGGGAGTGCAGAATCTTATCCACTGCGCCACCAGGGAAGTCCCACTTCATGATTTTTTTAATGTAAGATATTATATATGCACAGACACATATACACATGTGCACAGGCATGCACTCTGTCTCTCTCTCTCTCTCTCTCTTACACACAGACGCATGCACACACAACACTGCCTCTGTACACAGGACGTGTGCTGTGGGACTGTGCCCTGAAAGCTGGTTTTAAAATGAATCCGCAGCATTTCCGCAGAGATTGTAATTTCCTGTGTGCTGCTGCATATGTCTCGTTGATGATGGTGGTGGTAGTGACATTAAGACCAAAGGGCCTCGTTTCTTCTTCCACTCAAGGGTGCAAAGTAGAGTTGATTTCATATTTTCAAAATGTAGTTTACAACATTCTAATTTTTAGCGTGGCACATTTCAACAAAATTTTCTTTTGCACACGTAAGTTGGTTATGTTGCACTGTTCTCCTATACAACTTCCTGGTCCAGAAGCAGAGATGGGTAAAGAGAGAGGGGCTCTTATGCGAACATACAGCTCCCTGTAAATATGGAGGAAGAATTGTATTGGCACATGCTAGTTTTTGGAAATGCTTGTGTTCCAAAATGTTTGTGGAGAGGACATGGGACATTTGTCCATGTTCAGCTTTGCCCGTGGAGGTGAAGAATGTGGATTCACGGTGCCCACATTTCATGAGCACGTGCTGTGCCAGGCGCTCGGCTGGCTTGGAGTCGTAGAGAACAAGCATACCGCTCCCCTTGAGAACTTTAGCTCTTTGGAGAGGCGGGCGTGGTGCCAGCGGCCCCCATTGCAGGGGGCAGAGCTGGGGTGAAGGTATGGGTGTTGCCGTGTGCCCTGAGAAGGACCTGCTGGACGAGTGGGTGCAAGGCCCTTAGGTGAGGGAGCAGGGCAGGTGTGTGAGGCCCCGAGTGGGCAGGGCCACGTCATGCAAAGCTGGGCCCAGCTTGCCGAGGGGGCCTCGACTGTGCCTCCATTTGGGGCTGTGAATCTCATGGTTGTATTTCTCTTGGCTGTGAGGTCACGTGCTTCTGGTTTGGGTGTTTTAGGAAAAAGAGAGTGGAGGCATTTAGGGACTGGGCTGACCCCATAGCCTTTGAGGAAGGAAGATGCCATGGCCTTTCTGTGCGGTGGACGAGGGGCCGGTCTAGGACTCTGCTGCCGCATAGCTGTGTGATCCTGTGAAAATCATCTGGCCTCGGTCTGTATATCTGTGATGTGGGGATTGTAGTCCGTGGGAGGATTAGATAGGGTTAAGACTCAAGAGTTTGTGTGCCTTCCAAGGCAGGCTCCCGCGAGTAGGAGCTGGCCGGGCTTGCCTCCACTTCTGGGGCTCCAGCCTGAACTGTGAAGTTCACAAGGCGGAGCCCACCTCTGCCCGCTCCCTTGACCACAGTTCTGTACAGATGGTGAGGTGGAGGCCAGAGGCCACCAGAAACAGGCAGAAATGTGTGGATTGGCCTAAAGCAAAGAAAGGCTACTACCACCACCGGTCAACGTTGTAAAAATGAACACTGCTGTTTCCAATCTCTGTTCCCGCCGCTGTGCCTTACTCTTGTGTCATGTTTCATAGACTCCAGGTTCTTTTCACATTTCTCAAGTTGGTCCTTGGTACTTGTGGTAGGCAGAGTCATGGCCCTCGAAGGACGTCCCAGGCCTGATGCTGGAGCCTGTGAACGTGTGACCTCACACGGCAAAAGGGACTTTGCAGATGTGATTTCAGGATCTGCAGGTGGGGACATGATCCTCCTGAGCCCAGAGTCGTCACCACAGAGGTACGTCGGAGTGGACGAAGAGGGGGTGAGCATCAGAGGGGATGTGCCCAGTGAAGCACAGGCTGGAGTGATGTGGGCCCATGTGCCAAGGAAGGCGGGCGGCCTCCGGAAGCTGCACAAGGTCAGGACCCAGCTTCTCCCCTCCCTGGTGCCTCTAGAAGGAGCACAGCCCTGTGACCCACTGTTGACACCTGACCTCCAGAGTGTAACACAGTCAGTCTGCGTTGCTTAAAGCTGCTGAGTGTGTGGTCTTTTGCTACAACAGCCATAGCATACTAAGATAGGGGACACACCCGTCTAGGTGCTCCAGTCAGGAGTTTCATACGCAGGGTCGAAGGGGTTCAGCTAGCAAGTGGTAGGAGGTCAGGGTCCAGGACTTTGCTTCCTCCTCTTGCAGTGAGACATACAGCCTGGCGGTGTTTGCTGTTGCCATCTTCCTAGATCCTGTTTCTGCCCAGTGTGACGTGTGCTGCCAAGATTGACCAGATTTGACCATGTTCTTTTGCAGAACCTGGGAAAAATAATAGCCCTACAAAATTCTGATTTTATAATGATGGTTCAGTCCGACATGGAAGAGTACTTTCACAGAAATGAGCTGACATTAAAGTGTGTGAGTTCCATACGTCTTTTTTTTTTTTTTTTTCTAAGCAGGGCTGAAATTTACGCCATCTGGAAAAAACCCAACAAGAGGTTTATTACCTACTGGGCAATTTAAAAATATATAATTTACTGTCATTCTTGAAGCTTTTGTCATGTATGACACCAGAAAATTGGATTTCTTAATCCACTTATACTGAATTTAAAATCCACTTAAACTAGGGCTTCAGGTGTTACGATTCTTGAGTCCTAATAAGCGGATATTCTAGTGAGTTTCATCTTCTGGATTCTGTTGTGACTATAAGAAGAAATGTTTTACGTGTTCAGTTTTCATCTCAAACCGGCTGAAAATCATGTTATGTATAAATATGAGTTGATGGAATAAAACTTATTGTTCAGGTGTAATTTGAATGAGAAAGCCTATCTATAGGCCTCTTACCAACTTAAATTATGCAATTAGGCATTTGACATTAGAGGCAGTGAGCTTATTTAAATCCTTTGTAACAGAACAAATAAAGAGGTTTCATTTTTTAAAAAAATTGGAAGTTGTCTCTAGATTTTAGATTGTATGATAACAATGTAACTGTATGTTTTGTTGTACATTTGTGCACATATACATAGCTAATCTTTGCTTTAAGGATCTCAGAGAGGTTTTTTTAAAAAACAGCTTTATTGAGGCATAATTGACATACCACAATTCACCTGTTGTAAATGTTCAATTCAGTGATCTTTAGTAAATTTACAGAGTTGTGCAGCCATCGCCACAATACAATTTTAGAACATTTATCACCTAAAAAGAATCCCTGTGCCCGTTGGCACTACTCCCCTACCCATGAAGCCCCTGGCAACACAGTCTGTTTTGTGTCTCTATGGATTTGCCTGTTCTGGACATTTCAAACAAGTAGAATCATATAATATGTGTCTTTTGTGTCTGACCTTTCATTTAGCATACTGCTTTCTTAAATTTATTTATTTTTAGCTGCGTTGGGTCTTCGTTGCTGCACGTGGGCTCTCTCTAGTCGCGGCGAACGGGGGCTACTCTTCGTTGCGGGGCGTGGGCTTCTCCTTGCGGTGGCTTCTCTTGTTGCGGAGCATGGGCTCTAGGTGCGTGGGCTTCAGTAGTGGCACGTGGGCTCAGTAGTTGTGGCGCACAGGCTCAGTAGTTGTGGTGCACGGGCTCAGTTGCTCCACAGCATGTGGGATCTTCCCAGACCAGGGCTCGAACCCGTGTCCCCTGCATCAGAAGGCGGATTCTTAACCACTGCGCCACCCGGGGAGTCCTTAGTATACTGCTTTCAGCGTTCATTCATGTTGTTGTGTGAGTCAGCACTTCACTCTTTTTTTATTGTTGAATGATATTCTGTTGTTATGAATAGACCACATTTTGCTTATTCACTCATCAGTTGGTGGGTGTGTGGGCCGTTTCCACTTTTTGGCTCTTATGAATGAGCTGCTGTGACCATTGTTCATAGGTTTTTGTGTGGACGTCTGTCTTCATTTCTTTTGCGTCTATTCCTCAGGGTGGAATTGCCGGGCCATACGGTCACTCCATGTGTAACTTTCTGAGGGACAGCCAGACTGTTCTCCAAAGTGGCAGTGTCATTGTATGTTCCTCCCCACGATGTGTGAGCGTTCCAGTTCCTCCACATCCTCACCAGCACTTGTCATCATCTCTCAAAGAACTTCCTCAACCTCAGTTGTAAGGCCCACAGCGTCGCTTGTTGAGTAGGAAATGAGGGGTTTTCATCGCCTGCTTTAAAGATCACGAGTTCCTTGAAGAAAGGAGCTGAGCGGATCTTCTGTGTCTCTATAGGGTAATGAGCATCTCATAAAGCTTGGTCTGAGCAGATGGGAGAGCAGAGGAATTAACGAGTGATGCCCAAGAGAGGAAGAAACGGTGGCACTGACACCACCACCACCCCCACACCCGCCCAGAGGCCGCAGAGACTCAGGGCTCCTCGGGCACAAAGGATGAGTCAGGACGGGCGAGTCCATTCCCAAAGCCCCTGCAACAAGACTCGCTTGGACTCTAAAAGGACGGGCTGAGGGGTGAAACACTGGGAAGGAGAGTGCAGGTTTTCAGAACAGAATCCTCATCAGGAAATAGACAGCACGGCCATAGGACACGAAACCTGGCACTGCGGGGGAGTTGGGGCCAGATGCTGAGGAAGTGAGGCCCCGACAGGGGTGAGGTGAGCGAGCCCCCTTGGAGAGGCATGAAACTTAAGGAGGTGCTCACTCTCGGGGTCCCCACTCGCCTCCCCCTCATCCCACCCCGAGTGACTGAAGTCCTCCCTGCAGCCAGCATTGATGCTGCAGCTTCTCAAGCAGCTATAGAGACCACAGATGGATTGCACTGTACGTTCCCTGACGCCCAGATTATAATCCCTCTTAAAGGGGTTATAGCACAGAGGGAACTGGTATTCAGCAAGCAGGAGGCTGTATTTGGTTCCTGTGGTTCCTGGAACAAATGACCACAAACGTAGGGGCTTAAGATGACGTACGTTTAGTACTTCACGGTTCTGGAGGTCACAAGTCCAACACGGCTCTCCCTGGACTAAAATTGAGGTGTCTGCAGGGACACTTATTTTCTGGAGGCTCTAGGGGAAATATTTGTTTTGTTTTGTTTTCAGTTGCCTCTTGCAGCTTCCAGAAGCCGCCTGTGTTCCTTGGCTCCTGGCCCCTTCCTTACTCCCTCTTCAGAGCCAGCCATGGCTGAGTCTTTCTCACATTGCATTGCTTGGACGTTGGCTGTCCTGAAACCCTCTTCCCCACTAAAAGGACTCCCCTGATTACTTTGGGCCACCTGTGTAATCCAGGATAACTTTTTTTTTTAGGGTTAGATTAGCAACCTGAATTCCATCTGCACTGTTAACTCCCCCGCTCCAGGGAACCTGCCATATTCACAGGTTCTGGGGATTAGGATGGGCACAACTTGGGTGCGGAGGGGTGACTCTGCTACCATAGATGGCATCGGTTACAGTAGTTTAACAATTTATTCTTGACCTGGTATTAGTCCCTACCGCCTGCTTTTCTGCTTTTCTGTTGTAGGAACCAGGGGTTCAGTCAGGAACTGCAAGGAGTGAGTTGGGTGTTTTCCGGAGCAGTGATGTTTTCCATTATGTATTTTGAGTGATGAGTTCCTAAACCTTTGGTTTAGGAAGATGTATGTGTGGCTTTGCAGGGGGAAAGATGAGGCAGGGGGAAGTTGTATGCAACAAGTTGTATGCAGCTGGATTGCTCTGGACCCATTCACTTGGATAACTGTGGCCATGACATGAGCCAGTGGAGGAGAGGGTTATAGAAACAGTAATGCCAGATGTCCCCGAGAAGTGGGAAGGATGAGGCCTGGTCATTACACTTGTTGGCTGTGTGGAAGGAGTGGATTATTTCAAGACAGCAGAGTAGGAAGCTTCCTTTGACAATTCACGTGGTTCTGACCGAGGGCCGCTTCCACCACCTTTGCTGTGTTAGGCTCTCCAGATTTAATAACTTCCTTCTTCTTTATGCAGAAACCCATGTCTGGGACCTTAGCATTCCTAGCTTGTTGTTCTGGAACCTAGGCCATCTTGGTTGTTGAGTCGAGCGGCCATATAATTTATTGTCCAAATTGGGGCACTTCTGAGAGGGAAAGGCAGCACTGTTAATAATTACCTTGGGACGGCGGGGATCAACCAGGATCGTCTCAAGAAGAAAGACAGGTGAATATCTTGCTGTGAAATAAAGGTCATGGTTAGCTCACGATGTTTTTCCTGAAGTTCTCAACTCAAATTTGTGGAAAAGTTTTAATGCCACATATTTTGTAATTATTTCTCAGGAAGCTTGGAAATTTGTTCACACACATACCAGGCATGGTTCACGTGTCGTGTGTGCTGCTATTCTGCAAATACCTTTAGACCCTATTGTGATTAACAGAACCATAAACAATTTCAAAGGCACCTTGGAATTAACTGCCATTATGTAGTCTTGCTATTAGGTGTTTTCCCTTAAACATTAGGTAATAAAATGCAGCTTTGTTTTTTAATTTTTAAAAAATTTTTGGCTGCGTTGGGTCTTCGTTGCTGTGTGCGGGCTTTCTCTAGTTGCGGCGGGCTTTCTCGTTGTGGCAAGCAGAGGCTACTCTTCATTGCGGTGCGCGGGCTTCTCATTGCGGTGGCTTCTCTTGTTGAGGAGCACGGGGTCTAGCCGCATGGGCTTCAGTAGTTGGGGCACGCGGGCTTCAGTAGTTGTGGCTCGCGGGCTCTAGAGCGCAGGCTCAGTAGTTGTGGCACACGGGCTTAGTTACTCCGCGGCATGTGGGATCTTCCCGGACCAGGGCTTGAACCCGTGTTCCCTACCTTGGCAGGCGGATTCTCAACCACTGAGCCACCAGGGAAGCCCCAGCTTTCTTTTTTTTAGTGTAGGTAGTTCGCAAAAGTTTTTGACACTTACAAAATGTTTCTCCTTGTTTTATTGGGGCATCGCTTACAATACCAAGCAATTGAACGCAGTGGTGAAAATCACAGTATGATCTAGCCCATACAGTCGGTTACTAGGCAACCATTAGAAGCAATACTGTAGAAGTGGTATATTTATTGGCACCAAAATGTGTTTACGATATACTGTAATGTGTTTCTGCGACCCCAGGAGACCCGCCCCCCAGTTGGGACTTGGAGCACTTCTAAGACGTAGCCTTGGAGTAAACTGGGCTGTGCGGAGATCTACATGCTGCTACCATATTGTTACCCACTTGTAAATTTGATTTACTGAGCTGTGCTTTGGTGCTGTATGGTTATCTAACACTGAGGGTTATTTTAAAAGTGACCCAGTGAAAATCTGGTGGACAGCAGTTACTGAGGGTAGAGTTCTACCGAGTCCACAGTTTCCTCTCTGGGACCCAAGGGGGAAATTTTATATGTGTATCAAACTCTAGAGGCTGTGTTTTTGATATTTGTATCGCCTTCATTTTTTGGATACTGTGAATCAAGCATCTAATTATATTTGTTTCTTTGAATCGATGTCTAGGAAACTCAGAATCTGATTTATATAGTTCCCTTCCAACTGATGTCAAGTTGTGTCTGATGGCAAACTTTGGGTCCTGTCTTCACCTTTCAGCTTTATCTCATTTTTTCGTGCCATTACCTTCTGTTTGCCCTGATTTACCCGGTTAATTATGTTACTTTTGCTATTTTGTGCGTGTGTGTGTTTGGGACCCACCTCAAATCATTTTCTTCCTTTCTTTTCCCAGGTGGGAAATTATTAGGTATTTTAGGGAATGAGAGAGTGCTGTGTCTTCTTGGAAGTTGCCGGCTTACAGTGGCTTTTGAGTTCTGATGCGCTAGCAGCATGTTATTTTAATGTAGCTGCTTGAATGTGTGCTGTTGAAGTCCGTCGGGGCAAAGTGTATGTCTAAATTTAGTACGATGAGGACTGAGTCAAAAGCAGCTGGTGAGCAGACCCTAGTTAAACTTTCTAGGCCTTTCAAGTGTGAAAATTAAAGTCCTTTAGAAACCAATCTATGAAAGAAAGATTCATAACAATTAACATAAGTCCTGAATCATTTAATTTTACTGGGGAAAAAAAGCCATTAAAAAATAAATTCCTGGGCTTAAAGGTACATTGAATGGAGCGGAAATTCTTTTTCTGTCTCCACAAGAGTGGTAGAGCACTTTCCTCTAAACTCCATTGAAAACTGGGCCTCAGAGCCTTGATTATGCTTCATAACTTTAGTTGAAAAGCAGGAAATGAAATCAAGGTTATTGAACTAAAAGTTCTTATGGGTCTCCCGCTAAACAAGTATAAAGAATTA
The DNA here is from genome assembly GCF_965194825.1 of Balaenoptera physalus. Lineage (NCBI taxonomy): Eukaryota > Metazoa > Chordata > Mammalia > Artiodactyla > Balaenopteridae > Balaenoptera > Balaenoptera physalus. Next base: position 109,738,017 of record NC_138885.1, on the reverse strand, counting down.
GTGCAGGGCTTTCCTGGTGGCGCAGTGGTTGAGAATCTGCCTGCCAATGCAGGGGAAACGGGTTCGAGCCCTGGTCCGGGAAGATCCCATATGCCGCGGAGCAACTGAGCCCGTGAGCCACAATTACTGAGCCTGCGCATCTGGAGCCTGTGCTCCGCAACAAGAGAGGCCGCGATAATGAGAGGCCCGCGCACCGTGATGAAGAGTGGCCCCCACTTGCCGCAACTAGAGAAAGCCCTCGCACAGAAACGAAGACCCAACACAGCCATAAATAATAAATAAATAAATTAAAAAAAAAAAAAGAATTAGTGCAGGAAGAATAGCTATTTTTCGAGTTTATGAGAAGGAAAGATTTGGAGTGACTTTTCTGGATCAGTTCAGGGCCTTGGCTATTCCCCGTTAATAACAGCCCGTAGTAATGGCCTCTGGTTAATTGCTTTGATGGGCCAGGAGCTGTGCTGTGTATTTCACAATCAAGGTCTCTATTCCTCCCGACCGTCGTGTAACGTAGGCGTCCTTCGTCCCGTTTTTAGAGGGAGAGGGAACTAGGAGGCTCACAGGTTCTTGTCTGGGGCCACACGTACACTTGGTGACGAGGCTGTAAGCTGATTCCGGAATGTGTGGACCACAGTGGTGAAAGGAGTTTTCTCCAATGCTTAGGTGGTGGTCTCTCTGTGCCAGGGAGGGTTCTCTGTCCTTTCTGTGCGTGTGCATGGTGGGGTCCACCCCTGATGTTGTTGTGAGGGTTCCGTCATTACCTGTCCCCTTTGTGCAGACGTGGAACTGCAGGCGAGGGGAAGCCTGGCCCAAGGATGCGTGCAGCCGGCCGGGGGTGGGTTGTCACAGCCCTTCTGGCCCCAGCTACCCCACTCCAGTTGCCAGGCCAACTGCATCCTGGATAGAATAACAGGACATGTCCGTATCACAACCAGAAGAGCTGCTAAGGCCGAGCTGCGTCTCGGTTCTCACGTTCATTATGGGACCCGAGGGGTGTGCCTGGAAGAAATGCCTCTGGCAGCAAGGCGTGGGGTCAGTGGGGCGCTTGCAGACAGGGTGAGAAGGGCAGGTGACTTGGAGATGCTACCAGCGATACAGTTCTCAGGGTCGAACGCATGGGTTCTCGCAAAGGCGCGAGGCTGGGGAACGTGAAACCAGCTAGGAGAGCTTGTTAACAGCCGGGGCAAAAGATTGGGGCCCGGGGGTGAGGCATGGCAGGGCCAGACAGAGTCTGTGGTGTGCTGAGGCAGCTGTAGACAGACTGGAGACATGTTTGTTAGCTGAACTGCCTGAGCTTGCTGGTGATGGAGAAACCCTCAGTTTCAGCCTCAGGTGTGGCCACCTGAAACGTCTCCAGACATCTCTTGGGGACCGCAGTCACCCCCAGCTGGGAGCCACTGGTCTAAAGACTTGGGGGCAGGACTGACCCTCAGTGCAAACTGAAACAGAATTCCTAGTGACCCACCACCTCCCAGTCGTTAATTTGACAAATAAAAAAATTTTTTTCCCACTTTTGGAAAAGGCTGGGGTTTAAGTCATTTTGAGGGCATCTTGTTTCCAAAGGGGGAAGGATCAGAGAGTTGCATAATTTTGGTCTCTGCCTTATGAGTGTTCTTGAGCTTCTTTCAGTATAGTGAAACTCTAGTGTATTTGTGTGAGAGTGTTGGGTGTTTTGGTTTTAGTTTAAAATTTTTATTTTTACTTAGGACATCTTTCTGATGTCCTTAAATAGGGAGGTGACACTTGAAGAAGCACTTTGGTTTGTGAATAGGAAGATGTGTTTGTGTGCCTGTTTGTGTGTGTGTGTGCACGTGTGTTTTAATACTCTGTTCTTGAATTAGCTGGTCATTGCCATTGGTGTCCTAGATTTTGAGGTATTTAGGTAAGCACAGAATTGAATTTGTTTTCCCAAAGGGATTTGCTTGCTGTGTTGCTAAATGAAATTGAGGACGGTACACTTGACCTTTCCAGGTGAGGGGTGGGAGAGTAGGATGTGTTTGCAAATCATAGAAACTGAAACATGAACACCGGGACCATATGGCGTTCAGAAACTTCTATGATAATTTCAGTGACTAAATAACGTGCTTGACAATTACATTTAAAAGTACACTTAGTGCTCATTGCAAAATGTGGAGAGAGTGCTTTGGGAGTTGAGGAAGAGATTAATTGGCATTCTCTTCTACCCCATGGTACCCTCATTGTGTCATCTATAGACCAGAAACTGATGTGTCACCTGAAGATTATATCGATAGTTTGGTGTTATATCTGTGGGGAGCGATTCAGATTGCTGTTGGTTGACAATTTGCTGAATAAGAAAGATCATGCTTTCCTAATACTTTATTTATTTTTTAATAAATTTATTTATTTTTGGCTGCGTTGGGTCTTCTTTGCTGCGCGCGGGCTTTCTCTAGTTGCGGCGAGTGGGGGCTACTGTTCGTTGCGGTGTGCGGGCTTCTCATTGCAGTGGCTTCTCTCGCTGAGGACGGAGCACGGGCTCTAGAGCTCAGGCTTAAGTAGTTGTGGCTCACGGGCTCTAGAGCGCAGGCTCAGTAGTTGTGGCGCACGGGCTTAGTTGCTCCGTGGCATATGGCATCTTCCTGGACCAGGGCTCGAATCCGTGTCCCCTGCATTGGCAGGCGGATTCTTAACCGCTGAGCCACCAGGGAAGTCCCTATCCTAATACTTTAATGTATCATCTTTAAATGTTGTGATTCTTTTTCTCTCACTAAATAAAATTTCATGCCACTGAATAAAATTTAACGCTTACAAACAAATATTGTGCGACTGATAGCTTATTAAAGTTTTTCGTGTTTTTGTTTCCGTTGATATTAGCTCTGGATGGATTATATAGTTGTAAGCCCAATTGGGTCATGTTATGTTACCTCTCTCATACCAGATTTTCATGTGACAAGTCCTGTCTTGGTCTTTGTATATGGGATTTATTTGGCATATCATGGTGTGAGTTGGGAAAGTGCTTTGCATTCGTCACGTGTGACATGTATATGGTTGAATCTGCTGTCGTGGGGTGATGGGTAAATGATACACATGTCTATATATATGTGCTCATATACATCAATGCATGCTCACAATACTGATTTTGCCAATTCTACAAGCGTTAAATACTTGTTATTAGTGTCATAATGCTTTAAAGAAGAAATCAAGTTTATATGTGTCTTGGTTAGTGTCTCTGTTTCTCCTCATTTGAATAACTCATACTTTTACACTGAACTTGTAAAACCTGCAAGCATAATAAAATGTCATTTTGCAGGAACGAATGGATATTAAATGACTTACCTGAAGAGTATATGAAGAAAATATGTTTCCCCATTGATTCTTAAATTAAAAATGAATGATGTTTCCTGACTATTTATTTCCCTGTACCTACAGTGCTACGTTTGTTTTTCTTCAGAGATTAAAAAAGAAGAGTGACTTTCTTTTGGTTGGGATCCTGCTGTTTGTTTTGAATGCACAGCTAGGGCATGCCGGCTGTATTCTGTACTCAGCCATAATAAAGTGGTTCTCAGTGATTCTGATGAAACAAGAGGCTGGTTGGCTTTGTGGCAGGTGCATAGGACTTGTGCAGTTTGGTTTTGTTCTGTTTTCTGTCTTGGTTGTTGCTAATAGATAGATGACAGTTTACGATATTTGTGACATTTGTTGAATGAGTAAGCGAATGAATGAATGCACAGAGAAGGCCTTGCGTGCTGTTCTAGTTTCTCTCCCCTGGAGCGTCCACTATGCAGAAGCAGTGTTTCTTGCCAAAGCATATGTAGAGAGCCGTGTTCTACACCCAAGTGTGATGGGGTGAGGGCTCCCTGACTGCCGTCATGAGGTGGCATTCAAAGAAGTTGCCATTAGCAACCTACCAGTTGTCCCTTGTGTTTTATTATTTTTTATGTTTCGCTGCTATTTTCTGCTATGATGTTGTGAGTACGGTACAAATTTCTGTTTTGTGAGGGACCTTCCTATCTCACCTCAGATGAAAGAGGGCCCTCGGTTGCCCTGTTTACACACTGGGTGTAATAAAATCCAGTCTTAGGTGCAGAGGGATGCTTCTGCTTGTGTGATATCATTCTAAAAGGTCCTCAAGTTCTTAACGAGGAAGGAGGCCCTAAGGAATTAAATCACAGAACCTTATATTGGAAATAGTAACGGCGGGGATTTAGAAATTGCTCTCAATTTTTTCTTCTGAACTCGTGTTTAATATCATCTCAGGGTGGGTGCTAACGGCACTGATCTTCCATTGCTGTCTTTTTTTCCTCTTTAGATTTGGGCTGTCACATATGGTAGCCACTGGCCACGTGTGGCTCTTTAAATTAAATTAATTAAAATTAAATTCAATTTAAAAGTCAGGCCCTCAGTTGTACTGGCCACATTTCAAGTGCTCAGTAGTCACATGTGGCTAAATGAATACCTTACTAGATAACGAAGGTACAGTGCAGAAAGCTTTATCAGATGAGAGATGGTTAGTTAGCTTTTTGCCTAACAGGTATTCCAGGAAAGAGAGGGAGGGGAAAATACCTCAAGTCTGAAGAAGAGAGAAATTTCAAACCAAGTGACTAGAACAGTGAATAAAAATTCAGCACATCAAAAAAATTACTACATGAAGGCTCATCATCATGTCATTTTAGAAAATCAGGGATAAAGGCAGTATCTAAGCACTTTCTAGATTTAAAAAAAAGTCATAGGAAGGATTTTGAATCAGAATGACATCATGTTTCTTAAATTAGAAAACAGACTGAGCTTTGAATTCTATGAAAATTTATTTTCACTCAGAATTTTGAAGTCATTCCCTCACTGGTTGTTAATTAAGAGTAGCATAAAGTTGTTTGTCCATGTTCAGGATATCAGTATAATTTAGATTTCATACATCACTTCTCAGGAAGCTACTAGAGAATGTGTCCCATCAGAATGAGAGAGTAAACCAAGAAAGGGGAAGATTTGGGGTCCTGGAAACAGAAAGAGGCAGAAGGAATTCTCAGGATGCTGGTGTGATCTCGGGGCATCTGCTCTGAGCCGACCCACCTCTGACGAGTACAGACTGGAGCAGAGACCAGAGGAAGGTCTGGTGTGTATATATTTGGGGAGAGGGGGTGGGGGTGAGGGCAGGATAGACATGGAACTGTGACAGATTATCCGAGTTAAAAATTGAAAGGTTGTGGAGGGTGTTGGAGGAATTATCAAAGAAAATAAAAACAGAGGCAACCAATAATCCCAGGAAAATTTAAGAGTTGCATAAGAAAGGAATCATAATCACACTATACTGCTTGCTCAGCGGTACCGATTCCATTGTCAAAATAATACGTGTGCAGTCTAGATTTAACCCCCCAAATGTTATACTGTTGGGGAAACATGGGAGGGTAAGTCCAGGATTGGTGATGGGAATTTTAAAAACCAAAAATCCTCTTCCATGTGTGAGAAAATCAAGTTAAGTGGTATCTGACGTTGATAGGATATATTATAAGCAGCTTACTTAGAAACATGGAAGTCCATACTAGGGAGCACTGCCAATAACAGAAACAGTTGTAAGGTTTGAAAGTGGTTGCTCTGTGAAGTAGAATTGAGGATAGATGGTGCTGGAAAGCTTGCCGTGAAAAAGGAGGAGTGTTTTGCCTCCCCTGTGTGCGTGTACTACTTTGAAAAGAATAAAAGTGGTTTGGAAAATGAAAGTACACAGTATATATACCTTGGGCAGAATTATAGAAGTCTTAGTATGGTTCAGATTTGGGGTTCTCCACCTTGGTGATATTGACATTTGATCCAAATAATTCTTTGTGGAGGGGGCTCTATGCAGTGTGCTGTGGGATGTTTCGCAGCCTCCCTGGCCTCACCAGATGCCAGTAGCATTCTTCCCCGGAGTCCTGGCAACTAAAAATGTTTCCACACGTTGCCCCGTGTCCCAGGGTTGGGGCCGGGGGTGGGGCGAAATCAGCGCCATTGGAGAAGCACCGATTTAAAGGATTTAAAATCTGGTATGGAATGAATCATCTCAATATATAAAAACGCTGGTCAGCACAGTATGGGCAATGCAGGAAACAGCAGCCTCATCACGCAGAGCTTGAACCCCACATGGAGCAAATGAAGTGGTTTGGAATTCTCTGGCACCGTGAACCGCCGCCGCCCACCCCTGCCTTTGGGACCAGAATGTGTCTTAGCCCCTGGCTCTTGGCCCGGTTAATTCAGGGCTCACTAAAAAAAGAAAAGGACTCAGGAGGAAACCGCGGCTCCTCTGTCATGCACCGTGGCTTCGGAAAACATATTTTAGATTTTTCACATTATTTTCAGGGTGATACAACTGAATTTCTCCAGAGTGGAAATGTTAATCATTATGGCAACTTCGGGGAAAAAAATGCGCGCTTTGGATATATTTCTCTGCTCAGTTGGCTGCAGGACGAGATACATTCCTCCTACCTCCACTCCCTCCCTCCCTCCCTCCCCCCTCCCTCCCCCCCTCCCCCAACAATTCTTTTGCAAGTTCTTGGTTCAGTTCCTTGCAAGGTGTTTTCCCTTAGAATTTACAAAGGAAGTCAACAGGAAAACGGTTCCTCAGATTTTTTTTTTGATGTGGATGAAACCTCATAAATAATTTAATACCCTCATTTCACAGCTGAACAGTCTCTGGTTCAGAGAGAGTTTCTTAATTAGGAGCAAAGTGAGGCCTGTAACTCTGCTCTTTTTTTTTTTTTTTTTTTAACGTTTTCATTTAAACAAATAAAATGCATGTGCACAGTAATGCTGTGGAAGGGAGACAGAACAGGGCAGTGAAAGGGATCAGGCCTCTGGCGTGTTTTGTCAGCACCTCCATACAGTTCAGCGTTCTGAGCATGATCTGCCAGAAGCGTGTGCCCTTCCTTGTCAGCTTAGACAAAATGAAGGAAAAAAAAAAAGAAGCCAGAAGCTCACGAGGGGCTCCTGAACTCCAATTCCTGATGGTCCAGACAGAGCCCCTTTGGGGGGTAGGGGGTCTAGGATGACTCAGGAGCAAGTCAGGAAGGGAAGGCTCTGGTCCCCCCGTCTCCCAGCTCTTGTTGGGGCAGTCCTGGAGCCAGCATGCAAAACCACTGCAGCTGTCCTCACACTGGTGGCCCAAAGAGTGACGTTGGTCCGTACCGTTCGGGCGACGCCTTCCTCCCTCTGCTGGATTGAGGCAGCCGCGTTCTCTCCACCGACTGGCCCTCCGGTACTCTGCTTGCTGTCAGCATCCTCATTCCTGAGTACCATGATAGCGAGAGCATCCCCCGATATTTTGGGAAACTTCCGTGCCTTCCTCTTGCTCCCATACGTTGCTTCCAGTACCGCTCAAGCAGTAGCCCCTTCCTCTTCTACCTTGCCTGACTTCTTGCGCCAACAAGTGCCACCTCCTCCATGAAGCCTCTCTAGATTTCTTCCATGCGGAGAAGACGGCGTGCATGAGTCCTGGTCATCCTGTCAGCCGCGGTCCTCCTTGTCCTCCATCTCAGTAGCAGTTGTTTGCTGGTCTTTGCCTGATTTTTGAGAGACGGCTGTCACTAGAAGCCAAGAACGCCACACATTTTGGATTTCCTCCTACCTTGCTGTACTCTCCTCTGTCTCATTGGCCAGGTCCTTCATCTCAGGGTTCAGTGGTCAGTATATATAATATATGTAATATATATATAATGGACTATATTATATATATAATGGATTATATAATGTATAGTTGATTATATACTATATATGTAGTCAATTATATATATCACATATATAATTGACTATATATATTACATATATAGTCAATTATATATATTATATATATAGTCGATTATATATGTATAATCTATTCTTTTTCAGATTCTTTTCCATTATAGGTTATTACAAGATACTGAATATAGTTCCCTGTGCTATACAGTAGGTCCTTGTTCTTTATTTCATATATAGTAGTGTGTATCTGTTAATCCCAAACTCCTAATTTATCCCTCCCCCCTTCTCCCTTGGGTAACCGTAAGTTTATTTTCTATGTCTGCGAGTCTGTCTCTGTTTTGTAAATAAGCTCATTTATATCATTTATTTACTTTTTATTTATTTATTTTTATTTATTTATTTATTTTTGCTGTGCTGCACGGCTTGTGGGATCTTAGTTCCCTGACCAGGGATTGAACCCAGGCCCTCGGCAGTGAAAGCTCGGGGTCCTAACCAATGGACTGCCAGGGAATTCCCTGTATCAGTTTTTTAGACGCCACATGTAAGTGATATCGTATGATATCACTTGTTTTTCTCGGTCTGACCTAACTTCACTTAGCATGACCATCTTGAGACCAGTGGTTCTCCACGGGGCGAGTATGCCCTCCAGGGGACGTGGGCAGTGTGGGTCAGTTTTGGTTGTCACCCCTTGGGAGGATGGGGGATTCCTATCGGTGTCTAGTGGGAAGAGCCTGGAATGCTGTTCAGTATCCTGCAGCGTAGAGGATAGCCCCACTGCAGACACAACGGTCTGATCTAAATGCCAGCAGTGCCGAGGATGAGAAATCCTGCATCAGATGCTTCCTTCCAGGCTCACAGCTTCAGAGGTCATGGTTACTGCCGGACTTAACTCTGTGACTGTGACCTGTCCCACTTGCTCAGACCTGTGTGTTTAACTACCTAGTTAACAGCCTGCTTGCAGAGCCAGTGGGCGTTTCAAAGTTCACACCTTAAAAGACTCTTGATTTCTCTTCCGCTCAGCCTTCGTGCATCCCGGGCAATGGCCCCACCGTCCAAATTTTGCTCAAGCTCTGAACCTAGAAGTCGTCCTTGCTTCTTCCGTCCCCTCCCCAGCACGCCTCTGCCCTACCGGTGTGTCCTCCGCATCGCACCCCCAGGACACCTCAGACTCTGTGCGTCCCTCTCCATCTCGTCTCTCATCTTCCCCACCTGCACTGTGTGAGCCACTGTGTTCCTCTGCTGAGCAAGAGCTGCTTCGGGTTTTGTTCTAAGAACGATGGGAGCCCCTGAAGGGTGTCGAAGTAGAAAGATGGTCACATTTTCTTTTGTCGTTCAGTCTGGTGCTGGGTGAAGAGAGGTCAAGAAGAAAGGATCAGAGTCCTTTGCAAGGGCTGCAGAGTCCTCTGTGATCCAGGAGGACTCACTTCTGCTGCCCAGTCCGCTGACCTTCCTCCCTGTCTCCCAGTCGCCAAGGTCGATCTCACCACGGGACGTTCGCACTTGCTGGCCACTCTCACTCCCATTCGAGGGCTCCCTCCTCGTAGAGCTCCATCCCAGCCCCCGGTGTAAACTCAGCTCCTTGTCCGCTGGTCCCTTGTCTCCCACTACCAGTTTGAGCGACATCACTTCTCTCCTGTTAAACGGTCTCGTTGTGAGTTTTCTGGCGAGTTTATCGTCACTGATCTCCCCTCACTGAGATCCCCCCAACCCCCCTTCTCACTGTCCGGCCGGGTAAGTGTCACATGACGGCAGACCTCAGGTGTCCCGGAAACCAGGGCCGCACTGAGCAGCGTTTCCGCTTTCCACAGGACTGGGCGTGTAGTTCTCAGTAAGCATGTGCTGAGTTGCGTTGAATCTAGAAATACCTGTGTTTTCACTTAGCGTCTTTTAGGATGCTAGAGAAAAATGAGAGATGGGTAGATGTTTCAGTGACTGGAATTCCCTGGGAACGTGATCACAGTCGGTTCTCAGATAGCGAGACTTCTGAACAGATTTGTGTGTGTGGACAGTCGCGTCGTGTGCTTTACCTAGAGACGTAAGCCTGCCGTTCACCTACGGTGGTGGTCCGCCATCTGACGCCGTTATTATTTCAGCTTCTTAAGACCTCCTATTTCAGAAGTCTGCCTGCTTCGGGAATGGTCGAGAATGTATTCGAGATGTCTTCGTTGATATGTTTTGCCTGACTTTGGGTATTTTTTTCATTGACAGGTAACTGAAGACAGAAAACAGGCCTAAAAATAAACCCTAGAAAGAAGAAGGGATTTGCCTGCATTTGGCTCTGAGTAAGTGGAATTGTAAAATGGATTTCTTTCTTATTCCATAATGAATATCCTGTCAACCCCTCCACGTTTTCTGGGCTTAAAAATTAACTATTACTGTATTGGCTGTACGCACCGGAAACAGTGATTTCCCAGGATTTCTTGTAGTAGGTGATCTGGTAACCAGAAAATGCTTTGTATCTGCGTCGGCACTTCATAGCAAGCTCCTGTGTTATTTAGCTTCTGGAAGTCAGGAACTTTAGGAGAGAGAAGTGGAGATGGTCGTTAAAGTGCGTGTGCTTTCGAGGCAAGCGTCGTTGCTGCTGGTTTTTCCCATGTGCGTTTCAGGTACTTATTTTTCCTCAGATGGCTGATTTATAATAAACAGAGTTTTTTGACTCTTTTGCCTTTCACAGGCTCCCTTTGTCTTGTATGTGCCTCTCAGAATGTGTTTGGAAAATGACAGGCATCCACTGCTTGTGGACCAACCAGAATTTTCCATAAAAGCCTTGTTTGGTACCATTGTGAGGCAACGTGGCCTGTGCTCTAGGCCCCTGGGGAGGCGTTTTCCTTCTGTCTGAGCCCCACGTGGACTGTTGTGAGGGGTAGAGAGAACCCAGACTCACCGAGAACAGGGCCGTCTGGGTTCTGGAGTTGCCATCTTGGCTGCTGTATTTCACCCAGTTTACAGCGAGGCCCGATTCTCACCCACATCAAGAACATCCTTTTCAGACCACCTTTTATGAAAGTCTCCTATTTCTGGGATGACCATCCTTTGAATCTGTTACTTCTGGAGCATTGTGGAGTATACAAGGATGTGTGAGGTGTGTCTTGTGTTTTGGGGTAAGGGATTACAGGTGCTGGAAAGCCGTGGTGTGGATGGGCTGTGCCGTGGGTGGTGCAGACATCTCCTGCTGTGGGAATTCCTAGGAAGGGTCTATCAGCCTGTGCTGGAGCAGCTGAGGAAGGCTGGACCTTTCTCTTGAAAGGGACACTTGGGTTGGGTTCGGTGCTGCATGGGATTTCAATACGTACTGAAGAAAGGCGTTCTAGACGGGGACTCTGTGGGCAAAGGGGAGGAGTCAGGAATAAGAAAGCTTTTATTTTTTTTAGGGAAAAGTGGATAGGCCAGCCTGGTGGAATGCAAGGGACTGGGGGGAGGGGCAGAAAAGGTATAAGGAAGAGGCAAGGACTCTGAACTCGACCCTGTCTGCACAGTGCCTAAAGGAGACTGATTCTGATTCTCTTAGCATTAGAGCTGCCATGTTTGTGCACCAAAGGTGACCTTTAGAACCAGCCCCTACGGGTGAAGAAGGATGAGTATATCATGGCAAAATACTTCTGTAACACTTACTGTGTGCCAGACACTGCCATAGTTTGGTTAACAACTTTATTGAGTCATAATTCACACAGCTGACAATTCACCCATCTGGAGTGCACATACAATTCAGTGGTTTTTAGTGTATTCACAGAGTTATGCAACCGTCACAGTTGATTTTAAAACATTTCATCACTCCCCAAAGAATCTCATACACGTTAGGAGTCACTCCCCATTCCCACCTCCCCCAGCCCCTGATCACCACCAGTCTACGGTCAGTGTCTGGGGATCTGCTCATTCTGGACATTTCATGTAAATGAAATAAATCATGTAATATGTGTGCTTTGTGACTGGTTTCTTTTTTACTTAGCATAATGTTTTCAAGTTTCTTTGTAGCATTCCTTTTGTTTGCCAAGTAACATTCTATTGTATGAATAGACCACATTTTGTTTATCTGTTTATGAATCAGACACCGTTATTTTTGAAGACTTCTATTTTGAAGTAACGTTGGACTCAAAAAGAGGCTGCAGGAATAGTACAGTGAAGTCTAGAGCACCTTCCTCCGCCTTCCCCGGCTGATAACATCTTACGTGAAGGTACTGCTTATGGAGAGTAGGAAACTGACATGGGCAGTGTTGACACAAATGCAGCCCTTATCTGGATTTTAGCAGTTCTTATGTGCGTGCGTGTGTGGGTGCATGCGGACAGTGTATGAAATACAATCACGTGTAGATTCGAGCAACCCCCATTGTAATCTGGTGCAGAACTCTTCCATCAGCACAAGGAAAGCTCCGTGTGCCCCGTCTGTATGGTCACCCTCTCCAGCTCCTGGCAACAACTGGCTTCTCCGTCTCTGTAATTTCATCCTTCAAGAATGTTCCATAAATGGACTCGTGCAACGTGCGGCCTTTTTTTTTTTTTTTTTTTTTTTTTTTTTTTTTTTTTTTGTGCGGCCTTTTGAGACTGCCTTTAGTGACTTAGCCTCCAGCCCTTCAGATCCATCCCAGGTGTTGTGTATCATTACCAGCGCCTATGCCTAGTATTCCACAGTCTGGGTGCAGCAGTGTGTATTTATCCACTCATGTGTTGAAGGGCGTCTGGGATCTTCCTGGTTTGAGGCTACGACAAACAGAGCTGCTGTGAACACCCACGCACAGGTTTCGGTGTGAGCCAGATGCTGTTTTCAGGTCCCATTTATTCCTCATGCCGTCCGGCGAGGTCGGTGCCATTGTTGCCTCTATTGCCCAGAGAAGGATGCTATGGCACAGAGGAGCCCTGGGCCTCCCCAGGTCATGTGGGCAGTGCTGGAGCTGCCGAGTTCGGAAGATGCAGCGATGGCATTGGGCTTCCCCACCTTCAGGACGCTGCTCAGGAGAGAGTTCTGGCCCAGCTGATGCGGAGAGCAAGCCACCCCGCGTCCCCCGCCAAAGAGAAGAGTGCCAGCGTCAGGGCTGGGATCTGAGCCGTGCCGCTGGGGATGAATCCCTTTCGTGGACAGAAACAGACCCAGCTCGGAGGGAGCCAAGCCCGCTGTCCTGTTGAGCCGCATCCCCCTTTGGAGGCCTCTGTGTGTGATCGGGGAGGAGGGTCAGGCAGCTGGGAGCCCGGGGAAGCCCTGCAGGTGTTGTCAGCTTTTGGGGTGATGGAAGTCAAACCCGCGGTCCACGGGGCACGCATCCGTGTCATTGCTGCCGAGAGCCACCCGGCTGCGCTCCCAGAGCTGCTGCCCACGCGCGTCTCCGGGAGCTGCCTTCAGAGGGGCTGCTTGCTTCCACCTGGAGTTCAGTCATCCAGGCGGCGAGAGGCTGAGCGGTGTCCTCTGTCACTGTTGTGGTAGTGCAAGGACAGAGGCAGGAGAGCAGGAGAGCCGCCCTGCTTCCATCACCCGCGCCTCTGGCCCATGTGGGAGGCTGGTGGGATCCTCTGAGCCTCGGTCTTCTTTTCTGTGCAGCGAGGAGGTTAATCCTGCTTCGTAGTGTTTCGGTACAGCGTGTGCAGCAGTGTCTTGAGTGCATCGAGTCAGCGCACATGCCTGTTCTTCCTCCTGCTCTTTTCCCACTTACCCTGCCTTAGTCACAGTCTGGAAGTGATGGAGAACCCCGGACTACACAGTGTTTGTTTTGGGGCTGCGTTCTGTGTGTGTGTGTGTGTGTGTGTGTGTGTGTGTGTGTGTGTGTGTGTGTGTGTGTGTGTGTGTGTGCGCGCGCGCGCACATGCGTGTTGCTTATTCTAAGCCTTCTGCTTTCTCATTGTTCTCTGCTGTTCTTTTTTTTTTTTTTGGTAGGGGATTCCTAGTAACTGGGATGGTTGGCCAGTTCTCACCAATTCCTTTCTATTCATAAAATCCAAGAAGGGCTCAAATGAGCCAGGTACCTGTCATTAAAAGGAGCCCTGACTGAGAGAAGTGGTTCCCTGGAGCTCAGAGAGAGTTTCCCGTTAGAATTAATTAGAAGTGGGCACAGAAACAAGGACAAAACAGTGTCTTTTGTGGATCTCATCTGGGTGGACCGTTGTGTTAAAGACCAAACCGGTTGCCGGGGTTTTCATACTAAGTTGGTGCAGGTGGCAGCCCGGGGAGGGGTGGGGTTTGTTCAGCAGGCCTGGGCTGCCATGGGCTAGAGTGGGGTGTTGCTCATTTGTCTTATCGAAAGCCATAAAGCGTCCCGGGTGCCCTCGGAACCATCGCCTGTTGATTTAAAGACATGAATTCCATGTGGTGGAACAATTGCATTTTCTGTGGTCTCCAGCTGATGAAACGTGCTTGATGAGGTGCTGTTGATAGTGTGATTCAGCCCTTCCTTCCTCCCTTCCGACCTTCGGTTCAGATTTATTCAGTGTACTGTTCTTTCAAACGACGTTTGTCTTCTTGAATGCCCAGAACACACAGGTCGAGCCCCACAGACACTCCCTCCCTCCATGTCATCAGGAAAACTGCTTTCCCCCGAGAAGCTGCTCCTTTCCTCTCGAACCCACGCAGGCTGGGCAAGGGCCGTCGGGAGCAGCCATGTCCCAACTGAGGGATTGAAAGTCTGGTGAACTTCTTCACGATGGAATCTGATGCAGATAGACATTACGTTCTGATTAATTAAATTCAAGAATAAGCTCTTGAAATTGGCTGTCAATTCTGGTTGTAAACTGGCCCGAAAATGGTGAGACGTTTCTTTCGTTTCTGACATCTGTTGCTACTTCTGGCTCTTGTACCAAATCAAAGTATGTTGTTTTTCTTAGTGTTTCCTTTTGGCTTTCCTTGTAAACATGGGTGGTTCCCAGAGATCTCTTTCTTGGTTATGGACAGTGGCTCTCAAGTGGGGGCAGTTTTTTACCCCCAGGGGACACTTGGCAAAGTCTAGAGACATATTTGATGGTCACGTTTGATTGATTTGATTGGGGGTGTGTGTGATACTGGTGTCAGTGGGTGCTGCCAAACATCCCACAATGGACGGGACAGTCTGCCGCACCCCGCCACACACCAGAGGATTATCTGGCCCCAGATGTCAGTAGTACGAGCTTGGCTGCTCTGGGGTTTGGCCCAAAACTTGGCACGTGTTGAACATCGCCCTCTGTCTTCTTTCACAGTAGTTCAGCGCCTGTTGGCATTGACTCTGAAGCACCATGGTCAGGAGTTTTTGATCCTCCTACGATGTCACGAATACGCAGTATGACTATACTTTTAGAAAAGTATATGCTTGCATTTCTGTTCCTAAATTATGTTCTCCTTTGCAGGAAGAAATGCATTTTTGACAGTGTGATCGTATGTATAAATTCATAGGCATCAATTCAGTTCAACTTCATTTAATTTATAGTCTGTTAAAGAGTTTGCATAATTTGGTTTTTTTTTTTATGGTCAGTGATAATTCTAAATCTTATTACTTAGAATAATTGCGGGGAATTTCCTGGCAGTCCAGTGGTTAGGACACTGCGCTTTCACTGCCCAGGGCCCAGGTTCGATCTCTGGTTGGGGAACGAAGATCCCACAAGGCATGCTGCACGGCCATCAGAAAAAAAAATTGTGGGATCCTCCAAGTTCCTACTTATTGATTGATTGATTGATTGGCTGTACGACGAGGCAGGCAGGATCTTAGTTCCCCGACCAGGGATCCAACCTGCGTTCCCTTCAGTGGAAGCTTGGAGTCTTAACCTCTGGACCACCAGGGAAGTCCCCAAGTTCCTACTTTTATAAGATACCTCTGTGCACAATTAGCAAATTTTTAAAGGAACCCCCGACATGAAAATAGTCCTCCGGAAGACTGTAACTGAAAGATCATGCCTTTACTTAATACCTATTTAAGTCAGATTTACAAGGGATTATTTTTTATAGTGATAATATGCGTAACATATAATTTACCATCCTCACCATTTTTTTCCCAATAGGTGACAGTTTTATTTCCCATCTTAACCATTTTTAAATGTACAGTTCAGTGTCGTTAAGTATGTTCACATTGTTGTGCAACCATCCACGTGCAGAACTTTTTTCATCTTCCCAAACTAACACTCTACACTCATTAAACAACTTTCTAGTCCCCTCTCCCGGCCCCTGGCACCCACTATTCTTCTTTATGTCTCTGAATTTGACTATTCTAAGGACCTCACATAAGTGGAATCATACAAGAGTTGTCCTTTCGTACCTGGTTAATTTCACCCAGTGAAATGTCTTCACAGTTCAGCGATGGTGTAGCATGTGTCAGAACCGTTTTCCTTTTTGTGGCTGAATAATGTTCCATTGTGTGTGTGCACCATAGTTTGTTTATCCTTTCCCCCATCGATGGATAGTTGAATGGTTTACAAAGAACTATTTTAAAGTTGGGTCCCTTTATGTCTGACTTGTGACCACTGTTTAGACATAGAAAGTGTTCCAGGTGGTGTGTGGGGAAATGACGAGGTACTCACATAGAACACTCCAGAATCTTCCTCATACTTTTCCTCAAGTGCCCTTAACACAATTCTCTGCTGATGTAGGAACTGTCTTCTGAGATGAGCTTATATGTTCATCCCACCTGCCTCGTTCCCGTCAGCTTCCGAAGGAGAGAGCAATAGAAGGAGTATTTTGATGGGTAGCAGAAGTGTTCAGAATGGCACCCTGTGCCAGCCCACGTCCCACCGTGCTCTCTTGCATTGAGGGCTCTTCCTCCTTAGCTTTTCACCAGAACCCCCTAATGGAGATGTGTGAATGTCCCCCGCTGCCCCTGAATATGTTTTCCTCTTTCCACCTCTTGTGCCTTTCCTTCTCTGTGAAAGTGTAAACTCTGGCTCTGGGTGTATAAACTTCTGAGACACTTTGCAATCAACATGATGAAGTCTTTATGTGAAAGAGTTCTTGATTATTCGGAAATGTGTCTGTAACTTAAGCATCATCTACTTAGCGCTCCTGTATTGGGATCTGATTTTGTCCTGACACGTTATTGCGGTACTTAATCCTAAAGCAACTGTTGTTTACTTGCAGGGGTGTCTTTTCAACTCTCATGAGCTTATAACTTTATTTACACAGAACAATTGAAATGAATTTCTTTGACATTTTGGTGCAAAGTAGGAAAACAGAATTCATGTTGTATCTGTTCTTTTGTTTCGCAGGTAAGGAGTGCCTTCTGAGTGCTGGGTGCTGAGAATGGAGCAGGATATTATTTTGCTAGGGGTGCCTGCCACACAAAGATTTGATCTGGTTTTTGGTCTGAGATGGAAATCGTAGGGTGCAGACTTGGAGGTTGATGTAAGCGCAATAGAAATAGTTGAAAATCTGTTACAAAATTTATATTATCTCTGGCAAGTTACCTTACTCAACAAAGTGCTCTCGTGGCATTTTTAAGTCTTTTAAAATACACAGACACCAGCTACCTTTTGTTTTTTCGAACTAAATAAGGCGCCGTTGTATGCTTTTTTTTTTTTTTTTTTTTTTTGTAAACCTAAAGAAAAGCTTCATTTGAAAGGCAGATCCTCACAGCAGAAGGATTTTCTGGTTTATTTTATGTTGCTGATTAATTTGAAGTATGATTCAAGTTTTAACTTATAGTTTCTTTATTAAATTAATTACATTATTGGGTACGCATTTAGTCTTTATTTTTATGTTGCTGATTAATTTTAAGTGTGATTCACATTTTTTTCTTTGTTAAATTAATTACATTATTGGTTACTTTCATTCTTTCATTTACAAACCTAATCGGAGGCACTCCATTTGACAGTGATAAAGGGCTGGGTATTTCCTGACCTTTAATATTTTTCCATCCACTTTTTTTTAAAGTTTTTTTACATTAAATGTAAAGCTTTTTACATTTTTTACAGTAAATACATTAAAAAATGTATTTATTTAATTTATTTATTTTTGGCTGCGTTGGGTCTTCATTGCTGCACACAGGCTTTCTCTAGTTGCGGAGAGGGGGGGCAACTCTTTGTTGCTGTGCGCGGGTTTCACATTGTGGTGGCTTCTCTTGTTGCAGAGCACGGGCTCCAGGCACGCGGGCTTCAGTAGTTGTGGCTCTCGGGCTCAGTAGTTGTGGCTCGTGGGCTCTAGAGTGCAGGCTCAGTAGTTGTGGCTCACGGGCTCTAGAGCGCAGGCTCAGTAGTTGTGGCGCACGGGCTTAGTTGCTCCTCCCGTGGGATGCATGTGGGACCTTCCCGGACCAGGGCTTGAACCCGTGTCCCCTGCCTTGGCAGGCGGATTCTTAACTGCTGCGCCACCAGGGAAGACCTCCATCCACTTTGAAGGCATTTTTCTATGTGACCACATAGTGTTTGGTTTACAAAACGTATGTTCCTCTAAAACACCAAATCTAAGCTGCAAATGTGTTTTCAGCTGAGTCTTGTCACAGTGTTTACTGACATAGAATGTTGTCACTTTGCGTGCTGTAGCTATTTGTCTTTGTCAGTGGATGTAGGTAGAATATTAATCTTGTATGAAATTCAGATAAGCAGGGGGCAGATGGATTTATGGCGCTCGAAACCTGTAAACTCTGCAGCTGCGGTGAGTTCTTGAGCTGTGAATAAAGAAATTCTGGACTGTGGCTAGCAAGGGCTGGCGTGACCTGATGTGCCACAAAATACGTCACCCTGTCAGGGATCTGCTTCTTGCGACGTGTCTTCTCTGGTTTGGTCCTGATGCTGTGATGCTGCAGCCGTGCACTCCCTTTGAGAGGAGAGTGAGATGCCTCCTTCGTGTAGCAGCCCGGGCATGGGCAGAGCTGCTCCGCATCCCCGGGAGGCTTTGGGGTCCCAGTGGCTAAAGCAGGTTCTCGGGTCCATTTAGTCTCTGGAGGTTGAGGAGTGTCCGCACCACAGGCTCTGTGTCAGCCAGGTAGGGTGCACGCGAGGCTCGGCGAGCGGGCGCCCCTCCCGGCGTCACAGGACTTCATCGACAGGACTGCAGCACCTGCAGGACGAACAGAGTGGGGTGTACCGGGCCGTGCAGGGATTTTGGAAATGGCAGCCGAATTACTGCATTTTGGAATCGCTTTTGGAATCCCAGAGTCACGGCTGGGACAGACTTCCTGCCCCGTGTGTCCACTGTCCCCCAGCAAGAAAGAATGTTCCTTGGAGAAAGTGCAGAAACGACTGTGAAAATGTTCCCTTCTGTTGATACTGCAGAAGTGATTATCAAAAGTGAGTGTCCCCTGCGCCACACACACACACACACACACACACACACACACACTTCCCTAGAGTGGAAACATCCTCTGCTTGCTGACTGCATCCACTGTCTCAGAGAAGGAATGAGCTGTGTTAGTGCATTTGTGATTCATGGCCCAGGCTGGATGGCTTGTAGCCACTTCAGCCAGAGCCACTTTTTTCAGCAGCTTTATTGAGGTATGATTCACGTACCATCAAATTCACCCCCTTAAAGTGTATGATTTGATCGTGTTTAGGGTGTTCACAGAGCTGTACAGCCGTCACCACAATCTAATTTTAGAGTATTTTCAGTACCCCCAAAAGAAAGCCCATACCCCTTAGCAGTCACTCCGCATTTCTTCCTCACTCTCCCCAGCCCCTGGCAACTGCAGATCTGCTTTCTGTCCCTGTGGATTTGCCTATTCTGGACTTTTCGCATAAATGGAATCATATGATACATGGCCTTTTGTGACTTATCTCTTCCACTTTGCATAACGTGTTCAAGATTTCGTGCGTGCCCTAGCATGTGTCAGTGCTTCATTCCTTTTTATAGACAAATGATACTATTTCATTGTAGGGATAGACCCTATTTTGTCCATCCATTCATCAGTTGATGGACATGGGTTGTTTCCACGGTTTGACCATGGGAATCATGCTACCGTGAACATTCCAGTACAGGTTTTGTGTGGATGTGTGCAAAAGTAAGATCAAAATGACCCAGTGAACCGTTTGCTCTCAAAATATTGGATTGGCCAAAAAGATGTTAGATGTTCCGTAAGAGGTTACGGAAAACCCCGAACAAACTTTTTGGCCAACCCAATAATAAAGGGAGGTTTTTAAGATGAAAATGTACATTTTTTCAAGTTAAGGATTTTTAAGATAAGTATCCTTGTAAATGTGTTTTTGTCTTTTAGCACCCGCCCCGTCCCCCAGAGTATAGCACAACAGGGCTATTTGAAGTTTGGAAGGTGTTGC
Organism: Balaenoptera physalus; assembly: GCF_965194825.1. Taxonomy (NCBI): domain Eukaryota; kingdom Metazoa; phylum Chordata; class Mammalia; order Artiodactyla; family Balaenopteridae; genus Balaenoptera; species Balaenoptera physalus. The sequence goes on along the minus strand of NC_138885.1, from coordinate 109,718,217 downwards.
GTCCTTCCCTGGGTTGGGACAAGCCAGGGCACATGAGTGTGCTGTACCCAGGAATGCCTCGGACGCTGTGTGCCGCACACTTGGGCAGATGCCAGGCCTGCTGAAGGCGGTGCAGTATGCAAACAGGTTTGTAGATGGACCCGGAGAATTCCAGCAGCACAGAACTGAGAGCAGGCTAATCAGGGAAGGTCGGGTAACGTGATGAGGTGCAGCAGGTCATTTAAATGGGCCCACGTAGCTTGTTCGGATGAGGTAGGTGCAACCCTTTTCCTTTAACCCAGACTATATTTTTAGGCCCATCTAAGTATTTTCCAGGTTCATATATTTTTCATGTATGGCCTGTAAATTTGGAATAAATGCCTTCTCTCTCGACTTCCTGTTTTTAAAAAATACAGTTCTTAAAATTACCAGCTTGTCCAAGGGTCCAGTGGTCAGTTTGTGGAAATTCCCATTCTTTAAATCTGTAAGAACCGCCACATTCTTTGCAATGAGTTATTCTTATTTTTCCGAGCCTACATCCTCCATCGTGCCTGGTGTTAATTTGCCTCCCGGTCATTCTTCTCCTGAGGCCCTCGAGAAGCACGCGTGGCGTTAGAACTGTAATGAACACCGTCGGATGGCCTCGGGCAGCCGCCCCCGATGGAACTTCCTAGGAAGGTGGGGTCGTTCCACACCCGTGCCATCCGGTGGAGCAGCCCCTGGCCCCGTGTGGATCTTGAGCTCTTGAAATGTGGCCAGTGTGCCTGAGAAATTGGATTTTAGATTCGTTTCATTTTAATTCATTTAACATTAAAGAGCCACATGTGGCCAGGGGTTGCCCTTCGTGGACAGAGCGGGTAGATCAGGAGCCTGATTTGATGGGTGAGTTCAGTGAGGCCCGCGGTGGTGGCAGGAGACAAGATGCGTCTGTAGAAGAGCCAGACTGACCTGGGCCTTTATCTGGGGGGATACCTGGAAACCTGTGTGGTCCCTGACCCCTGAGAGCAGTGGTTCTCTGAGGAGGTGGTTTGCGTTTGCCGCCCCTCCGCCTCCCCAGATATCTGGCAGTGTCTGCAGGCGTTCTGGGGTTGTCACCGCCGGGGGGCAGGGGAGCTCCTGGCATCTAGTGGGTGGCATGCTGCTCAGCATCCTGTGGTGCACAGGACGGCCCCCCACAGAGTGATTTGGTCCCAAATGTTACCAGTGCCGTGGGGGAGAAACCCTGCTGCAGATTCACGAGGCTGGCCTGGTCCTTCCATGGGGCGCAGACGGCCGCGGCCCCATCTTGTAAATGGCGAGAGGGAGCTTGCTCACGGGCTCGAGCCGGGGCAAGTGTGCCGCCCAGTGGGACCAAGGCGGAGGCGGTGAGTGGGGCGCCCGCCCCCCGTGTGCTGGTCCACTGAGTGTACGGTAGGAAGGCGGCGTTTGTCAGGGGTCAGTCTGAGAGTGTCCTTTTAAGTGACAGAAGCCACAAAGTCCTCCCTGCTCTGCGCTGCTTTCTCTCAAGCTGAATTACGGGAGCCCTGCCCCTCCCTGGTCACCAGCGTGGCGGGAGACGGCCATGGGGCCTGGATGTGTCCTCGTCACTTCGGGTTTGGTGACTTACCCCTCCAAGATACTCAGAAAGCATTTGGAAAGGTCCTTTTTTGCGAACCCGTCTTGGCAGTATCGAGCCCGTGTCCGCTGGGTAGCCGCAGAGGGGCACCCACGTCTCGTTAGGGCCGTGAGGGAATTCTTAAGAACGTTTCCTGGGTGTAGTAAACGGCCCGGCACGCACCCCAGCTGGAGGCGGTCCCCCACCTCCCAGCACCCCCAGCCCTCCCCCCCAAAGCAAGCTGCTGCCGTGGGAGCTGGCCCTGGTCCCGAGAACGACGGGGCGTCGTGAGGACCGCGTGCACGTTTGAGGGTCGAGGCTGAGCGCTGCATCGCGCCAAGCTGGAGGAAGCGGGAAGGAGCCCTGGGAGATGCGGGGCCGAAAAGGGCTCTGTCGGTGGTGCAGACCGGAACGGGATGCTGCAGTCAGACAAGCGGCGTCCTGTGCTCGAGCACAGACGGGTTGCCGCGGCAGGTGCAGGGGCCGCTTCGGCAGCGAGGCCGCTCCTGGCATCGTGGAACTGAACGGGCCGTTTCTTCTAAGGATACTGCAAAGTCTTGCGACCTCTGTCATCCTGAGGAAGGTCGGACAGCTTGCGAAACAGATAACATTGATAATAAGAGGAAAAAGAAATGAAACCATGATGCTTCTATTCTGTGGAAGTCATTTTTATCCTGTTTGCAGAAACCATAGATTTAAGTGGGACAGATGTGTCAGCAATTTAATAAGACAGTTATCCTAGGAGTTAAGTTGAAATCATTCACAAAAATAAGCTCTCTGGCAAACTTGAAACCCCGGGGGGATTTTGGATCCTATTTAATGTAAAATGCCTTAAAGCGAAGAGTAGCAGGCATTTTGTTCCAGTTCCAGGCAGTTTATTGTTTTGTGTTTTTTTCCCCTAAATATTTGTGAATGTGTGAATTACTCTGTGTGCCAGCCATGGAAAATAAAACCACAGAGAGGGGGAGGGAGGTGTCAGATAAATTCGTTTTCAGCAGAGAATTGAGGCGTCTTGTTATAACAGAATTCATCTCCACAACAACGTGATGCAAGAAGCTGTAACAGAGCTGAACTTTGCGGACTGTATCTCCACCGTCGATGCACTGGGAAGCCCACCCAGGCCTCGTCGCAAACTCCAGTCTTAAATTTGGTGTGAAAGGGGCTTTAGGACACCTGCCTGTGGGGTAGGGAAGGCGCAGCTTCTAGGATTCCGATTTTACGTCTTCTAGGGACTGGCCTTGACATATCTTGTGTCGACGCTTACCGATAGAACTGGAAATCGGAACCAGAATAATTAGATTGACTTTTCAGATCCCGTATGTGAGCTGAGAAGGGACTCGAAAGCATGCCCTGTTTATTCTTGCGAGGCTGAGGGAGGAAACGACGGGGCCGTGAGTCGCTAAGAGCTGGTTGTCATTTTCCTTTACGCAGCACGGGATGCCCTCTGCATTTGGGGGTTCCGGATCTGGCGGGCTAGGATCCCCGTGCGGCCGTGAAGAGAAGTGAGCAGCATGGGACTGCTAGCTGGTTTACACCCTGACCTCCTCTCAACAAGTCAGCCTTTTAGTCCCTGCCCGCCCCCCCCCCACCCCCCTAGAAGACAGCAAGGAGGGAGCCCACAGCCATTTCCCACGCTGGATGTGAGCACTTCTGCACCTGGGAGTGACAGAAGGTCGAGGAAGGGAACGGGAAGATGGAGATGACAGAGGGGATCTTTTAAGTGGGTTCATGAAAGTAAAGGGAACCACACTGGTACCAGCTTTTTTTTTTTTTTTTTCCTGGCTGTGCCGCCTGGCATGCGGGATCTTAATTCCCTGACCAGGGATTGAAGCCATCCCCCTGCAGTCGAAGCACGGAGTCCTAACCCCTGGACCGCCAGGGAATTCCCTGGTACCAGCCTTGATATTCGTTAAAATCATACTGATTTAACCCCTGTCATTATTAGTACTGCTGTGGTTCTTGTTGCTCTTGGAAAAATTATCGCACATCCATCTTGAGTCCCTAGAAATGACAGCCCTGCTGAGTGAAAATGGTAAAGACCCCTTTCACGTGAGGCCTGACGTTGCACAGGAACAGTTTTTTTTCATCTTCCCAAAGGCCGTCTGAGTGAGTCGGTTAAACTCGTGAGCTTGCACATCTGCAAGTTCTTTTCTCGTGCTCTCTGTTATGATTGGTTCTTCCATTTCTTGTCCACCAGGACGCATCAAAAGGAGTCAGAGTTCACACTTGGCTCCGGAACATTCCAGAACTGGACTAGGCTCCAGTGAGGAGCCTTCAAGGGCTCTGGTTCTCACTGAAGGGGGATCTTGCCCCCCGGCGACTCTTGGCAATGTCTGAAGATGGTTTGGGTTGTCCCAGGGAGGGAGGCGCTCCCCTCATCTCTGGGATTGGAGAACAGGAATGCTGCCCAACACCCTGCAGTGCACAGGACGGTCCCAACAACGGTGCCACCCAGCCCCAAATGTCACCGGCGCCAAGGCTGAGAAACCCTGGCCTAGGGTGCTTTCCACTTGCTCGGTGCTGCAGGAACGGCTCTCTCCAAAGATTGTCTCCTTGGAGAGGGCCAGGTCCCTGTACACGGGCCAGCTGTGCAGGTCCCCGAACTCTGAAAGGAAGTTGGAAATGTGAGGGTCAAGTCAAAGGAAGCCTGCTGCCTGTTGAGCGAAGCAGGGACCCCTGTGAGCTGCTGGAGGTCTGCTGCCTGGCCCAGCCCGGCCAAGGCCTGGCTGCGTTTCTTTTTTTTTTTCTCTTTAATTTTATTTATTTTTGGCTGCGTTGGGTCTTTGTCGCTGTGCGTGGGTTTTCTCTAGCTGCGGCGAGCAAGGGGCCACTCTTGGTTGCGATGTGCGGGCTTCTCATTCCGGTGGCTTCTCTTGTTGTGGAGCATGGGCTCTAGGTGTGTGGGCTTCAGTAGTAGTGACACGTGGGCTCGGTACTTGTGGCTCACAGGCTTCAGTAGTTGCGGCACGTGGGCTCAGTAGTTGTGGCTCGTGGCCTTCAGTAGTTGTGGCACGCGAGCTCAGTAGTGGCGCATGGGCTTAGTTGCTCCACGGCCTGCGGGATCTTCCCGGACCAGGGCTCGAACCCGTGTCCCCTGCATTGGCAGGCAGACTCTTAACCACTGCGCCACCAGGGAGGTCCCCCTGACTGTGTTTCTCATCTCATTTTTCACGTAGGTTTCGCCAAGGTTTCTCCTGAAGGACGCTGACTCAGGGCTGCCCCTCCGGTTTCATTTCTTTCCAGGGCAGTTTAGGTGAAGCGTGAGCCCAGTGTTCCCCGAGGAGGGGTTATGAGAATCAGGCCCGCGTTTGCTAAATGAACGTATCGGGAAACTTCAGCATCGTTACCAGAATGTTGCTGACCATTTCCCGAGGGTTGGAGACCGGGTAGCAGATGCCTGTGGCTTCCACTGCACAAATGAGATGTGTTGTGAAGGCCCCCAGCCAGTACACTCACCGCCTTAATTATGGCTTCAGAACAGCAAGTGAATGTTTAAGCAGTGTTTTCGTACTCACTTGAAGTGCGATCTCTCATATGATGGTCATATTGTTGGACCCGCCCGCGTTGCATTCATTAGGTCTATAAGCTGAACGCTTCTTTGCTGATGCTCCCCAGGGGAACCTAATCCCCACAGGGGTAGCCTTAGGAAAGGGTCAAGCGTTCAACGTGTTGATTCCATTTCTTAGTTCTGTTTGCGCGCTACGGCCCTAGTGCCTAGAAAAAAGACTTCCTTATTTTTATCCAGTGCACCTAAGTCCGTGATGCTTGTGATACTGTTTATCTGATCAAGCATATAGGGAGTTGAGGTTTATGAATTTCAGGTTTATTTCAAGAAACTGAGTTGGATGATTACCGGCCATTCGTCGCTATGTGATGGCTGCTTTAATCAATGGGGTTCCCGTGGTTTTGCTGCTGTTCCTGTTTCAAAGAGGCTAGTAAGTAAAATTGGATATTAAAGTTGATTGCATTGGTTAAAGATTGGGACAGCGCTGCATATATAGTTTAGATGCTAGTCGGCTAACGTGTGACATATACACTGTTAGCTTGTTAACATGGAAATTGTCAAACATACAAAAGTGTATAGAATATTTTGGTATATTCCCCCTCACCCTGCTTCAACCACTGTCAAGATTTCATGAGCTGGTGTCACCTGTCCCCTCACTGTTTTTTTTTCTTTTTATTAGAGTAATTTAAAGCAAATCTCAGGCATCGTGTTATTTCACCCCTGAGTATTTTCGGATGTATCTCTAATATAGAAGTATTTTTTAAAATGTATTTACCAAATACCATCATTATCCTGTATGAGTTTTCTCTGGCTGCTGTAAACAAATTACTACAAACTAGGGGGTCTTAAAACAGCAGAAATGGATTTTCTCACAGATCAGGAGATCAGAAGTTCAAAATGAAAGTATTGGAAAGGTTGGTTCCTTTTGGAAGCTTTGAGGGAGAATCTACTCCATGCCTCTCTCCTAGCTTCCGGTGGCCCCGGGCGTTCCTTGGCTTGTGGTCGCATCACTCCAGTCTCTGCCTTCATCTTCACACGGCCTTCTTCCAGGTGTCTATGTCTCCAAATCTCTCCTTTCTCTTCTAAAGACGCCAGTCATTGCACTTAAGGCCCGCCCTAGTCCAGTATGACCTCATCTTAATTTGATTCCATCTGCAAAAGACCTGATTCCTATATAAGGTCACATTCACGAGTACCGGGAGTTACAACTTCAACGTACGTTTTTCAGGGGACACCATTCACCCCACCCAGTGACTGTGAGCTTAACTCTGAGCCAAATGTGCTGAGTTGATTAACTCACCAGCTACCAGAAAATCTTTGCTGGAACGTGTTCATTATACAGATGGTTGCCTTTAATTGAGAGGTGGTTTTACCTGTCATCCCATCCCCAGGAGGGAAGTGAGCGCACTTGCTCAGGGTCACACTTCTTGCGAGCAGTGGGGCTGGGGAAGAACCCTGTCTGGCTCCAAATCCAAGGAAACCGGCTACGGTTTATAGTGCAGGTTCATGAGATGCGTTTGCTTGAAGTCTTAGAAAGTAAACTGTGTATTGGATGATCTCCGTGTGTCTGTAAGACTGTACATCCACTCCTTTTTAATTATTTAAGCAAATTGTTGGTGCTCTAAGAACACACTATTTTTTCACTAGAGTTTTACATGTATTTTAAAACTTTACATAACTGTGTCTCTAGTGTATTTCTTTAAGTATGCTAAAGTTGGCCCTGCTTCTCATTTGTACCCCACCCACCATGCCCATCTGAAGGGGTCTTTCCGTTGGGTTGAGCCCCATCGGGGTTGCAGACCGATGCTTGCAGATGAACTAATCATGCTCTTAGGTCTCAGTGATGGGTCTAGGATGCTAGTTTGCTTGTGACTTCAGGTCATGTGGGCGGGCGTTTTCTACCACAGGGCATTGTAACTCATTTTTTAAGACGAATAGACTTTTTTTTTAAAACAATGTATGGGGTACAGAAATCATTCTTTTTAGTGAAAGTGTTTATTGGCAATAAACTTAGCCCTCAACTTACTTGTATTTACAGTATCATTTTGAAATGGATACTCTAAGAGAACTTTTGTTTATACTCAGGATAAAAATTACACAAAATTAAGTGATGATTCGGAACGTCCTTCGGATAGATTCCTGGCAAGATGCCTCATGGACCAAGGCTTCCTCTTAGGATGTGTTTTTGGGATTGACTTTCTTGCTGCTCTCAGCTGCCTGGATTCCTCCTCAGACACAGCTAATCCCTTGACATTTTAAGCATTGTACTTACTCTTTTTTGTTTGTTTGTTTGTTTATGGTTGTGTCGGATCTTCGTTTCTGTGCGAGGGCTTTCTCTAGTTGTGGCAAGCAGGGGCCACTATTCATTGTGGTGCGCAGGCCTCTCACTGTCGCGGCCTCTCCCGTTGCGGAGCACAGGCTCCAGATGCCCACGCTCAGTAGTTGTGGCTCACGGGCCCAGTTGCTTCACGGCATGTGGGATCTTCCCAGACCAGGGCTCGAACCCGTGTCCCCTGCATTGGCAGGCAGACTCTCAACCACTGGCCCACCAGGGAAGCCCTGTACTTACTCTTGCTTAACTCTTCATCAATGATTGAACTCAAAAGTTCTTTTTAAAAATTGGGTTGTTAAAGATTTCCTCTTGGGAGTTCTCCTTTTGAAAAGGATACAAATGATGTTAACCATTTAAAGTATACATTGTTAGCCATGTGGTAATTTTTATATCCCTAACGTGTAAGAATCATGCCGTAATACTAGTATGGGCTCAGAGTATCTCCCCTAAGATATTTGCCGATTACCAAGGAGAGGAGAGCAGTGATTTATGGGGAAGAGTCTCAGCAGATACCACCACCTGAGCCCAGCTGCTATGGATAACCTCACCAGGAATAAGGCATAGTGACATCATGTGATGCCCTGAGAAGGACACAGCATCACTTCTGTGGTGTTCCTGCCCGGAATGCATAACCTGCATCTAATCGAGAGACGAATTGGACAAACCCAAACGGGGGGGTGGGGTGGGGGGCGGCATTCTACGAAATAACTTCTCGTGCACGAAATAACTTCTTGTGCTCGTCCAAAGAGTCTGGCTTTGAATGGCAAGGAAAGAAAGGGTGACTATCACAGATCAATGGGTTGTGGGGTCCTGGATGGAAATCGGAGACAGAAAAAGGACCTGTGAGTTTGCTTAAAGTCTGTAGTTTAGTTAGGTGTATTGTGCCCGTGTTGATTTCTTTGTTTTGACCATTGCTATGTTTATTTAGGATGTTAACACAACAGGAAGCTAGGTGAAGGCTACGTGGGAACTCTCTAGTATTTCTGCAACTTTTTATAAGTCTAAACTTATTTTAAAACAAAGAGGGTTTTTTTTTTTTTCCCAAGGAATTATTTTACATACGATTTAATATGATTAACTAATGTTTTGGTTGGTGTTGCCATAACTTTTAGCAGTTATGTTTCTTTGTAAAGAATGTACCAAAATGTATTTTCATGCAAAACTATCAACTGAGACCTTATTTAGTTTGAACAAAATGTCACAGAGGTAGGGCTGGTTTTACATTGGAATTCTGAACATTTGCACGTTTTTTTTAAGGAAGTTCATTTTGCAGTGTTCCTCTCCTTGGAAGAAAACCCACCCATGTTCAAAACACAGCATCTTTTAAAGGCATTTGAATTTTTAAAGATTTTTTTCCCCTTACTTTTGCTTTGCTTATTATGAGTAGGGCTGTTCAGGGATATTCTGAATTTAGCTTCTAAATCAGCACTGCATGTCATTCTGGTTGATCTGTAGTCTTATCCTCAACCTCACTGGAAGGGGCCCCTCCTTCCCGTTCTTAGCAATGTTAAGAGACACCAGTGAGAAGGTGGGGCTGTTTGAGTCCTGATTGGTGCATCCCATAGGGCAAAGGATGCCCCTGGGGGCATCCCTCAGAGACTCAGGGGCTACCCCCAATCCAAGTCATTATGGGGTGTGGGGGGCTTGTGGAGGGAGGAGTGGCGGAAAAAGTGGGTCGGGGCCAGGAGGAACCCAGCAGGGAAGACCCGGTACAGATCCCAGAGATGGAGCTGGTCCAACATTTCTCGGGCTCTGCCATCCCAGCTGGGACTCTTGTTCACTCCATGTGCTCTTGAGCAAAAGCTCCAAGTTTTAAGCCTAAGTTTTGTGCTCTGTCAAAGAACATCTTTCCCCTCATATGAGGATTAAATGCAGTTGTCCACGGAAAGCACTTAGCACAATGCCTGGCCCTTCAGCAGCCACTAGGCCCATTTGATGTTCTCTTCTGTCCTCATTTTGTAGCAGAAGAGGTCACGGAGTCGCACAGCCTCCTGTCTGCCTCTCTCTGCTCAGATGCCAGGCTCTATCTCCCAGTTCACCGCTCTCCCTTGTCCCAGCTGATTTAAGCTGTCTCTTACCAGTTGCTATACTTACGGACTAAATCGTTGTTATTCTGACATGTATGTATTCATTCAAGGATGACGTAGTGACTCATGCTCTGTGCCGGTTATTATAATCAAGTGGTGGCAGTGGGGTGGGTCGGGGAGTGCAGAGGACCAGCCAGTCGTCAGCCGTCTTAGGGAATGCCTGACGGGGTGCAAAGCCCTGCCCCTTCTGCTGGGAAGGGGGTCCCCTGAGTGTCCTCGTCCTCCTGCGGGGTGATGACAGCTGTGTGGGGCTGCACCTGCCTTCTGGAGGTCGGGGAGGTGACGTCTGAGCCAGCGCACCGGTGACGAAGAGGTTTCTGGAGTCCAGAGGCAGGCATCCTTGCCTAAGAGGGCCGCATGTACTCCTCGGGCATGTCTGGGAAATGGGGCCTTCCGTGCAGCTGGGACCAGGGAGAATGCCCAGGGGGCAGGTGCTGGTCCAGAGCGTTGCCTGGGAACCAGCCAGCTCGTTTATTAATGAGTGAAACAAAGCCACTTGGTCACCCGAAGAACAGCTTTGATTTTATTGTGGTAATCTACGTTGTTTTGAATAGGATTGTAAAACTCAGTTTTCCACAGGCAAATGCGTTGCTTAATCGTTCATTCCCTTAAGCTTCTATAAATTTCCTTATCTATTGATGCCATATTTTCTCTTCTTGCTGACTCCTGTTCCTGTCTCCTGCGTCTGCTTTTTCCTTCATAATCTTTGCTTTCTTGACGTTTATCGTTACCCACTGCTCCGCATCCTTCTTCCTTTGCTTCTTCCCACGTGTCCACTCTGTTTACTGCCCGAGGCGCCGACCTTGCTGCCAAGTGCTAAGTATGCAGCATTTCAAAGGAGTGAGATCGTGTCACAGCTCCTGGGGTGTAGCTGTGGCTTCTCGAACCTGGGACTTCTCACCCACCTTGGTTGTGGATAGTTACGAAATCTTAACCCTTGGGTCGTTATTTGTATAGCAGGTCAAAGAGACTACCTAGTAGTTATGAAAACTTTCATATCCAGTCACGTATTTTTTCTTTTTTTAAAATTTTATGGCCACGCCCCGTGGCATGTGAGATCTTAGTTCCCCAACCAGGCATCGAACCCGCGCCCCTTGCATTGGAAGTGCAGAGTCTTAACCACTGGACCGCCAGGGAAGGCCCTCTTTTTTTGTTTTTATTGTGGAAAATATACATAACAATATCATTTTAACCATTCATAAATGTACAGTTCAGTGGCATTAAATACATTCATAATGTTGTGTAGCCAACCATCTCTACCTGCAACTTTTTCATCATCGCCCCCAAATAACTCTGAACCAGTGAAACAATACCTCACCCTTCCCTATCTCTCCCTGCCCCCAGCGCCTTGTAACCTACGTTCTACTTCCGGTCTCTAAGAATTTGACTATTCTAGGTGCCGCATATATGTAGAATCATATAATACGTGTCCTTTCGTGTCTGGCTTATTTCCCCAGGCACAGTGTTTCCAGGGTCCTTCCATGTTGTAGCCTGTGTCACGGTTCCATCACTTCTTATGGCTGACTACTAGGCCAGCATGTGGTCGCCTCTCCTTTCAGAACAGCGGTCAGTGTACTGCCCACGTCGGGGTGCCAGAGGCCAGAGTGCTCGTGGGTCTTCCCATGTTACATGTTGTACCATGTGCTGCATGGGAGAGACGTTTCCTCTGAGTTTTCACGTATGTTGCCTGTTTTCACACCTCGCTTCTGGAGGGGTGGGCGTGGGATGTGGTACTTTGTCTCTTTGATACCTTCGTAATGGGATTGCCCCCGTCTGACCTAGTCAGACCAGACAGAGCCCTTCCTTCCTTCCTTCCTTCCCCTCCTCCCTCCCTCCCCTCCTCCCTTCCTTCCTTCCTCCCTCCTTCCCTCCCTCCCTTCCTCCCTTCCTTCCTTCCTCCCTCCCTCCCTTCCTTCTTTCCTTCCTTCCTTCCTTCCTTCCTTTCTTCCTTCCTTCCTCCTTCCCTCCCTCCCTCCTTTCCTTCCTTCCTCCCTCCCTCCTTCCCTCCTTCCCTCCCTCCCTTCCTCCCTCCCTCCCCCCCCCTTCCCTCCTCCCCTCTTCCCTCTCTTCATCATTCAGCCAGCATTTCCCGAGCTTGTACCAGGTGGGGCATTGCTTTGAGCACTGACTACAAACTAGTGGACGGGCACAGGCCCCGTCCCCCCCCACGGGAGAGTTTGTAGCTTCAGGATGTACTTGGCTCAGCTACATCCTCTTCCCTAGGTGTTTATCTTGCCTTCTCAAGGAATTGTTAGACTTTTTAATTTCAAATAAAGGGGTTTAATATTTGTTTCTGTATATCTCATCCAGTGCCTTTTAAAACTCATGTTTCCTGTTTTTTCTTTTACATGAGAATAGCCACAGCCGTGAAAAAAAATCAATTTAAGCGTGATTCATCACCACCATTTGTAACTGATTTCTAAGGAGGACTTTTTTCTGGGTCTTGGATCACTGCGATGCAATCTACATAATTCCTCTCTACTTGAGGGGAAAAATAAATATGTGTCTGGGGTGGGAGGTGGGTGGGCATCTTTTTGGCTTCCGGGGGTCTGGTGCTGTCTCATCCTGGTGTTGACACGTCACTAGAAGATTAGGGCACATCCGACACGAAGGTGGTGAAGAATTCAGCTGGGATATTTTCTGTGTTCTGTATTGTAGAGAAATCGGCTGCTTTTCACGCTTTCAGGGGTGAATAAATAGGACGCATGGTGTCAAATGAAGTCTTGGCTACTGCCCTAATGAGAGCAAATTCTTCTTCTTGTCTTCAGGCATCCCTAAGTCCTGCTTAGGAACTTGAAGCAGACCACACCTCTGTGAAGTCCGCAGGTGTCTCCATGGTGAAGGGGGTGTACACGCACGGGTTAGCCTAGCTTCCTGCCCCTGAATGCGAGGAAACCCCTCGAACACCACGGAGTACATTCAGATACGCTCTGCTTGTACCATACGGTGTCTGGGGTGAGGGAACGATGGATGGAAGGGGTGGTGGGTGACAGTGCTCACCTGTTTGGAATGCCCCCAGGTTGAAGAACAGCAGCTGAAGTTCATTTAGCAGATGGAGGCCTCCTGGTGCCCCAGGTGTCACCCACCTCTACCTGCTGCGCAGATCTAGTGTGGGGAGGTGTAAGGCCAGGTGGGCGCCACAGGAATGGCTGTGGTCTGGGGACGGGTTCTCTCCTACCCGCTCCCCTCCCCCTGGTGCCCTTTCACCTATCCTGCACCTACTCCCCGTCCTGCACCCAGCTCCCTGCCCTCCCAAACCCAAAGCCCTCCATCTCCCTACTTCACCCCACCCTTCCCCAAGCCCACCCTCTACCCAGGGCCCGTCTTCTGCCGTACGCCATCTCCATCCCTTCCCCTCCCTCACCTCCTAACTGCCCTGCCTCTACCATTGCTTCCCCTCTCCCATGCCTGCACCTGCCCTGGCCTCACCCCCAGAGCCTACTGCCTCCCCACCTGAGACAGCCCCCCGGAGCCCATACCTTTAAAATGGGATGCAGAGAGACTCCACTGGTGCGGTTATTCAAGGAAATGCATTTCTTAGGATAGAGCATCACAAGTCAGAGTCCTGGAAGCACCAGGGTGTATTAAAATTAAGTTTATAAAGCAAGGCACTCTCCCAGAGTGAACTTGTCCGAGATTCCTGACAAAACACCTTAAACCATTTTTCATATCCGTGCATATGTTATTGTAATAACCTCCCCGGTTCTAGGTGTCTTTACTCTAAAAGGAACAGAGTGGTAAGGGGGCACATTGTAAGCAGAGAGTAATGTGTTCCAGTTCTCAGGGATTCCTAGGTGGTAATTTGATAGCGTTGGTATTAATAGTACTTGGAAAAATTTCTTGGGAAAATTTCTCCATGAAAATGTTCCCTATTGATGCTGCTTCTGCCCCGTCCTGGTTTGCTCTCTTTCTGGGGTTTATTATAAGAATTTAACCTTAGCCCTCTTTGTGGTGCCTTCCCTAGATGGGGGGAGAATTATTTGGGAGACTAACTTCTTAAGAATCCACCGGAAATAGATTTTAGCCTGAAGGGATCCTTGTAGTGTCTTGTGAGATTAGAGCTTCAAACAGAACGGGTTTTTTTTAGAGCCACATACTCGAATCACTATGTAGTACCTTGGTGGGTTTATTTTACTTTCCTATCTCGAATTATTAGCACATACCTGAATGCTTGGAGGCTTCTCCCCCATCCCCCAAACTCTCCAAATGCCGCAGTTTGCATTTCCTCTGTCTGAGGCGGAACCCTTTAAGCGGCACTCGGAGGTTTCAGAACTTGGATTTCATTCTCACCTCGTTGTCAGCTACGGGAGTGGAGGTGTCACACTTTCAAAGGTCTGCAAAGCAGAGTTACAGTCAAATCAGATAAGTTTCGTGATGTTAAGATGTAGACACGTCGAAATAGAACAGAACAGACTGGGCAGGTGCATGCCCTCCCTTTGCGAAGTCTCTCACCTCTGAGATGTTTTCCCTTCTCACCTTTGTATTTGCAGAGCTGAGCTTTTCTTTTCATGAGGTTCCAGAAGTTACGCTTCGGAGGGAGAGTTGCTTTGGCAGCCTAGTGAATGGGGAGGGGGGCTTCGGAGCCTTGCAGGGAGGTGGCAAAGCCATGTCCTGACTCTTGTGTGGTGGGCTGTCCCCCCCGCCCTGTGAGATAGTTGGCGGTTCTTATCCGTGTCTGACACTGTCAAAAATGGGGCTCACCCACGGCCACAGGTGGCTGGGAAATGGTCCAGCGACTCTAGTCGTGAAGGTTTTCTCGTCAGTAATAACGTTAGATGGGTGCATCACGTTTTATTTCCGTTGCTGGCAGCGAAGTGGCTTAACAACCTTGCTGATAAGAGGGAACTCATTATTTCGTGTTTGAAATGTAAATACCTTTTTGCCCAAATGTTAATCTTGTTTCAGTTTTTCGATTTAAAGGGTTCATATAATAAATAATTCCCTTGACAGAGTCACTGACTTCATGGCTCCTGGGAGCCACGTGTTAGGTGCCGTTCTCTTCAACGTCTTGCTGGCTTTTAGGAAAAGGTAGACAAACATGAAAGGGAATCCTTAACCATGGCTCAAATTCCTAGGACATTTTAGGAATTGAAAACCCTCAGTGGAAACAAGCACAACTTATAAATTGAGGTGCTTTTTCTTTTAAGTGTGCCAGCGCCCCAAATGGGTTTGGTCACCAGCCGGAGTTTAAACCAGCGCCAAGATTTTCACAGCTGACATCTGGCAACAGTATCCCTCAAGTCTGACTTGTACTGTGCTACATTTGAAACCGTTTACCATGAAATCATGCAAAAAGTGTTGGGGGTGTCCTTCCTGAAGTTTTAGGTAATTCCGTTTTAATTTAATTGTTGACATAAAGTCATTCTCCTAAACTTCAGGAGAGCTAAAAATCAAGTACACAGAAACACTGTGCATGTGGGGTTTTTTTCCAGTCTGCACTTGGTGACATTTTACCATTCACCTGGCCTCAACGAAATAAATTATTTTGTAAATAAAATCACAAGGAGACTGTTTAGTCTAGTAAGGGACCAGACGGTTGCAGTAGTGACTGGGAGAATGTTGCAGGCAAATGTGTGGCTTCATTGGTGAAAAATAGATGTGCAGTGTTTAAAAAGTGCTTGAAAATGTTGAGCTAAAGATGGTTCCGATGTGGCTCCTCTCAAGTTGCTGATGGCTCGTAGGGAAGATAAGAAATGTTTACAATTATTTGTCATGCAAGCCAGCCCTCTAAATACGAGTATCCATAGGAGGCATGGGTCAGCAAAGTGGGCCGTTCACCCTAGAATGGCAGTCCCAAGCCAGGGCGGTTTTGCCTCCTAGGGGCCTCTTGGCAGGGTATGGAGATACTGTTGATTGTCACAGCTGGGGGTAAGGGTGCTTCTGGCATCTAGTGGATGGAGGCCAGGAATGCTGCTCAGCGTCCTACAGTGCACAGGCCAGCCTCCACCATGAGGAGCCAACCCCCTGGTAGATGCCAGGAGAACCCGTCCCTTCCCTTCGGGGCAGCCCAGAACGTCTGCAGACATTGTCCAGCATCCTCTGAGGGCGTTACCGCCCCTCTTTGGGAACCACCGCCCTATCAACTCTGAGGCTCTGCAGCCGCCCATTGAATGCCCTTCCCTCTCTTTGTGGCCTCTTGAGTTCAGGGGAGTTAAGCGGTCCCTGGGAAACTGGCTTAATATCTTGTAGGGGCAGAAAGAGAACCCCAGGTCCTCATTCCTCATCGTCTAGAGTGCCATCCTCTGGCACGGCCCATGACTTGTGCCATAGTCTCTGGAAATGCACACGTTAGCATCTCGCGGTACCCTCTCTGGGTTGCATAAATTTTATATTGTTTTGGATGTCACTTTAAAGTTCTTCATGGAGGCTGGTGGATGTGTGAAGTGCGTGTGCATGAGACGTGTGCAGGAGGCTGGAAAGTCATCACAGAGCTTTCCCTCTGTGAATCCGAGTGTGGACTAGGTCGTCGCCAAGGTATATGTAACAGTCCATAACGTGCCCCGTGCAGTCCTTGGGCCGTGCTTTTTTCTCACTTTTAAAGTAAAGCCGCACGAGGTGCAGGTGTCCAACCCAAGTAGAGAGGGCTGTGTAATCGTTAAGTGTCTCCTTGCAGTTTCCCCCAACCTTTTTAGGGAAGACCTGGGAATAAGCTGGAGGATCCTGAAGCCCCCATGCCATGGTTCCCCTTAACACCAATCATGCCTGGAGCACCTCATTATAGGTGATGGGGTGGAGGCTATATACATTTTTGACATTGATTCGAAAACAGTCATAAGGAGAAAGTCATAAGGGAAACTAATGGTGAGGAAGAGGCTATAAGACCTCAGTGGATAGAAGAATCGGGAAAGTAAGTTAGAAATACAGATTCAATGCCAATAAAAATGGGGAAGGGTGTTTACAAAGCTTTAGGCTTGAGGCATATCCACTGCTTTATTTTAGAATGTGAGCTTAGCTGTCGATTTCAGAGGACTGAAGTGCCTCTGCCCCTGGACCCTATAGAATTCTTTGCTTTTCATTTTCTTTATGAAATTATGGGAGCATTTTTCCTCCCAAAGATGTTAATCGGGAACAACAGTGAATGCCCACTCTCTCACGGTTCTCTAGCCCACACACATATTCAACCACCCACTGGCCAGAGTATATCTAAATGCCCAAAGTCATAGACACTGACAGAATCCTTTTTTTCTCTTTAAAGAAAGAAATTCATGATATGCCCCAAATTTATGGAAAGTGTTTCGATCAAGCATCCCTTGAGTCAAGTGTGTGTCCTTTAGGAGTTGTACAGTGGGATGGCCCTTGGCCTGGCCTGCCCCCCACTGATACAGGCTCAGATGTTTTACCCAAGCACAAGCCCAAGTAAGGAGTTCTAAGGCCACCCTAGTCCTGTCTTTAAGCAGTGTTCTCCTTTCCTGCATCTGTTGTTAACTCTTGCCACTATTAGGGCTTTACATATTATATAGTCAACATCATTGTTATGGATTGAACTGTCTCCCCCATCCCGCAAAGAAAGATATGTTGGAGTCCCAACCCCTGGCACCTTGGAATGTGACCTCATTTGGCGGTAGAGTCTTATAGAGGTAACCAAGCCAGGGAGGTCATTGGGGTGGCCCCTGATCCCGTATGACTGGTGTCCCATAAAAAGAGGAGATTTGGACACAGATGCATGTGAACATGAAGATGCCCATCTGTAAGCCAAGGAGAAAGGCCTGGAACAGATTTTCCCTCCCAGCCCTCAGATGGAACCAACCCTGCCGGCTGCTTGATCTAGGACTTCCAGGCTCCAGAACTGTGAGGGAATGCGTTTCTGTTTAGCCGACAGCTTGTGGTCCTTTGTTTTGGTAGCCCTATGAAACAACAAAAAAAACTGTTTGCCCTATGAAACTAGTACATTGGCACTGGTCTTTCCATATATTTCCGTCCATGAAATGAACCTGGGACTTTTTTGAGGAAAAGGAACATTGTAATGAAGTTATCTTGATTCCTTCTGCAAAGGCCATATTTCCAAACAAGGTACATTTTGAGGTACTGGGGGTAAAGACTTCAGTATATCTTTTGGGGGAAATGTAAGTCAACCCAAAGCATCCTGAATGAGAAGCTTCTGTTGTCTCCTCCTACACACTGCCACATGGTTCGGTGGAACTCCCCAGCTGGAGTTGGTGGGAGGGTCTTTCTCAGCAGGGTAGGGTCATTGCAGCGAGAGGGAGAGGGACACAGAGCAGATGGGGTCTCGTTCGAGGCGGTGTGCCGTGAACCCGTGAGTTTGTGTGGAGAGTTAACTTGATTGTTTTCAGAAGTGTTCTCTTGGAAGCCTCGAAACTTCTCATCTTCATCCTCCCCCGTTTCCTGCGATGGCTCTGGCCACATTGCTACTTCCAGTGCAACTGATTCAATGACTTGTTTATAATTCAAAATTCATTTTGGAGTATAGGTCTCCCCAGAGCTAGAAAAAAATGGACACCCATGAATGTGTTACAAATTTTGCTCATAGAAAAGAGTATATAACCCACAAGCAATATCTTGATTGGAAAATAAAATACATCATACGTTGGAATACAAGGAAAAGAGGGTTTTTTTGTTCTCTTAATCTTTTTCATTTTAGATGTAGCCATAACACCAATTCATAGTGGATGACCAAGCTTAGACTCTTCCATGAATAAATTGGGGGGGGAGGGTGTAGAAGGATACACACTGGGAGGAAAAATAAGTGTCTCCATCACGTGATGGATGATGCCCAAGCACTCCTGGACGTTAGAGGTGGAAGGGAAGCAGAGACACTGACAAGTACCCAGGGTTTTATTGGGCCAGAGCTGGATGTGAGTTTCCAAGAGTACTGCGGTTTGTACTGTCAGGCAGGCTACTGATAGGGAACTCTTACTTAGATTTGGAATTGAAGCTCCCACCCCCAATTGGGGCTCCCTGGTGGGAAAGGGAAGAGTAAAAAACTCTCTTGCGTTCACAGGAAAACAGTAGGTGTTATGAAGAATTTAAATGTGCTTCCTCCTACCAGCCTCTGGTTTCTAGGAGCTGATTTGGTCTTGGTGAGGATGAGGAGTTAGAAGATGGGGCCCAGTTTTCCTGCACCACCTTGGAGCACAGAGCAGGGTGGTTAGTGCCACTTCGGAAGCAGCTACAGGGCCGTGGTTCCTTTTATTAAAGATCATGAACATTGGGCTTCCGGGGTATTACTGAAACTTCCAGTTTGGGGGGGATCTTTATAAAAGGAAGAGGTGCTCATATGTGAACCCCACAGAAGCACTGGAGAGAGAGTGGAGGAACCAGTGAGAACGCCTGTTCAGTCTGTGATTCTCTGCTGTATGGCTGTACTAAACCTGCATCCGTGGTGGGAAATCAATCTTTGGCGCTGCTGTGTCTCTCTCTATTGGATCAGTAAAGCTCCCCAGGTCTTCATTTGCTTTTAACTGCTTATGATGGAAACCCTGCAGGATGTCACAGCTTGGAAAAAGTACCAAAGAGCATCGTTCCTTTGTAACAGAGAAGAATACTCACCTCTCCACTTAGGTAACGTCGATGAGCATTTCTGACCCCAGTTGGAAATACTTCTTGACGGGTATTTGAGTCATAAAATTGAAGAGGCCCAGAAGCCTGCCTGTGTTGTTCCTAGATGCATGGAAAGCCATGCTTTTTCCTGCAGTGTTTTCATAATATTGTATCTGAATTTAATTCAGCGCAGCCGGTACTTGCTGAGTCTGTCGTGCGGATCAGGCGCTGTGCTGGGCACGGGAGGTATACCGAGAAATAAAACTTCAGTTTATCATCTGATTGGATAGGACAGGCCTGAACATGGCCAGACCCCTCAGTAATATTGGAGCAGAGAGACGGGTTTTCTTTCTTGCTAGAGGGAACAAACCGGTCAGGGCATGTGGGCTGCGTTACAGGTGCTCAGGGGACCACTGGAGAGTTTGTTGATTGGAGAATGATGTAACGTGTTCTAGGGCGTTACCTTTGGCAGCGGTGGGTCTGAGTCTCTGGGGTGAGCGCATCAGTGACAAACTGTGGCAGAAATCCGGGGGGCGTTCAGGGCCTGGAGGATGGCACCCCTGCCCCTACCATCGGCCTCTGCCAGCTAATCTCTGTCCTCACAGTTAGACCACCACGAACATCTGGGTCAGGTAGCACTGGGATTCTCGTGGCCACGTGTGGGCTCCATGGAGTTTGCAGGAAGGGGGTTGTGGGTGAGGGCTGGCCTCTCCTACAGGAATGTGCTCCTTGGCTGGGTATGTATAGGGTATTTTATCACGTGAATTGCAAAGGTTGGTGACAGCTGTCCAGCTTTGGGCAGCCTCTGTAAGGACAGAACTTGTTTCTGGAAGCTAGTAGCAGACACAGACCCGTTCACTCCCCCTAGAAGTGTGACGTGGGCATGAAGGTCGCGTAAGGAAATAAGGCAGCGTGATGTCCTCCATCCGGGACCCCCCATTTCACGTTTCTGGGATCCCGGCTCCCCGTTCACTCTGCTTCGGGCCCCTCTCCCACCTCTGTGACTGGGGTGGTGAGGGGCTGTGGGGTCTCGGGTGGGCAGGAAGAGAGCCCAGGGAACCATGTGCAGGAATTGCAGCCCTGGCCCACTGGTGTGTGCTCAAGTGAGGCAGAAATGCTGGCTGTGTCCACGGGAAGTCAGGTGTGTGATCACCCCGTGACTGCGTTTTCCTTCTTTTCGTCGTCACACGCAAATGCTGTCTTTCTGAGAGAGATGGTTACGAGCACGGCAGTATTCTGTGCTGTGTGTAGTTCTCATCTGTAGAACGATCTGGAATGCCTCGTAATACTGTTGAAGCTCAATGAGGTGACTTCAAGGCTGTGAAGGATACAATTGATGATCATTACCGATACATTTGTCTTCAGGTTCCTTTTCTTCTGCTGTAGACTGGGAGCCTTAGCATTTCAGCTTGTCTTGCCACCAGTTTTCTGGTTTCCTGACCAAGGTGAATTGTATCCTTGGTAAGCCCTTCCTGTTGGTTCTGAGAATTCCTGGCTCAGAGAGCTTTGTTGTGAAATCGAGTCAACAGCAGTGACTGGTCCTGGATTTAGAGCTCATCTGCTTTAAAATATGTAGCTTTTGGGCTGTCCTGGTGGCGCAGTGGTTAAGAATCCACCTGCCCATGCAGGGGACACGGGTTCAAGCCTTGTTCCAGAAAGATCCCACATGCCGCGGAGCAACTAAGCCCATGTGCCACAACTACTGAGCCTGTGCTCCACAACAAGAGAAGCCACTGCAGTGAGAAGCCGGCACGCCACAACGAAGACCCAATGCAGCCAAAAATAAATAAATAAAATAAATAAATTTATTTAAAAAAATAAAATATATAGCTTTGAAGTTGAATGTTAACATATATATATATATTTTTTAATGTAGATTTTGTTTTTTTTTTTTAATTAATTAATTAATTTATTTTTGGCTGTGTTGGGTCCTCGTTTCTGTGCGAGGGCTTTCTCCAGTTGCGGCGAGCGGGGGCCGCTCTTCATCGCGGTGCGCAGGCCTCTCCCTGTGGCGGCCTCTCCTGTTGCGGAGCACGGGCTCCAGACACGCAGGCTCAGTAGCTGTGGCTCATGGGCTTAGTTGCTCCACGGCATGTGGGATCCTCCCAGACCATGGCTCGAACCCGTGTCCCCTGCATTGGCAGGCAGACTCTCAACCAGTGCGCCACCAGGGAAGCCCCATATATTTTTTAAATGGTAGCTGATTAATTAATTAGATAAAGTCAAGAGATGGTTTCTTTCACACCAAATGGATGACGAGTATTAGGTAGAGTTGACTAAAGATTTCTTCACCTTTTTTCTCATATATATGTACTCATTGAATTTCCATTCTTATAAGGTGTATACTATTTAATAAATGGCAATAGACCGTGTTTTTTTGCTTTTATAAATGTCACGAAATCCTCAATGGTGTTGTCCCTTGTATTTTCTAATAATTGATCCTGGTTGGCTGGGTGTGGAATAACAGAATCCAGAAGTTCGAAGAGCAGACTTAGTCCTTTTTTTCTTTTTCTTTTTTTTTTTTAATTTTTATTGGAGTATAGTTGATTGACAATGTTATGTTAGTTTCAGGTGTACAGCTGAGTGAATCAGTTATACATATACCTATATCCATTCTTTTTCAGATTCTTTTCCCATATAGGCCATGACAGAGTACGGAGTAGAGTTCCCTGTGCTGTACAGTAGGTCCTTACTTAGTTATCTGTTTTATATGTTAGTAGTGTGAATATGTCAGTCCCAACCTCCCAGTTTATCCCTCCCTCCCCCCATCCCCTGGTAACCATGAGTTTGTTTTCTACATCTGTGACTCTGTTTCTGTTTTGTAAATAAGTTCATTTGTGTCCTTTTTTTAAGATTCCACATATAAGTGATATCATATGATGTTTGTCTTTCTGTGTCTGACTTACATCACTCAGCATGACAATCTCTGGGTCCATCCGTGTTGCTGCAGATGGCATTAGTTTGTTCTCGTTTATGGCTGAGTGAGCAGGCTTAGTTCTTGATCACATACAGAACTGTTTGCCATTAATCCGTGTGGAGTCGGCATTCTTTTCAGTCCTGGTAAACGAGAAGCATGAATCGTTGGCTGATATGCCGGAGAACTCCTGGAGTAAGTGAAGATCCCTTCACTTTTCAGACATCCTAAAAGGTGAGGAGACAAGAGGGTGAACATATGCACACACAGATACGAGCTGGTTTCTGCCCTTCTCAATAAGCGTATCTTTCTCCTTTTGAAGAGAAACCGTTTCAGAATTTTGAATGAATTCTTCAAGAAGACTCATTACTGGGAGGAATGGAGAAAGAGCTCATTATGGTAATGGTTTCTCATCTGTTCTGTGGTTTGGTTGATGTCATAGACCCTGGGGGCCCGGCTAGGCTCTAGTTCCAGGGCCTCTTTTACTGATCTGAAACCCACACACCACCTTGGTTTTTAGAATAATTATCTAGTGATGTTAAACAGTAAAAATTGTGCTGTTTTAAAGGATCTAAAAATGCATACGGGGACGCGTGTAGGTAGCAGTCATATAAACAAACATGCTTTTTTTTTTAAAACATGCTTTTTTATGTATACATTTGTAGGCAGCATTTTGTCAACTCGGTAACTTGGGATCTTGTACGTTGTCCCTCTCCACTCCCCCCCGAACCCCAGGTTCCTCCCAGGACATGCAGGTGACTGTGGTTGAGCAGAGAAACCACCCGGGTGAGGATGGGCTGAAGTCCCAACGCAGGACCAGAGCCCATCAGAGGGACCGTTTCCTTAGGCAGGGATGCTCTGAAAGGCTGCGAGGGAAGCCTTTTTTTTTTTTTAAAGCGATGCATGTCTTTTATTATGAAAATTGCTGCTACATTACAGCCAGCATCCAAAACAGTATTTTAATAAGCACTTGTCTTGATTATAAAGTAGAGCAGAAACCATGATTCTTAGTGATTGTATCGGTTTCCTAGGGCCGCCGTAACAAAAGTACCACAAACTGACTTACAACAACAGAAATTGGTTCTCTCACAGTCCTGGGGGCCAGAAGTCCCAGATCAAGGTGCCACCGGGGCGGCCCTCCTCTGAAGGGCCTTCCTTGCTTGTGTCCTATCTTCCGTGGTTTCTGACAAGCCCTGACATTCCTAGACTTGTAGACGTGTCACTCCAATCTCTGCCTTCTGTGTGTCTTTGTCTTCATGTGACCATCTTCTTACAAGCACACCCAGTCATTATTGGATTAAGGGCCCACCCTACTCCTCTGTGACCTCATTTGATGAATTCTCTCTGTGTGTGTGCATTTTCTTTCTCTCTCTGTTGTATTTTTATTGACATACAATTGACCTACAGCACTATGTTATTTCCAGGTGTACAACATAGTGGCTCAGTATTTCTGTACATGACAGAATGATCACCACGGTAAGTCGTTAACCATCTGTCACCATACAGAGATACGACATTATTATTGACTGTATTCCCCATGCTCTACATTTCATCCCCGTGACTCATTTATTTTGTAGCTGGAAGTCTGTACCCCTTAAGCTCCTCACCTATTTCACTCACCCCCCACCCCCTCGCCTCTACAACTACCTGTTTCTATGAGTCTGTTTCTGTTTTGTTGTGTTTGTTCATTTGTTTTGTTTTTTAGATTCCACATGTAAGTGAAATCAGGCAGTATTTCTCTTTGACTTATTTCACTTAGCATAATACCCTCCAGGTCCATCCATGTTGTCACAGATGGCAAGATTTCATTCTTTTTTATGGCTGAGCAGTATTCCTCTTTGTGTGTGTGTGTGTGTGTGTGTGTATACACATTTTCTTTACCCATTCATCTGTTGATGAACACTTAGGTTGCTTCCATATCTTGGCAATTGTAAACAGTGCTGCAATGAACATAGGGCTGTGTATATCTCTTCAAATCAGTGTTTGTGTTTTCTTCAGGAAAATACCTAGAAGTGGAACTGCTAGGTCGTGTGGTAGTTCTGTTTTTAGTTTTTTGAGGAACCTCCATACTGTCTTCCGCAGTGACTGCCCCGGTTTCCCTTCCCACCATCACTGTGTCAGGGTTCCCTTTTCTCCACATCCTCGCTAACCCTTGTTATTTGTTGTCTTTTTGGTGATGACCATTCTGACAGGTGTGAGGTTGTGTATTGTGGTTTTGATTTGCATTTCATCTTGATGAATTCTGTCTGCAACAAACCTAGTTCCAAATAAGGCCACATTGTGAGGTCCGGGGGGTTGGGACCACAACATATCTTTCTGAGGGGACCCAGTTCAACCTGTAGTGGTGGCGATTCCCCACACCATCGCACCCCACCCGTCTTCTCCCAGAACCCCCTGGTGTCCTGACGTGGCTACGTGGCCACGCACGACTCATGCCCATGGCCGTTTACAGGGCAGCCAAAGAAATCCAAACCGTTGTAAATTCTTGGTCTTTGATAAAATGAACGAGTCAGTACGGCAGAGCTGCAGGTGCAGTGATCTGTCACCAGCGAGTTCTGGTACCCAGGCGCGTGTGCAAGCAGGGCGGGCAGCAGCCTCGGCCGACGCTGGGATCGCCTGGGTGGATTCTTTATGTCATGACTTTCCTGCCAGAGGTCTGCAGCTCTCATGGCCTCTCCCTCAGGAGGTATTTTTCGTGTGCTACAGTTCACAGGGGCGTGGGGCCGCTTTGCTGGCACGTGGAGCGCGTGTGGCCTGTGCTCGGTCACGCGCGAGCGGGCCGGCGGCGGTGGGCTTTCTCTCGGGACTGGACGGGAGGGGTGCTGCCCACGAGGCCGGGGTTCAGGGGACGGTGTGGACTGTGGGCCCGCTTGCCTGCTCCCTGGACTATGCCGTGACTCAGGCACCTGCTGTTGACGTGGCTAAGCTCCCAGCCACGGCGGGCGGGAGGCCCCAGAGCCGGCCTTCCCGAGTACAGCCCCCTTCGTGTTCTCACCAGAGGCGCTTGCGAGAAGCAGCACCTGTGCCCTTGGGTGTTTTTGCTGCCTGCAGTCCCAGGGCCCTTCCGTGGAGTCTTGCCCAGTTTCCTCTGAAAGAAATTGTGTTGTGGACGAGTCATTGGTACAGTTAGACATCTTTTGAGACTCTCAGGCTCTTTTCAGGGAAACATGTTAAACAAACCACACGTATGCTCAGAAATGTTCCGGATTTGGAGGTCTCAGAGCACGGTAGGTGAAACCTTGACCTTGGATTTGTCTCTCTTGGCGGCAGTGGCTTCACATGGTAAACAGGAGGTCACCTGGGTGTCCCGTCAGCGTGTTCACCCCTTGGAGACGGACTTGGGGCCTTGGAGGATTAGCTTGCAGTAGCAGTGTGGGCAACAGGGAATACGGTTTCACATCATAATTACAGCCCCCAAGCAAGATCCAGCTTAATAATTAGAGTCCCAATTAGAGCCTGTGCACATCCATCGCTTCTGTTCATTCTGGGCACTGATGTCAGACTCGTGAGAAAGCCAACCAAACAGAAATGGGAACTTGCATTGGAGGAAAATAATCTAAATTCTGTTATGTAGTAGAAGTAGTTTAAAGCCACAAAGGGAACTCTTTCAGGTAAATCTACTCTTTCATGATGATGCAAAATGCAGCACAGGTTCTCAAGTTTTTATGTCAAGAATTTGCTAAAATAAGTCAGACAAGTTTAGGATTTGCCTCATAGTGAATCAAGAACTTTAAGCAGGAACTTTTCTTCTAATCTAATGAAAAATGCAACCTGTACCATTTGGACATAGAAATGCCTAGCTGAGGAGAGCAAGTGAGGACAGAGACAACTCCAAATATTAACAAAACAAAACAAAGTGAAAACACTTTATAAACTGCAGGGGTGAGAGGTTCAACTATAGAAAGCCCGATTGGAATTTCTAACAGGACCCCTGGTTCTCAATTTATAGTTTAGGTGGGGAATGAGGCCAGTGTCCAAACTCTAATAATCCAAACAATAAAATTAATTCAAAATAAACAAGCAGAACAACAAAAGTATATGTGTTTGTAATATACTTTGTGCATAATACATATATATATACGTATTTATGTATATGTATGTAATCTTCACGTTTGATTGTAGTAGATGATTACAACCAATTTTTCAGTACATTATACTAGAGTAGAATGTTTGTCATCCCCCATTCTTCCAAATAATTTACTGAAAATATTACACTTGCAATTAACTTTTCTTGACTATGTTTCAAAAAGAGTGTAAATTTTCTCAGCCCAGCTTATGTAGTAATAATTACATGTCAGAAATTAAAATGGGATTTCAAAGTAACTTTGTCCTTGGAAAGCTTTGCTTTGCTTTAGTGGCAAATTTCAGGCTGCACATTTCATGGTGTTTATGATGGTGGGTTTTTTGTTTTGTTTTGTTTTGTTTGTCTTCAGTCCTATTGACCTGGACTAGCTAGGTCTGCTAGGCAGTGGAGAAATGGCTCTGCTGTCTCAGATTTATGGTTTAATTTACCCAGCAGTTCTTTAAGCATATGAGGGGCAAATATTCTTTAACCTGTGTTGAAAACTTTGGGCTTCTACTTTTTACTTTCAGCTGAAGTTGGAAACACTTCAGAGGGAGAAAAGATACAAAGATGTATGACAAAGAAGACACGTGATAACAGTCTCTGTCTTTAAGGAACTTGCAATCAAGTCGAGGCATTTAAAACAGAAATACATGAAAAAGATAACTAAGAATTAAAAGCAGAAAATTAGGGGAGTAGCCCCTAAGCATTAGACAATAGTTTGGGGCAGGGCGGGTGAACTCTGGCTGGAAGGCTTAGGAAAGGAGCTGCAATTTGAGTAATTTATTTATTAATTGAAGTATAGTTGATTGACAATGTTGTGGTAATTTCTGCTGTACAGCAAAGTGAGTCAGTTATATACACACACACACACACATATACTTTTTAATATTCTTTCCCATTATGGTTTAACCCAGGACAATTGAATATAGGTTCCCTGTGCTCTACAGTGGGACCTTGTTGTCCGTCCTTGCTGTGTGTAATTGTTTGCATCTACCAACACCAAACTCCCAGGAGCTGCAGTTTGAAACACTGCAGATTTTGCAAGATGGGGAAGAGTAGGTAGGACATTATAGGCAGAGGGAAACAGGAAAGGTGTGGGATCAGTGTCTTCCCCATCCAGCATTTCAAAGATTGGTGATATTT
Organism: Balaenoptera physalus; assembly: GCF_965194825.1. Classification (NCBI taxonomy): domain Eukaryota; kingdom Metazoa; phylum Chordata; class Mammalia; order Artiodactyla; family Balaenopteridae; genus Balaenoptera; species Balaenoptera physalus. Next base: position 109,691,099 of record NC_138885.1, on the reverse strand, counting down.
ATAAATTCCAAGAACTTGCTATTAGTGTAAAAGAATTCTAGGTGTATCCTGTCACTTTTTTTTTTTAATAGTAATTATTTATTTATTTATTTTTATATTTATTTTTGGCTGTGTTGGGTCTTTGTTTCTGTGCGAGGGCTTTCTCTAGTTGCGGCAAGCGGGGGTCACTCTTCATCGTGGTGCGAGGGCCTCTTCACTATCGTGGCCTCTCGTTGCGGAGCACAGGCTCCAGACGCGCAGGCTAAGTAGTTGTGGCTCACGGGCCTAGTTGCTCCGCGGCATGTGGGATCGATCTTCCCAGACCAGGGCTCGAACCCGTGTCGCCTGCATTAGCAGGCAGATTCTCAACCACTGCGCCACCAGGGAAACCCCTATCCTGTCACTTTTGACCTTCTTCCTCCATCTGTACTTTCCCCCTAAATTGCAATGAGCTAATTTTGAGAAAAGTCAGACTTTCTAAAGGCCAGACTCCATTTGGGCCATCTCTTTCCTTTTAAACACAGTTGTAAGGTATACCAAGTTTTCGTCACTAATTATTTCTCTGAAAAAGAGAAATAATTAGTGACGAAAACTTGGTATACTTTACAACTGTGTTTAAAAAGAAAGAGATGGCCAACTGTTAAATGAAAAACAGAGAAAAAAAAAGGTGAAGGGAAAATGATCTAAGGAACCGAAATGTGTGTTTATTTTGTTTCTTGTTGGTTTTTTTGGCCCCCTTGGGATGGCAGGTACTGCGTCTTGAGAAGGACCACATATGTTGGTTTTCTGCTGCAGCCAGGACTTCCTACAAAGTACGGTATGGCCGTCCTCCGGCAGTGTAGCTGCATGGCCATTTTGCTTGTAGTCTTCAGCGTCTCCAAGTTCACACGTCTGAGGATGGCACCCTGCGACGTGGTTGGGCTGCTTCCATGGCCCCCAGCCCTGCAATCCACCCAGCTCCTGGTGGGACCTGGGGCGGTGCTGGCGAGGACGCACTTTGCTCTCTTCTGCCCTGGCACACAGACCTTTCTGATCGCCTCCTGCTGGAACACAAACAGGGGATCCGTCTCTGCCTTGTTTCCCCAGTTACAGGTAATTAGCTCTGTGCTTTTGAATGCTAGTGCTTGAAATTGCGTGTTCTGCATCTGCCTTATTACGAAGCCGCTCGGCTGCCTCTAGACAAAACATCATCTAAATGAGATTTGCTCTCAAGTATCTGGTATGTGGGAGGAGGCAGCAAAGGAAACAGCGGATATTTCAGATCTATGGAAAAATATACAGCATGGCTGAATAATGGCATCCAGCACACTCACGAATTAAACACATCTTGATCTAATAGCCAGTGGTAAGGAGTAAGCATTTCTATTTTGAACTCTCATTTCAGAGGTGGGGTGAGCCATATAAATTTTCATAGCAGTGATTTGTTTATTTTATGATTTCCCGTCCTGACCCTTTTCTCTTTCCAGCTCTCCAAGAGGCAGGCTATTTGGCTTATCACTGGCTTATTTAAACTTGTGCAATTCAAATATGATTTTTTTTCAAAACACAATTTGTCACGCATCTGGAGTCTCATTTTGATAAGGGCCTTCGGTGTATAGAACTGTACTAAGATTCCAAATACTAAGGTCTGTAAAGGAGTGTCTGTCTACAGGCCGTAAAGATTTTATCTCACATCTTTCCAGAATCTGGCTTTATTAGTACATTGGCGCCAATATCTGATGTAGGTTTTAATCCCGGCAGAGGTGGAGGGCCGGGGGGTGTCCATCCTAGTGTGCCCCAGCTTTCCTTCCCTCATCTTCACTTCCCCTTCCATGAGGGGCTTCACCTTACTTTCCTCAGGCCACAGATGTCTCCCATCCACCCCTCCACCTGCCAGATTAAAAAAAAGTTGTGTACATTGATAAATGATGGAAAAGACCTTTATATACATGTACAAACGTGCACATGAATTTCATCTTATGAAAGCTCTTCCTTGACATCTTATCTTCCTCCAGCCACCACCTGTTTCTCTTCTCCTGTGTGAAAAGGATGGCTAAATGGTCTCCAGAATTCACTTCCCCTTCCGTAGTGTGGAGATGTTGCTGGGAGTGGGTGTCCAGGTCAAGTCTGTTTTGTAGCCCTCTTGCCTTGAGGAGGGGTGTGGTGACTCATTTGCTGGTGAGATATGCGTGTCCCTTTGGGAATAGGTGGGGGGAGAGTGGAGCCACAAAGCAGGCGGAGCCTGGGTGTCCGGAGCGTCCTTGGAGGAAACCTTTCTGACAGCTAGGAACGCTGGACTGCGTTGGACTGGTACAAGAGTAAGAGTAAACTTGTATCCTAAAAGCCATTGAGACATGTGGGCTTATTTGTTGTGGCAGCTCATGTTACTCTAACTCAGGGTTCAGCAGCCTACAGCCTGTGAGCCAGATTAGCCCGTTGCCTGTTCCTGTAAATAAAGTTTTGTTGGCGCTCAGCCACACTCATTCAGTCACATATTCCCGTGGCTGCTTTCCCACTACAACGGCGGACAGGAGTAGTTGTAACTGAGACCCTATGGCTGTTAAAGCTGTTTACTGCCTGACCCTTTGCAGAAAAAGTTTGCAACCAGTGCTCTAATATTTGAGCCTCAGATGTCTGCTGAGAATGCAACACCAGGTGCATGAGAAGTACCTCCTGGTACTGTTGAGGGCAGAGGACAACCCCCCATGGACCTGGCCCTTCATTTACTGACATGAGGTCCCCAAAGCCTCCGAACTTCCCCCACCCCCTACACACAGACAGACACACAGACACACACACACACACACACACACACAGTCTTAGGGGTGAGAAAACCCAAGGGAAGAACACGCTAACACACCTTTGTTTATCTAAAGGGATTGTCTATCTAATCGATGGTTCTCCAACTTGAATGTGCATCAGAGCCATCTGGAGGGCTTGCTAAACACAGATTGCAGGGCCCCACCCCTGAGGTTTCTGATTTGGCCCGTCTGGGGTGGGGCCTGAGACTCTGCATTTCCCACATGCTCCCAGGTGGTACCAGGAACCACACCTTGGGGGCCACTCACCTATGTTGTTCTGTAAGACTATGCTTTGCACTGGAGTGGACATAAAGTAAATTTTTTTTTCTTGCTCATGATTGGGTCAGAGGGGAGAGTTTGTTTTAGGAGTAAGGTATAATACTTTATGGAGAACTACAGAGCACCTTTTCTGCTCGTCCAAGTAGGGGTGTGAGTTTTGTGACTCTGCTACTCTAAAAGTTTTTAATTAAAAATTTTTTTTCAGTACTTGTGATTTTTCTAAAGCAATGATTACTTGAGAATAACCAAAACCATACAGTAGGATGATCATCCACAGTTTGCTTAAAGCTAACCTAACCACAGACCAGTAAGCACGTGAACAAACACAAACAGCCAGCAGGGTAGCAGCAGGCCGCCCGGCCTGTGTGGGATGCGACCTTGGGTGTTGAGGCACCTGGAAGGTACCACACATGTGTCTATGGGACTGTCTCAGCCCCAGTGTCTCCAGGACCTTCTCCTTGGGACCCTCCCCTCTTTTCTCTTCCCGGCTGCTCTTCTCCTTCTAAGGTAGACCCTGTATGTTTTGTGTTGGCCAGGTTTCTTCTCAGAGAGTGACATGGTGCAGGCCCTGGAGGTGGGGCTCAGATCGAAAGTCTTCTCATTTTTGCCAAAACTGTTACCGAGTCCAGACTCGTTCCGCTCACTGCACGACAGGCCAGTAAATCGGGAGACGAGGTGTTGAGGCAAGGAATAATGACTTCATTTGGAAAGCCAGGACTCCGAGAAGATGGCAGACTAATGTCCTAGAAAACCATCTTACCCAAGTCAGAATTCAGGCTTCTTTTAGTATACTACAAGGGGAGGGGCTGTGGTTGGTTCTTGCAAACTTCTTGGTGTCGGAATCCTTCGTTCTTGCAGCTGTCCACGTAGGTTAGGTCACAATGTTCCTATAATCCTCCAACAAGACAAATGTTATCCTCTGTTCTGAAACTTTTAATCGCTATATGAATGGAAAAGTGTTATACCGTTAAAGGTCATAGACTTGAGAATGGGCTGTCCTATATATTTCACGGTATGGGCAACATTCTTAACTGGAAGCAAAGACGGTAGAATACAAAGGTTAAAGTAAAAGAAAGAAATCTAATATAGAGTCACATTTGTTCTTCCCTGTTACAAAACCACTGGTGGCATCTCAGCAGAGGTCTTGCAATCGAGGAAATGCAGGTGGTAGACTTTAAAATCACATGTTGGGCAAAGGTGCAGGGAGGGGAGAAGAAGAGGGACATGGAGGGATGGCGAGAGAGAGGGAGGGACAGGAGGGGAGAGATTTGGGTCAGGGAGAATATTCTTCACTTGGTACATCAAGCCTCACGCATGTGGCTCTACCCTGAGTCTCCCCATCACCCACCCCCATAGGAGCAGTGGTGGTTTCAGTTAAAAGCTTCCCACCTGCTCTTTCACTGGCGGTTTCTATTTAACTATTTCACGTGTGGCTTAAATAACCAGAACTTGGTATGAAAAAAATTGTGTCCGGGCTTCCCTGGTGACGCAGCGGTTAAGAATCTGCCTGCCAGTGCAGAGGACATGGGTTCGAGCCCTGGTCCTCGAAGATCCCACATGCCGCGGGGCAAATAAGCCCGTGCGCCACGACTACTGAGTCTGTGCTCTAGAGCCCACGAGCCACAACTACTGAAGCCCGCGCGCCTAGAGCCCAAGCTCTGCAACAAGAGAAGCCACCACAATGAGAAGTCTGCGCACCGCAACGAAGAGTAGCCCCCACTCGCCACAACTAGAGAAAGCCGCGCACAGCAACAAAGACCCAATGCCGCCAAAAATAAATAATAAATAAATAAATTAATTTAAAAAAATTGTGTCCTTCTAATGCATTAATGAATTATATACCGGGTGCCATGTTAAGTTCATGCTAATTACATCTTCTCTGCCTGTAAATTTCATAAAGACAGACACTGTGTTTCTTTGGCAGGGTCCATAGGGTAGAAAATGGTGCTGGACCTTGGGGGGTTTAACTTGAATGAGGTCTAGAAATTTGCCTGATGATTTCCATTACCTAATGGGCCAAGCAGATCTCTTATCAAAAAAAGACTGTCTACTTTGTCGTTACGATAATTTCCTGCTGTGGTTTTAGCATAGGTGTCTAGCGCCCCCTTTGCCACCACAGTAAAGGTTGAGATCAGGGGTTAGTAAACATTTTTCTGTAAAGGGCCATGTACATATTTGCAGCTTCTCAATTCTGCCATGCTAGTGTGAAAGCAAGCAAAGACAAGTTAATGGCTCTGGCTGTGTTTCAGTAAAACTTTATTTACAAAAACAGACAGCACCGGATTTGGCCTGCGCATCCGTAGTCTGCCTTCCCCTGGTTTAGTCAGTGCATACAGGTCACCTAGGGAACTTGTTAAAATGAAGTTTATGGTTCAGTAGATGAGAGGTGGCGGAGAGAGAGTCTGTGTTTCTAACAAGCTCCCAGGAGATGCTGTTGCTGCTGCCTCTTAAACCACACTCTGAGTGTGGAGGCTTTAGGTAACATTTGCTTTTTGTAGATAGATTGGGCAGTTGCAAGCAACCAGGAGAGGCTGGTGATGATTCCAGTGAGCTGCACAATTTTACAGAATTTCAGAGAGAGAGAGCCTCAAAAGCTGTATCTAAACTCGGAAGAAGACTGTGGGAATGATGCTTTATTTACTAGTGTCTTCTAACCAAACCAAACCTGTGAACATTGGGTATTGCTTGTCAGGTTTCCTGGAACCCATTTACTTTAGAAACCTTTCCAGAAGAATTCAGGTAATTAAAAGGGAGCCTAGTTTTCTGTGTGACCTTGGATCTATCACTTGACCTTCCAACACCTGGGGGCAATGCAGATGTACTTATCAAATTGTGTCAAGACAGGATCTTACTGGAAAACAGATGTTGGGTCAGCATTTCCCACATGTGGGAGAGCTGAAATCCTGCAGGTAGCTCATAGTCGACCTATTCATAATGATGACTTTTCCAAATACGAGAGCTTGAATACAGAGGACTAATTGCTTTCAGATTTGGGAAAGGTTAAAAAAAAAAAAAAAACCCAACAAAAAACCTTGCCAGAGCAAGAACAACTGTAGAAACTGTAACAAACTATGAAACTGTCTTTAACTCACTATCTTTAGTTGTTGTCTTTCTAAAGTATGAAACTATGTTTAAAAGGATAAGCTTTCCTAAAAGTCTTCCTCCAAGCGTTTACAGTGACTTGTGCTCGGACCACACTGCATACTTGATAGTGCAATATGGTTCCGCTCATTGGAATCATCACCGGCCTTCCCCACCTTCCTCCCCTGCCCTTCCACCTCTGCCCAGTTCCAGTAATTCTTTCCATGTGGAAATGAGACGCTGCCAAATTTGAGAGACCCCTTTCTCTGGTGGATTGTTGGAATCAATTCCATGTGTATAACTTATCTGGCAGTTTTTACGACACGTGGCCAAGGGGTCTGGGATTATTTTAAGTTTCAGGTTTTAAAAATAACAGGCAAATTTGACCCTCTTGGAGGATTTGCTACTACTGGGCACTCTCCTGGGACATTCAGGTAGGGATCAGGTCTCCTCCTGTCATGTCCAAGCCCTCTCCCAAGGAAAAAGACTTTATGTTGGCGACTGTTTGTATAAGGCATTTGTTTTGGTTGACCTTTCGCCTGCTGTGTTAATGGTGTGGAAGGGGCTGCCTGGGTAAGAACGTTCTAGCTGTGGCTCCTTCTAGGTTTGGGTCCCCTCAGAGGAAGCGTGGCCTCAGGGTTAGACCCGGAAAATGTCTCAACAGATAGTCTTATGGCCTCCCTCTGTTTCCGATGTGCCTGCCCTTCGTGTAGCCATTTTCACGTTTTGTAGAACATATGTAAAGTGTTGTATCTTACAAGGGAGTGTTGGTGATAAAAGCGTGGTTGTTTATTGTAGCATGACAACCCCAGCAATGCCTGGCTTTGGGAGGCCCCACAGAAGTTGACAGATTGCCTTCAACTTGTACTTCTGAGAGCAAAGGGGCACAAAGTGGGGAAGCAGAATTCTCTCAGAAGAGAAGGGAGTGCTGTGAGACTCCCCGCGAAAGAGCAGAGATCGATAGCTATTTTGCTTTGACTTTCTGTGGAAAGTTCACTCCATAGACTAGAGTCAAAGACATTTTCTTCTAGGTACCACAAAAGGTGAAAGGGTCGCTTGTGCTTTTGGCGCTGCCTGAGTATTTTGGCTGTGGACACTGGCCAGTGTCAGGCTAGGGGAAGTCTTTATAAAATAGCGTGTGTATGAAAATTTTATACTCTTGAAATGAATCCCTTATTATTTGTTTAATCTTGGCTCCACCACCAACATCTGAGTCTTAGTTTCACATTAAAAGATAATCTACCTTGAATGCTTCTTTTGAGAAAGAATATACAGATAGAAGCATCTGTCATGCAGCTAGGTTCAAATAAACAGTAACCATTGGCTATAAGTCATTTTGAATTAATCATATGTGCAATTCAGAAGATTTCTCCTGGTTAAGAGGAGAAAAAATAGCATGAGCATGAGGGTGTCTGTTTCCTTTTAACTTTTGCTGTTTATAGTGATGGCATTTCTTGAATTGATCGTCTCTGTGGTAGGCTGTCTGGGCTAGAACACTCTGGGTTGGGCTACTCATTGTCCTGGGTAAATGTGGGAAATGCAGGAGTTACGTGCAAATGTGCCCATACATTTAATAATGAGTTTTGAGGACTTCTGAAGAACTGGAGGAATGTGGGGTTAGATGCTTTTGGAGGCTCAGGTGAAGGACCCAGCTTCTAGGAGATCCCAGGAGCAGCAGAGTTCTTGGGTCTGGTAGGTGGATGCCAGCACGTGTGTATATCCCACAAGAGGAAGAGCAGAGGAGACACAGAATCATAGGTCCCACTGGCGAGCAGGCTTCTGTTCAGACTTTGCCCAGGTGGCCCTAGAGGACAGGACTGGCCACGTTTTATCAATTCTGAAATGTACATTTTTGTAGGATAGCACGTTCTGAAATCAGACTGCTTCTCACAATCAGCCACGTCTCATAATTATTGGCATCTTTTTCTTCTTATGTAAAATAAAGGTGTGTCTTGTAGTCGAAACCCTCTTATGTTTGGTGAAATGTGGTAGATTTGGGCTCCTTAAGTTGGAACGAGAAGGCAATAAAATGAATTACTTCCGTCTTCTGGAATCAGAGGGCCAGAGAGAAAGAAGATGAAACATTTGTGTTTTCCCCAGCTGACAGTTCTGCTCAAGGCAGAGAGGAAAGGTCAGCGTTCCTTATCTAGAGCTGTGGTTCTAAAGGGGGGTTCCGGAGCAGCACCACCATCACCTGGGACCTCGTGAACCAGAAACTCTGGGGGCAGCCCCACAGGCTGGCTTTGAACAAGCCCTCCAGGGGATCCTGACGCACAGTCAATTTGAGAACCACTGAACCGGGGCTCCCACAGTTGTTTTCCTGGAGGGGTGTTGTCAGAAGCATCCGGTGTGGGATCTTTAGTGTTCCTCCTCCCCTCACTTCACCTTCAGTCCGGATGGAGCCGTTCCCTCCTTTGTAATTATCTGTCCTTCCTGCGTCACGTGGTACTACGCTCTCTTTTCTCATCCCACCTCTTCCGTGACTTGTTTTGCAGGCTCCCCCTTCCGTCCGGCCCTTAAATGGTGTTCTTCCGCAGGTCTGGTCTGTGTCACCTTTCTTTTTTCACTCTGCACTCTTTCACTGGCCAGTCCTCTTGATGCCAGCGGTTTCAACCCACTTCTCTGGCAATGGCTCTGGCATTTCTCTCTCTAGTCTGGGTCTTTGCCGCCCCTACCCGCATACCCATGAACGTTCACAGGTACCTCACACGCAACCCATTAAAACGGTCCTCCTTGTCTTCCTCCTCAGACCAACTTTTTTCTTCCTGATTTCTTTCTTAGTGAGTAGTTCCAGCATCTCACTTATTGCTTAAGGTGAAAACTTGGGTATTTTTGTACGTCTCCCTCTCTCTCAGGACTAACATTCGTTACCCACCATCACATCGCTCCTACCTCTTAATGTCTCTCCAAGGCATTCTGCCCTCTCCGTGTCCACTCCCTGTGACCCTAACTGGGTCTCTTATTATCCTTTGGAATATTGTGTGGCTCTCCCTCTGTTTTTTCCTGCCTCCGGGCTTACTCCAATCCCATTTAATCTCTCCATGTTGGTCAGATTAGAGTGACATTTCTCATGTGCAAAACTGGTGATGAGATTCCTTTATTAAACAGTCTTTAATGTCTTCTCATTCGCTCAGCGATATTTCCCAGTCCAGATCCCTTCCGGAGCTCTGCTCTTACGAGATTGTCACCTAAGTTTGGGAACTGCTGCTTAAAGTTTTTCCCTTTGGAAACTCATAATCACCTTTGGCATTTTAAATGTTTTGGAAAGTCCTGTCGTCAAGAAACTCATTTAGGTTTGACCGGGCATTTCTCATGGTCTTGGTTGACCCTGCACCTCCCACATGTCAACCTTGTAACACCCCGTGGCATTTGTGTCCTCAGTGCCTTCTGGGAGAGGCTGTACTTTCCATGAGGCTGGTCATGAGCTGACCCCAGCTTGCTCTTTAGCCTCATTTCCCGTAGCTCCCCGATCACATTTTTACTGGTAGTGATTTTGAAGTCTACTTCATGCTCTTGGACTTTTAGCCTTTGCTTTGACCTCTGAATGCAGTGCCCTCCATCCTCCTTGCCCCCTGGAGAATTTCTTCTTGTCATTCAGATCTCAGCTCGACTACCTTCTCCTTCAGGAAGCCTTCCCTGACTCCTCTAGACACAGTTGGCACCCTGTCTGGCACCTTTGCGTCTTGTTTACACTTTTATCATCATCATCTCCTTACAGAGTGTACCCTTCTTGAGCACAATGACATTGGTCCAGCAGAGTGTCTACATAGCACAGATGTTCAGTAAAGACTATTTGTTGTGAAATGAGAATGTGAGTAAGTGATTGAGTAATGGCACTTTCTGGCTGTCACGATGTTAAGAGCTACTCCTTGTAAGACACTTACTGCACAGGAGGGCTGTTTTAGACACACCGTCTATGTTAACTCATGTAATCCTCCTGCTGCCCCTATGTGGTGGGCACTAGTGTTATTATCCCCATTGTTCAGATGGGCTGAACGTGAAGGATGTTTGGTATGGCCAGCCTGTTTTCTGCAGGGGAAGGTGAAGGGGAGCGCTCATCCCTGTGAGGACATTGTGGGGGAAGGAACAGATATCTTTAGGAGGCACTTCTCTAGAGAAGCAGAATAGATACCTGGAATGATCTTTTCTTTTCTTATTGAAAAGGAAGAATTTCTCAGTCTCCCCTAAGAAAATGAGTACTTCCATTTTGTTAAGTAATCGGCTGCTGGGTGTTACTTGCAACTTGCTGGCAAATTTAATATATAGTTTCCTGAGCTGTTAGTGCTGAGGGTCTTCTTTTAAATGGAACGGGTCGTTTGGTAGCAGTGGTTTTCAGCTGGGGGCGATCATGCCCCCAAGGAGACACTGGGTAATGTCTGGAGACATTTTCTGTTGTCACAACCTGGGGGAGGGGGTGCTCCTGGCATCTAGTGGGCGGAGGCCAGGGACGCTGCTCAGCGTCCTACAGTGCCCGGGACGGCCCCCCAACCCCGTGGCCCCGGCACCACAATAAAGGGTGATTTGGCCCAAATGTCCCCAGTGATGAGTTGAGAAAAACTTGAAAAAAGTTGATGGTTATAGGTTCAAGCTTACAGTGAAAGAGAAATTAAACAGAAAACTTGGAGGTCTAAACAAAGCAATGGGAAGCGGCAAATAAGGCCTCGTCAGAAGTGGGCTGTGTGGGAGTCCCTAAGTTTTAATGAGCACAGCACAATAAAAGTCATAAAACTAAAGGAAGGTGACCCCCCCCCAGCACTCCATTCAGTATTGGCAAAGGAAAGCAAAAAAGCCCCCAGCCTTGAAAGGTAGGATTAAGGAAGTTAGTTACTTGCAAGAGACCTTTAGACTATTTACACTTGTTTCTGGAAATCTACAAAAAACATACACTGAAGAATTTTCTCTAAATGTCATTCTTAAGGCAGTGTCCTAGAAATGTCATTCTTGAAGAAATGTCCCAGAATGATACTAGCAGGAAAAAAGATTGCTTTCCATAAATAGGAAAAGGGGAGTCAGATGCATGACCAATGTGTGTCAGATCTGATGATGGGTCCAAGATGTATAAGACTTGGCAAAGAAATGGAAACTGTAAAATATCTTTAAGTATCTTAGGGAAAGGAGGCCAACCGGAAGAGACATCTCCACATTGGGCAAACATAAAAGGAGGTGTTTGTGACAGTCTGTTGCATGGGGGAAGAAAATACGAGACCATTTTGAAAGAATAAACAATACGTGTCAGTGTCAGAAGGTCTTTAGCATTGTCAACACGCATACAGACCCTTCCTGGTGCTCACACCCAAGCTGTGTGGTAGGTGTCCCGCGTCAGAAGCAGGAGGAGAGGTAATCCGAGGACAGAGCGCCCAAGACACTGGCACGTGCCTGGCCTCGCTCACTTGTGGGCAGGCTGATCTAGAGATTATGTCGTGAAGTTTATGGAGAGCCAACCTCCACAGGACATTTGAGTAGCTTAAAAAGAAGTCTGAAAACACACAACCTGTTAAAACCAAGCGTACTCCTCCAAGCACAACGAACCGCAAGAAAATGTCTGATTTGTATTTGTTGTTTGCTATATTGTGAGGTCAGAACGTTGTCCCTGTCACATCTGGCAAAAAGTTGACCGCCCCCGAAAAAATAAATAAAAACGATCAAGAAGACTATATGGTTTTATGTCCAAGTTTGATAATGATAGATGTTTTCCTATGTACGTATTTTTGTGCTGTACTATATTCCTGAGCGGCAGCAGTACTGGTAAGTCATTTGGAAATACATAAATAAGCATACTGCAGATGCACACTCCGGCTTGACCATTCAGGAGCCTTGTGGTCTACGACAAGGCACTTGTGTTTCTTTCTGGTGACTGATTGTTTTTTACGCTAAGCTTTGTTGATGTGTAATTTGCATCCAGTCAGACACATCCACTTTAAGTATATGGTTTGAGATTTGACAAACGCTTATAACCATGTAATCACCATCACAATCATGATATAGAATTGTTCCGTCACCCTCCCAGAGTTCTCTCTTGTCCCTTTGTGGTCAGGCCCTCCCCCTCCTAGCTTCTGGCAGCCACCCATCTCATCTCTGTCCACAGTTTTGCCGCTTCCGAAATCTCATGGAAAGTAAATCATACAGCATGAGGCTTTGGTGTCTGGCTTCTTTCCCTTGGCATAACACCTCTGAGGGTCGTCCAATTTGTTGAGAGCATCAGTGGTCTTTTCTTTTTACTGTTGCATAGTCTTCCCTTGTATGGATGTACTTACTGTAGTTTGTTTATCCGCCCATCAGTTGAAGGCCATTGGGTTGTTTCCAGGTTTGAGTGACTATGAATAAAGTCACTGCATACTTGTACACCTGTGTCTTGGCGTGAACACGTGATTTCATTTCACTTGTATACATCCCCAGGAGTGTGATTGCTGCCTCGTGCATTAAGTGAGTGTTCAGCTGTGTAAGAAACCCACCAAACTGTTTTCCAAAGTTGCTGTGCTGTTTTACTTTCCTACCAGCAGTGCGTGAGAGTCACAGTTGCTCTACCCCCTTGCCAGTCTGGGTACGGTCGGTTTAAAAAAGTTATCCATTTAATAGTGGTATTTTATTGTGATTTTAATTTGCAGTTCCCTAATGGCTAAAGATGCTAAACATTTTCTCCTGTGTTTATAGGCCATCTTTATCTGTTCTTGGGTGAAGTGCACTTATACTTATTGAGCGTCTATATATATACATGCAGAATGACATTTGTGTTGATAGGATTTTGTTTTTTAGTATTAAAGTGAAATAATGCAAATGAATTTTTTTCCTTTTTTTTTTTTTTTTTTTTTAAAACCCCATGCCTGGTACATAGCTTTTCCTTAACTAGAACCTGTTTGTTTGTTTGTTTGTTTTAAAATAAATGGATGGTTATTGGACAAAGAGTGACTTAGGAGTTATGAAAATTTGACAAACTGAATGATGCTTTTTTCTCAGTTTTTCATGAGGGTGGACCTGGAGCCCCAGGTCTAAAGATCTTTGGAGGAAGGGAGGTGGAAAGGGGGTGATGAAAACTTGGATATGGAGATGGATAGCTGGAGAATGTTCCAAAGAGCTGAGCAAGTTTGCCACACAAAGAAATCAGCCCTTAGCACATGGGCAACCAGCAATCATTGAGGATGTGAAGATGAGAATGTCATCGTTAGATCTGAGTTTCAGAAATGCAAGTGGGACAGTCCTCTACCATTTAACCTGTTTTCCCTGTATGCTCTTGAGTGTGTCAATACGAGCAGCATCCTGTTAAGTCAAGACAGTTATCATTTCAAAACCTAAAAAGTATGGAGGGGTCAACTCTGTAGACTTCTACGAAAATGATCATCATGCCAGGCATAGTTACCTCTATGGGGTTGATAAAGCTCCATGGACCCAGATTATCTTCTGCATGAACGCAGCACAAGACCTGAAGACGCCACCATTTGTCCTTGACATCTGACCTTAATCATCTTCACTTGGTCGCCTATCGTTCTGTTACATGAATGCAGGATGACATATTATCTCAGTCTTTTTTGTATGCTCTTTATTTCTCCTGTTTCCTTTTTGCAATCATAGCTGTTGTAATTCCCCATGGAGGCATAAATATATTCTGCTTAAAAGCAATACTGCTAAAAAGTATGTGCACTAAAAATGGGAAGTCTCAGCACATTCAACACATCTTGATTCAACACATATTGTTGGAGCACCTATTGCCAGGAATTCCCATGCACTGCACTTAATATTTGGGATAAATATATCCATGTATAAAACATGCAGAGGTGCCCAAGGAACATGGCTCTGCATGCTAGCGGAGGGAGAGAGGCAACGCGTGACAATAACAAATAACAGAATTATATGCTATGTTAGAAGATTGTAAGTGCTCTGTGGAAGAGCTCTTTAAAATGCTTCTGTGTGGGGCTTCCCTGGTGGCGCAGTGGTTGAGAATCTGCCTGCTAATGCAGGGGACACGGGTTCGAGCCCTGGTCCGGGAAGATCCCACATGCCGCGGAGCAACTGGGCCCGTGAGCCACAATTACTGAGCCTGCGCGTCTGGAGCCTGTGCTCCGCAACAAGAGAGGCCGCGATAGTGAGAGGCCCGCTCACCGTGATGAAGAGTGGCCCCCGCTTGCCACAACTAGAGAAAGCCCTTGCACAGAAATGAAGACCCAACACAGCCAAAAATAAATAAATAAATTTATTAATTAATTAAAAAAAAATGCTTCTGTGTGGCTTGGGTAGCGTTGTGACCCTTGTGCTCTTCCATGGCCAGGGCCATTTACGCCACAACTGGGATTTGGTCCTCATGGGACAGGACAGAGAGCTGTGAAGCTGTGATAGCGAGAAAGGGTCAGGGGCGTGAAGAGGTAGGGAGCTTGGGAGCCTGTCTGCACAGGGTGTTGGAGGTGGACATGCCATCCACAATGGAAAAAGGAACCTCCTGCCTCCCATTGGAAAAGCTATTTGTGCTCTCCTGATTTCAGGATAATTTCACACCGAAGTTTCTCAGGGGCTGGGTGTGGGGAAGTTGAAACAGAATTTTCAGACGTAAATACTGTCTGTAATGAAGTCTGATTGCTGTGTCTGTAAGTGCAGATCGAGACCTTCTATAACAGAAGACCTGAAACGGCCCCTGATGCAGCTCAAGCATAAATTGATCTTTTTGTTGTGTTGTTTTTAATTCCACCTACAAATAAGAGTTTCTTGACATGTTACTTTTGGGTATTTCACAACTTAATTTGGTTACGCAGAATGTTCTTTTGCTTTCCCTCTTTCTTGGTAATAAAACACGCCTGGCTGTTCCTTCAGGGGCAGCTCTGCCTCTGTCCTGTTGCTACTTGTGCTTTGAATATTCCTGAAGAGAGAGGGTTCACTTGGCAGGCGTACATTATGACCTGGTTTGAAAAAGAACTCCTCCCCACAAACACATTAATTTCTAGAATGTAGGCAGGCTCTGTTGGGTGATACAGTTTTCATCTGACACATAAAACATGCCAACAGATTTTTTTTTTTCTCTTACAAGCAGAATAGAATCTTGTAATGCCATAAGCCATCAGATACTTCTGCTTTCCAAGTTTGAATTACTCCTTTTCCTCTTGAAGCTAATGATTTTATTAGGATGAAGGTTTTCTGCGTATAATAGATTTCTTTGCTCCTTTGCAGAGTTTGAGTGGTGTGTAATTGAGCCTTTAGGTAATTAGCCGTTGCCGATAGGCTAGGTGCTAGGGAGATCAGATGCAATTCCACCCCCTCTCATTATATTGTGTGCACTGGCCCATGGGTAGAAGTTTGCCAACCCTTGGTGAAGATGATGAGAAACAATATAAAATGTCAGTTAAAAGCCAGAACTTAAGAATCAAATACACCTGGGTTTGTATTTCCATTTTTTTTTTTTTTTTTTTCCATTACTTGCTGTGTGATCTTGGGCAGGGAATTAACCTTTCTTTGTTTCAGTTTGGGTTTGCTCATCTTTTTAAAGAAGACAGGGACAATAATGCTGATTTTGCCAGGTTTTATAAGGATTAATAATAATATGTGTAAAGCATTTATCCTGGTTCCTGGCATATTATAAATGATGTCATCAGTAGAAAATAATTGTGTTAAATTATTTAGAGCTTTAAATTTTAAATATGAAACATTAAGGTCTACTTATGTTCCAGTATCTTATTGTTCTTAGACTTTGTCTCTGGATCCTCAGATATACAGGCAAATAAATAGCACATATACCCAGGCTGCCCCAGCACATGAGGACAAGTGATGACTATGGGAAGTCAGTTTGCTTGTGGCAGAAACAGAGTTGTCATATAACTTGAATTCAGCACCACTTAAGAAGTCCTTGTTTATCAGGAAAAAAGTCTGAAAAAGTTCTCAAAGTCCTTTGCCCATTCTTCTGTTTTACTGTGTGCCTGTGTAGCCGAAGGTACAGGTGGACCTACTCTCCCTGGTGATTTGATGCCATCTAGTAACATAGCTGAGGGATGAAATGCAACGTGAGTCTCTAAAGTGTTTCTTTTGTTTTTAAGGTTCAAAAACAAATAAAACATGATGCCTTTGACAATTATTAAAGACCATAGCTGAGTCTGTGTTGTGGGCATAAGATCTTTGCTTTCAAAGAACAGAGCTTTGCACAGTTTTCTCATGTCTACCGGAAAAATGTATTTTGGTGTTATTTACAAATACAATTATTTTCTCCCAGGTCCTATTTGAGTCCTAATTTTTGCAGAAAAGACATATTCAGAAGCGTCAACCTTTTCCCCAGACTGTTGTTCTTTGATTGCCATGCATCTGTTTCACTTGTATTTAAGAAAGGCAGTTAATCTCAAGATGTAGCTAACAAAGAAGAGCGTGTATCTTTGATGATGGCATCAAACTTTTTTTTTTTTAACCACCATCCACCCAGTGTCCCCTCCACTTGTATGTGCATTTAGAGTTGGCTGCACCTTGTTTGGTCACTGCTGTAGAAGTCCAGAAAAGATTTTCTTCCCCTCTTTCCCCTTGGGTTGCGGTTGCCATCACATTTAAAGAGGCATTGCTGCATGTGTAAGAATAAGCTCAGTTCCTACTCATCCTTAAGTATCAAGCTCAGGGGTCTCTGCCTCCAGAAAGCCTTCCTGATCGTTCCATCCACCTGGTTTTGTTCGGAGGCTCTTGTGGGTCCCCCACCACAAGCTCTGCTTGCTTCTCCTATGGGATCACTATGATACGAATATTACCTGTGAGTCCTTTGCGTTCAGGTTCTGTGCTTTCCATGGCTGGAATAAAGTAGGAACTTAATGTATTTCTGAATGCATCAGCAGAGCACTTGAGAGTTTTGTGCTCGATTAAATCATTATTATTTTAAATGAGATAATTCATGTATAGCAGTCACATAGTGTCAGGCACCTAGTAAGTACTTGGCTAGTTTTTATATTAGTTGGGATCATTCAGCTGAAGGTACTGGAAAACCCAACAAACAGAGGTTTAAACAGAGAGGGATGTTCTTGCCTTGCCCATCGTGAAGACTGGGCGTAGGACGTCATGGTGGGCGTGGTGGGACCGTGGCTCCGTGATACAGGCAGGCACTTCCCATTTTTTTTTCTTTTCTCCACCTGGCATAGGAGGATGCCTGTGTCCTCATGCCTACATGGCTGTTGAGTGGCTACTGCATCTCCTGGCTCAGGTCTCTGTATGGGCAGGAAGAAGGAAAAGGAACAGTGGGACCAAGAGTGTAACTTTCCTTGAAGCCGCACTTACCCTGTGGCTTTCACTTACTTCTCATTGGCCAGGACTAAGTCAGTTACTTAACCAGGGCTGTGGAAGGGGCGGGATCAGCCAACTCAGAAGGTCTGTTAGAGTTCATTGTTTTACTTCTGCACTGCTGGCTTGCAGAGGGGGTTGGGGGAGTATGTGTTGATGGTCCTCTCAGTGGGCCAAGGCGGTGACAGGTTCACACACCACCCCCCCTGCCTCACTCTACGTTGCTCTCCTTCATTTCCCCTCCATGTTTCCTTCCTCTCCTGTTTTCCTCCCTCCAGTCTCTCATTATGGCTCAGTATGGTCTGTGGTCCATCATCAGCATCCCCTGCGAGCGTGTTAGAGCTGTAGGGTTTCAGTTTTCACCCCAGACCTCCAGAATCAGACACTTTGACAGTGGGGCCCAGCAGTCCGTATCATGACATGCCCCGCAGGGGCTTCTGATGCGAGCATGAATTTGTCAGCTCCTGTTTTCTATCTCTTGCTCTGGGTGTTCTTCCAGGTAACTGGTCACCTAGTGGAATCAAAGCATTCCAGAAATATTTGTGTGCTTGACCATTTCATATTGTGTTGTTTAAGAATCAGGTGAGTTTATATTTATAATCCAGTTTTTAAAAATACTAGCTGACTTGAGTGGCTCTTGGACGGGATGAGTTTTTCATTGTGTGTGGCCCTTGACTGGGGGTAAAAAATGGAGTTTCTAGTTCTTGCTCAACATGCAGCAAACAAGTTTGATTATTATTTTTTTCTTTATGGAAATATTTGATTGTGTATTTGAATAGGCCTAATGGGCAGTTAGTTCTCATGTTATAAAGACTGTATGTACACACACACACATATCTCAAAAGAATACTGGAAGAAAATATTTCTAATTTTTTACTATAACTTTAGTTAAAGCAACAGCCTTAAAAATAGCAATCATCAGGAAGAAACTGTTTATGGAATCAGATGCAGACAACTTACTTTTAGAACAAACACCTTGCACTTTCAATAAGAAAAAAATAAATGATTGTATGTGTTTGAGGTGTGAGATAAAATTAACACGAGGAGGAGAGGAACAATGCAGATTGTGTGGGTAGGAATTTATTTTCCTTTCGGGTTCCAAGAGTCAGCGCTATTATCAAACTAAAAATTGGCCCTCTTCCAGGAAGACAAGGTTTTGTGCCAGCTTTGTTTTATTATTATTCTTTATGCTATTACTTTTGGCTTGCAGACAGCAGCTTTCTGCAGCAAGGATTCACAAATGGTTCTTCATGTTTGATGTAAATGTAAAGTCTGTCAATTCCTGAGCCTGCATATTTTGCAAAAATATCATGCACCAACATCTTCATTCTTGTTTGGAATGGATTCAGGAAAATGTCCTTGGCTCCAAAATAGCTTTAAATCAGGTTTGGACGCTCTAGGAGGCTGGGCTTGGCTCTAGCCTCCTTTCCTTCTGCCGCCTCCAGTAAGGGTGGAGATCTGTGGGCATCGCTGCCTGAAGAGACTTGGGCCTAGAAATAAACAGAAAGCTACGTTTTTCCATGCTACCTGGCTCTGAACCTTTTGCATAATCAGACATGCGTTGTCTGAAAGTAACATACGAAAGTCACATGTGAAAGGCAAGAAAAACAGAGCGAGGAAGAGATGTCTGTCTCACCTAGAGAGTCTTGCTCACCTCACCAAGGTTTACTAGCCCTGTGCACACCTGTTTCAGGCTGCCTTGGGTTTCAGGAACCGGTGGACTCCAGAGAAAAAACAGGAGCTGGCTTCCCATGGGTTTTTGCAAGTTCCTGTGTAATCTTGAAGAATTTTACCTGAGTCTTCCCGTGATGATATGCACGCGTACCCCCAGTGGTGACATATATGGCGTCCCTTGGCCTACTCGACCCTGAGCGATGGGGCCGCTGACTCCCTCTCATCTACTGTTCTCTCCTATCTCGATGTGCAAGCAGCATGTTCTTCTCTGTGTTCCTCAGTCGAGTCCTTGGGCATTTGCACGTGCAGCGTTCTTGATTTGGAGCCCTTTCCCCCAGATACGCACATGGCTCTTTATTCACCCAAGAGGCCTTTTCTGACCATTCATGCTCAGATAGCCCCTCTGAAATCTCTTGCCCCTTACTATGCCTTATGTTTCTTCATAGCATTTGTCTCGACTTGCCATAATACATTTTTAACTTTATTTCTGTCTTCTCCATTGGAAAGTAATCTTGATGGCGCAAGAAATTTGTTTTGTTCCTTGCTTTCCACCTCAGTGTCTAGAAGCTGGTACTCACTGAGTGAATAAATGATATGTTATGTAAATAAATTAATATACAAATGTGTTCCTAAATAGTAATTTTGATTCGGGTGATGTATCGTACTTATGTTAGTTGGATATCACTTTACTCAAGAATTTTATCTGACTCTTCCAGTGATGATATGAATGCATAAATCCAAAGATTATCTATCTATCAAATCTATCATCTGTTTATCCATCTCTGCCCTCTACCTATTCACTGATCTATCATCTATCTATCCATCCATCCATCTCTTCTCTTTTTTTTTTTAATTTTTGAATTTTATTTTATTTACTTTTCAACAGCAGGTTCTTATTAGTTGGGATTGACATATATACGTCTATTCTCTTGTCCATATCTATCTATCTATCTGTCTGTCTATCTATCTATCTGTCTGCCTATCTGTAATTAGGTTCCAGATAGGAAGCACTAACCTGGGTAGGGTGACCCTGGCTTCCATGGAGAGTATTAGGTAAGAGGTTAGACTTGAGGTGGCTTCTGGAGGGAAATGGATTTGTCATCATCATTATCAATTACCATGATTGATTAGTAATGAGGAGACAGTGATTAAATATCATGTAGAATTCAATTTTTACATTAGCAGTTACTTTGTTAACTATATTAGTGTGAATATGAATTTTTTGAAACTCCCAGTATAAAAAGGGTGAAAGGGCTTCCCTGGTGGCGCAGTGGTTAAGAATCCGCCTGCCAATGCAGGGGACACGGGTTCGAGCCCTGGTCCGGGAAGATCCCACATGCCGCGGAGCAACTAAGCCCGTGCACCGCACCACAACTACTGAGCCTGAGCTCTAGAGCCCGCGAGCCACAACTACTGAGCCTGTGCACCACAACTGCTGAAGCCTGTGCACTTAGAGCCCATGCTCCACAACAAGGGAAGCCACCGCAGTTAGAAGCCCACGCACCACAATGAAGAGTAGTCCCTGCTTGCCGCAAAAATAAATAAATAAATAAATATTTTTAAAAAAGGGTGAAAAAAGGATGTAGTTCCTACATTATTTTTTTGTGCAGTGGCTTATTCATGTTACTGAAAAGTAGCTTTTATTATCATTTAAGGAGCAGTTCTTTTGCCTCCCACTTCCCTCTCTCTAGCCCTTGCCTCCTCCTTCTAGCTCCTTTTTTCTTTTCTTTCCCACTCACTGCATCCCTGCCTTCTTCCTTTGATTCTTCGTTAGATGAGGAAGTTCTTAATAAAAATAATTGAAATAGGTGATTTTGCTTGCATAATGACATTCCCTTATGTCTAATAATAATAATAATAATAATAATAACAATAATAATATATACCAGGTCATAAGCACTTTATGTGCACTGCCTCAGCTGACTCATCTGTAAAGTGGGGATCATGGTGAGTACCGTACAGCTGGAGGACTAGCTCAGGGTTAGTGGGTGTAAATAACTACCTTGAAGTCACGTGGCTAGATAAATATCAGATCCAGAATTTGACTTGGGAGTGTCTTTCTGACAGTCCACCTGCTTCTCCAAAAGCTGTTGACCGGGTGCAGAAAAGAAAAATTATTATTAGTTTTTCATTCTGCAGAAACTTGAGACTTACAAACAATGTTGCAAAACTAGTACACAATCTTCCCATATCCCTTTCCCCCAGCTTTTAAAAATGTTAACATCTTACATAGCCATAGCACAATGATCAGAATGAAGAAACAATAACATTGATATGATACTGTTAACTGGCCTGCAGATTTTATTCAGGTTTCAACAGTTTCCCCATTAATGTCTTTTTCCTAGTCTGGGATCCCACATTGTATTTTGTTGTGGTATATTCTTAGTTTTCTTCAATCTGGGCAGTTTCAGAATCTTTCTTTCCCTTTCATGATTTTTACATTTGTGAAGAGTATTGGCCACCTGTTAAGTGAATGGGTTTTCCTGGTATTTCCTCAAGATTAAATTTAGGTTATGCATTTTTGGCAAGAATACTACAGAATCGAAACTGTCTTCTTCTCAGTGCATCATATCAGGGAACACTTGATGTCAGCATGTTTCGTTACTGGTGAGATTAACCTTGATCATTTGGTTACAGTTGTGTCTGCCAGGATTCTCCACTGTAAAGTTACTGTTTCTCCTTTGAAATTAAAAAATATCTTGTGAGGAGATAATTTGACAATATGCACATATCCTGTTTCTTATCATACTTTTTTTCTTTTTTTTTCATTGTGTTTATAACCCTGACATTACTACTCTGTACACAATCCTTAAAAGAGAAAACTACCAGTCATTGGTAGCTTGAGGGGGGGGTTTGTGTGTTTTCCTGAGATTTATGCCAAACTTTCATTTACGCTTGAACGAGGATGACTTGAGTCTACGCAGCCTGATACTGTCCTGAGAAAGCAAGGGACTCGCCGACCGGCTGCTGCCCCACTGCCCGGAGGTGCGCCCAGCCCCGCGCCCCGGGGCGTCGCCGGGTCCGCAGCGAGGACACGGGCGCCGCCGAGCCGCCAGCCCGGGGCGCGGGTGGGGCGCGCGGGCGCGAGAGGCGTCCTTTCCTCTTCTGGACAGTCCCCAGGGTCCAGCACCAGCTCCACGTGACGGGGAGACCCCGGCGGAGGGGTCCCCAGGGACCCGGCAGGCAGCTGCCCTGCGACCCTCCGAGGGAGGGGAAGGCCCGGAAGCACCCGACTGCGGACGGGGGGACGCCCCAGGTCAGATCCACCGGGGAGCAGGGGCGGGGAGGGGCCGCCGAGCGGCAGGAGCGCTCGGCCCCGGCCCGGGGGAGCGGCAGCCCCCAGAGGCTATCACCTCTCCCGCTCTCCCCCGGAGCGCCGCAGCCCGGGACGCGTCCCGCCCCTCGGCAGCCGCGCGCCCCTCCTCTCCCGGCGCGTCGCGTGGGCGGCGGTCACGGGCGGTGGGCGGTGCTCAGGGCGGTGGGCGGTGGTCACGGGCGGTGGGCGGTGCTCAGGGCGGTGGGCGGCGGTCACGGGCGGTGAGCGGTGCTCACGGGCGGCGGGCGGCGGTCACGGGCGGTGGGCGGTGCTCAGGGCGGCGGGCGGTGCTCACGGGCGGTGAGCGGTGGTCACGGGCGGTGGGCGGTGCTCAGGGTGGGGGGCGGTGGTCACGGGCGGTAGGCGGTGCTCAGGACGGTGGGCGGTGCTCACGGGCGGCGGGCGGCGGTTACGGGCGGTGGGCGGCGCTCAGGACGGTGGGCGGCGGTCACGGGCGGTGGGCGGTGCTCAGGTCGGTGGGCGGTGGTCACGGGCGGTGGGCGGTGCTCAGGGCGGGGGGCGGTGGTCACGGGCGGTGGGCGGTGCTCAGGACGGTGGGCGGTGCTCACGGGCGGCGGGCGGCGGTCACGGGCGGTGGGCGGTGCTCAGGTCGGTGGGCGGTGCTCACGGGCGGTGGGCGGTGCTCGGCTGCTCCCGCCGCAGCCCGCGGAGCCCGAGCCGAGCCCGAGCGGCGCCGAAGCGCAGAGGGGCGCGGACGTGGCGACCGCGGGGCCCTAGGAGGCTCGCGCGGGTCCTCGGCGCTGAGCTCGCGCGGCCCGGAGCGCTGGTCCCGCCGAGTGGGCGGCGATGAGCGCCGAGGGACCCTTCCCCCCGGCTGCCCCCCGCGGGCGCCCCGGCCGCCTGCTAGTGCCCGCGAGGGTGAGTGCCGGACCTCCCGGCCGTTTTTTCTGCGCGCGCCCCTCCTCTCCCTGCGCCCCCTTCCCCTCTGCACCCCTTTCTCCCTCCAGGCCCTCCCCTTCTCAGCGCCCCTGTCTCTCCTCCGCGACCCGTCTTCCCTCCCCGTGCCCCCTCCTCATCCTCCGCCCCCTCCTCACCCGGCGCCCCCTTCCCTCTTGCGTCCCCATCTCCATCTCCCGGGGCGGCTCGTGCGGGCGGGCGGGCGGGCGCAGACCCCCTGACCCTCCGTCCTCCCGGCCCAGCATCCCAGACGGAAACTTGTAGGGTCTGCCTTTCCCCGTCGTGAAGGTGCAGCGGCTCCGTGGCCCGTGGGAATCAGGTTCTCCAGGGTTGGGGGTTGGGGGTTCGCCCCTCCTGTCTCCCTGCGAGCGGCTCCTGGCCTCGGGGGCCGCGGCGGGCGTCCTCCTGAGCTCCTCTCCGTCTTGGGGGGGCCTCTGCCCGGGCTGGGGTCCCCCCCCGGCCGAGCGCCCCGCTACTTAGGGGACAGCTCAGCTCTGGACGCCCAGTTCGTGATACCGATTCGTGCGTGCGTGTCTGTGTGACATCTCTTCTTATCCCTGCCCCAGACGACTCCCCTCCACCCTCTTACTTCTAAATAACTTAACTGTTGGGGGAAAACAGAAATGTGGCTCAGTCAAAAACGAAAAGTTCTTGGAAGCCTTCGCGTCGCCACCCCCAGCATAACCGAGTGTTCTGGAAACAGTTTAGGAACCGCAGCCGAGGCTCCCCGACTGATTGACTAATCCGGCTGGAACCGCCTCCCTTCGGGTTTGTCCTCACAGACTCCCTAAGCCCGGGAGCGACAGTAAAAACCGGCGTGTGTCTAGCAGTCCTTTTCAGGATAACAGAGAAATGTTTCGGAGACTATGGGTTGAAGGCTTTTATAAATTCCTGTGTGTCAGGATGCTTCTAAACCAGGGCAGTACTAATGACTGTATGATTTTCTTAAAAAAAAAAAAAAAGCTTATGTAGAGACAGTTGCTTCTTCCATCAAGTTATACAATTCTGGGGTGTTTCCACAAAATCTTGAAATTAAATTTCATGTGAAGTTCCGTGCTGATTGTGTAAAGTACTTTGTCACGGAGCAGTTTTCCTTAAACCGGGAAGACGTGCTTGGGGTAGTCGGAAGTCAAGTGCTTAAGAAAGAGGCTGGGAGTTCTGTCACTGCCTGGAGTCTTGCGGCCATGCGCTCGCTGGTTAGGAGCTGCGCATCTGCTTGAGGTGTTCTTGCAGCCGTCCTGTGTGTAACCACCGTAATTATAGTGGAAGAACCAAGTGGATTGATCATACTGCATAATTGACTCCGTGGACGAGTTATTGGCAATAACTGAAGTTTTTAAAAAATATGTCAACTGCAGGTTCTCAAATAAGTACTCTCCAGGGTGCTAAATGTTGACTCCATTAAGATACTAAATTGGGGGCTCAGAAAGGGGCTCCATACCCCATTTGCTGAGGCTGTAACTAGTGCTTATTTGTAATAAGAACCTTGATTATAAGATGCATCCTATGTGCCTCATACTGGGTTTGAAACGACTTTCTTGTATGTCATCATTTTTCTAATTAGAAGCACTAAGTTCTCCTTCGTAACTGAAATGATGAAATAACTCTGTAAACTCAATGATGTTATGGACAGTTACTGATAAGAAAAGCAGCAAACCTGCATGCTTGTCTAGATTCCAAGGATTCAAGTGAAAAATTTATGGCCATCAGAGGTCCACAGTGCAAAGATGTTTAGGGCCATTTTCCAGCCAAGGTTCCAGCCATGATTGTGTTCCAGCCAGGAAGTTCTGTCAGCACCAAAGGACAAGTGTTGGAATAGTAACATGGATCCCGTAATAGCAGGAATGGTCCCTCCGGTGTCCTAAGTAATCAGGTGTGCTCAGATGCTGCGTGCTCCGGCCTACAGCAGAGCTCAGATTCTTGCTCATTTATAACAAATCTGTTAACTGTTCTGTCTACACATGTGTCTTTTAAAACGGGAACATTCATAGCTCACAATCATGGCTGGAACCTTGGCTGGAAAATGGCCCTAAACATCTTTGCACTGTGGACCTCTGATGGCCATAAATTTTTCACTTGAATCCTTGGAG
Organism: Balaenoptera physalus; assembly: GCF_965194825.1. Classification (NCBI taxonomy): domain Eukaryota; kingdom Metazoa; phylum Chordata; class Mammalia; order Artiodactyla; family Balaenopteridae; genus Balaenoptera; species Balaenoptera physalus. Next base: position 109,665,759 of record NC_138885.1, on the reverse strand, counting down.
TCTAGACAAGCATGCAGATTTGCTGCTTTTCTTATCAGTAACTGTCCATAACATCATTGAGTTTACATAGTTATTTAATCATTTCAGTTAAGAAGGAGAACTTAGTGCTTCTAATTAGAAAAATGATGACATACAAGAAAATCGTTTCAAACCCATTATATTTCTAGTTGTAAACATTTTTTTGAAGTCAGAAAAACAACATGTTCTTTACGACTGCTGGTTTGAATCATGAGAATTTGGCCACATTTGAATGTCTCTTGCTCAGGATTGGAACTTCTTTTTCTCTTTCGTTTTAGGTAGCCGTACCGTGTTACATGTATTCCCTAAGTTGAGCCAGTTCGTATACCTGTGTCCCTGAGTCTCCTGTGTCCCTGTGGTTAAACCCCTGGGTGGAGAACCGCCAGTGCAGTGTGTAAAGGTGTCCTGCTTTCCTGTTCAAACACTGCTGTTGGTTTGTGCTGAACGCAACTTTCTGTTTTTAATTAACATCACTGCTTCAGTCGAGGGGCTGGAAGCCTGGGAGAGCCAGTCATATGTGAGTTCTCACGGTGAGCTTGGCGACTGGAAGGTGAGAGCATGTCAGGTCATTTAAAGTAGGCATCTAGTAATGTCACCACTTCGTCATCTAGTTAGAGATGTGAGTTGTCGCGGGAGCTAAAGGAAACAGGTAACCTCTGGGGAAGGATGTCCGTTTGTTCTAGGCTTTTGTCACGTGTTTCTCATCCTTGCTGACTCATCTTTGATTTCAAGTGTAGAATTTCTGATGATCTCTATGATGTCATAAGCAAGATTCACATATTTTAAGATGGGGAATTACCTGACTTTACCAGGAGATAGGTTTCCTATCTTGGATAGGTTTCCAAGATCCAAGTTTAAAAAGTGTGCTTATTTATTGAAAATACCAGATGTAAAAATTGCCGTATTTCACCAAACATGTGTAGAACAGCGACCTTTTATATCTACATGCCTGTATAGCTACATAAACATAAATGTGGCTTTTTAAATTTCAACGTTAATTTAGTTCCATGTCCCTAGATGTCCCAGGAGACACACTTACGAAGGGTGACAAGAGGGCAGCACTGATGTGAGTTCGGTCAAGGGAGTGAGTGGCAGACGGAGACGTCGAGCTGCTTTATCGCTGGGTGGAGGGAGGGAGCTCGTGTCAGTGAGTTTATAGCCCGGTTCCCTCTCTGTCACACGGGTACCCCAGCTGCAGAATTATGAGAGCAGCTCGCCTGCCACCACAGGAAGCAGGTGGCGTCGGGCACGTGAGGTCCGTCTCTGTACCCCAGGCCCCCGCGCTGTCCTTCTCAGAGCAGACACTCGCTCTGAGGCACGTGGACACGGGTGATGGGTGGCCGCTCCAGGCGGGACGGGGACGGGGAACCGTGTGTCCCCTGCCTCCCCCTCGCCCGAAGAACCTGTGGTCTGGGTTCTGAGTCACTTCAGACCTGATTCCGACATCCTCAGAAACTCGCTAATTAGAATCTACCTGTATTTTTTGCAATGTACCAAGGCAGGTTCAAGAAATGCTTTTGGGGGAAAAGTGCATGCGAATTTCGTGGAAAAAAGTATTTGTGTTTCGACTGGCGTGTGCTTTTCCTTAGTATCAGCTGGTTACTGCATGTTGTCATTCAGATTGTACCTTTGGAGAGCTTTGGGCTTGTTTTCAGGGAACACTGGATGTCAGTTTCCCCCAGGCCACCGAGGTCCCCACTCATTCTGCGCTGAGCGGCGGAGGCTCGGCGCCCTGGACGCCCGCCCTCCGGCCTCCCCGCAGCCTCACCTCCTTCCTCTCTTGCGTCTCATCTTCAAGGCTGTTGCAAAAGTGTGGCGAATATTATGCTGTTGTGATTTCTCAATTGAAATTATTGGTGAGACAGTTTCTGTTTTCTACGGAGGCTGTAGTTTTACATCCATAAATATTGTTAACTAGCTATCTTTTAATGAAGCAAGGAAGTAGGACTTTTAAAAAGTGAATGTGACTCTTAGCTTGCTTAGCGGACCACTCAGCAGGCCCTGTTGGAAACAGTTAGAAAAGGCCAGTTACGTGTGGGCGCCGAGCTGCCCTGCCGTGGAGCCCTGGCACCGGCGATGACCTTGTGAGAGTTTCCAGAGCGGCTGAGTCTCGGCGCTTTGCACTCAACACTGTCTGCAGGTTATTTACAGTCACACTTATTATTCTGAGTGAATAAATCTGACTCTAAACTGTTGACATTTGACAGCAATTCTAGTTTTGATAGGCGCCAAAATTCATTTGAAATTTGGATGAATACCATTGTATTATGGCGCTGAATTGTACTATTATAAATACGATCATATAAATGGTAAGGTTCAGTATTGTAAATCTCATGGTGTTATTAGCATTCATACTGTTTTATTTCTCGTGCTGATTTTAGTTGAAGGCTGACTCCCCTCCCCTTCCAGTGAGTGGTAATTGCATTTAAGCGTTGACTAAAAGAGAAGTAACTGTAATTATTTGTATTTTAATCGAAGTAGTTTGAATGACAAATCATTGTAAGAATCCAATTCCATTTCTAGAATGAATGTGAATGCTCTCAGCAGGTGTATATTTTATTGTCTGTTTTATGAATTCATATCAGTAAGAATATAACCACATGGATGCACCCAGATTCTACATTAGGACATTTTTGTTCATTGAGCTAGTGTTTAGGAGAATAATCTGTATTTATAAAGTGTGACATAACTGCCAATTATTCCTATCAGGAATTACAACACTTTCTATTGACAATAAATGTCACATTTGACAACGTTCGCACACATTTTGCGTGACACGACTTTCAGAAACTAAGTGCGGTGGCCGTCGGGTCTTCTTTAAAGGGAGACCAGCTTCCCTTGCTAAGTCAGAATCCAAGAGGTGGCAGGGGAGCTGAACCCACCTCCCTGACTCTTTCCCTCCGAGTGTGTTGCCCTGGGAGCTGTCCCTTCGTGGTCCCTGCCCCCAGCTGGCCATCTTCACCTCTGTCCCTGCAACACTTAGGCCACCGTGTCCCCAGACCTGCTGCCCCTCTGGCTTCACCTCCAAGGGGTTTGAGCTGCTGACGGCTCACCTGGCACGCCTCCCTCCCCGACCCTCTGCTTTTCCTCCTTCCGTCTCCGGCTCTTTGGGGACCTGGTCCTCTGCTCTGCCTTTCAGAGTGCGGTGTACAGACCTTCTGCTGCAGGTTCTTTTCTCGCTGTATGTTTCCAGGTGGCCTCACCTGCCTCTGGTTAACCCACTGATGCCCAACACGGTGCCTCGGTGAGCCCCGCTTGGCTGTCCAGTTAACACTTCCAAGATCCTCCGCCTAATCTGAATCCCGAAACCCCGCTCTCTCTCTGTGTTTATATGTCAGACAACGGCAGCACCACCCAGCCAGCTCATGTCTCTGTCTGATGTGCTCGTGCCCTTGAGGCCGCCTCAGGGCCTTTGCTCACGCTCTCGTCTCTCCCTGGACGTTGACCCCGTCCCTGGCCTCTGTCCCAGCCTCCATCAGCCCTGCTCATTCCCAGTCACAGCCGCGCCCCTTCTCTCTTGCTTTCAGAACCCACGTTTGTCTGGGTATCTGGTGCCCGTATGCTTTATGGGCCTCATCCCACCCTCAGGTGTAAATATGGACCAGTCTAAGTCAATGATTGCCTTTGGAAAGGGCATGATTGCAGCTTTGCCAGTGAGGCTGCTTGTGAGTGAGGGGGGAAGTTCCCCTTTCTTTCAGAAAGAGACGCAAGACTGGGTGAATAAATTACATGCCTGGTACGTAACAGCTGATACGCACTGTTGAATCATAAGTATTTATCTGAATTAATGGTATGTCATGCTGTAAGAGGGAGGAAGTTCTGTTTCTGACTCTTGTACTGAGAATTTATATTTATGATTAGCTATTTTGTAAATTTATTTATTTATTTATTTATTTATTTTAGGCTGCATTGGGTCTTCGTTGCTGCGCGTGGGCTTCTCATTGCGGTGGCTTCTCTTGTTGCAGAGCACAGGTTCTAGGCATGCGGGCTTCAGTAGTTGTGGCACGGGGGCTCAGTAGTTGTGGCTCGTGGGCACTAGAGCGCAGGCTCAGTAGTTGTGGCGCACGGGCTTAGTTGCCCCGCGGCATGTGGCGTCTTCCTGGACCAGGGCTCGAACCCACGTCCCCTGCATTGGCAGGTGGATTCTTAACCACTGTGCCATCAGGGAATCCCTGATTAGCTATTTCGGGTTTGAATAAAATTGTGCCTTTATATTTTTATAATTGCTGCATTTTGATATCAATTTTACAAATCAGCATAACTGTTAATGGTAAAATATACCGTTTTCTCTTCTCATCTCTATCCTGCTGAATATTATCCTTAATGATTTCTCTTCAGATAATTATACTTTACCAAATGGCTCCATTAGTTGACTCTTCACATTATAATTATCTTAAGTTTTTGTTACGTGCTGAGGAGCATGAAATTACTCCTCAACTGTAAACCTGGGGACATTCGGACCCCTTGAGGCGGCAGCAGTGCTTTGGGGAAGGTGTGTGGGCTCGACATAGGCAGTGCTAGTCCTGTCATCTTGGTGATAGATCCAGGCTGTCATGGCTTGTGTGACAAGGTAGACAAATAGCAGCTTCTGCATTTGTGGCATTAGAAACGCCAGAGGTTTCACTGCCTTCCTGCCGGGGAGGGCAGCCAGGAGAAGTGGCGCCAAGCTGGCCTTTTCCACAGCCTTGAGGGTTTTCCTGAAGGGGTCAGGACTTTATGAAGGTAAACTTAAATGTCATTTGGAAAAGTACTTTGTGGTTACAGATGTGTACGTACCTGCACCTGCGTGCACACCATTTATGCGTGTACATCACTAACAGAGCAAAGTCTGAGCACCTGTTAGGAGCTGTGCTGGGAGCTGAGGGGACAAAGCAGGACAGAAGGGGTCCAGACACAAGGTGCATGCCGGTGAGCACCCCCCAGCTCCCCCCACCCATGACCACTAGCGGAGGTAGATTCTGGAAGCGCAGGCTTTGGGGCGGGGCAGGGGGGCGTGAGTGGCGGGCGACAGGTGCTTCCTTCCTGCCCCGAGTGGTGACTGCTGCTTGTTGCTGGGGGTGCGGCTGTGGCTGTGTGCACAGGAAAAGAGTGACACACGGAAAACATGATCGCAGATGTTTATGGCTGTTATGAGGGAGAGAGACACGACCTTCCGAGAATACCGTATGTGTTAATCATAAGTGCTCAGCTTGGCGTCTCGGGAGGCTGCCTGGACCATCAGCTGCCCGGTTGTACCCTGGCTCTGTGACCCCAGAGTCTGGGGCCTGGATGCTCTCAGGTGACTCTGTGCGACGGTGAGCAGGTACCAACTTCTTTGTGTGACTCACCTGTAAGGTCGGGAGAAAAATAGGGAGGATACTCATATCTCTAGAATAATGACTATCATTTAATTCTTTTTTTTGAGGGGGATTAATAAGAAAAGATCCAGGTGGGATAGAATTGATTACAAACAGGAGACAGTGTGTGCGTGCATGTGTGTGTGTATGTTATAGCACATTTGGAAAAATCATTTGCTCTTATTAGTTATCTATATTATACACATTAGTGTATATAAGTCATTCCCAATCTCCCAATTCATCCCAACACCACCACCACCCTGCCCCCGCTTTCCCTCCTTGGTGTCCGTATGTTTGTTCTCTATATTTGTGTCTCTATTTCTGCCTTGCAAACCGGTTCATCTGTACCATGTTTCTAGAGTCCACAAATATGCGTTAATATACAATATTTGTTTTCCTCTTTCTGACTTACTTCACTCAGTATGACAGTCTCTGGGTCCATCCACATCTCTACAAATAACTCAGTTTCGTTTCTTTTTATGGCTGAGTAATATTCCACTGCGTATATGTACCACATCTTCTGTATCCATTTGTCTGTCGATGGACACTTAGGTTGCTTCCATGACCTGGCTGTTATAAATAGTGCTGCAATGAACATTGGCGTGCATGTGTCTTTTTGAATTATGGTTTTCTCTGGGTATATGCCCAGTAGTGGGATTGCTGGGTCATATGGTAATTCTATTTTTCGTTTTTTAAGGAAACTCCATACTGTTCTCCATAGTGGCTGTATCAATTTACATTCCCACCAACACTGCAAGAGGGTTCCCTTTTCTCCACACCCTCTCCAACATTTACTGTTTGTAGATTTTTTGATGATGGTCATTCTGAACAGTGTGAGGTGATACCTCATTGTAGTTTTGATTTGCATTTCTTTAATAATTAATGATGTTGAGCAGCTTTTCATGTGCCTCTTGGCCATCTGTATGTGTTCTTTGGAGAGATGTCTATTTAGGTCTTCTGCCCATTTTTTGATTGGGTGTTTTTTTTTTTTTAATATTGAGCTGCATTAGCTGTTTATATATTTTAGAGATTAATCCTTTGTCCATTGATTCATTTGCAAATATTTTCTCCCATTCTGAGAGTTGTCTTTTCATCTTGTATATAGTTTCCTTTGCTGTGCAAAAGCTTTTAAGTTTCATTAGGTCCCATTTGTTTATTTTTGTTTCTATTTCATTTCTCTAGGAGGTGGGTCAAAAAAGATCTTGCTGTGATTTATGTCAAAGAGTGTTCTTCCTATGTTTTCCTCTAAGAGTTTTATAGTGTCTGGTCTTACTTTTAGGTCTTTAATCCATTTGGAGTTTATTTTTGTGTATGGTGCTAGGGAGTGTTCTAATTTCATTCTTTTACATGTAGCTGTCCAGTTTTTCCAGCACCACTTATTGAAGAGACTGTCTTTTCTCCATTGTATATCCTTGCCTCCTTTGTCATAGATTAGTTGACCATAGGTGTGTGGGTTTACCTCTGGGCTTTCTATCCTGTTCCACTGATCTATATTTCTTTTTTGGGCCAGTACCATATTGTGTTGATTACTGTAGCTTTGTAGTATAGTCTGAAGTCAGGGAGTCTGATTCCTCCAGCTCCGTTTTTTTCCCTCAAGATTGCTTTGGCTATCCGGGGTCTTTTGTGTCTCCATACACATTTTAAGATTTTTTGTTGTAGTTCTGTAAAAAATGCCATTGGTAATTTGATAGGGATTGCATTGAATCTGCAGATTGCTTTGGGTAGTATAGTCATTTTCACAATATTGATTCTTCCAATCCAAGAACATGGTATATCTCTCCATCTGTTTGTGTCATCCTTGATTTCTTTCATCAGTGTCTTAAAGTTTTCTGAGTAGAGGTCTTTTATCTCCTTAGGTAGGTTTATTCTTAGGTATTTTATTCTTTTTGTTGCAATGGTGAATGGGATCATTTCCTTAATTTATCTTTCTGATCTTTCATTGTTACTGCATAGGAATGCAAGAGATTTCTGTGCATTAATTTTGTATCCTGCAACTTTACCAAATTCATTGATTAGCTCTAGTAGTTTTCTGGTGGCATCTTTAGGATTCTCTATGTATAGTATCATGTTATCTGCAAACAGTGACAGTTTTACTTCTTCTTTTCAGTTTCTATTCCTTTTATTTCTTTTTCTTCTTCCAAAGAAGAAGCACTACCTGACAGCACTATTTACATAGTTTTTTGCAAAACTATGTTGAATAGGAGTGGCAAGAGTGGACATCCTTGTCTTGTTCCTGATCTTAGAGGAAATGGTTTCAGTTTTTCACCACTGAGAATGATGTTTGCTGTGGGTTTGTCGTGTATGGCCTTTATTATGTTGAGGTAGGTTCCCTCTATGCCCACTTTCTGGAGGATTTTTATCATAAATGGGTTTTGAATTCTGTCAAAAGCTTTTTCTGCATCTATTGAGACGATCATATGGTTTTTATTCTCCAATTTGTTAGTATGGTTTATCACACTGAATAATATGCATATATTGAAGAATTCTTGCATTCCTGGGATAAATCCCACTTTATCATGGTGTATGATCCTTTTAATGTGTTGTTGGATTCTGTTTGCTAGTATTTTGTTGAGGATTTTTGCATCTATATTCATCAGTGATATTGGTCTGTAATTTTCTTTTTTTGTAGTATCTTTGTCTGGTTTTGGTATCAGGGTGATGGTGGTCTCATGGAATGAGTTTGGGAGTGTTCCTTCCTCTGCAATTTTTTGGAAGAGTTTGAGAAGGATGGGTGTTAGCTGGTCTCTAAATGTTTGATAGAATTCACCTGTGAAGACATCTGGTCCTGGACTTTTGTTTTTAATCACAGTTTCAGTTTCATTACTTGTGATTGGTCTGTTCATATTTTCTATTTCTTCCTGGTTCAGTCTTGGAAAGTTACACCTTTCTAAGAATTTGTCCATTTCTTCCAGGTTGTCCATTTTACTGGCATAGAGTTGCTTGTAGTAGTCTCTTATGATCCTTTGTATTTCTGCAGTGTCTGTTGTAACTTCTCCCTTTTTATTTCTAATTCAATTAATTTGAGTTCTCTCCGTCTTTTTCTTGGTGAGTCTGGCTAAAGGTTTATCAATTTTGTTTATCTTCTCAAAGAACCAGCTTTTAGTTTCACTGATATTTGCTCTTGTTTTGTTTCTATTTCATTTATTTCTGCTCTGATCTTTATGTTTTCTTTCCTCCTACTAACTTTGGGTTTTGTTTGTTCTTCTTTCTCTAGTTCCTTTAGGTGTAAGGTTAGATTGTTTATTTGAGATTTTTCTTGTTTCTTGAGGTAGGATTGCATTACTATAAACTTCCCTCTTAGAACTGCTTTTGCTGCATCCCATAGGTTTTGGATCATCATGTTTTCATTGTCATTTGTCTCTAGGTATTTTTTGATTTCCTCTTTGATTTCTTCAGTGATCTCTTGGTTATTTAGTAATGTACTGTTTAGCCTCCATGTGATTGTGTTGTTTATGTTTTTTTCCTGTAATTGATTTCTAATCTCCTAATGTTGTGTTTGGAAAAGCCACTTGATATGATTTCAGTTTTCTTAAATTTACCAAGGCTAGATTTGTGACCCAAGATATGATCTATCCTGGAGAATGTTCCATGTGCACTTGAGAAGAAAGTGTAATCTGCTCTTTTCAGATGAAATATCCTATAAATATCAATTAAATATATCTGGTCTCTTGTGTCATTTAAAGCTTGTGTTTCCTTATTAATTTTCTGGCTGGATGATCTGTCCATTGGTGTAATTGAGGTGTTAAAGTCCCCCACTCTTATTGTGTTACTGTCGATTTCCTCTTTTATAGCTGTTAGCATTTACCTTATGTATTGAGGTGCTCCTATGTTGCGTGCATATATATTTATAATTGTTATATCCTCTTCTTGGATTGATCCCTTGATCATTATGTAGTGTCCTTCTTTGTCTCTTGTAACATTCTTTATTTTAAAGTCTATTTTATGTGATATGAGTATTGCTACTCCAGCTTTCTTTTGATTTCCATTTTCATGGAATATCTTTTTCCATCCCCTCACTTTCAGTCTGTATGTGTCCCTAGGTCTGAAGTGGGTCTCTTGTAGACAGCATATACGTGGGTCTTGTTTTTGTATCCATTTAGCGAGACTGTGTCTTTTGGTTGGAGCATTTAATCCGTTCACATTTAAGGTAGTTTTCGATATGTTTGTTCCTATTACCATTTTCTTAATTGTTTGGGGTTTGTTTTTGTAGGTCCTTTTCTTCTCTTGTGTTTCCCACTTAACGAAGTTCCTTTAGCATTTGTTGCAGAGCTGGTTTGGTGGTGCTGAATTCTCTTAGCTTTTGCTTGTCTGTAAAGCTTTTGCTTTCTTCATCAAATCTGAATGAGGTCCTTGCTAGGTAGAGTAATCTTAGTTACAAGTTCTTCTCCTTCATCCCTTTAAATATATCGTCCCACTCCTTCTGGCTTGTAGAGTTTCTGCTGAGAAATCAGCTGTTAACCTTATGGGAGTTCCCTTGTATGTTATTTGTCGTTTGTCCCTTGTTGCTTTTAATAATTTTTCTTTGTCTTTAATTTTTGTCAGTTTGATTACTATGTGTCTTGGCGTGTTTCTCCTTGGGTTTATCCTGCCTGAGACTCTCTGTGCTTCCTGGACTTGGGTGGCTGTTTCCTTTCCCATGTTAGGGAAATTTTTGACTATAATCTCTTCCAATATTTTCTCGGGTCCTTTCTCTCTCTCTTCTCCTTCTGGGACCCCTATAATGTGAATGTTGTTGCGTTTCATGTTGTCCCAGAGGTCTCTTAGGCTGTCTTCATTTCTTTTCATTCTTTTTTCTTTAGTCTGTTCCACAGCAGTGAATTCCACCATTCTGTCTTCCAGGTCACTTATCCGTTCTTCTGCCTCAGTTATTCTGCTATTGATTCCTTCTAGTGTAGTTTTCATTTCAATTATTGTATTGGTCATCTCTGTTTGTTTGTTCTTTAATTCTTCTAGGTCTTTGTGAATCATTACTTGCATCTTCTCAATCTTTGCCTCCATTCTTATTCCGAGGTCCTGGATCATCTTCACTATCATTATTCTGAATTCTTTCTCTGGAAGGTTGCCTATCTCCATTTCATTTAGTTGTTTTTCTGGGGTTTTTTCTTGTTCCTTCATCTGGTACCTAGCCCTCTGCCTTTTCATCTTGTCTATCTTTCTCTAACTGTGTTTCTTGGTCCACAGGCTGCAGGATTGTAGTTTTTCTTGCTTCTGCTGTCTGCCCTCTGGTGGTTGAGGCTATCTAAGAGGCTTGATGGGAGGCTCTGGTGGTGGGTAGAGCTCTCATTTACCAGTTTTATTTTACATAGGATGCCTCATTTACTAAAACCATAGATTCCAAGTTGCTCCATGAAAAATGTGATATTCTTAGCCGTCAACATTAGGGAATTTCCCCAATCACATTTTTAAATTGATTTAATGTGTTATTTTTTTTTTTTTTAAATGAAACAAATAACTTTTATTCCACATTGCTCTTTAGAGAAAAACAATACTAATTCCACAATATATATCACTAATATAATAGATCATTTTAACTATTGAATACACTCATTCATAGTCACATTTATATCATTTCCTTTTTTTTTTTTTCACACACACACACACACACACTGTATTTTATTTTTACAAGAGATAAATAGACTGACACCAAGCATTGTACATGGATGACCACAACAAAAGCAACAATGATTGCCATTACCAAACATGAAACACACTCATACTATGTCATAATATTGACATTCAGTCCAGTAATCCTCCACTGTAACAGCTCCTTTACTTTGCAGTGAAAATTGATTTGTATATTCTTTGCCTCTGAGTCCTTGTGGGATTTTTTTTTTTTTTTTTAATTCAGACAGAAAGTCACAAAAATTATACTCATCCTCATCAGTTCACTCAGTCCCATGTAATTAATTGTTTTTTTTCATCTTGATCTTTTGTTAGCACTTTTATGAGTTCATAAGTTTTTCATCAGAGTTCTGAAAATGCTTATTCATTCAGTTCAGCAGTACAGTCAGTTACCAGAAACCTGTACATGTCAGAGTCTTTTCCATGAATTTCTTGAAGATGAAACCCTTTTATAGGAACATATTTGCAAAATCATCAGAGTACACCCAGAACTGTCTGTAAATGACAAAAGCCTTAAAAATGACCACGGTAAAAGATTTGATGAAAGTTCATAATAATGCAGTTGACAAGAAAATTAGTTATTTCTGAGATATACATTTTAAAGTAATAACTAGGATTATTACATATAACATTATACCAGAACATATAAGATTTTTAGAAATTTCATGTAATGTCTGAAACATTTATATTAACATATTTCCATACATATTTCCATACAAATATAAGATTTTTAGAAATTTCATGTAATGTCTGAAACATTTATATTAACATATTTCCATACATATTTCCATACAAATACAAATATAAGATTTTTAGAAATTTCATGTAATGTCTGAAACATTTATATTAACATATTTCCATACAAATAACCCAATGAAAGTTTAGTATTAGTTGTTTTGTTTGCTTTTTTATACTGCAGGTTCTTATTAGGCATCAATTTTATACACATCAGTGTATACATGTCAATCCCAATCGCCCAATTCAGCACACCACCATCCCCACCTCACCACAGTTTTCCCCCCTTGGTGTCCATATGTCCATTCTCTACATCTGTGTCTCAACTTCTGCCCTGCAAACTGGCTCATCTGTACCATTTTTCTAGGTTCCACATACATGCATTAATATATGATATTTGTTTTTCTCTTTCTGACTTACTTCACTCTGTATGACAGTCTGTAGCTCCATCCACGTCTCAACAAATGACTCAATTTCGTTCCTTTTTATGGCTGAGTAATATTCCATTGTATATATGTACCACAACTTTATCCATTCGTCTGTTGATGGGCATTTAGGTTGCTTCCATGACCTGGCTATTGTAAATAGTGCTGCAATGAACATTCGGGTGCATGTGTCTTTTTGAATTATGGTTTTCTCTGGGTATATGCCCAGTAGTGGGATTGCTGGGTCATATGGTAATTCTATTTTTAGTTCTTTAAGGAACCTCCATATTGTTCTCCATAGTGGCTGTATCAATTTACATTCCCACCAACAGTGCAAGAGGGTTCCCTTTTCTCCACACCCTCTCCAGCATTTGTTGTTTGTAGATTTTCTGATGATGCCCATTCTAACAGGAGTGAGGTGATACCTCATTGTAGTTTTGATTTGCATTTCTCTAATAATTAGTGATGTTGAGCATCTTTTCATGTGCTTCGTGGCCATCTGTATGTCTTCTTTGGAGAAATGTCTATTTAGGTCTTCTGCCCATTTTTGGATTGGGGTGATTGTTTCTTTGATATTGAGCTGAATGAGCTGTTTATATATTTTGGAGATTAATCCTTTGTCCGTTGATTCATTTGCAAATATTTTCTCCCATTCTGAGGGTTGTCTTTTCGTCTTGTTTATGGTTTCCTTTGCTGTGCAAAAGCTTTGAAGTTTCATTAGGTCCCACTTGTTTATTTTTGTTTTTAATTCCATTACTCTAGGAGGTGGATCAAAAAAGATCTTGCTGTGATTTATGTCAAAGAGTGTTCTTCCTATGTTTTCCTCTAAGAGTTTTATAGTGTCCAGTCTTATATTTAGGTCTCTAATCCATTTTGAGTTTATTTTTGTGTATGGTGTTAGGGAGTATTCTAATTTCATTCTTTTACATGTAGCTGTCCAGTTTTCCCAACACCACTTATTGAAGAGACTGTCTTTTCTCCATTGTATATCTTTGCCTCCTTTGTCATAGATTAGTTGACCATAGGTGCGTGGGTTAATCTCTGGGCTTTCTATCTTGTTGCATTGATCTATGTTTCTGTTTTTGTGCCAGTACCATATTGTCTTGATTACTGTAGCTTTGTAGTATAGTCTGAAGTCAGGGAGTCTGATTCCTCCAGCTCCATTTTTTTCCCCTCAAGACTGCTTTGGCTATTCGGGGTCTTTTGTGTCTCCATACAAATTTTAAGATGATTTGTTCTAGCTCCGTAAAAAAGGCCATTGGTAATTTGATAGGGATTGCATTGAATCTGTAGATTGCTTTGGGTAGTATACTCATTTTCACAATGTTGATTCTTCCAATCCAAGAACATGGTATATCTCTCCATCTGTTGGTATCATCTTTAATTTCTTTCATCAGTGTCTTATAGTTTTCTGCATACAGGTCTTTTGTCTCCCTAGGTAGGTTTATTCCTAGGTATTTTATTCTTTTTGTTGCAATGGTAAATGGGAGTGCTTCCATAATTTCTCTTTCAGATTTTTCATCATTAGTGTATAGGAATGCAAGAGATTTCTGTGCATTAATTTTGTATCCTGCAACTTTACCATATTCATTAATTAGTTCTAGCAGTTTTCTGGTGGCAGTTTTAGGATTCTCTATGTATAGTAGCATGTCATCCGCAAACAGTGACAGTTTTACTTCCTCTTTTCCAATTTGTATTCCTTTTATTTCTTTTTCTTCTCTGATTGCCGTGGCTAGGACTTCCAGAACTATGTTGAATAATAGTGGTGAGAGTGGACATCCTTGTCTCGTTCCTGATCTTAGAGGAAATGCTTTCAGTTTTTCACCATTGAGAATGATGTTTGCTGTGGGTTTGTCATATATGGCCTTTATTATGTTGAGGTAGGTTCCCTCTATGCCCACTTTTTGGAGAGGTTTTATCATAAATGGGTGTTGAATTTTGTCAAAAGCTTTTTCTGCATCTATTGAGATGATCATATGGTTTTTATTCTTCAATTTGTTAATATGGTGTATCACATTGATTGATTTGCGTATATTGAAGAATCCTTGCATCCCCGGGATAAATCCCACTTGATCGTGGTGTATGATCCTTTTAATGTGTTGTTGGATTCTGTTTGCTAGTATTTTGTTGAGGATTTTTGCATCTATATTCATCAGTGATATTGGTCTGTAATTTTCTTTTTTTGTAGTGTCTTTGTCTGGTTTTGGTATCAGGGTGATGGTGGCCTCATAGAATGAGTTTGGGAGTGTTCCTTCCTCTGCAATTTTTTGGAAGAGTTTGAGAAGGATGGGTGTTAGCTCTTCTCTAAATGTTTGATAGAATTCACCTGTGAAGCCATCTGGTCCTGGACTTTTGTTTGTTGGAAGATTTTTAATCACAGTTTCAATTTCATTACTTGTGATTGGTCTGTTCATATTTTCTGTTTCTTCCTGATTCAGTCTTGGAAGGTTATACCTTTCTAAGAATTTGTCCATTTCCTCCAGGTTGTCCATTTTATTGGCATAAAGTTGCTTATAGTAGTCTCTTAGGATGTTTTGTATTTCTGCGGTGTCTGTTGTAACTTCTCCTTTTTCATTTCTGATTTTATTGATTTGAGTCCTCTCCCTCTTTTTCTTGATGAGTCTGGCTAATGGCTTATCAATTTTGTTTATCTTCTCAAAGAACCAGCTTTTAGTTTTATTGATCTTTGCTATTGTTTTCTTTGTTTCTATTTCATTTATTTCTGCTCTGATCTTTATGATTTCTTTCCTTCTGCTAACTTTGGGTTTTGTTTGTTCTTCTTTCTCTAGTTTCTTTAGGTGTAAGGTTAGATTGTTTACTTGAGATTTTTCTTGTTTCTTTAGGTAGGCTTGTATAGCTATAAACTTCCCTCTTAGAACCGCTTTTGCTGCATCCCATAGGTTTTGGGTCGTCGTGTTTTCATTGTCATTTGTCTCTAGGTATTTTTTTATTTCCTCTTTGATTTCTTCAGTGATCTCTTGGTTATTTAGTAACGTATTGTTTAGCCTCCATGTGTTTGTCTTTTTTACGTTTTTTTCCCTGTAATTCATTTCTAATCTCATAGCGTTGTGGTCAGAAAAGATGCTTGGTATGATTTCAATTTTCTTAAATTTACTGAGGCTTGATTTGTGACCCAAGATGTGATCTATCCTGGAGAATGTTCCGTGCGCACTTGAGAAGAACGTGTAATCTGCTGTTTTTGGATGGAATGTCCTATATATATCAATTAAATCTATCTGGTCTATTGTGTCATTTAAAGCTTCTGTTTCCTTATTTATTTTCATTTTGGATGATCTGTCCATTGGTGTAAGTGAAGTGTTAAAGTCCCCCACTATTATTGTGTTACTGTCGATTTCCTCTTTTATAGCTGTTAGTAGTTGCCTTATGTATTGAGGTGCTCCTATGTTGGGTGCATATATATTTATAATTGTTATATCTTCTTCTTGGATTGATCCCTGGATCATTATGTAGTGTCCTTCCTTGTCTCTTGTAACATTCTTTATTTTAAAGTCTATTTTATCTGATTTGAGTATAGCTACTCCAGCTTTCTTTTGATTTCCATTTGCATGGAATATCTTTTTCCATCCCCTCACTTTCAGTCTGTATGTGTCCCTAGGTCTAAAGTGGGTCTCTTGTAGACAGCATATATATGGGTCTTGTTTTTGTATCCATTCAGCCAGTCTATGTCTTTTGGTTGGGGCGTTTAATCCATTCACGTTTAAGGTAATTATCGATATGTATGTTCCTATGACCATTTTCTTAATTGTTTTGGGTTTGTTTTTGTAGGTCCTTTTCTTCTCTTGTGTTTCCCACTTAGAGAAGTTCCTTTAGCATTTGTTGTAGAGCTGGTTTGGTGGTGCTGAATTCTCTTAGCTTTTGCTTGTCTGTAAAGCTTTTGATTTCTCCATCAAATCTAAATGTGATCCTTGCCGGGTAGAGTAATCTTGGTTGTAGGTTCTTCCCTTTCATCACATTAAGTATATCATGCCACTCCCTTCTGGCTTGCAGAGTTTCTGCTGAGAAATCAGCTGTTAACCTTATGGGAGTTCCCTTGTATGTTATTTGTCGTTTTTCCCTTGCTGCTTTCAATAATTTTTCTTTGTCTTTAATTTTTGCCACTTTGATTACTATGTGTCTCGGCGTGTTTCTCCTTGGGTTTATTCTGTATGGGACTCTCTGCGCTTCCTGGACTTGGGTGGCTATTTCCTTTCTCATGTTAGGGAAGTTTTCGACTATAATCTCTTCAAATATTTTCTCTGGTCCTTTCTCTCTCTCTTCTCCTTCTGGGACCCTTATAATGCGAATGTTGTTGCGTTTAATGTTGTCCCAGAGGTCTCTTAGGCTGTCTTCATTTCTTTTCATTCTTTTTTCTTTAGTCTGTTCCGCAGCAGTGAATTCCACCATTCTGTCTTCCAGGTCACTTATCCTTTCTTCTGCCTCAGTTATTCTGCTATTGATTCCTTCTAGTGTAGTTTTCATTTCAGTTATTGTATTGGTCATCTCTGTTTGTTTGTTCTTTAATTCTTCTAGGTCTTTGTGAATCATTTCTTGCATCTTCTCAATCTTTGCCTCCATTCTTATTCCGAGGTCCTGGATCATCTTCACTATCATTATTCTGAATTCTTTTTCTGGAAGGTTGCCTATCTCCACTTCATTTAGTTGTTTTTCTGGGTTTTTTTCTTGTTCCTTCATCTGGTACATAGCCCTCTGCCTTTTCATCTTCTCTATCTTTCTGTAACTGTGGTTTTTGGTCCACAGGCTGCAGGATTGTAGTTTTTCTTGCTTCTGTTGTCTGCCCTCTGGTGGTTGAGGCTATCTAAGAGGCTTGATGGGAGGCTCTGGTGGTGGGTAGAGCTGACTGTTGCTGTGGCGGTCAGAGCTCAGTAAAACCTTAATCCACTTGACTGTTGATGGGTGGGGCTGGGTTCCCTCCCTGTTGGTTGTTTTGCCTGAGGCAACCCAACACTGGAGCCTACCCGTGCTGTTTGGTGGGGTTAATGGCAGACTCTGGGAGGGCTCACACCAAGGAGAACTTCCCAGAACCTCGGCTGCCAGTGTCCTTATCCCCACGGTGAAACAGAGCCACCACTCGCCTCTGCAGGAGACCCCCCAACACCAGCAGGTAGGTCTGGTTCAGTCTCCCCCAGGGTCACTGCTCCTTCCCCTGGGTCCCGATGCACACATTACTTTGTATGTGCCCTCCAAGAGTGGGGTCTCTGTTTCCCCCAGTCCTGTCAAAGTCCTGCAATCAATTCCCACTAGGCTTCAAAGTCTGATTCTCTAGGAATTCCTCCTCCCGTAGCCGGACCCCCAGGTTGGGAAGCCTGACGTGGGGCTCAGAACCTTCACTCCAGTGGGTGGACTTCTGTGGTATAAGTGTTCACCAGCCTGTGAGTCACCCACCCAGCAGTTATGGGATTTGATTTTACTCTGATTGCACCCCTCCTACCGTCTCACTGTGGCTTCTCCTCTGTCCTTGGACGTGGGGTATCCTCCTTGGTGAAGTCCAGGGTCTTCCTGTCAATGATTGTCCAGCAGCAAGTTGTGATTCTGGTGCTCTCGCAAGAGGGAGTGAGAGCACGTCCTTCTACTCCGCCATCTTGGTTAATCTAATGTGTTATTTTTGAAAACATAAGTTGGGATATCACAAAATGGACTTAGCCTGCAGAGGCTTACTTTCAACCAGAGAGCTCCATTTCCACGTTCCGCTTAACAGAACCCAAAATGATCTTCCTTCCCAAACCTCTTCCTTTTCCTGCACTATCTAAGAAAAAGTAACCACACTCTACATAGTTCCCTAAGCCAGAACCCTAGCAGCCATTTTTGCTTCTCTTTTCCCCTTCCCGCTCCATATCTAGTCACTGAGCACTTCTATTCTACCTCCCAGATGACCTCAGATCCTTTCCCTCCACTCCAATCTCTGCCACTGCCTTTAGTTTGAGCCCTCACTCCTCTCTTAGATGAATATAAAGTCTCTTAATGGGTTTTGTTGCTTCCATCAGTCCTACTTATTCTCAAGCGTGACCTCACTACAAACCACCTGATAGTGACTCCTTAACTTCACAACATTCAATGGCTCTCATGTTTCTGGGAAGAAAACCAAGCTCTTTACCCCAGCATCTACTTGGGGTTAATAGATCTAGGTTTGAATTTCAGGTTTAAGTACTTTGCAGCAGTGTGACCTCAGACTGTTGGGCTTTCTAAGCCTTTGTTTTCTCACCGTGCCTGAGGTCACTGAGGGCAGGACTATTTTTCACACACGGGTGCCTGGCATGTAGGAGGGACTAATCAATGTTGAATGAAGGGAAAGTATTTTAAAATCCACATCAAAAAATTGTTCCTCCTTAAAAAAAGAAAATCCTGATACACTATGCCACTTCCAACCAAATTTGACTTCGACCTTTATTTTCTGATGATCACAATAAGGTGCCTTTGGGGATCCACACAATCAGGGATCAAATCCTGGCCACACCCCTGAGCAATCATGTGACCTTGGGAACGTGACTTAGCGTCTGTAAAATCTGTAAAATGAAGGTTTCTGAGGATTTTGTTCCCGAGGGTTAAATGAGTACCTCACTTGGAACGGGGGCGGGCGCATAGTGTTTGCCAAATGTTAACTATCGTTATCATCTTCATCAAATCAAGACCGTGGTACTTCACTTTGTGACTCTCAAGTTTGTATGAGAAAATCGTGCTTTATGCGTTGTTGTTGGCTAAAGTAGGGAAACCTGGAAACTCCTGCCGTGGAAGAGAGCAACAGGCGAGAAAAGCGAGTTGCTGAATCCCAGCGCCTCAGAGGTGGGAGGGGGGAGTTTGGTCCCTAATTTGCTGATGAGGAAGTGGAGGGGTGACGTGTCCTCGAGTCTCATTCAAGACACAGCCACAGCTCTTTATTGAGAGTAGGACCAGGGCCCCGGGGGTTGCTATGGTTAAACTGTAGGCGGAAACTCTCTTTGGAAGGCAAGACAGGAGGAGCATTCAGTTATAAAAAACGGTCAAAAATTGGGGTGAAACTAAGTTCGTTGAGCAATACATCAAATGAGTCAACTGTGGACCCGGTGAAAGCGAGTTGCTAACTGAACTGGCATTTTACGAACAGGGGCTTTCTACAGAGCCCACTGACTCAGGACGGCTTCGATTAACAAACTCCCGCGGCGCTTCCCGCAGGACCGGAAAGCTCGGAGCGCGAGAGATGAATGGAAACCAGAGTCTGGGGCGCGCCGCTCGGGGGGCGGGGCAGCCGCGGGCGGGGGCGGGGCATTGTGAGTCACATGCCTGCGCTCTGAGGAGGGCGCGTGGAGGGAACTCTGGTCGTGATTGGTCCGTCGTAACCAGGTAACCGAAGGACACATTCCGGTAGGCAAGGGCCGGCCGGGCTAGCTACTTTCAGTCGGGAGGCGGCAGCGGAAGGAGGAGGAGCTCCGGCTGCGCTCTCTCCCTCAGTGGCTGCGCGTCTCAGCGCTTGTCTGGTTCCCAGCCCTTTTAAATAAGCGGGTCTGGTCACCGCCCTCACAGACTAGTTGGTTCCGGGGAGGCAGCGGCGGGGGTGCGGCCGGGGCCGGACCCCTGCCCGGGGCCCAGCGGCTGGGCAGGGGTGCGGCCGGGGCCGTACCCCTGCCCGGGGCCCCGGCGGCTGGGCGGACAGGAGAGCGGCGGGCGAAGTCGCGTCTGCATGTGCGGCACAGCCCCGGCATAGCCCGGGGCTGCCAGTGCCCGCCGCGCCATTGTTGGGGGAGGGGGCGGCTTCTGTGCTCGGCAGAGTCGGGGGACGAGCGGAGGCGGCGGCGGCGAGGAGTGAAGGCGCCCCATGGGGAACTCGCTGTGTTGTTGCCTGTCCCCCAATGCCAGCCCCAAGTCGGGCCGGCGCAGGGGGTCAGCGGAGCCGGACTGCGAGTCTGAGGTCTACAAGGCGGCGGCCGGGAATGCGGTGGCAGTAGCTCCGGCGGCGGCTACCGTGGAACCCGCCGAGTTGGATTTCGCAGGTGGCGAAGGCCACCACCTGCAGCACATCAGCGACCGGGAGATGCCCGAAGGTAAGAAGCGGCGGGCGCGCCTCGCCCCTCGCGGGGTCGGCGCCGTCTGCTCTCGGGCTTACCTCTGGCCTCCGCCGCCCCCAGGGTCCCCCGGGAGGGAGACGCCGCCTAGGGCTCCTTCTTGCCCGGAGTTGGCTCTCCCAGGGCTGGGCACCGGGGACGAAGGCTGGCTCTGCTTGGCGTCCCCACCCCTTATTCTTTACCAGTCGCGTCCGGCCAGTCTCCTTCCCTCTTCCCTACCCGAATGCCCAATTCTTTCCCCCGTTCCCATTTCCCAGCCCGGCCTGAGACCCTCCAATCCGCGGCCCTTCCTGTTCGTGGTTCTATTTAACATCTCGTGGGACTTAGCAGAGACTTTCTGGTGTAGTCTCTCTTTTCTTAATGCAAACTTAAATACTCTAACTTCGGCGTATCCATCCCGTCTCCCTATCCAGATGGTACCTAAGCGAAGGAACTAGGTAAGGGCCTGATGACAGATTTCTATTCCTTAAGGTAGTTGATACTCGAGACAATTAAGACAAACATTAGAGGATTTGTCATTTAAATTCAAAATAGAGATGGACAGAGTCAGTGTGGTGTTCTTAACTAAAATTCTTTGGATTTTAATGTTTTCAGTCGCCCTGATAGAAGCTACTTTATCCCTTCTAACTATAATTTGAACACGATAGGAAAGAAAATGGTGGGAGAGGGGCTTAAAATAACTGTGAACGGTGTGAAACGTTACTGCCACGGCTGCAGAGAATAGTTGTTGGGTTTTTTTTCTTTACCAAAGGAGACCCCATGGAGTTCTGATTACTTTTAAATTCCCACTTTGACACAAGTATGTCTTCAGTTGCACAGCCTTAACCGACTTCTTTTGCACGTTGCCTGTTCTAAGGGAGGGGTGAGGTGGTTCCTGAGACTGCTGGACAGAAGTTTCAAAGGAGAAAAAACAAATTCAGATTGTAATTTGTAATATAAAGGTTTGGGAGTTAACATACCACATCCATCCTGCAGAAAAATGTCTCCATGGCTCCCTCCTCCTCCGCCCCCCCCCCCCCCAGTAGAATACTATTTAACTTTAGGAATGTTCAGGTAAAAGTTCTGTAGACTAAGTGGCTGGGGGTGGGTGTTGTCGGGGAGGAGAGGAGAGAGAGAAGAGAGGAAATGTTTGATTTTTGCCTCTAGAATTTTGGAAAGGGATGGCTCTAGGTTAAAAAAAAAAAAAATTCTGGGTAGCATAGTGGCACTTTAATAAAGACTGTTCTTTGAAGTATAAAACATTGTATCATAAAGATGTTAAAGCCCCACTGGCCCATTTGTTTCATTTAAATGCCAGAGATTATTTCATTATTTCATAGACGAAATGTCTTACAGCTCTTCTATTTAAATTTTAGTTGGGTTTATTTAATTTCTTTAAAAGTTAGAATAATGAAGCCTGTGGATTCACCCTTATGATGGACGTGGCTTTGTAAGTGGAAAGTACTCCCTTTTCAGAATCGTTAGATATTGTGAAAGAATGAACAAATTATGTGAATTAATTGTAGCTTTAAACACAAAGCATGTAAGTACTTGTGAAAACTGCTCTGCTTGTTGCTATAAGGTAAGCCTCTAAATGATTTTTAAAAACAGTTAGTAGTTGGCTAGTGTAGGATGAGAGACGAAAATTGGACCTTTATAGAATTCTTTTAAGATTTACAATGCATTTTCTTGTGTATTTCACTCGGCCCTTCCATCTACAAATAAGGCCCGTATATATTCTCCCTCTGTTGCCGATGAAGAAGCCAAGACTTAGAGATCTGAAATGACTGTGTAACACAGCTACTGAACAAAAGAGACAGACTTGGGAGGTGGTAGATATGCCAAATTCAGTTCTTGGCATGCTTAAGAAACTGTTTAGAGTGCACCTTATATTTTATTATAATTTATCCATAAGTTAGGCCTATCTCAGCATACTCCAGTTTTGATTATTGCCATTCCAGTTTATTGTACACAACTCAGAAGCAACATTTACCTCTCCATTCTCTGTCTGTACATACATTGCAATGGATATGAATAAAAGTAGAAGTCATGAAATAGCCTAAATTTATCAGTCAGGTAAACACGTTGATATAATTTAAAGAGTTTGTTCTGGTGAAATCCAATTGAAGCCGAGAATGCCCTGGACAGAGGGACATTAGGGGAAGCTGGTAAGCGGGCAGGTAAGGTACTAAGCATTTAGCATACGACTATGTATGATAAGGAAGGAGTGCTAAATCAGGAACTGGAAAAATAGAGTTCATGAGTACAGAATTTACCTTTTTATGTTTAACATGATTGTTAAAATTTCATTTCAATTTGTCTTTTTTGGGGGGGCATTCGATAAAGTGATAAGAGAAACCTCAATTTCAGCATTTGCCTATTAATTAAGTTTCCATAGAAACAAGGTCAGAACACCAAATATAAAGTACAGGCACATTGGAAGTTTGCTCTTCATGTCTTTATTTCAGACAATTTTGTATCAGTTTCCCTGGAAACTGAGAAATACCTACTCAGATATAAAACATTTTGGCTTTTCTACAGTGAAGAATTATTTGGTTACTTAGAGAAAATCGTACATAAATGATGCTCTGTCTTGTTCTTCAGAAACATTGGAGAAGAACATGATTTCTTCAAGCCATCTCAAAAAAGTAACTCCTAAGAACGTAGTATAGATTTCAGATAGACTCAAAAGAATTTTTTACTACTTTGTCTTTAACAGTATATCTAATATAACTGATGGTAGTGTCATAATAGAAAAGAAGATGCTACGGTCCTATTATCTGATTTTATTTTTATTCATCAACTTTTCATACAGCCTTTATGTTCTGACCTTAGGAGCTTTGCTAATTTTCTGGTGAAAGGTGCTCTCTCAAGTGACCCCTACCTCCCATCCCCCTGAAGAGTGGGTAGGGAAGGAATTGGCAATATGATGTGGAAAAACCTCTGAGCAACAGATCTTTCCTTTTTTTGGTGACAGTATTAATGAACATTTGATGTGAAAGATTGAGAAAACACAGAAAAGTCCTTCACTCACACTCAGAATATCCAGAATTTTTATTAATATTTTGGTGTTGATTCTTCCTGAACCTTTTGTATGCATATAAACATAACATTGTGTTTATTTTACAAAGATGGGATTGTTCTTTATGTGCCACTTTGTAACTTTTTGTTATAAAGAAAAGTAACGACATGAAGCTCCTGTAACCGTGCTGACACCTAGAGAGTGCTCCAGGGTGATGTCTTTCCATGCAACTGCGCATAGCTCTACAGCCTGCCTTTTACCAACTGTTTACTGGGCCATCGAATGGTTGGAGCATAATTCATTTACCCAGCCTTTATGGTTGAGCATCTTTTATAATCCCATTATAATGCTTTATTCAGGGGACACAGATAAAAACTGATGCATTGTATTGATACTTCTCTATAGCATTCTGATTGTACACTTTGTCTTACGACTTAATTAAATTCATAGGGTGAGTCATTTTGTAGTAAAGGTATTTTAACATTAAATGTTCTTTTTCCAAATTAAAGTTACCATTGATTTTTCACTGAACATTAGATTTCCTCTTTTAGGTTTTCGTGGTTCTTGGTAACCTGTCTTGTGTCTTTGATTCTGAGTAACTAAACTACTACTCTAAGAGATCTGAAATTAACTCTGGTCCTAGGTGACAGACACATCAAAAGACAGCATTAGAAGAAATCTTAGATGATGTGGGAAAATTGGGAAAACCTTAACTGGTTTTGGGTACACTGAAACATGATTATTAGGCACCATTCCAGAGGCAGGACAAACAGTGGTTAGACAAGACAAAACCCGTATCCTAACTCAGGTCCTTACTTTCTAGAGGTGCCTGGGGGCTGACGACACAAGAATAACATCAGGTAGTGAGAACACTAAGAAAGAAAATGAAGGTAATGGGCTGGGGAGGAGGACAGTTTTACAAGGGGTGGTTAAAGACAGCTTCTCTCCTTAAGCGACCCATGAGCAGTCCTAAGAGAGCCGTGTGAGGCTGTGGGAGAAGAGGCTTCTGTGCAGTTCCTAAGAAGGGAATATGCTTGATGCGTGCCAAGGACAGAAAGATGGGTGGCTGCAGCTGAGTGAATGAATGCCAGGAGGAATATGGGGGATTAAGACCTTGTATGCCTAGTGGGCCTTGACCAAAAAATATGAATTTTAGTCTAATTGTAATGGGAAACCATTGAAGGATTATATGCAGGGGAATGATGTTAATTCTTAGAAAAAGGGAAGGGGGGTAGAGAGGGCGGAGGGAGATCAGACCAGCTACTGTGTGAGAATAGACTGTAAGGGTGGAAGGAAGCAGAGAGGGAGACCAGTTAGGAGGCTGGTGCGGTAGCTCAGGTGAGAGCCAACAGTGGCTTGAACAAAAAAGCGATAATAATAAGGGTCTAAAATAGGCTGTAGTATATAGATTGCTCTTGCATTTCATTTGATTCTCACCATGTTCTGAGTTAGGTAGTGTAGGAATTCTTCTCTTAGGTATAAATTGAGTTGTCCAAGGTTTTAAAAATGAGTATTGATAGAGAGTAGGACTGTAAATTCCAAATGCATGGCATATAGGAACAGAATTTATTGTTGACATTATGTGAGCTTCTTTGGAATACTACCTTTTTTCTCAGCCTTTTTTGTTGTTGTTGTTTTAGTGTATTAAAGTAATAAAACTTAAGAGTTAAAACAGTAACACTGCGTAATGTGAAATGAAATGAAGGTAACTTGCAACCCAGAAAGGTTCTTAAAAGTCCAAGAAACTGAGTAAAGTGCTCTTTAGAAATATATAAAGCCAGGTGTACTTACCTATGTGTCACCTCTCAGTCATGATCACTGTAACACTGATTGAGGATTAAAATAAGGCAAAACTGAGAACCAGGGTAGAGGCAGGTACAGAAGCAGTTGGAAACCAGAGCTGGGAAGTTTGGAAGCCAGGATTGTCCAAAGCTAGGAAAGCAGGATCAAGGCTTGGGTGAGCAGTAGCCTGGCAGGTGCAGGAGCCTGCTGTGTACCCGCTGGTGAGGCAGCCCAGCTCAGGGCTGGCTGGCAGGAACTCCCTGACTGTGGTGGAAAGTGTGGACGCAAAGAGATGAAATCATCAGTTTACATGGTAATTGTAAAGATTGTAATGTTTGTATTATGAGCCATAAAACTAATACACTGCACAGTATAGGGATGCTAGGGCAGTTCAGTAAATGCAGTGGTTACCGTTAAGTAAACTGGTGCTCAGCAGTTGGCCCAGAAACTGCTGACATCTCCTGTTTATTTGGAATATATTGAAATCAATATGTCGATATTAATCGCTTTCTGAAATATGCTGCTTCTGTCAGATGCTTTCTTGGTCACTTCCCTCTCCCTCTAATATTTTAACAAGGACAAATCATTTATCGACAGTTTGATAGCATAGTTTTAACACTTTTAGCCTTCAGTAATGCATTTCATTTGTTCTAAGTTGCCTATGTTTTCACACTTTTAACAACTGCAATTGAGATGGATCTTAACAACTGGTAGAATCTTAGATTGGAGGAAAAACAGTACTCAGTGTCGGTGGTGTTTTACAGGTTTCCTCTGAGGAATGTTTACATGAAGACCGAGTTTAATTTTTTTTTAATCATACTTTTTCTACATCGACCTATCATGCTGTCAAATAAGTTGCAATTTAAATTGATAATACAAAAATGATGGGTCTTAAAATACAGTTTTAATCATAACCCCTAATCATGAGCTCAAGAATATTTCTCCTGGGTAAAACATTCTTAGAGGTTTCTAAAGAAATAACTTTCGGAAGAATCCATGTAATTTCCTGAATGCACAGTAATTCCCTGAAGTCTCTAAATTACTGTGTGTGCATGTGGTGGGGAGAGGGATGAGAGGGATGGTGGGTGGTAAAGCTTTGCTTAATAGTTGGCAGTCTTACCTTTGTGATAGTGAAGAGTGTGGTAGGTTTTATCATAGTCTCCTTAGGCTCTTGGGAAGATAGTTCATGGGAAGTGCAGAAATATTGTGTGTATGTATGAGTTTACTGTCTAATGGCTCACATGTCCATTCTATAAGATAGTGATGTGGTATTTTTCATTAGCAAAAAGTGCAAGTTATATAGGCTATAAACAAAAGATTAATATTTTCTGAAAACCTCATGCAAACTGACAGCAGTAGGGCCCTGGTGTTTACAGTACATTCAAATGATAGGCCAACTCACCAAAGTGGAAATAACACTGATAACTGTGGGAAAATGGTCAAACTGTGTAATCAGAAGAAATACAAATTAGATCTACAGTGAGGTTCCTCATTCATATCAGTAGGAATTTTTTTTTTTTTTTCAAGTATCCAAAGCAAGGGTAGGAACTCAAAATGTCATGATTGGTAGCATTATACCCTAATGTGCCCCCCACCTTCTTTAGGAAGCAATTTAGCATTGTACATGGAGCCGTGAAAGTGATCTAACCTTTTGGCTTAGTCATTCCACTTCCGAAGATCTTTGCTAAGGAGATAAAACCATTATTTTAAAAAACTATGTACATGAAGATTTTCCTCATAATATTTTAAGAATAGAACTTTGTAAGCACCAATCCCCAGCAATAGGGGATTGGCTAAGTCCAGTATAGGAATAACACTTGATGGGCCAGTGTGTATTCATTAAACAATAAATATGCAACAGTGGGGTGGAGAGCGCTTCTTAGTAACAAGAAGACATAAATTGTACACTAATTAGAGCTTTTTTTAACGTATAAGAAAAGCAACTAAAAGTAACGGTTGTGAATCATTGTGTGTTAATGATTGTGAATGGTTGTGTGTAACTTTTAAACAGAGCATCGTTTTGTCTCATGCAGATTTTTGTTCATGATATTTGTTAAAGGAATGAGCAAGTGACTTTTACCTTTCCCCACCTTTAGTGTGATCATCAGTACTGCTGATTAACCAGGTCTCCTTCAGTTGCAAGTTAAAAGAACATCACAGAGTTAAGCACTACTTGACCCAGGAGTTAAATGATCTCCTCAGTTCTGCTCTCCTCTGTTGATGTCTCCTGAAAAGCCTTTCCCCTCATGATAGCAAGGGGAGTGTCCAGCAGCTCAAGACTAGCTAAGGATCCTAGAGTACAGTTCTGCCTTTCTCTTTTCTTGGCAAGCCCCAGGACAGCTGTGATTGATTGGCCGTTCCTGGGTCCTGTGCCTACCTTTGAACCCCCTAGGATAGAGTAGGGAGAGTGCCAGCTTTTTTCTGGTCACTTGGGCTAAGTTTACTTTTTTTTTTTTTGCATGTTGTCATTTCTTTTATCCCAGCCTTCTTGACTTTTGTATTTAGATCTGTAGTAGCACATCTTGGTTTGGCGGCTGTGTGTGTGTGTGTGTGTGTGTGTGTGTGTGTGTTAAAGCTTGCTTCTCTTTGATTCTGGCACTTAATTTTCCTGGACTTCCATTGAAAATTGTTAAGTTTTACCATGCCATAGACACTGATAAATAAGACAGCTACTTTGCAAACATTTCTGCTTATTTTTTAGATTCAAATGTAGTCTATTTACTTTCTTTTTGGTATAGGTAAGTAGTCATGAATTCTTTCGGAAGCTATAGGTTAGAGGCAGCTGTGAAAGTCTCTGCCTGCCATTTTGTGTACAGCTGAAATAATTTATTTTCCCATTGTCTTAATTTTTCAAATATGTAGGAGAAAAAAACTTTAAAATAATTGTATGGGTCTTTTACATAAAAATGTTGAATAGAATATTTTCTCCAAAAGCAGCTTGATAAACTTCAAATTCAGTGAAGGAATTTTCATGAAGAACAAAGCAGTTGGTTTAGCTCTGTAAATTACTAGTGCTGGCAATGACATTAAAATGGATGGCTCAGATTCCTGTTAAAACGGGAAGTCCAAAATTACTGTTCGTGCCACATTCTTTCTGGGTGGGAAAAGGGGATTCTAGGTAGATACATTTGTGAAATGCTGGGTTAGACAGAATTCACTACTAGACTAATTAGTTTTTAATATATCAATGTGTGTATTCTTTGGATTCTCTAAGAGGCAGGGATATATTTGTATTTCACTTTGACCATCAAAGCCATCTTTCAAAAACAGATCAGTTATTATGTGGTTTGGGAAATAATTGCCTTAACCATTACTCTTTATCTGAATCTTGGTCCAGTTTCTTAAAAGATTGGTTAAATGGTTTGAGATGGACTTTGCTGAGGAAGTGTCATAGGGCTTTTATGTTTGTTTGTTTGTTTGAAACAACAACCGTACTATCCTGTGTGGTAGCTTGTGCTTGTTTTGTATTTCTGCCTAAATAGAAGACGCTATCCCACCTTGGTGCAAGGTGGGCTACAGGCAGACCCACCTTTTCGTGTAGGTATGGCCAAAATTTTTTTCTAGTAGCCCTATGATCTGCTCCAGAAAGTACTCTTATTGAAGCCCCAAATTAATCATGCAGCGTGGAATGAAGAAGTGAGTTTAGCTTTGGAAATAGAGGGCAAAGTTAAAAATCACTCTCATGGAAGTGTTCCTCTAGATTAGAACATTGAACTTTTATGTAGTCCTCTTAAATCTGCCATGATGAATAGCCCCCAGATAAACCACAGCCAATGAAATGAGTTCATTTGTTGAATGGAGTTAGAATTAGCCATTTGATTGTCTGAAGAACATTTGCCAAAAGCAACTCACTTCGTTTTGGCATATTTGATATATTGAGCTGGTATCTGACAGTAGTTGGCCACAGCATAACTTGCTTCTTGAGACTGTTCCTGGAATGTGCTAGTAATATCAGCTTTAAAAGAGGGTGACTGAATTTTTAATTGATAAATAGGAGGGGAGTCACATATATGATTCATCTAAAAATGGCATAGATTATTTAGGTGCAAGTTAAAGAAGTCTAAGACATAGCCATGGTTTTAGTCCACATGTATGGAGAGTTTCTACAATTTTGCTGTTTCCCAATAGAATTTTTATATTGTGCCTTTACTAAAATTGCCTTTTTGTCATTACTAAAAGCTCTTCTCAAGACTATTAATAAGTGGTTTCAATCAATGTGTAGCTATCTTTAAAATCATGTATTTTTCTACTCAACTAAATCACCACACCTTTTTCTCTTCTTCCTATACAGACTTAGCTTTGGAACCAAACCCTTCTGACCACCCAAGGGCAAGCACCATTTTTCCGAGCAAATCTCAAACAGATGGTAAGGCAATGCTTTTTTTTCCCTGAGAAAAAGAGTGAAAACTGTTTTTGTTTTGTGTATTATAGGAGGTATTTAGAAAAACTCTTACAGTGGTTTAAATGTTTCACTTTTTTATGTATTCACTTGTCTTATTTTAATATGTTGATGATACAGTTTCCTTTAGTTGTCAGTGTTTTAGGGAGGAGAACACTTAGACTATCTGTTTATACATTTTGCCACCTCTTTATCAACATAGTCAACTGGCCACATGATTTAGATGTGGTCTATTTCTCCATGCTACTTTGTCCTTTTCCCCTTGCTCCGAAGAGCACATATGTTAAAGACAAATGATAGGGTTTAGGTCACAGTTAGGTTTTCATTTGGTCAAATCAGAAAAATCAGTTGTTATATGTGGGAATTGAGCCTTGTGATTTTGGCCCTGTTTTACACAGTGTTCAACCAGACGAGCCTATCTCACATCCAGATTTATGCTACTCAGAACTTTTAAGCTATTCAAAACTTTCTCATCCTAATGTAGTGCTGTGCCAGGGTAATAAGAGCAACATGCCATATGGGGTTTTCCAGAAGATTATCCTCAGCATGTGAAACTCATATACATTTCCTGTGTCCTCCTTGTTTTAAGATGAGAATCAGAACCGTAGAATTTTTTGCACTCCTGCTTGCCTGCTTGTCTTCCTGAATGTTATGTTAAATCCTAGTTTATTTGCTAAAAAGCCATACGTGACCAAGTTTTTCAGTTGATTACGAGAGCAGGAATACAAGAAGTGAACATTCCATAATATTTAAAGTGATGCAGCACAATAAAAAACGGAGGTTTGGTTTTTTGTTGTTGTTGTTTTGCTTTTGGTTTTTTTCCGTTAGATCACTGGTTTTTATAAAAGGATATAACTCAGGAACAGCCAGATGGAAGAGATGCATAGGGCCAGGCATGGGGACAGGGCACAGAGCTTTGATGCCCTCTGCAAGGGTACTACATGCTCACCAACCTGGAAGCTCCTGGGGTTTCTAACTTGCATTTTTCTAGTGTGTGTACTTGAGCCACTCCTTTCTGGTTAGGATTGCTCTATTTCTCAGTTTCTTCCAGAGCCATGAGCTGCTCACATGTAGAGGGGCTCTGGAGACAGTAAAAGAAAAGCTGTCCCATGCCTGTCTCTCTCTTCAGCCTTAAGGAATCCGTGCCTGTGATGCCTGTCTGGAGTTAAAGGAGGCAATGTGAGCAAGAGTGTGGCCTAAGACCCTCTTCAGGCTTTTATTCTTCTGGCCTTTGTTGGAGCAAAACCGTTTTGTGTGCTGTAGATATGTTCATTTAGGTCAGCACACTCATTTTAAAATTTACGTTTAACATAGGTTACTTTCCAGTTGTGTATTTTTTCAGTAAGGTATTTGAGTAGGTTACCATTAAGTGGTTCAGGATGCTTCCAGAGATCCTGGTGCGTTCGGAGACGAGTGCCTGGCCAGAAACTGGTTCGTAGAGTTGTCATCTGTAGATTGTGGTAATTAAAGTAAGCTGTGTGTAAATGAAGACTTAGAAAATACTCCTGGCTAGTAGTTCAGCTATGCAGCAGGTACATTTTTTTATTAGCTAAGTTTCTCACCTGGCCTGATTTGCTTTGTCCTTTTCTTTTGTAAATGGGGAGTCTTTCATTTGTGCCTAATACAGAATATCTATTAGGTCAAAAAAGTGAAACTAAGTTTTTAGATTTTATTTATAGGACTCATCTTGCTGGGTGATTTAAATTATATATTTTGTTGGAAATTATTTTAAAAAATAGAATGGAATTCTATCTCATTGTGTTATTGGTAATCCATCAGATAATTAGTGACTACTTTTATTTTTCTATGGCATTTGTATCAGAATTCATCAGTTAATTTTTTTTATTCTTAGTGCGGGAAAAGAGGAGGAGCAACCATTTCAACCATGTAAGTAAACAGTTGAAAAGTTAAGAAATTAATAGTTTGAATTAAAAATATGTCTGCCATGATTCCTAAAAATATGATGGATCCAATACTGTTAGCATGGACCTCTTTTTTGTAGATTTTCTAAATCTCTATTTTCCTAATTATCAAATGGATTCAGGAAAGTCTTTGACTTAGTAGTGCCCATTTTTTAAGGGTTCTGACATTTACGTTAAATTTCACTAATACGGTTGTAGTATAAAGATCTGCCTTAAATTCTTTTGCCTTATTTTTTTGATCTTATTTTTTAACCAAAGTAATAAAAGTATAACAGG
Source organism: Balaenoptera physalus (assembly GCF_965194825.1). Taxonomy (NCBI): domain Eukaryota; kingdom Metazoa; phylum Chordata; class Mammalia; order Artiodactyla; family Balaenopteridae; genus Balaenoptera; species Balaenoptera physalus. The sequence continues at coordinate 109,634,189 of NC_138885.1, read as the reverse complement.
TAAGTTAATTTTTAGCACTGTCCATTGACTTCTTGTCATAGCAGGTGAAAGCTGAGCTTCTTCGCTCCACCATGACGTTATTTCCCTCCCTGTGTTCCCTCAACATGTATCAGTTTTTATTAAATCAGAATCAATGTTTACATTACTACGACTCTGCAAATATTGTGCATTGCTGAGCCATATAGTTCTCTGACTGTGCCCCCTCCTTGTACACCCTTCATTCTTTTTCTTAAATATTAATGAAATTGGAGCACTTCTGCACTTCTCTAGGATAACCCAATCCCCCTTTTCCTAGCCAACGTGATCTCACACAGCCAAATGCAGTAAGTAGCTCCCTGCCCGGTCTCCCTGCTTTCACATTCTTCATTTTTTCTGTGGAATTAATTTCCTGACTATATTCACTTGCCTGTTTTCTAACAGTTATTTTTTTCCCCAAATGTTTTAACATTTGTCACATGCCTATGAAAACTATTTTCCGTCTACTAAGCCACATCTCTTCCATTTTTTTCTTGGAGACACTTTGCCCCAATCTTTTGTCTTCCTACTCCCATATAGACTAGTGTTCCCCTAGGCCTGCTCTATGCCTCTTTTCCTGGGATATCTGTGTGAAGTCATCTGGGATCTCACATAACTCTGCTCTCTTATGTTGGATCCCCTATGTCCTAGATTCTGTTTCCCTCTTGTCTTGTTATACTTCCTTGTTTTACTGGAGCACATTTTCCTGGGAAAAGGGCACATGGGCAGAAAGTTTAGAGAGATCTAGCCTCTCTGAAACTCCTTCTATTTGATAAAGTATAGAATTCTCAGTTGAAACTAATTTTTGCCGTTCTAAAGACATTTCCCTCTCATCTTCTCATTTACACTGTTGCTCTTAAACCTGTTGACATTGTATGGTACATTGTACATTACCGATTTTAGTCATTTTCCCCCATCCCTTCCTTCTCGGGAACCTTTTAGTACCTTCCCTCTCCCTGGGATTTTGAAATTTCATAATTTGGTTTGGTATAGACCTTTTTTGTGTGTTTCTTTGATATTCTGTTTTTTTCTTCCAGGTTCCTATTATTCAGATGTTGGAAGTCTTAGACTTACCAGATCGCTAACTTTTTTCCCCTCCTGCTTTGCATTTTGTCTTTTTGTCCTGCTTCCTGGAGATTTCCTTGACTGTGCTCTAATCCTTCTATTGAATATATTGTTTTGTCTACCTTATTTTCAATTTATAGAGTTCTCTTATATCCTGTCATTCTTTTTTTCACTGATGCAATTTCAAGTTTTCATTTGCTCCTGAGTTTTTATCACTCCCATCAATTCCTTCTTCCCGTTTTGTTTTGTTTTTTTTTAAAGCGTCCTTATATTTTATTTTATTTATTTATTTTTTGGCTGCATTGGGTCTTGGTTTCTGCACGTGGGCTTTCTCTGGTTGCGGTGAGCTGGGCCTACTCTTTGCTGGGTGCGTGGGCTTCTCATTGCAGTGGCTTCTCTTGTTGCGGAGCACAGGCTCTAGGGCGTGCGGGCTTCAGTAGTTGCGGCTCATGGGCTCTAGAGCGCAGGCTCAGTAGTTGTGGCGCATGGGCTCAGTTGCTCTGTGGTATGTGGGATCTTTCTGGGCCAGGGCTCGAACCCGTGTCCCCTGCATTGGCAGGCGGATTCTTAACCACTGCGCCACCAGGGAAGTCCCATTCCTTCTTCCTGTTTTGATCTCTTACTTGTTGGGGGCTTCCCTCAAACGTGTGATGGTCCTTGGCTGTCTGTTAAGATCTAATTGGAAGCATCACTTGGACAACTCGTTAACTGATGGGCCTCACTGCAAGGATTTGGGGACCACGCCTCTGAACTCTGAGCCTGCCTTGGGTTCTGTAAGACAAACTGGTTTTCTTGTTCCTGTCCTAGTCAGCCTCTGTAGGTACCAAGGTTGTGCTTCCTCTGTTCTGCCATGTCAGTTACCACTCCTTTATCTAGTCTTTTCACCTTTCAAACATTAAAAATCATCTGCTGTTTATCCTGTCTTATGTATAGCTTTTTTAAAAAATGCCTTTAATTCTAATGAGATGATATCTGAAAGAAGGGGGAGAGGAAATAGATTTGTGGTCAGTCTACTCAAACTTAGATTTATTCTTTGAATATAGGTTCTGAGTTTGAAGTTTAATGCAATATAATTAACGATATTAATTCAGACAATATTTTTGATTATACCTATAATTAGAATATTATACTTTTCTACTAAGGCCTTGAGTATGAATTCTATTCAAACCACTCACCCTACCATATTGTCCATTAATGTGCAACATAGATGGAGTATTACAGACTTTTCAGTGAAAGTCATTGATTCTTAATAAACGTATCCAAAACTTGTGAAAAGGGGGAAGAAAAAAGTGAACTTCAGCTTTATTCTCTCTCTCTTTTTTTTTTTTTTTCATTTATATACTTTTATTTGGGAATGTTTAAATCAATACAGAGAAAACGAAATTTCAGAGACAATGAATATCATTAGTTTGGATATCATTACTTTATTATAAAAGAAACACGGAAATTATTTACAGGATGAAAGATTTCAGAACTTCAGTGGCAGCTTCACGTGATGCCATTGGGGGAACGGGCAGCTTCACGTGATGCCATTTCAATAGTGACTTATTTTAGTCGACATATTTTCCAAGAATGTCACCATCTCTAAATAAGAAATAATCCTTGTCATCTAGAACTACTTTGGTGCCTCCATATTCTGGGAGAAGAACTTTATCTCCAACTTTCACACTAACTGGTTGAATCTCTCCACCCTTTCCTTTAGAGCCTGATCCAACAGCTACTACCATTGCTTGCAATACTTTTCCTTGCGATTTTTCTGGAAGCATAATGCCTCCTTTGGTTACAACTTCGGGTGCACTTCTTTCAACTAATACTCGGTCAAAGAGGGGAAGAAACTTTCTAAATGCCTGTCCTGCCATGACTCGGGTTGCCGCACTTCGTACTCTCGCTCTCTCCAGCTTTATTCTTTTAATGGGTTAAAATCAGAGGCAGTAGGCACAATGGGAAGAGTCATTGGGTGGGGGCAGGATTTCAACAGGTACTTGACCTTTAATGATAAGCTTTGAGGGTTGTTACTTACTAGCCTCCTAGGTATGATTATTTTCTAGTCTTCACCATTAAACCTGCAGTCTACTAAGCAACCTTTCCCCTTATAAAGATTGTAAAAGTCCATGTATTTTGTCCTTAGTGCTGAATGAAGATAAATACTCTTCTTCAGTGACCAATTGAAATAATACCTATGAACATTAAACTGTCAGTAGTGTTTTTTGCTACTTGTTTTTTTTTTTTTTTGTATTTGCATTTTATACCCTTATGTGTGTCAGTGCAGTTTATTGAGGTTGTGAGCCAGCAATGGTAAAGCTTTAATCATAAGGGACAGTTATCTTAAATTTTCAAGCAAGATGAGAGGAAAGTAATCTGCTGGCAGCTAACATATCTAGGCTTTGCTCAGAGGCTTCAATTCTGCCATCCTTTAGTGAACACTAGATGCTGGAAAGTTTGAATAGTTTCAGGAGTAGGCCTGTGGAAGTGTTTCTTTTGTAGGATCGAGCCAGTAGACTGTAAGTTGCTGATACAACTTAAATGAGCCCCCATAGGATTATAGAGCACATCTAATTAAAAATTTTAAATGTTTTAGCAGTAATATTTCCAAAGACAAATCAATATACATTCATAATAGAAAAAAAAGTTTTTAATAGAGGAAAACAGGATAAATAGCACCCAAAGCTCTACCAACTAGTCTATATTTTGGTACATTTCCTTACTATTTTTATTCCCCTCATATATATAGATTTTTGGTCAGAATTGACTTTTATTACGTGTAGTGTATGTCATATTATACCCTAATAGTAGTGACCTTAAAAGATAACCTGCTTCGTTTAGAATCAAAGTATTTGAATGAGTGAATTTTCATTTTTCATGCTGTATCTGTTTTTTGAGATTCTAAAATTACACATTAACCAAATAGCTTAAGGACCATATCAGAGTTTTAGTTTAAAACATTTCTAGCTTGAAGGAGAAATTAGTCTTCCAAATAGTGATACTGTTTCAAATATGTTACATCTAGAACTTTTTGTTAATAAGGAATAAGTGGCTTTGCATAAAGCATCTGAAACAAGCAAAATGGTGTTTTATATATGCCATTTGGATATTTCTGATTATTGGATACTGGCAATTTTTATTTAAATGCTCTGTATTTTAAAAAGCATCAACTAGATTTTCTCCCTGCCTCACCTTTCATGTATTTGTGGAGGACATTGATGGGAGAGTGTGACAGCATGGTGAAAACTATTTTATATTAATAGGAGGAAGGAAGGCTCATCTGAATTAGTAAACAAACAAAAACCAAAACCAAAACCCAGCTTTAAAATTGTTCGTATTCTGTGGTATTAAAGAATGCTACTCTTCCTTCCAGTGGCTTTCAGTGATTGGGATTTGGTTATTGGCCTTACTTTAAGGAACAGAGTTGTCCTAACATAGTTTAGGCCATTTTAGTATTTGACTATTGCCGTGTTCATGGGCTCTTCACAAATAAATGGATACTTCTAAAGTGTTTTAAAGATAGTTCATTCTCTAGAGGGTCTCAAAAAGTTCTTTGTCACCTATCCAACACCACTGTAGATAAATTCTCACGAATTTGTATCTTTAGTAAGATTTACCTCCAGTTGTAACTGATCTTAAATAATTTCTCAAACACTTGTCGAATCCTAATTTGTCCCAGATTCTGTGCTCAGTAGCTGGAGGTAGGAGAAGAATCTTCCTAACCTGGAGAATCTTGTTTACTTAAGAGGGTGGTACTATGCAAGCAGCTGAGACCATGGAACAGTTGGTAAATTAGATGTGTGAGTGTGCAGAAAGTGAGAAGTTTTGTGGTGTGCCTGCTGGCAAAGGGATCCTAGAGGCAGATGGGGTCAAGCTTGCTGGGACAGGAGGAAGAAAAAGGCATTGCAGGCAGAGAGCAGCATGGGTGAGGCAGGAGTGTCAAATAACACGTAGAACAGAATTAGTACAATTTTGAAATGAATGGCAAGTATTCTCTGAGGTTCTCACTTGAGTAATGTACTGGCAGTCTTACTTAAACATGAAGTGAGAAGTTAAATTCTCAGAGTTGTTTTATCCGTTTTTTTTGGATGCGAGAGAATCTTTAAGCAGTACCTTTTTGTCCTCCAGATAAGGAAATTGAGGCCCAGAGAGACTTATGGCCCCCAGCTTTTTAGTGATAGAGCAGCCCTGGCATGCCCAGCCTCTGATTGGAAAACGTTTGTTTCGTCACACTGTCTCCTGAACTAATACATTTATTATTGGTGTTCATTTACTGCAGTGAAATGCTCCTACATCGGTATTACATAAAGCATTACGTTTTATTGTAGTAACTGAATAGAAATAGGAAATCTCAGCTGCATTTCATTGCTTAAGGAAAAAACCCTGAAATCTTATTCTAAACTTTTTACATTATTATAAAGGTAATTTATAATAGGTGCTTGCCAGGTTTGATTATAGGTACTATATCAAGGCAGCATTTTATAACCCATTTCTCAAAGCTCGTCTGTGGAAGTCAGAGTATAGAGGTTTCCCATAGAGCTGCACATGATATCACACTCAGGCAGTTCATGGAGTGTAAGAAAAATCTTAATGCTTTATCGTTTGACATTTTAACCGAGGAAAAACACACACTTGATAGGTTTAACTTACTGTGACATTTTCTTCTATTTCCCTTCCCCTTCAGGTATCTCCAGGGCAGCTTACTAAAAAGTATAGCTCATGCTCAACAATATTTCTAGATGACAGCACGGTCAGCCAGCCTAATCTTAGAACCACAGTAAAATGGTGAGTACAAGTAGGTTGCCAAGGGCTGAGTGACAGACCCCCTTATCGCTAAAAGCATCCTAGACATACATAAGTTCATTCATTTGAATTGTCCTTTTCAGTGATCAGGTTAAAAAACTGGTGTCAACTATAGATTGATTTCAAGGACCTAAATATGAATTTTCAGTTTCCATTTTAATCTTAGAGCGCATGATAGAAGGGAAAGCCAGTTAGCAAATAAGAAATCCCAGAAAAAGTATAAATCTTTATTTGACGCGTTTCTGTTGCTAAGCCATTGTTGAACACAGTGAGAAAGAGAGGTGCTTTTGATTGGCTGTTTCTAGAGACAATTATTACTGTATGAGTTGTAGTCCTCAAACAACGTGCACTACTTTGGAAGCTGCTCTTAGAAGAAGGAACAGCTTGTCCCCTGCTGGCACCAAAGCGAATCTGCATTTAAATTTAATTGGAGTTTGTCAGATTTATCCCACTGTGCTTTTTTTTTTTTCCTGCACTCTTTCTGTATGAAATTTTACTTCTCCTTCCTGTCCCCCAAAGAGGGGGAGAATATATCAAACCAGTCTTAAGAAATACACACTCAAGCTTAATTTCTTTGTAGATGAAATTTGTTCAACTGAGGTTTTAACTTAATAGACACATTTAAGTTTTGTTTATATATATATATCTCCAACACACTGTATCAATCACAGCAGAGAACAATAAAAGAGGTGAGGTTTCGGAAACATGGCTGTGGTCAGGCTTATACTTAAGGAGACACGAACAGTGTCATGATGATGGAAACCATTCTTTAATTTCTGGGAGCACCTCATAGTCCACAATTGGAGATGCACTTTCAAAACACCCTAATGATGAACCTTTCAAGCTTATTTAAGAGAAAAAAACCAAACGGGATGCAGAGCTTCTTGCCTCCTCCCTCGCGGTTGTCCACGAAACATTAACATCTCCTTAGGATATGAATGTTGATTTTCCAGAACACAGTTTGGGAAATGCTATTTGAAAATATTAATGTCCTTATCCTTAATTTTATTTGTTGTCTTAATTTTATAAGCTAATTGTATTTTTAATTGGTTTTTAATGTGCCAGCTTTTTTTTTAGCTATTTAAATTATCAGTAACTTCTACTTTAATTAAAGACAGCAAGTTCACAGTCATAATAATGTAACTTTCCTCTTGTGCTTACAATAATAGTTGCAGTCAAGTCATGTTTCAGCAAAAATTGAGCCCCATCTCTAAAGTCCTGAGTTTGGGCACTTATCACATAATCACTGAATGTTTTTATTCAGCCAAGACACTGAATCTGTGGGTACAAAAACCACTCTACTTTGGCTAGAGTCGCAGCTTCTTTTGAATTCAAAAGAGTCTGATGTCCAGTATATAATTCAAAAGTACTTTGAAAGTAAACCTTGCTCAGGGACTTCCCTGGTGGTGTAGTGGTTTAAGAATCTGCCTGCCAACGCAGGGGACACAGGTTCGAGCCCTGGTCTGGGAAGATCCCACATGCCGCAGAGCAATTAAACCCGTGCGCCACAACTACTGAGCCTGTGCCATAGAGCCCGCGAGCCACAACTACTGAGCCCGTGTGCCACAACTACTGAAGCCCACGCACCTAGAGCCCGTGCCGTGCAACAAGAGAAGCCACCACAGTGAGAAGGCCGCGCACCACGACAAAGAGCAGCCCCCGCTCTTGGCAACTAGAGAAAGCCCGCGCGCAGTAACAAAGACCCCATGCAGCCCAAATTAAGTAAAATTAAATAAAATTAAAAAAAAAAAAAAAAGATTAACCTTGCTCAGACAAGAAGGTTTCATCCTTTTTTTTCCCGACCTAGTCTAATTTTTGGAAGTACAGTAAATTTTAATTTGCTCTCATGAAGTTTTAGAAATGATCATTCATCACATTCATTATTGGTGAAATAAAGGTTTACTGAGAAAATTAATAGGGCCAATTGGCTTTTAGGAATGATTTTGAAAATGTTTATCATGGGGTTACTTTTCAGTGGGGTAGTTGTTCTCAGTGGGGTAGGTGAGCCTTATTAGAATCACTTATGCAACTTTTCAAGATATATGTTTCTGGATGCACAAAGTCCACCCGCCTGCCCCCGCCTCCAAGACACAGTGTCTGTGTGTCTGTCTGTCTGTCTGTCTCTCTCTCACCCACGCACACACACCTGTTGACAAGATGGGGAATGATGTGAAGCATGATTATATGGACAAAAGCATCCCGAGTGATTCTCCGATCTTAACCCTAACTCATTCATCCCTAAACTTTGCTGCACGCTGCAGTCATCTGGGGCTCTTTAAAAACAGTCCTGATGCCCAAGTCATACCCAGTGCCGGTTAAATCAGAACATCTTGAAGCAGAAGCCAGGCAGTTTTTAAAGCTTCTCAGATGATCCCAGTGTGCAGCTGAGCTTGGGAGCCACTATTTGGTTAGAGGGCAGGAGAAAGAGAACTGCTTCTGATAATTAGTGGGACCTTAGGTAAGTCAGTTTTAAGCCTTGGTTCCCTTATCTGTAAAATGGGTTGTTTAATTAAATGTCATCTACGGTTCAGTGGTCCTTTCCATCATAAAACTTCTAATGCTGTGATTTTAAAATCAATTTGAAGATGAAACTTTGAAGCACTATAGAAGTATCCATCTTTGATGCTAACGGTGTTACAGGCCTTTATACAAGTGCTAAGATTCTATAGACCTATTCTAAAATTCAGATTTGCCTTCCCTCAATTATTTTGAGTTTCATTTTAGACACTGAGAACAAAGGGGAGCATATAACTTAACCAGAGAACCCCTTTGTTGCCTAATATACAACATCTGTGAATAACTTAGGAATATAGTAACTTAAAAAAGACTACCTAAGGACTTGTATCTATCTGTTCGTTAATACTTTATTTAAAATAATTTGGAAATACCTGTCATTAATAGGATACTGTGTAGTATTATGCTGTCTTATTAGCACTGCTTATTTCAGGATAGCTAGACCTATCATCAGTTTTGTGGCTATAAAATTTTGCTATTAAATTTTCTAATAATTATGTAAAAGTGATTTGAAATCATTTTGGTATAGAGCACTTTTATTATTTACTTTTAGGGAAATAATGGAAAACGGATGGGTAGGTGGATAGCGAACTAAATCAACTGAAATGCAGGGGCTAACAAAAAAACCACACACACACACACACACCCCCACACACAAACTACTATATGGCTTAAATTTAAGCATGTGTATATATAGATATAACTTGTACAGGACAGAAGGTTTTGTGGGTAGAAGGACAAATGACAGGGGACATATGTAATAATTTATATATTATAATAATCAACCAAAACATGCCTTCTAACAGCATATCTAGCATTTTGGGTCTCCTAATTTTGCTAAAAGCTGAAGAACCTAAAACAAGGGGGAAAGCACCCATGTGGTACTGTTCTGAATTCGAGGATTTCGGGGCCACTGGGCCTCTGGAAGGTCTTCCCTCCTTGCTAACCCCTTTTTAAAAATGTCTTCAGGCCTGATATGATAAAAATCAGTGATGACAATGTATTTTTTTTCCTCCACAGTATGACTTTAGCAATATATTACCACATCAAGAACAGGTGAGCTCTTTTGAAACCTATCTTGTTATTCCAGCTAATTAATTTACAAGGTATCAAGTTTAGTGTTAGGTAATAACTATAGATGTTACTGGCATAAGCTTTTATTATTAGAGTGCTTTTATTACAATATAGAAGTGAATCATTTATTTTTCTCTTAGGACCCTTAATTCTTAGGTTACTGAGCATCCCAAAGAGTATTTGTTTATATGGGTTATATTGATAATTTACTGTATTAGAAATTGAAATTGAGAATTTAAAAAATTAAATTCATTGTATATTAAAACAGGGTGTGCCTTAGCACTACTGAAATTTTGAGCTAGATAATGCTTTGTTGTGGGGTGTCGTCCTGTGTGTTATAGGATATATAGCAGCACCCTTGGCCTCTACTCACTAGATGCCAGTAGCACCTTCTTCCCTCCACATTACGACAACCAAAACTGTCTCCAGCCATGGCCAGAAGTCCCCTGGGGGACGAAATCACCCCTGATTGGGAACCCCAGTGTTCAACATAAATCATTTTTTTTAATGAAAAATAACTATTTTCCACAACAAAAAATATTGAGAGAAAAGTATCTCCTCAATAGAAGACAGCTGATTCTCATATCTATTCTGTCTTCAGTCATTTGTTTTGAAGAAACAATATGAAGAAGATCCAGCCGCTTGCAGATATATAGTTGGAAAAAGATGTATTTTTAAAGCCTTCAGATAATTTGGTATATTCTTTGATACTGTACCAAAAGTCTGCATGTGCTAGTTTCTTAAATTAGTTAAAATGGAATTCTAAATCATATCAATGAACTTGTAATAAATACTATGTTAAATTAATACCCATTGATCTGTCATGCATACTGAGTAGATCTTTTTACCTGTACCTGACTTTATAATATTATACATTGGTCATTTGGAAAGTATTGGTTCACATTTCTTTAGACAGTGTCAAAAACTCACTTTTGTTAGTATCACCACCAGTCTTACCAGAAAAGTCTTTTAAGTGTTGAGAAGTTGTCAAGTTCACAATCGAAGGTAGAAGTTTTCCAAAACTCCTGATATTTTTAGCTTGATGGCTTGAATTTTATCATTGGCAACAAATAACTTTAGAGTTATTTTCCTTGAAGTGACAGGCTCACTTTGTTCATTTTTGAAAGAATGACTGTGTCAGTTGTACATTCAAATAACGATGGTGTTCGATGAAAAAAGTGTTTCAAATAAAGATGGTGTTCTATGAAAAAAATGACTTACCGCCAAGTCACAAGTGCTTTTCCTTAACACAGCCATATTTCAGTATGTAAAAGTGCTTAATGCATACTTTCCACTTATTCAGAATATTAAAAAGAAGGACCAAGGTTTAAGAACACTATTAATTTTTACTCTTTTATCAAGGATGTTCTTCAAGCAGATTTTTTAACTGCAAGTGGCAGTGAATAATTGAATGACTTCTAATTCAGTTTGGTACCACTGCCTTGATTCATGCTCAGAAACCAGCAGTTTTACCCACTTTTGCTTTTATACATCCATAGCAAATGTCACACAATGTGAAGGGCAGGTAGTGTCTTAGTATTCTTATAAAAGCAGTTTTGACCTCTTGGGCCTCCTGAAGGAGGGGATAGGGGAGAATCCCAGAGGCCTGCAGACCACATTTAGAGAACCGCTGTTCAAATGAGCGCAGTGTATTAGTGTGGTGAAATTTTAAATTAAAAAGCCTGGTTTCTTTTAAAATAAAAAGACAATTACATTTTTAACTCAAACTATTTAAAAGAGACAAGAAGAAATACACAATAAGGATATAAAGAACTAAAGAGAAAAAAACGGGAAAAAACCATGAATCTCATATTCACATTGATTGAAGTGAGAAGAATTTATTGCCCACCACCACTGCTTCATAAAATGTTCTTGCATATTCCAGTGTGAGGTTAGAGGGGTGAAAATATATTGGTTTACTAGCATTGCCTGTTAGGGAGGGTCAGTGCTTATAGAGGCAACTCTGGCTGGTTGTTGTAGAAAAGGTTTCACAGAACTTGATGTGCTGAGTAAAAATAGGTCAGGAAACCTTTCTAAGGGTGGAATCCAGGAGAAGAATTTATAAAACTGTTTGCTTCGTTGAAGGTTAAGCTTCCTCTACCCCTCTCTCTACTCCTAGCCGATATTTTACTAAGATAGTAAGTCCTGAATTAATTTTTTAAATGCACATTCTTATTTTATAGAGTTGCAGATAGATCCTTGGATATTTTTGATGAGAGATTACATCCACTCACAGTAAGTGTCAGTTTTATTGAAGTGGTATTTTTCTCTTATACAGTTGTGTTTATTTCATGCTGATTTGCTTTGAAATTAATTACTAGAAGAAAATTACTTCCTCCAGCTCGAAGTCAAATTCATCTTCCTTTAAGTCTTCTTCCCCACGCCATGTTGTGTCTAGTCATTTTCCCGAAGGCGTGTTGTATAAGGGGTTGATGGATATGAACCGAGTTGCACTTTGTGTGAATAGTGAGCAGGTAAGTAAACATACCCAAGTAACAGAAAATGTATCTTTTTAAAGGATGATGTTCCATAGCATCAAACAATATAAATATTTGTAAATAAACCTAATATGATAAGGCCTCTAAGAAGAAAATTAGAAAACTGTTTACATTTTAAACGAATTAAAATGACAAAGTTTTAAAATTCACTTCTCCGGGTGCTCTGTGGCCACACGTGGCTGGCGACTGCTGTACAGGACAGCACATTCTTAGAGCCTTATGGTTACAGGACACTGGAAATGTGTTTTCAAAGTTGACTACAGAAAAGTATGACATATGGTGATCAGCAAGACTTTTGAGCCTAAAAGTATTGGGTTGGCCAAAAAGTTTGTTTGGTTAGTGAATATATTGTTCAATAAAATGCTTGGTGAAAATGAAAACTGTGTCTTTTATTTTTACTTAAAACCAAATGAACTTTTTGGCCAACCCAATAGTTTACATTTGGTTAGAATTCTGTGGGGAGGAACGTGGAAATACATAAATTTTCTGCGGTTGTGCCTGTATTTTTCTTTAATGAATGGTGGTGAGTACTGGATCACTGTGGTATTTTAGGATCCCATTGTTTAGATTTAAAAGACTACAAGACATGTCACCCAATCAGAATTATTTTAAGGGGCACGTGGGCCCAAGTGTGAAGACTGCTATCTTAAGGGTACTTTTAAGTATTTTTCTTCCGTGGATACTTAAATTGCATTTTTTCTCCCTTCAGCGAGAAAAGATTCCAGAGGAATACTTCGAGCATGATCCTGAACACAAATTCATTTACGGATTTGTTCATACTCTTTCTAGTGCCGCACAGCTAACTGCTGAAGGTGCAGTAGTAACTTTGGTAAGATATTTTTTCTTTCATAAAGCATCTGTAGAAATTTCTGTCTTGTACACATGGTATGGTCCTGTTTTTCCCAAATGAAAGTAGGTTCCTGAAACGATCATTAGAACTTTATTAAGAGAAACCTATCAAAAGAAAGTAAAGTATACACATTTGAGCTTTAATCATCATTATGATTTAAAACGTTGCCATTGCTTTTCTCATCACAAAACAATTGCTATTAAAGGCAGCAGGAGAGATTTCTGGTTTCTCCTTCCACACCTGAGGGGACACACGCACGCACAGTGCACACACGCACACACAGACGACGCGTGTGGTGGTGGTGGGGCGGGGCAATCACTGAGCGCTCTGGTCCACAGGCAGAAACAGGTTCCGGGCAGTTTGAAGCTGAGTCCCAGACTGCACTGCCTAGGCAGTTCTGATGTGTGTCCTGACTGAGAACTACTGCCCTCAGTTCTCTGTTCCTTGGATAATGGATAATGGTGTTAACCATCCCTGCTGTCCTCTTATTGCCTGCATGTGAAGTTGCCCAGGACTAGGGTGCCAGTAGGACTTCAGAAGGCTTTACTCTAGTTAGCCTGCTAAGCTACAGCTGTGTAAGGACCTTTTTGTCATCCATTCCTAATTCCTATGGTAAGATTTTATCATTTGAATAATAAATCATATTCAAGTGAGAGGTAGTTGGGATTGTTTTACTCCTCCCTATAGCAAACCTGTAGGGGGGAAAGTCAGCTGCGTGGTCTGCAGGGAAGGAATACTTAGGCCACTCACTGCCTGCTCCTATCAAGGCAGAATTTAGGACAGGAGGCTTGTCCTTTTGAAAAGAGACCCCTCAGTGGGTACTGGATCAGACACAGGCCTTTTCTTGGCGCTACAGGCCACTTGGAGTGCTTAGCACATGCTTGAGAGAGGCAGGAATGGTGCTTGCATATGGAGAGCTAGGAAATGCAGGAAGGAGAGTATTTGGGTTGGAAGAGGGGCATTTCTTTGTAGCCAAGTTAAGCTTGATGTACCTGCGAGACAGCAGAATGGCAGTGTCTAGTAATCATTTGAATATATGGGATTGGAGCATGAATCTGAGCTAGAGGGAGGGAATTAAGTGTAGCTGTTCAAATGCAGAGAAAGTATGTAAAATAAAAAGTGGGTAGAAGATAGATCCTACTAGAGACTGTCAGCACTTAAGGGACAGATCCCCAGAGGAGTGGCTACAGTGGTAGGAAACCCAGCAGAGAACCCTAAGAGACACCAGGAGAGGTTCAAGAAGGAGAGTATGGTCCAAACGCTAAATGCTACCAAGAAGTTGCTCATGTCATAAATACCATGTCACTGAATACCTACTCTGTGTCACTTTTCTACATGTGGGGGGTGGAGGAGAGAACAAGTTGGATAAATAAAGTTCTCGCCTTTATGGAGCAAGTGTGGAAGACGTAAATTTTTTTTTTTTTTTTTTTTTATCGGAGTACAGTTGATTTACAGTGTTGTGTTAGTTTCAGGTGTATAGCAAAGTATAAGTGTTTTTTTTTAATGAGTGTTTTTTAAAAGATGACTATTTCAAGTGGTGGTAAAAACCATGAAGAGAAAGCAAGGTAAAGGGATAAAGTGATTAGAGGGGCTTACTAGAAAGCTCAGGAAGAGCCTCTTTAAAGAGGTAATGTTTGAACCCAGGACCTGGCTGAACTGAGGAAGATCAGGTACGCTGGCATTACGGGCAGAGGGGACAAGTGCAAGGCTCTGAGACAGGAACTTGTTCTGTGTGTTCAAGGAAAAGCAAGGTGGCCATTGTGATCCGAGCAGGGAATGAGGGAAAGAGCATAGGTGATGAGGTCACGGAAGGACAAGGCCGTACCGCACAGGGCCTCGTAACTTGCAGGCCACGGGAAGAAGGTATTTGTTTGATGGGAAGCCTCTGGCAGATCTGGAGCAGGCGCATAAAGTACTCTTAATTTAAGAGGCTCTCCTGGCTGCTTTGGGGAGAACAGACTGTAGTCTGTTGGGAGGCAGAGAAGTTAGGCAGTGGCAGCGATACAAGTCAGAAGTGACAGACAGAAAAGCGGTCAGGGTACCAGTGAAGGTAGAGATAACAAGAAGTCCTAACAGATTGGAGCAGGATACACTCAAGTGCAGGTTTTTGGTCTCAGCGACTGGGCGTGTGGCAGTGCTCTTTCATTTATGAGGGAAGGCCTGGGGAGTGGAGCTCTGGGACGAAGAGCTCTGGGTTGTTTGTGTGAAGGCACCGGTGACCACGGCAAGAGTAGTCTCTGTAGAGTGGTAGCAGCAGGAGGCTGACTGAAGTGGGTTAAGGAGAGGATGGGAGATGAGGAGCTGGCCTCAGGCCTGAGGACGCCGTCTAGGGGCAGTGGGGGACAGGCTGGGGACATGGAAGCATTCACACTGGAGGAAGCCTCTGACAGGGAGAAGTTGTTCAAAAGGAGACTAACTGTGGGCACAGTGCTCTGCAGAAGTGAGGTGGGATCAACTTCATTCATAGGAGAGTTAGCTTCAGTGAAAAGAAAGAAATCTCGCTTCCTCCGAGACAGGAGGGCAAGTGGGATAAATGAATATCAGCACGTGTACCAAGTTTGCCAGTACAAAGGTGAGAGGAAGTTGAGAGATTGCCAGTGTCGTTTCAGTGCCTCTGATGAGTCCCATAAAGTAGAGAGTTGAACCTTGCGGGGAGAGTCGTTCTTAGGGTACTAGAGAGTGCTGAGTTCTTTGGGGAATGGGAGCCGAATTTCACTAAGAACATATAATCTCAATACCCGTGTTTGAAAACACAGTAGAGTTTGGAGGGCATGGGCGAATCTGAGCTGTCAATCTGATAACCCTTCAGAGAGTAAACAGACTCTTTCAAACTGGACATTTTTCTTTTTGTCAAATGGCATATACACTCTTCTACAGAGGTAACAACAAATCACAGCTTACCTCTCTAATCTTTGCTCAGCTGTTAACTCCATCCAGTTCTTTGTAGGGTAGACATTTGATACATGTAAAAGAAACCGTGAAATCATCTCACAAACCGGCAGGTTTAGAGGAGCCCCAGGGATACAGACACAGGCAGGTCTTCCCACCTTAAAACCAAAAGAATTGACTAAGCTGCAGATTATGTAAGACAGAAATGAATAATGAAATGATAATGGAGATGTGAAAAATTGGGGCTATGAAAAGGACTACCCTTTGTATGCATGTGTGTTCCTTCAAAAGGCACTAAAATATGGGAATACTTGACAGTTGTAAAGCCCCTTTGTACTGCCTGTCCTGCTGTGCCACGCAGCAGCCACTGGGAGGCTCTCTTGACCACCAGTTTTTATCTTCAAGTTCATGCCACAAAAGGACTGGTGACTGACTCTGAAGAGAAGGTAAAGATGTGCTCAGTCTTACCAGAATTTTACACACTCAAGCGTTATGTAAAATCGCCATGCAACCACCACCAGTCTTGTAGTTAACATTGCACGTGATAGGCACTCAAGCATTTACTGAACAGTTGAAGTCGACACTGGGCTGTATGTGCTGCCCTTGACAAGTGGGAAGGTAATAATACAATGCGTGTCTTTAGAATGCCCTTTGCTGAGATGTCCTTTCATTCCTGTGACCAAAATTGGGTTGGAAATTCACACGGGCAGAGTAGAAATATCAGACTCACAGAAATATCTGACTTACAACTGTGACCTGGCCTCTGGCCTTGGCTTGGCTGAGCAAAGTCTTTGTAGAACCTAGGAATAAAAGGGGTGTCAAAAAGAGATGAAATCTGTCATTCCTAACAATTCTTATCACAGCACTTAAACTGAACGAAAATCAAAGATCAGTGCTCTACTTTTGCAGGTTTACTTAGAAAGGCTTTTAACTTATGCTGAGATCGACATTTGCCCCACTAACTGGAAAAGAATTGTTTTGGGAGCCATTCTTCTTGCCTCCGAGTTTTGGGACGATCGGGCTGTATGGAATGTGGACGACTGCCAGATCCTCAAGGACGTTACAGTTGAGGACATGTGAGTTTGTAAGGTTACCGTGAACTTTCTAACCATTTTCCAATACCTCATTTGCTCTCATAAAGTTTACATTTTTAAGAAATGTTACATTTTAAGAAAGGTTACCTTGTGCAGAGAGCTGAAATAGACATAAAATTACAGCCTTCTTTCTATCTAGCTGTAGTATAACAATTTGTATTTCCCCTCATTCATTGGTAGGTCTTGATGTGTTATTGTTGTAATATTCTGCTTGAGAAATTGAAATTATTTTTCTGGTGGTTTTTGCCAAACATTTTACAAGCTCACTACCAGAGCAACATGGTACAGTAAGTAACTTGACAGCTTTCTTAAAGCTGTCTACCAGGTCCAGTCCATTTTTAAGGGGCACATGCCTGGTCTTTGAAGCAAGTGGCCACTGTTAAGGTCTTAGGGCCTCTAGACTACTGACAGGTTATAATTTCAACCTGAGTCACACATTGTGTATTTGCTTTTGCTGGTCTTTTTCTCCTTTTTATCTGAGGTTCTGTTGTTACAGAAACTATGATGTACAGGTAGCCACATATAAAGGTTTCAGATCCCTGTGTTCCTGTCTCCTCCCCTAAAGTCTGCTGAGCTAGGAAACACCTACCTCTCAGGTCGTCCGGGAAGCATCCCTGGGGCCTCACCCAGGGCACTCAGCAAACACAGCGGCACTTTGTGGGGCCTTGAGTTAACTAGGCAGGTTCTCCTCACAGATGGCACGCTCACATTGGCATGAAACGCCAGGCTTCCAATCTGGCTCTGGTGAAGGGCCCCAAGGGTGGGAAGCAGGATGAGCCAGAGAGGTAATTCCAGCAGACTCTCGAAGTGCCCGCTTGACAGTGAACCTGTCTTTGTGGGTGGCATTCAGGAAAATGTGAAAGGACACCTCTTGATTATATTGGACAGCAGCGGCCGATCAAGATGGCAGGCAGGGGCAAGAGTTTGTTTTTGTTACCTTTGCCCCTTACCCTAGATAATTCACAATTACCAAAGTGCATATTTACAGCTGAAGCGAGGAAAGCTGTGACTAAGAGAAGGGACCAGTGACTGTCAGTAGCTGTCAAAGTGGCTTTTGGTGAAAATGCCCACTTTGGTGATCATGTAAACCAGGTGGTCGTGGTGATATTGCTGGTAGCAATCTTAGCAAACAGTGGAACAGCAGATAATGAATTTGAAATGAATAGAAGTACTTTTGGAAGTTGCAGAAACTAAAGTGACGTTGACCAACACTATCATCAGTCTTTGAACTGGTCCCTTGAAGGAAGGAAAATTTGTAATCGTGAACACCATCCCTGCCATGATGGCAGCTGAAATTTTCTCAGAATCTGCAGCTGAGCTGACTGGGGCTCTGGTTCCAGGTACAACATCCGAGAACATGCAGGGAAACGTGTGGGTGTTCATAGACATTGAGCCCAGGAGCATTGGCGGCACTGTCCAGCTATGAAGAAACTAATTCTAAACAACGCTTTTCTGTGTAGAACGGAGAATCACCAGGAGTTATGTTTATAATAGGCTGCTTTTGTTTATGATCTTTGGGAGTTGGAAAGCATTACAACAAAGTGTTTAATACACATTTGTTTCATCCCTCTGCTGTTGACTACTATTTGTAATGGTCTCATTTTGAGTCTGAATTGAAAAATTGCTGTCTATCAGCTTTTCCTTAAAACTTTCTAACATCTCTGTGTCTTGTTAAATATATATTTCCCTTCAAAAGAGTAAGTTAAACTGAGCAGCTGCTGTTCAGACAGTTTGCTGCGCCTGTAAGTGGTAGGCTCTTCAGCCACCTAGCCATTTACAAACAGCAAAAAACACAGAAGATGCATATTCTGTAGGCATAATGCTTTTCTTCAGTGATTAAAGCTCTATTAATAGACATGTTAATCCTATGAAGTACTGTATTTCCACACAATTAAAATGTATTAGTGGAGAAAATATAAAAGGGATAGTGAAGTGCATTTATTCCTGTAGTAAATTAAGTCCTGATTAGCTGATTATCAAAACATTATCTGATTTACATTTCTATAGACTTCTGGCCGTATGAACAGGAAATTAATTTTGGAAGTAGGTTCAGTTAGGTTTAAAGTTCAACAAATGAGAAACCTCATTTCTGCTCATACTCTGCTCTCCATACAGGAGAACATGGAGCATTTGTTGATTTATCCAATGGATAAAATATTAACACTTGAAAACCAAGAAACCAAATGTATGGTAAAATAAGCCACTTGCATGTTTGTTTGGGTATTTATCATTTTTATCTAATCAACTCTCTAAAGTGATTGCTGTGAAAAGTGGTAAGATTTACTCTAACTTTATATTTATTTACTTAAACATTTGGCAAGCAAATGGCTGGATATGGTCATATAGCAGAAGCCTGCTCCCAGCACTCTACTTTCCCACTTCATTGAATTCGCCCTCTGTGGGCGTGTGCAGTCTGTCCTGGCAAGGGGCGGTAGGTCTGAACATTCTGGGCTGCTCTCCTAACACCGGGGGCAACAACTGCTCTATCAGAGGTCGTATCGTAAAGTGGGTTTAGTCTAGCTGAGACATAATCTTACTGCCTTCCTAAGCTTAAAAAGTGCATCCTGTCCTGTCATGGTGACGACAACTCACCCTAGTAAGGTTTTAAGGTGAACAGAAACTTGCATTATGCCCTTTGACACAGCCCCATGCACGGGGTGGGGGTGGGGGTGGGGGGATTCCCTTTCCCATCGAATGTAGCTTATTTATTTATTTACTTGAGATGAATCCTTGTTGCCTCAAGAGTTTTCCCCCCTCAGAGATAATAGCAGTGGCTCTCGATGGATCCATTTGTTGCCGTGGTGATGTGCCCACTCCTTTTGTTGGCTCGTCTCTACTTCAGTAAGCCCCTTCCTGTCACCAGCCCGGTGAAAATGTCTGCAAGTTCTTCAGAGCTAATAAACAGCATACATCATTCCTTTCAACTGATCACTAGAGCGGGGCCTCGTGAGTGAGTGTGGAGCATGAATCGTACAGCTGCACTAATGGAACTCTGAAGAATGAGCCCCTGAGTCAGCAGCATGAGTGCATAAGAGGGCCATGACCTCTTCCCCCTTGTCCCAGACTCAAAGTGCTGGGACGCAGAAAGGACCACAAATAGCTGTACCTTGTTTGCACATTAGGGTATTAATCCAGCTGGGTAGCCATTATTGGTTTCAAAACAGTATTTAGAGCCATCCTAGTAGCTCAGAATGGTATTTTTGAAGATAGCCCAGTTGACTAAAATTGTCCTGTGTTGGTTTTGTCTTCTCCTCCTCCCCCAGGAATGAGATGGAAAGGCACTTCGTGGAGCTACTTCAGTTTAATATTAATGTTCCTTTCAGTGTGTATGCCAAATACTACTTTGACCTTCGCTCCTTAGCAGATGACAACAACCTGAATGTTCTATTCACTCCTCTTAGCAAAGAAAGAGCACAGAACTTAGAGGTAAGGCTGTGAAATCACTAACTGGGGTTTTCTGTCAGCCACCGAAGCCACACCTGTAGCTAAATTATATTAAGCAGTGATTAGGAAAATGGAAAGCTGTTAACAGTTTGAAGAGCTTATTGACCCGTTGGCATCATATTTCCTGTGTCTTTTATGGTTTATACAGGGATCCCACATTATAAAAAAAAAAAATTGTCTCTTCTGTAACCATAATTCAGAATACTTTCAATCATATTTAATCTGTTCTTAATGGTTTTCCATTTGAACCTCTACACTTACATATAACCGTACATGAATAATTTCTTAAAATTGTATCCCTAATCAGATGTACCTACAGAATCTACTTACCACTCTTAACTGTCTGTTTTTTTTTTAATAATTGATGTTTTGGACTATTTCTACTGTCTTGATATTTTTAATAAATAAATAAATGTATTTATTTATTTATGGCTGCATTGGGTCTTCGCTGCTGCACGCGGGCTTTCTCTAGCTGCGGCGGGCGGGGGCTGCTCTTCATTGCGGTGCGCAGGCTTCTCATTGCAGTGGCTGCCCTTGTTGCAGAGCACGGGCTCTAGAGCGCAGGGTCAGTAGTTGTGGCGCACGGGCTTAGTTGCTCCTCGGCATGTGGGATCTTCCCGGACCAGGGCCCAAATCCGTGTCCCCTGCATTGGCAGGCGGATTCTTAACCACTGCGCCAGCAGGGAATTCCCTCTTAACTGTTTTTTACTCAGCTTGCAGTTCGTGTGTGTGTGTGTGTGTGTGTATGTGTGTGTGTGTGTGTGTGTGTGTGTGTATCACAGTTCAGTCCCATGAGTTTATTAGACAAAGCATCCGTGGCTAACCTGAGAGACCTATACTTGGAAGGTATAATGTGGATTCAGATACTGGATGTAGAAAGTACATGAGTTTTTAATATAAATGGTAACGTACATGGAACAACGTAATACTTATGGCTTATGATTTTTGGTGGGTATACAGCAAAATTCACAACTGAAATGAACACATTTAAAATTGATACTTTCTGTGGTACCTTGGTGGTACTTTAGAATAAGATGTTTTTCTACCATAATTTATGTGCAAGTGAAATAGCACCTTTCAGCGCTTGTCATTAGACCTCTCCTACCTTCAGCACATACCTACCTGATTAAAATTTTCTTAGAGTATGTAATAACTAATGAAAACTGAAGAGAAGTTGAATAGCTGAGTAAACACTGATTTTGCCCAAGTGTATGTCCATTACGTTTAAGGATCACGTGTGTAGGTAACAGATGATATTGCTATTAGGAGCCTATCATTAGGAAGCCAATTTTTAAGTAACTCTAAGTTATTAGGGCAAGTTACCCCTTGCCCCAGCAATCTAATCATAGCCCTTAAAGGTTATTACCTTAGGGAACTGTCAGTTAGTGTAGATATCAGCTATCCAAAGTAGCAGTAACTATGAACTTATCTAAACGAATGGAGATGTGTGGCTTATCAATGATGCTTTTTTTGTTTTTTTAAGGTCCGAACATTTTTTTCCCCCCTAATTATACCTATGTTCTACCTGATTGACTTTCCTAGGCCATTTCCAGATTGTGTGACGACAAATACAAAGACGTGTGTAGAGCTGCTATGAGAAGGTCTTTCAGCGCTGATCATTTCATTGGTATTCGGCGCTCCAATGCCATCCTCTCTTAAGGGAGAAGTGAGGGGTTGTAACATCATAAACCCCTCGAAACAAAGACTGGAGAAATATCACCTCTCCTGCTCAGAAACCAGCAAAGTTAGTATTTTCACCTTAAAGAAAGACATTGAATTCAAGAGACTCATGGACAAGCGAAGATTATGCTCATAGGAAAGAACGGGACCTCGTCAATGTAACACGCTCTTCTGTCCTTTTTATTGTAAACAGAGTTACAAAAACCACTCCAAAGCTAAAAGCTCCCAATCCACGCACAGATATCTGCTCCCAATCCACGCACAGATATCTGATAGCTGTGAGCTATGTGAGGTTTCTTAATTAATAGTTTAAATTTTTAGACTTTAAAGACACTAGCTATATAACTTCTATGTTTTTCTTACCTCACTGTCCCATACTGCTGCATATTCCTTTAGAATCAGTGCAGTATTACCATCAAAAAATGGGACTCCAAAAAAAAAAAAAAGTAAAAAAACAAAAAAAGAAAAAAAAACAAAAAAACAAAAAAAAAACAAAAAAGAAAAAAAAACAAAAAAAAACAAAAAAGAAAAAAAACACAAAAAAAAAAACAAAAAAAAAACATGGGACTCCTAACAACTCATAAAGCCAAACTTCGGAACAGACTGTTGTAGCATCGTTAGGTTTTGCAGGGTTCTTCCTCCCTACTATATCATTGAAGCTGCTAGTCATTATTGGCAATCAATTTAAACCAAAAAGCTGCTGAATAACACATGTCATCCAAATTCTTTGCAGGCAGTACTTATTAGCATATTAGCATGTTTGCGATCATAAACAGAGAAAGTAGGTTATTTCCTTCTATTGGGTCCGTGCTGCATTTCTTGTTAACTATAATGGTGCTTCTGATTTTGTGATGATTTTCCTCTTTGTTATGTACTTGTGTTAAAGGATATTTTCATAATTCCAGCCAACATGGTGGTCCAGTAATTAACAAGCCGGTGATGAAATAGAAGGTGTCCCAAAAGTCTTAGAACAATTTTAAGCTTTAATATAGTGTGCTTGGATACTCCAGAACAGTGTCGCAGAAGTATAAATGCTAGACTGGCAAAACATCACTTGAAACTTTAATCGAATTTCTTCTAAACTCATTTACTTTTGTACATTTTAAACATTAAGCTTTTATTTTTTTATTTTTTATTTTTTTAAATGAATTAATTTATTTAATGGCGTGTTGGGTCGTTTCTGTGTGAGGGCTTTCTCTAGTTGTGGCAAGCGGGGGCCACTCTTCATCGCGGTGCGCGGGCCTCTCACTGTCGCAGGCTCTCTTGTTGGGGACACAGGTTCGAGCCCTGGCTTGGGAAGGCCCGTGAGCCACAATTACTGAGCCTGCGCGTCTGGAGCCTGTGCTCCGCAACAAGAGAGGCCGCGATAATGAGAGGCCCGCGCACCGCGATGAAGAGTGGCCCCCGCTTGCCACAACTAGAGAAAGCCCTCGCACAGAAACGAAGACCCAACACAGCCATAAATAAATAAATACATAAATTTTAAAAAATAAAAAATAAAACAATAAACGCTTAACGTTTAAAATTTACAAAACTAAATGAGTTTAGAAGAAATTCGATTAAACTTTCAAATGATGTTTCGTAAGTTTGTGGCATTTATACTTCTACAAGTATCAAAGCTTAAAATTGCACTAAGACTTGAGGGGATACCTCCCCTCCTCTTTTTAAAATAGTCCTTTGCAAGGCTGGGCTGCTTACCTGCTTGATCACCTAAGTTTCTTTTTTCTAGATTTGGTGAAGGAATTATGAACAACAGTGTTAATTCACATGTAATAAATTGAAAAGAACTGGACCCTAGTAGTAGTGACAGGAGAGTAAGTGATACGAAACAGCTTTTCTATCCTGTGTGTTAACCTGGCTGTAGGTGTCTCACTTCAAGTTCTATGTAAGAGGAAACATATAAACCTTAGGAACCCTTACCTCAGGCTTTAAAAGGCAGGGAGGTCCAGTAATCAGTCTTTTTGGAGATTGGTAACGATGTCACCTAAACTTGAAATATTAAAAAAAAAAAAAAAAAAAAGTGTTCTCAACTATGTGAAATCTTTCTCCTCCTACCTTCTCAAATGTAATCCTAGGAATTTTGCCTGTAAACAAAGCATTTCTGGGCCAGAAGTACTTTCTCTCTTTATAGCAAGGCTTCACATTATACTGAGTGCTGCAGGTTCCATCATTTTTAAGGGACAGAGACATAAATGATAAATTATGGTATATAAAATACTACAATCTACCACCTCAAAAAATATTGTTTATGGAGTTTGGAGCTTGGAAATTCAAGTACTGATTGCAGTTTTATTTTGAAAAGAATGCTACAACTTATGTGGTTTTTCTTCCTCATGTTTATATTAAAAGAAAAGCTAATAAACTCTGTTTTAATTAAAATATATGGCTACTGTGTTTGTAACACTTCTCACTGTTCACATAACATTACAACTCTGCCTAACTCAAATGTTTTCAGTCAGCTCTGATAGTCGGGCCTTAAAGCATTTTCCAACTAACCATTCATAAGTTGTTTTGACCCCTGCCTTTAGTTAAGATGTAGACATTTATTTCTTCAGCTTACGCTCTTTTCAACCTGAAGATAATCTAGTCCACTTAAAATCACTGGCTACAGTGCTCAGTGGCATAATGCATTAGATGGCATTTTTGAATTGTTTGTTATGGTGCCAAGATGGAAATGCACATTGAAAGATAAAAGTAGGTAAATCCACAGAGAAAGGAATTACAGGAATACTGTAGAATCAGAACTTGTTGTTTGAGGGTTTCAAGCAATTGAACAGGAAAGAAAATGGAAGAACAGGAAGCAGTAGAATTGTGGTTGCTGTTAAGAGGGTGACTTTTAAACAAGCCACGTAATTTGACTTTAACATGCTATTTCACTTAACATTCAGTTGGAAATATACCAGATCTCTCAAGTTTCTTTTAGACCCTAGCCACTGCACTTGAGCAATATTCCATCAGTCCTGATAGTATTGCCGTAGTATTTCCTCCACCTTAGTTACCTTCCTAAGGTCACATCTTTAACTTTGTTCTTGTTAAGTTGCTGATGAGGAGAAATGATCTGATTTAGTACAGAAGGGAAAAAAAATCGATCACAAGTCACTGTTTATATCAATAGTTTGCACCGCGTAGTAATATGCCAGTTACTAAGCAGAAATGCTGACATATCTCGAGTGGTCGAAGGTTTGAAAAAAAAAAAATTGGGGGTAGGAACATTGGGCATGACTGTAGCTTCAAGAACAAGTTGGTAGAATAAGGGGAATCGCTAAAAATTGCTTTTCCCCTTCAGCTTTAATTCTAGAGGCAATACAGCCATTTTAATAAATGGGAAATTGAGGCAACTTAAGGTAAAAATTTAAACATCACAAAGTAGGTTCTCCAACAAATATGGGGCATGGAAACTAGTTATTAATAGGGTGGCAACTATGGCATGTTTTTCCAGATTTTTATACCGAGGAAGGGTTTGTTCCCTAAAGTAGTAAGACTATAAAAGAATATCTGACTACCTGAACTCAAATTTTATTTTTTCGCTTTTTAAGAAAAATTATTTTTCTCTATTGGAATACTGACATCTGTGCAATTTTAACTCTGGTATACCGTGAACTGAACTTTATTCTTTACAAGGAAAAGACAAAAGTTTGAAATGTATGTTTGAACCAAATTAAATTGCCATTTTTGTATGTTAAATTCATGTGGTTGACCCTAAGACAACTTCTTAGGGCCCAGTGTTTCTGGTTAAGAGAAATTTTTTCCACCCTGTATCAGATTCCATCATGACCCTATGCTTTCACATTTACTCCTAATGTACCCTGTATGCCCATTCTTGAAATTCAACAGCACTAAATCCTAGTTTTACAACAGGTCAAATTTCATTTCTTAGTTTTCCCATTCTATAAAATATACCATTCCTTGACTTTTGAAAAATGCTGAAGCCAGTATTTACTGGAAAACAATTCACTCTGTATTCAGGTTATGCAATGTTTTTGGAAATGTTTACCTATAGCGTGTAGGTTAGCTAAAATCTTTCATCACCCAAGACTTCTCTCTAACCACATGTAAAATGACTACGACTGTTCCCTCACCCAGAAGCCGCATTCTTGAGTATAGAGCTATTTGGTAAAGCACTTGACAGCTGATAGGGGCTCTCCCAGGGGTAAGTGCTAATTTCTATGCAGAATCTGTAGATTACACCCAGCATCTATCAAGTTAAGGATTAGATCACCTAAAATCTTAACTGTTAGCCACTCACCAGCCTGGCCAGCCTGACACCGTGCCAGCAAGAATACAAAAGATCTAGGAGCCCTTCAGAGACACCTGGTCCCTTGTACACAGGTGCAATCTGTTTGGCTTCTGAGGCAATTTCCACTAGTCCGTTTTAAATGGGTTTGGCAGATGAGATAACATGTACTTCATGTGAAAGAAATGTTATGAATACCAGTTTATGGTTTAGGATCGCTAACATGCAGAAAGAACCAGGAAAGTGAAGTAGTATAGAAATTAAGAGAAATCCAGAGTCAAATGAAAAGAGGTGAATGTTCTGTAAAGAAAAAAAAAAAAAAAAAAAAAGGAACAGGTTAGGTGATTACTTAACTGCTGTGAGGGCAGCTAAATAATTTGAATGTGATTAGAGAAAGTCAGTGACAGCCTCAGAACCTAAGGTCCTCAAGAATATGTCGATCTCTACTTCAAGACCTCAAATTACTCTGCTAGCTTTTTCTTACAACATCTATTCCTTCATCTTACTGTTCTCAATTCTACTGACCTTTACTTCTAGCTCCCCAGATGGTGGCCCTTTATCTCCTCACTGTGGGAACCGACTCTTCCAAACGCAGGGCATCAGTGTTTTGTCCACCTCCCACTGCCCTCTCTCAACAAGGTCATCTCAGCTTCACCCTTTGACTCTCTGCTCGTGTCCAATGTGGCAGTGCTTGATGTTGGTTACTACTATGAGCCATTTCTAAAACACTATCACCAGGTTCCAGGAAATACAGGATTTCTATGGCTCACGGGCTAACTGGCCCCTTGTAATCCCCTTTAATCAACTACTTGAGCCCTCCTGTGTTCCCACAAAGTAGTTGTTCCCAATTTGCTGCACTCACTCCCCTGATCTGCCCACATCCCTAGATGTATCTCCTCAGGCTAGGCAGCAACCCCACCTTCCAAACTCCAAAACTCATTTCATCTGGCATTAGGAATAGATGCCTCACTTCTTAAGGTAACCCCTCTCATCTAAGGGAGAGGATTCCATCCCAACTCTTCAAATCAAATTTCTATATCCAACACCCCCACCACCAGGATGGTGGTGAGGATGGGGCAATTTGACCTTCCTCAGCCCTTGACATGTCCTAGTGTTTCTCAAGATGTGGTCTCCAGACCACCTGCCTCTCATGGGCTGAAAGTCCCTGTAAGAAATGAAGCTTCTCTAAATGCAACGCGGAATCCTAGAACAGATAAAGAACATCAGTGGAAAATCTGGTGAAATCCAAATGAAGTCTGGAGTTAACAGTAGTGCGTTAATGTTGACTTCTTAGTTTAACAAATGTGCTATGATAATATGTTAATATTAGGGCAAAACGGATATATCTTTGCAACTTTTCTGTAAACCTAAAATCATTCTAAAAGTTTACTAAAACAGAACAAAAAGACCTAATTCTTGGATCCCAAATTCATCTCAATTCCTGGAGCTGAAGCCTGGGAATCTACATTTCTAATAGGAAGCCCAAATGATTCTTATGCAGACACAAATTTGAAAACTAGTCTCAATTCCCTTTCCATTCCATGCCTGAATGGCTGCTTCCTCCTTGTTTTACTTACCTTAACCTGATTTCATCTTTTAGATCCTCTCAACCCTAAAATATAAGTACTATCATTATCCCCCTTTCACAGATGAGAAAGTATAAGATGCAGTACACAAACGAAGTACTAAGAGCTTAAGTAATTTGTTCAGGATCAACAGCCCATGAATGATGGAGCTGGGAGTTGAATCCCTAATCAGTCTAGCTCCCAAATCTATGCACAGAACCATTCTACTTCCTCTCATTCTGTTGCACGTAAGAGCTCTGTAACTAAATCACTAAAAGAAGCATTATTACCTATTTCTCCAACTTCCTAAGTCCAACAGTGCCCCCCTTTTCCACTGGGGGGAATGAACAATGAGAAAGCATTGGGAAGATGTGCCAACTAGAGACCTGGACGGGTAAGGCACAGTGGCTCTTGCACCAGGATCCAGCTCAACTGCTGTATTCTCTGTTCTCCCAAATGCCCTAACATGTACCAATCTAATAATGCTCATAGTACTCACTTTGATGCTAAATTAATTATCTCAGGTTTACTAAGCATCTGTCCAGATTGTCAGGGAAGTGCCAACTCTAAATCAATTGACAGTTGGCCCTCCGTATCCACAGGTTCTGCATCAGTGGATTCAACCAACCATGGACTGAAAATACTTAGGGAAAAAAATTTCAGAAAGTTACAGAAAGCAAAACTTGAATTTGCTGCACACCACCAACCATTTGCATTATATTTACAACTACTTACTTAGGATTTGTATTTGGTGTTATAAGTAATCTAGACATGACTTAAAGTATAAAGGAGGGTGCGGGGGAAGATGGGAGGATTGTGCGTAGGTTATATGTAAATACTGCACCGTTTTCTATAAGGGACTTGAGCATCCATGGATTTTGGTATGGGGTGGCACGGGGGGGAGGGAGACTACTGGAACCAATGACCCACAAATACAGAGGGAGAACCATATATCCTCTTATCTTAGCTGGGTTCCCTGACTTGTATTTAGACCTTAATACAAAGTTGTGGATCTAACTGCTGAATGATGAAGTTTTGGGAGTTTCTGACTGCAAACCAGACACACACAACAACAGCAGCACTTCTATCCAAATTGCTTCAGTACAGAGTATAGATGGAGGGTTGATAAAATAGAACACAATCTCAGGTAATGTCTCTGTTCTTATGTGTATTTTCCTTCATTTCTTCAAGTGAATCATGAAACAATCACAGGATCAGCAGGAGAAACCTATGAAGTATATTCATTCAGGTAAAACATGTTTTCATTAGTTCTCCTTCTGGTGATTGGAATTTCTTTGATTTTATTATCAATAAAAACGTTGCCACTTATATTCAAAGTACATCCGAGAAATCTGATCATGAAGTTAGAATGCACATACCTCCTTCAGATACTCTTAGAAAACAGTGTCTCTCCATGAAAGCATGAGAAAACTACTTGTACAGCATCTTATTTGCTTTACCATTGCTTTAATGCACTTTAAAATTTAGCTACATTAATTGGGAACAAAGAAACAAAAATAGACATTTCTTTGTTTTTCATAAATAACTACTCTCCATATTTGATAAAAATCTCAAAGCATTATTTTAACTTCCCACAAGTATAATACATACAATTTTTTTTTTCTGAAATAATAAGGTCAGCAAATTAAGTATCTTGGCACTAATATAACCACATACAACTGCTATTCTACTGACTTCCAGGAACAAAACAAAAACAGAAAACTTCTTATCAAGATGCTCTGGGTTTCCTTTTGCTAGTGTTAGGGATCCGGAATTATAATCATCTGCCAGTAATAATTTTATAGATTCTAGTTGATTGTCTACAAATAAAATATCGCTGGCTCTGCTTTGTGAGTTCTGGATTTGACATGACACTAACAATACCGCATGGGACAGGCACTATACACACATGGAAATCAGGAAAAGTACTGAATGCCCTGGACTCGAACTACTGACTCAGTATGTGCCTCACTTGGCTCAGTAATAAATTCACCTGCACCAAACCCGTATCAAAAGTCACTAAATCTCTCATATATATAATATATATTATTTATATACACACCCACAACACATACACACTATACATACAGTTTGTAACAACATGAAGTAATATTGTCTTCAAATGATGTACCACAGACTGAAATAAATCCTGTAATTGTCATCAAGCTGCTAGAAGCTTTTGAGAGTTCTGAGCCAGGTTACTTAGTTACTTTCATCCTGCCTACCCTTCATTCACCCTGCTTTAATGTCTTGGTAGCTTTTTCTTTCAAAACCACCCTCCTCGACCCAGGCGTATTTCTTTCCCAGGATCCCTTGATCGGACTTTGGAGGCAAGAGAGGGCATGCAGGGGGAGCAGGAAATCCTCAGCCACTGTACCTCACACCTGCCTAGATTTGTGATGTTCTCTGTCCTGTTGGCCACATTCGGTGTTAGAAAGCAGTTATTCAAAGCTTTGTCCCTCCTACCCCCCTTGGTCTTTCTGTAGAGCACAAAAGTGAAAGAAGCCTCTTTAGCAGGGGTAGCAGTTCATTAAAATATACAACTACATTTCCTAGCTCTGGGGTTCCCATTCTGTACTTGAGACTGCAGGTCGCGGATGCTGTTATTAAGGTGCGGTGTGGGCTCCATGAGGTTTTCTCCTGGCAGCCGGTGTCGGGATTAGTGCAGCCCTAGCCCAGGAGGAAACGGCCTAATGAATACCAACTTGGAAACAGTGGTGTCAGCACGTTATTTAAGCTTGTACATTGCTCACAATTACACACAATACACACACAGGCTTATCACTGGAAATGACTACGAGAAAACATGACAAAGGTTTGCAAGGATAAACCAATAAGGCACCAAGAATACTTATTTTCAGCCAATTTAGACAACTTCAAAGTGTGAGGTTAATAATATAAATGAAAATGACTTCCTAAGTCTTATCAACTGTTTTACTGAGAGGTCACATATTAGTTCCTTCTAAATCTTTACCCCCTAATCTGTGATGGGAGACGTTGCTTACAATTGAACCATGAAAGGGACAGCCCAAAAGCTGTACATGTGAAACTAAACTGGGCCTTAAATCCTCACTAAAATCACAGAGCTGGCTGTGAAGAAGCTGCTAAATCACCCCACAACCTTCCAGTTTATAATTGTTTTCATGAGTGTGGATTGTTTGCCTAATAAAAATAAAAATCAGAAGAAAACAGCATATGAGATGGAAATAGGGGGCGACCATAAATAGATGGGCTTCTCTGCCCTGGGTAGCGGGAGGGGTGGCTGAGGTAAGACTTGAGGGAAGCAGGTGGGCTTCATCTTTGAGGGAAGGGAGGGGGAGAGCAGCGGTGAGAACAGAGGCTGAAAACAGAGGCAGCTCTGAGAGTTGGCCTGGACCTAGACCTCCAAATGCATTACCTGTATTGCCTTTCCTTGGCTTAGTATCCTTTGTCTTAACTGTCTTTTTTTTTTTTTTTTAAAGTAAATTGGTTGTTCTTTTTAGGTTTGGTATGTTGCCAAAATGAAAAATAGTTGTTTTAACAGGAAGAATTAAATCACTTCAACCACATCATCCCACAACTTTTAGATACATTCTGCATCATCTTTACACTCCTCCACAAAAAAAAAAAAAAAAAGGAAGAGGAAAACCCCAAATTAGGCACAATGACCTAAGGCAGCAGAATAATCTTTGTACTTTCTGGGAAGAAATGTTAACTGAGGGAAGAGGTCAAGGTGATCAGAAAAGTTCCTCATTTGAAAAACAAGAGAGGAACTGGCCCTCAGGCAGGGGATCTATTTCAAGGTTCTAAGAAGCTTCTGAACAAGTAGAGGAATTAGATGTGCAAAAAGTTCTGTAGCTCTGTGTACAAGGTTTTGTCGAATATACTGAAATTTTGATTCAGAGGATGAGTGTGTAAGAGCAGTGCATTTTTATAAACGTGAATAGCTTCTGAAAGTCCATGAAAACTATAACACCAGGCTTCTTTCCACCAGCAAAGTGCTTAAATACACTATGGAAACTATACACTTGTTTACTTAATATCCATAATGTAAAAACTGACCTGGGCTTAAATCTGACTTTTCCAACTTTGGTATAAATGAAGCGCAAATCCCTACACTTGCTGTTTTTCTAGGGAGACATCCTCTAATTTTAATTGTTTTTGCCATTTTAGCTTCTTAAATTTAGTCCCCACTCAGTCCTGGTCACTGGTATTCTGCTGGCCAATGCACTGTCACCCCCTTCCCCAGTAATGGCCTCACACTCTTCTTGAATGAATGGTTAAATAGATTAGGAAAGCAAACAGAATTTTTAACAGTAAAGTATGTATGCGTGGTGTGTGTACGTGTGTATTCATCAATACATAGACTTTAATATATAAATGAGGGAATGGTTCAACAGATTAGAAAAGCAAACAGAATTCTCTAACAGTAAAGTGTGTGCTCATCACTATATAGGCTTTCTCAGAAGAGGAGGAAGAGAAAAATATATTGAGGTGAGGCGGGGGGGAAACAGCTTTCCTTTTGCTACACTGATCCATGTTTTAAAAGCTTATGCAAGGGTGTTATGGGTCTCATTTGTTTTCAGAGGCCGCAGAGGGCAGTGTCTCGATGCTTTTGGAATATCTGGCTGTAATCTAGTCCAAAGTCCAGGGACACTTATTTTCCCCCATCGCTGCCAGTGTGTATTCACAGGACTGCATGGTGCGCGCCCGCCGCCGCGTCCCGCCCGCCGCTCTTCTCCTCCCCTGCAGGGGTATCCGCGCTCCAGCGGACTCCTGGGGGCGGTGGCGGTTCTCCCGGGATGCGCCGGGCTCCGCTCCCCCCCCCCCCCCCCGCGCTCTAGCACCCTTTGGCCCACCTCCGGCGGGTATTGAACTGCGCGCGGCGGCGGCGGCGCTGGCCGCAGTGGAGTCACGGCCTCGGGCTGACTGGCCTCTCCCGCCCAGCCTGGGTCACCTGCTTCTAATGCCCGCCGGGAGGCTCCGCCCCGGCCCCGCCCCTTACAAAGAGGGTTTGAATTGTTTCCCGCTCCCCCCACCCCTTCCTTCTACTGGAAGAAGGCGGCAAAAAGGCAGGAGGGCCTGAGTTCTTGAGGGACTCAGGACTGCACTTTAGGGCTGAGTCGTTCTTGTGTCCTGGATCCCACTTACACAGACTGGGAGACAAAATTGCAGAATAGCCCTCTTCCTCCTGCTTATCAACAAGACTTTGTGAGAAATAATGAGGAATACGTGTATTAATCCCAGCCTCAAAGTTAAAAGAAATAAATATAAATCTCTTCACAAACATTAAAACCGTTAATAAATATGTTTAAAATGTACTTTACCTCTTTCCTTCCCTGGGATTCTACAGGTGCTTATATTTTTTTGGTTTTTTGGGAACTACTTGGCACTCAGTGTCGGCAAACATCCCAGGGTTGAAAGTAGTGGGAGTTGAAAAGCTATGGAATAGCAATCAAAAAGAAAGGGAAACCCTCAGTGGAAAGTATGCACAGATTGTGAACATGCCAAGAGAGGCTGCCTCATTCTGTGGCCTGTATGCAACATGTGTATTATTGGGGATGGACAAGTGTTGGCTAATAATAAAAATTATTTGAAGTTGGAGAATGTTAATCACTCATGCTGGAATTGAACCAGAATACATGTGTTATTTCACTTGGTTCTGACTCAAAGGATGTTATCTCCTAGTCTGTAAACCTCTCCCTTCTTAATCAACAGGGAGATGTTATTTTTGCTTGGAGATCTCTAATAATAGTAGTAATAATAGCGGGAAAACTTGGCCAAAAGAAACGTATTTTGCATTGTATAGCTTTTTGTATCATTTGAATTTTTGCTTTTCTGCACATAGTATTTCACTTTAAAGGCAGTTTAAAATATGCTGTTTAACATGTATTAGGCAGGGTGCTACATAATTCATTTCAGTTAGCTCATTTGATCCTCACAACAATCAGATGGAACTGGCATCATAATGGCTTCCTTGAAGTTGCATGTTTAGTCCATGGAAAGGACAGAAATCACAATTTTCTTCTGAGTCATAGTTATTGTTTAACAAACTGGAAAACACTGAATTATTTTTAAAGATGCAATTTTTAAGCAACTAGAACATTGCCAGGCATTCTTAGCTATTAATTCACTCATCTATCCTTCCATCTAGCCAGCCATCCATCCATCCATCCAAAAACACCAAATTTCTGACTTGAAGACACTACTGTTATATTAAACGTGTTGCTACAAAGTGGAATTCATGAGGTTCAACTTAAATTATTGTCCAAGGTGTACTTATTAATTGATGAAAATACGGAGGATCATGCCAAACATTCCATCCAGTAAGACTGTGACATTTTGAAAGTTTTGAAGTATTGGTTTTGGATTTTATAATCAGAGAATAGTTATTGCATTTCTAATCTTACTATACTTGTATTGATTATACATATTGAGACACTTGAGAGTTCAATGCTATAGGAATGACTGGACAGGTAGCCTCTGTATACTCTTCAGTATCTTGATAATCAAGCCTGGAACAGTGTGCTGCCCATAGATGCCTTTGGTAAATATTTGTGAAATAAATGGATGAATAAATGGCAACTGAGATTAACTTTTTAAACTTTAGCAAGTGGCACTGAATCCTTGGATAAAGCTTACCTTATGAGCTATATATATCTCTGAGGTTGACCCTACCCTGTTAAATGCAGCATGAGTCCAAACCTTGGCTCTTCCTTTACTAGCTGCCACTTTGGACAAGTCACACGACAGCTCCAGGTCCTCTTTCCTCATCTGTAAAGTGGAGTTACCCCTCATAGAGTTGTAGTGAGGGGTAAATGAATTTATATGGTGAAGAGCTTAAAACCATGTCTAGCACCTCATAACTCTATTTAAGTCTGTTATTAGTTTCTACTGGGTTCATGCTATTTTTCTGTTTTCCCACTCTATTTTCTTTTGTGTATCACTTTAATAATGGGGAAGAAGTTACATTTTTTAGATGTACAGGCATACCTCAGAGATATTGTGGGTTTGCTTCCAGACCACTGCAATAAAGGAAATATCACAATAAAGTGAGTCACATGGATTTTTTGGTTTTCCAGTAATGTCTATAAAACTTATGTTTACACTATTCTTCAGTCTATTAAGTGTGCAAGAGCATTCTGTCTTTAAAAAAAGTACATATTTTAATTTAAAAATACTTTATTTCTCAAAAATGCTAACCATCATCTGACAACTCAGGGTTGTCACAAACCTTCAATTTGTGAAAAAGCAAAGTCTGCAAAGCGCAATCAAATGAGGTATGCCTGTACTTTATGTCTGAGCACACTCCCAGCTGTCACCAGCTATCTCTAGCATTTAGATATTAGCTAGATTTTATGCCAAAGCAGGGATCATTTCACTTGCCCTGGATCAAAGTGCGTACACCTGACATCAGCAACCAGCCCGCAAGTGTGCGAGTGTGCACAGGGCTGGCACAGGACAAACACCCACAAGCCAACTTGAAATCCCTCACAGGTATTTCCAGACTAGCTTTTTCCATGTCCTAGAGCATTTCTGATAACTCCTCTTCTCGTCAGATCAGACACCTCTAGATGAGAAACCCAGACACTAATCAGAGGATTAACATGATGAGTCATTTATCCAGGTTCATAATAAGAATGCCTTGTTCACATTATAAGTGGAATCATTCAACTGTAATCTTTAGTCCTCTCCCCTCCTCCACTGTGGTGGCGATTATAGAAAAGTAAGAGCTTCTTTCTTCTTTCCCAGAGGCGATGGAAGCGCTAATCTTTCCCACCCTCAGCAATGGCTCTCAGCTGCACATTACAATCACCTGGGGAGCCTTAAGATCTACTGATGCTTGGGCCCTACTGAATCAGAATCTCTGGCTGACGGACC
This sequence comes from Balaenoptera physalus, assembly GCF_965194825.1. Classification (NCBI taxonomy): domain Eukaryota; kingdom Metazoa; phylum Chordata; class Mammalia; order Artiodactyla; family Balaenopteridae; genus Balaenoptera; species Balaenoptera physalus. The sequence continues at coordinate 109,598,622 of NC_138885.1, read as the reverse complement.
CAGACATTGTTTCTTGGTTTCGTTTTATTTGTTTCTTTTTGTTGCCGTTTTGTTTTTAGCTCTCCAGGTGATCCTGATTTTCAGCTAGGGTCGAGAGCCACTGACATAGATGGTTTTGTTATTTCCTCAGCACAGCCCCAAACTTGGGCCTAGCTGGATTTCTGCAGAAAAGGGTTAATCACATCATGATGTAAAATGGAACACCTCGGGAGAAAGTATAGAGAAGTACGTTCTAGTCTAACTGCATGTGAGTCTGTTTGGGCTGAAGGAAAGTATATGTATATGAAGTAAAAAATATGTAACAGAATTGTGGTACAGTGATGGCACAGTCAACAACAATGGTGGCCGTAACAGTAACTGATGGGTATTGGGCATTTCCAATGTGCATGCACTGTGCTAAGCATTTTACATATATAATCTCTTTTACTCCCAAGAATCCTGTGAGGTTGATATTATCAACCCCATTTTATAGATTAAGAATCTGAGGTTCAGAAAGTAACTTGCTACACAACGGCACACACCTTCCAACTTGGGTTCTCCTCGCTCCAAAGGCTATGCTGCCATTGATTGCAGGCCTCGTTGTAGGCCCAGCAGTAGAGGGTCCTGAAAACCACCAGATGGTAACTCTTGAGATAAGCAACTTCCCTTGTTCCTTATCATCCTTTTCCTGGGGATCAGGTCAAATTTTCAATTCTGGTGTGGCCTCTTGTGTGGGGGACTAAAGTACGGAAAAGCTGAGGGCTCTGGATTCATCTAGAATCCAGTATAAGTCTAGAGCCACTTGTTCTTTGGGCTTTGCCGACCAGGCATGAGGTGGGGCACCCTTTAGACTAGATTTCAGGACCTGTCTGGTATCTTGGCAGAGGGAGCTTCAGTTCGGTAAATATTGATGCTGCACATGCTGTGAGCCAAACACTGGTGCCAGGGGTGCAAAGATGAAGAGGCATGGGCTTACCAGGCAGGACGTGGTGGGAGCACAGAGGAAGCACCTGGCCCAACCTGGTGGCTCAGGGAAGACCCAGGCTGTGCCTGGAAGGCTGAATATGAATTAGGTGATCTATGAGTCAGGGTTTAGTACAGGAAGAAACCACTCTAGGTGTTTCAAACAGAGAAATATTTAATACTGAGAATCAAACAGAGGCTTACAAAATTGATGAGCTGGAGGGGCAGAAGTCAGGGGGGTACCCCTGGGCTATTGAGTTCATGGGCCTACCACAGTAGCTATGTTCCAGAAGTTGGGATGGTGCTGCAGCAAGGGCGCTTCACACCCATGAAACTGGTGACTAGACACTGAAACAGGACATTGAGTCCAACAGCATTAAATGCCTCTTAACATTATTGCTCAAACCTTGCTGGCCAACAGCAACAGCAACAGAATGATGCCTTCTCCTTGCATCTGCCTCCAAATCTTACACAAGTGCACCTGGTTGACTGAACTTATTTCAGATCAAGACCCTAGCTGCAAGGGAGTCTGAAAAAAGTAGTTTGGCAGTTCGCCATCTCTTCAAGCAAATTACTAGAAGGATAGAATGGACGCTGGAGAGGCAATCACTAGTATCCACTATAGGTAAGGAAACTGAGAAGGACTTCCTAGACAGAGGAATCAGCACAAGTAACGGGCACAAGGCCATGAAAGAGCACGATTCAAGTGGTGAACAGCTGGGCATGGCTATGCTATCAGAAGCATGTGAATCAAGGTTTTTACCTGAAAGTGCACTCACGTCTAATCAACATATTTTTGATTAATTAGATTCGTATGTACACTGTACACATGACACTCTTTCCTATTGATACAGCGCTTGATGTATTCAACTGACTACTAGTGCAGAGGAGAAAGGAAAGGAGCAAAAAGCATGAAAAAGAATAAATAAAATTGTTAGGTAATAGTCATCCACAAAGAAAACAGAACATTAACCTTCCCCAAGCCTAATGTTGCAAACACTGTTGATTATGTGCCGAGGAGTCATCTCCCCTTTTTCCTTCCTAACAAAACCCCCGTTATTTGTTTTGTTCTGTTTTGTGGGGGAATCCACCCTTTTCTGCATAGCCCTGTGCTTCAGGAGAGGCAGGAGCTTCAGGTCAAGCCCCAAGGAGTAACACGTGATTAGTCTAACTGCTCGTGTTTCTCCCCTTCTTCTTATCAGCGTTTAGGTTACATACATGCATGGGACACAGTTCTAGCCAATAAGGCGTGGTGTGGGGGCCAGTGTGAGGTAAGTCTGTCAGGGGCTTATGGGAAAGCTCTTACTCCAAAGGAGAAGCAGTCCTCTCCCCTGCTGGGTATTGTTTTGTCTGCCTGTGATGCCTACCACTGTGGGCACCATCTTGCAACCACAAAGGAGCTAAGTTGACCCAGTGAAGAAGGATGGCATTGAGGCTGCCTGAACTGTTGGCCTCCAGACTTGTTGTTATGTGATACGATACGCTGCTTATTTTTTAATACATTTGAGTCCCTGTTTTCTTTCACTTGCAACCAAGAACATTGTAACTACTACTTGCAGTCTGTACACTTAGGATGAGATCTGCCCACTTAAACTTGGCTAATGAAGTCTCTGGAGGAGATTTAAGGAGAAAAATTTATGCCCTTTTTTTTCCACCAGAAAAATTGTTGTTTATCCTTCAAGAGCATTCAAGACCCACTCAAATGTCATTTCTGTCAAGCTGAGTGCTTTGTTATTGCCTGTACTCCCACAGCCCTCCCACTACTTCTCTATTACAGCACTTTACTCATGTACTCTTTCAGCAAATATTTATTGAGTGCCTATTTGGGGCTTGGTAGTGTTTTAGGCACAGGGGTTACAGTAGGAAACTAAATGCATGGAGATTCCAATCTAGTAGAAGACAGACAATGAATGAAAAAATTTTAATGTGATGACTCTTATCAAAGGGAAAAAAAAAGAATTCTTGTAAAAGAGGGGGAAATAACTACCTTGAAATTTATTTTATTGTACTGTGATTCTCTGTTCATATGTCAGTTTTTTTCCACTAGATTGTGTGTTCTTGTAACCTCACATCACCCACCACTTCCCTGGGGGATTGCATTTTCCAAAGATGGCTGCGAAAACCTCTCCCATCCCACAGGTTTTTCTGCAATGTGATCTTGCCATTCCCCATAGGGGAGGGATGTAGGCGGTCCTAAGTCTCCTCCTCTTGAATCTCAGTGGGCTTGTGACGGTTTTGACCCATGGACTGTGTTGGAAGTGATGCTCTAAAACTTCCATGGATAGGTCATAAAAGGCCGTGTAGTTTCCACCTGGGTCTCTTGGGACACTTGTTTTTTGGAAGTGCTTTTTCTTGGGACACTCCCTCTTGACACCTACATATAGATGCTCCACTTGACAGTCCCAGCTGAGTGAGCCTTCAAGTCATCCCAGGTTAGGTAAAGAAGCTTCCAGATGATTCCAGCCCCCAACCTCAAGTCATTCCTAGTTGTTCAAGTCTTCCCAACTGAGGCCCCAGATGTCATGAATCAGAGACAAGCCATCCCTGCTGTGCCCTCTCCAAATTCCTGATCCACCGTATCCATGTGCATAATAAAATGCCTGTTGGTTCACACCACTACTTTGGAGTGGTTTGTTACACAGCAGCAATGACTGGAACCCCCCAGATCTGCCTTTCTGTGAAATTTTAATCCAGTAGACAACTTTTTTTCTTTTCACCTGACCCAGTTGGTGATCAACTTATGCACTGAAGCTTGAGAACTTTCATCCATCTTACTTTCATCCCATTGAGTGTCGCTGTTGATGATATGCATGTGAAATGTCTAATCTTTTAAAACACAAATCTTCACCATTGATCTTAATATCCTGCTGCAGTGAGTTCCCCAGTTCAATTGTGTGTAGTGGGGAAAAAGTGCCTCCTTTTATCCATTTTAAACATGCTTCCTTTTCATCTCATCTTGTCCTCTTGCTCTTCCCCAAGTAAAGTGATTTCCATTTTGTGGGTACCTAGACACAGAGAACTGAGTTGAGACAATAATCTTTCTTTGGTTACCCAGAAGGCCTCGGGCGTGCTGCGACGGGGAGCAGTGGATTTTAGCTGGTGACTTAAAGGTGGTGGAACACTGTATTCTAATTAGTCACAAGTTTAGTTCCAAGCTTTCAAAAAATAGTCTAGATTCTGCAAGACACAGTAGGTGTCCTCTTGTGGTGCTGGGAAGTAGAGCACAGTAGAGAGGGAAGAGCACTGGCCAGTACATAGGCAATCCGGATTCAAGTCTCGTCTTGTGAGCCAGCTGTGTGCCCTTGGGCATAACACTTAGCCTCTCTGGACCTCATTCTCCTCAACTATAGAGTGAAGAGATTCAACCAGAGGGTTCTGGAGCACCCTTTTGCCTCTAACTTTGTATGAATTCTATGTATTTGCCAGTCATTTAGAAACATCTACTACATAAATCCACGGGAAGGAAAAGTTTGTATTCCAAACAGTTTGCCATTTTAGCTTCAAAGTGGAGTTGGAGAGAGCCACCACTCCCCCCTAACAAATTTTCTAGTTTTTAGAAAACTAATGTTATCGTTTTCCAAAAACACAATCCAAATTAGGCTTCAATTACCAAAAATATATCCTGCTGTGACTGTTAAGTGACAGGTCTTGCAACCTGAGTCCTTTTAGTTTGGGGGTGCACCCCAGGGCTCCCATCAGCCTTGCTTTCATGAGCCTATCAATTCTCACGGTGCCATTGCTCGATGTTTGCATGGGGACAACTCCATTCTAAGTGATGAGAGTGAATGGATGGGGTGAACTGCTGCTGCATATGGCCACCTTGGGGAGGAAAAAGAATATTGTCCCAGTGAGCAGTCCAGTAGGAACTATTCAAGGGAATCTCTAGAAATCTGAAATCTCTTCCCAATTCTTTCTCCCCCTACAGAAGAAAAAAGGCAGTTACCATGTGGGACTTGGGGAAAGCATTCAGTCTCACTCAACCTGGACTCATTTCACTAATTTTCTGGTCTGCTTAATATTTCTTCAACAGTTGTGATTCTTAGAACTTCGTGGGCTCTAACCCACTTCTTAAGCTCTGCATCCTGTTTTGTCTTACTGAATTTTCTCTTTCCAATCCCAGGTGGGTGGGGGAAATGCTTCTCATCTCTGATTTTAAAATTCATTCCAGAATCTCCACTATTGAAGTGCTACCATGCATTGAGAGGACAGATTGCTTTCACTGTTGGCTTAACAAACTCTATCAATAGCAACAAGTAGCATGACGAGGTTCTACTCAACAGAAACTTACTTGTAAGGTTAAGAAAACCCCTGCGGTCCTTAGACAAAACTTCAGGTAACAAGTAGGAGAAGAACAGCAGTAAAAGTAATAAAAAATATATCTAGTGTTTAGAAGAGCTTTTTGAAAATATTCTAAAGAAGAACCCTCCCACACTTCCCTTAATAAGATATCTCATATGTGATCACACATATCCACTTCCTTATCATCAGTATCATATGCGAGGATGTTTTGACGTTTTTGTGAAGGCTTTCAAGGAAGGCTTGAAAACAACACAGCAGCATCTATAATGCATAATACTGTCAGTTGTATCAATGGGAAAACTGAAGATCATGTAGGATGAATCACTTGGTTATTATTTGCTTGTTTAAGTTATTTGGGTAAAACAAGTCAGAAGTGTTGCTTGTTTCTTAGAGCGGTGCTACCCCTGCGAGGCTGCCTTCATGTGCTCAGTGACTCCTTGATTGTAGCTAAAAGGGGGACCCAGGGTTCCCACACACCACATTCTGTTCCCCCTTCTGTCATTCCTGCTCACACTCTAGTGGGGGGATGAGTTTGAAGGCTTGTTGTCTTCAAAACCCTTCTGTCTATGTGGGCTATGCTGCATCATTGCTTGTTGCCCAAAGGCGCTCTGCAAAGATAATTTACTGCCTAAGAAAGTGGTATATACAGAACTGGTCAAGCCATGGGTTGCACTTTTTACAAAATTAATAAACAATTTTTTAAAGCAGTTTTAGGTTTACAGAAAATTGAGCAGATAGGGCTTCCCTGGTGGTGCAGTGGTTAACAATCCTCCTGCCAATGCAGGGGACACGGGTTTGATCCCTGGTCTGGGAAGATCCCACATGCCACAGAGCAACTAAGCCCATGTGCCACAACTACTGAGCTTGCGCTCTAGAGCCCGTGAGCCACAACTACTGAGCCCGCGTGCCACAACTACTGAAGCCTGTGCGCCTAGAGCCTGTGCTCCACAACAAGAGAAGCCACCACAATGAGAAGCCTGTGCACCATAACAAAGAGTGGCCCCGCTCACCACAACTAGAGAAAGCCCGCGTGCAGCAACGAAGACCCAACACAGCCAAAAATAAAGAAATAAAGAAATAAAGTAAAATAAAATTTAAAAAAAGAAAATTGAGCAGATAGTACAGAGAGTTTCCATATATCCTCTCCTTTTCCCACTCACAGTTTCTCCTTAGTGCGGTTCTTAGTTCTCTCTTAATTCTCTTGCCTTAGTGCAGTTACAATTTATTACAATTGATGAACCAATATTCATATACCATTACTAACTAAAGTCCATAGTTTGCATTAGGATTCGCTCTTTGTGTTATACAGTTCCGTAGGTTTTGACAAATAATGTCATGTGTCCATCAATACGGTATCCTACAGAATAGTTTCACTGCCTTAAATATCTCCTGTGTTTCACCTAATCATCACTTCCTCACCCCGCCTTGACCCTTGACCCCTGACTATCACATCTCTTTACTTTCTTTCCCAGAATGTCATATCGTTGGAGTCATTCAGTATGCAGCCTTTTCAGATTGGTTTCTTTTATTTAGCAATATGCACTTAAGGTTCCTTCGTGTCTTTTCATGGCTTGATAACTCATTTCTTTTTTTTTTTTTTAATATCCTCTGTTTTTTAGAAGAAGAAATTACAAATAACAAAACATTAGCAAAATGAGTAGAAAGTACAGCGACTTCTCATATACTCCCCCTGCCCTCACACATGCACAGCCTTCCCCATCATCAACATCCCACACCAGAGTGGTACATTTGTTACAATAAATGGACCTACATTGACACATCGTTATCACCAACGACCGTGGATTGTATTAGGGTCTGCTGTTGGTACTGTATTCTATGGGTTGTTTTTGTTTTGTAATTAATTAATTAATTTATTTATGGCTGTGTTGGGTCTTCGTTTCTGTGCGAGGGCTTTCTCTAGTTGCGGCAAGCGGGGGCCACTCTTCATCGCGGTGCGCGGGCCTCTCACTATCGCGGCCTCTCTTGTTGCGGAGCACAGGCTCCAGATGCGCAGGCTCAGTAATTGTGGCTCATGGGCCCAGTTGCTCCGCGGCATGTGGGATCTTCCCAGACCAGGGCTCAAACCCGTGTCCCCTGCATTAGCAGGCAGATTCTCAACCACTGCGCCACCAGGGAAGCCCTGGGTTTCTTTTTTGCTTCTTCTGTTTTTTTTTTTTTTTACAAAACAGCAGCAGGAAAGAAAAATGCAGGAGGCAGATGAGCCAGGCACCGGGGTTCAGATCAGAAGGGAGCAGGGAGACCAAGCTGTTACTGCAGGCTGGCCCCGGAACTCTGTCCCAGCATCCTGGGAGCACGGCAACAAGCCCTAGAAGGAGCAGAGAGTGGGTGAGGAGACGGCTGTCCCAGCTCGGTGGCGGCACCGCTCCTTGGGCGGCCACCCTGGCGGTCAGCCAGGTTGGGAGCACTTGAGGCTCCTGTGTTTGGAGGCCTGGTCTCCAAAGCACGGACCCACAGGGGCCAGGCAGAGGAAGGAGGTAGGAAGGGCCGGCACAGAAGGGCTATGAGTTCTATCTGGGTCCCCCGGGACCACGGGGCCCAGGTGGGCAGGGGCAGTCAGGACGCTTCCCTGCTTGTCAGACAATCAGCTTCTTCAGGAAGGCCTCCAGCTGGTCCTCATCCTTGATGCCCACAAACTTGTCCACCACATCCCCATTCTTGATGGCCAGCACGGTGGGCACAGCTGATACCTCATACTCTATGGCGAGGTCTGTGTGGTCATCAATATCCGCCTTGGCCATCACCACCTTTCCATGCTGCTTGGCCACCACCTTCTCTAACCTTGGCCCCAGGATCTTGCAGGGACCACATCACTGTGCATGGAAATCCACAACCACTGGTGTCTCACTGTTGACAACTCAGTCTTGAAAGTCTGGTCCATCCTGGATGTTAAAGGTCATTGTACAGACTCTGGTGGTGTATATTGACTGGGCTTGGCTGGGTGTTACTGTCAGGTTATTAGGACTGCGCTGTGGGGTCTGCAGGGCCCTGGAGGCAAGGGGCGCCCACTGACTCTGAGAGGGCTTCCTGCAGATTATGGAGGCCAGGAACCTCCCCAGGAGAAGTCGCTAAGCCATCTCCCTGCAGCGAGAGCAGAGGGGTGCACAACGCGACCCTCCCAACCGGTCAAGGGCACTTCTGTTCTCTATTCATTTCTTTACTCACTGCCTGCCATCCAGCTTGCACACATCCCCAGTCACCCAGTTGCCGCAGCCAATGGTATTTGTAGCTTTCCTGCCCCACGGACAACACTGGACAATTGCGAATGGAGCATCTACTGGCCAGGTACTGTGCTCGGTGCTCTGCTCCAGAAATGAGAAGCAGATGTGATCCCTACCCTCATGGGACTCACGTGATCAGTCATTCCTAATTAATACTCAGGTCCCTTGATTGCCACTGCTCCCTTTGGCAGGTTTACTTAAATGCCACTTAAATCTCCCTATTTTTGAAGACCTCTTCTTTCCTTCCCTTCCTTCTCTTCCTTCCTTCTTGCTTTCCTTCTTCCCCTCCTTCCTTCCTTCTTTCCTTCCTTCCTTTCTTCCTTTCCTTATTATACATGTCTTCTCAAGGCAATCACTTCTATACCTACAGCTTCAATTACTTTGTGTATACTCTAATGACAACACAATTTTAAATGTTGTTTTCATTTACCAGTTTTTTGTTGTTGTTGTTTTTCTTTTTTGGTTTATTCCTAGGTATTTTATTCTTTTTGTTGCAATGGTAAATGGGAGTGCTTCCATAATTTCTCTTTCAGATTTTTCATCATTAGTGTATAGGAATGCAAGAGATTTCTGTGCATTCATTTTGTATCCTGCAGCGTTACCATATTCATTAATTAGCTCTAGCAGTTTTCTGGTGGCAGTTTTAGGATTCTCTATGTATAGCATCATGTCTTCCGCAAACAGTGACAGTTTTACTTCTTCTTTTCCAATTTGTATTCCTTTTATTTCTTTTTCTTCTCTGATTGCCGTGGCTAGGACTTCCAGAACTATGTTGAATAATAGTGGTGAGAGTGGACATCCTTGTCTCATTCCTGATCTTAGAGGAAATGCTTTCAGTTTTTCACCATTGAGAATGATGTTTGCTGTGGGTTTGTCATATATGGCCTTTATTATGTTGAGGTAGGTTCCCTCTATGCCCACTTTCTGGAGAGTTTTTATCATAAATGGGTGTTGAATTTTGTCAAAATAAACACTCTTCATCGCGGTGCGTGGGCCTCTCACTATCGCGGCCTCTCTTGTGGAGCACAGGCTGCAGACGCACAGGCTCAGCAATTGTTGCTCACGGGCCTAGTCGCTCCGCGGCATGTGGGATCTTCCCAGACCAGGGCTCGAACCCGTGTCCCCTGCATTGGCAGGCAGATTCTCAACCACTGCGCCACCAGGGAAGCACGTATTACTTATCTGGATGAGTAAGTTTTTGGCATCCCCTTAAAGTCATCTCACTCTAGGGTCCCAGCCCATGAGCCATGGGAGGGGGTCCATGGTGGTGGCATGGATGAGTCTAGGTAGGCAGAAGGGCCATAGAGAGTCATGGGATGCAGCTTGCACTTCCTCCCTTGGCAGGAAGGTCCCAGGGAGAGATTGCAGGGGGTCCATGAATATGGATGGGGAAAACCTCTGCAGTTAACCCAAATTGAGCATTTCTGACAACTATGACTATAGAGGAGATGACAGTAGCATTAACTGTATCTTTGATTTGTTACCAATTTGTCACCAAGAGAAGTCTGATGTATTTTCAGAGCAGGTTAGAGTTGAAGCAGATTTTATTTGTACCCACCACTACTTTGAAATGACAGAAGTTATTAGTACCACCTCTAGAGCTTATGATTGGAAGTACTGAGAAAGAAGCACATGTATTATGACATTGGAATTTCTTTTTTTAATTTAACTATATTTTTACAGAATCGAGTTTCCTTGTAATCTTATGTATATTATTTTATGTATTTATGCAGTGGTAATCAATATAGTCAGTAACTTGCCAAAGAAGGTCTGGGGCGTAGAAGTGCTTACAAACCCCCTCCTCTCAATCCTTTAACCTCTTGGGCCAAGTCTTTTACTCTGAGCATTGGAGATAAAAATCCCTGCCCTCCAGTATTACTGGGAGGATCAAATTCGACACTGTGCACGAACATCCCCATGCCCAATGTGAGGTGTTTTCAGTATTCAAAGGATGTGAACTGAATGTGACATTCCAAATAGAAAAGAAACAGCAATAACTCACATGCATTTGCTGCTCGTGCTGCCATAACAAAGCACCGAAGATTGGGTGGTTTAAATAACAGAAATTTATTAGGACTTCCCTGGCGGTCCAGCGGTTAAGACTCTGCACTCCCAATGCAGGTGGCACGGGGTCGATCCCTGATCGGGGAGCTAAGATCCTGCACTCGGCGTAGCCAAAAAGAATGAGAAACAAACAGAACTTATTTTCTCACAGTCTTGGAGGCTGGAAGTTCAAGTCAAGGTGTCGGCAGGGTGGGTTTCTCCCGAGTCCTCCCTCCTTGCTGTGTCTTCACACGGTCTTCCCTCTGTGCATGTCTGTGTCCCAGTCTCCTCTTCTTATAAGGACACCAGTCAGATTGGATAAGGAAGGGTCACCCTAATGACTGCATTTGATTTATTTACTACTTTAAAGGCTGTCTTTCCAAAAATAGTCGCATGCTAAGGTGCTGGGGGTTAGGACTTCAACATATGAATTTGAGGCGGGAGACACAATTCATCCTATCTTGAAAAAAAGACTGGATGCCTACCCAGGTCAAGGGGAGCAGAAGGGGCGACCACCCACCTCATCTCACATCCACGGCAGGTGATGGAAATCTCTGTCCTCACTCCTGTTTACTTCTCCAAGTGCGTTCACCACGTGCTACCACCTGATACAACCATCTCCCTTTGTAGTTTCGGTTCCAGTCTCCCTGAGGAAAAGTAGAAGCAAGCCCCAAAGCAAACCTCGGCCAGAGGGTTGTAAGTGAAGTTGGCGAGCATACCCCTCTTCTTTGTTTCACACGAGAAGCTTGTGGCAGATGCTTCCTCACAGCTGAGACATGCTCTGCAAACATCACCGAGAGGCCACTGCGGCATGGAGCACACGACTCCTGGACTCGCAGGCCTTTCTGAGTAGGCCAGTCATGCAAACAAATATTGGCCTATGTGTTAGGAGCCGTTAGATGGGCCTCGATGAAATTACATATTGGATTCCATGAAAACTGGGCAGTAATTCTCACGAGAAGTTTAACACCTCTTCCTACTGTCTTTTTTTTTTTTTTTTTTAAATAATAGACTTTTTTTTAAAGAGCAGTTTTAGATGTACAGAACGGTTTAGCATATAGTACAGAGAGTTCCCAATTTTCCTCCTCCCACACACCATTTCCAGTGTTAACATCTTTTGTGTAACAGTAGTACATTTGTTACAATGAATGAATCAATATTGATAAAATCCACAGCTGACATTGGAGTTCACTTCCGTTTCTGTACAGGTCTACCTGTTTGGACAAATGCAAAATGTCATGTATCTGCCACTACAGTATCATGCAGAATCCATTGACTGCCCTGAAAATCCCTTGTGTTCCCCATATGCGTCCCTTCTTTCCCATCCCCAGAACCCCTGGCAACCACTGATCTTTTCAGTTTTGCCTTTTCTAGAATGCTGTAGAGTTGGACTCATACAGTATGTAGACTTTTCAGATTGGCCTCTTTCGCTTAGTGATAGGCATTTAAAGTTCCTCCTTGTCTTCCCATGCCTTGATAGCTCATTTCTTTTTATTGCAGAATGATATTCTATTGTGTGGATGTGCCACAGTTTGTTTATCCATTCACCTACTGAGGACCATCTTGGTTGCTTTCGGTGTTTGGTGAGTAAAACTGTTGAACATTCCTGTGCGGGTTTTTGTGCAGACATAAGTTTTCAACTTAGTTGGGTAAACACCTAGGAGCATGGTTGCTGGATCGTATGTTTTGCTTTGTAAGAGACTGCCAAACTGTCTTCCAAAGTGGTCTTACGTTTCGCATTCCCACCAGCAACGCGGAAGAGTTCCTGTTGCTCAGCACCCTGTTAGCATTTGATTTTTTGCCGAGCTGCGTGGCTTGTGGGATCTTAGTCCCAAGACCAGGGACAGAACACAGCCCCGGCAATGAAAGCGCCAAGTCCTAACCCCTGAATTGCCAGGGAATTCCCCATATTTTGTCTTAATGTGCGTTTTCATTGTGATATGTGATATTCTGCATCTTTTCGTATGCTTGTTTGCCATCTGTATATCTCTTTGGTGAGTTTTTTTCCCCAGATCTTTTGCCCAGTTTTATTCTGTATTGTTTTCTTATTGTTGAGTTTTGAGAGTTCTTTGCATATTTTGGATATAATCCTTTATCAGATATGGATTTTGCAAATATATCTCCCAGTCTGTGGTTTGTCTTTTCATTAACAGTGTCTTTTGCAGAGCAGAAGTTTTTAATTTCAGTAAGTCCAATTCAGCAGTTTTTTTTTTTTTCAAGGATCATGTTTTTGGTGTTGTATCTAAAAACTCACTGCTAAACCCAAGGTCGTCTAGATTTTCTCCTACATTATCTTCTAGGAGTTTTATGTTTTTGCTTTTGACTTTTAGGCCCATGATCAATTTTAAGTTAGTTTCCGTGAAAAGCCTTGAGGTCTGGGCTAGATTAATTTTTTTGTTTGTTTTGTCTATGGATGTCTGTTGTTCCAGCACCATTTGTTAAAAAGGATATTCTTTCTCCATTGAAATACCTTTGCTCTTTTGTCAAAAATTAGTTGACTATATTTGTGCGGGTTCCTGCTGCCTTTTTATTAAACATTTGGCTACTGTTTAGGGGGAATACTGATAGCATTTGTTGCGAGCGGATTCTTGTATTCCAGCCCCCTGCAGTCAGCAACCAAAAATACTTGTTTGGAATATAGATATTGTGCAGTGGATACCTGTGTAGATCGTTGCTGCTCACGGCCTCCAAATTAACCTTTATACTTTTGTCAGAACGCACTAGCTCCTTTCCTGCTCTACTTTAATGTGCTTTTTCTCCTCTTTTCTTACACCATTCGAAAAATCTGCAAAACAGATGAAATAAAATAGTCTAATTTAACACGTTCCTACCACCCGTCTAGCATTCAGAAGGTGGAATTTCTCGGTGTTATTAGGATAAATGTAGGGGGTCGCGTTTCCTGTCTGAGGTCTTACAGAGTCCCTGGGGGCTCCTAGGAGTCTGTGGTAAAAGTGCTCGACTCCTTACTTGCAAGAAGATCGTTGGGATTATTGGGACACGATCAAACAGGCAAGATGGATTCCAAGCTCCCTCGCATTGTTAGCTACGGAAGACCAGCTGTAAAAAAAGTGGTCACACCGGGTCCTAGTTTGGAAGCGAGGATTTCCACCACTTTCTCATACTTTAAATGATTGGCGTCTGCCAAGTAATCAAAACATACCAAGGAACCTTTTCATCGTGTTCAGTTCGGAATTTCCAAGCAGCTAAGGACAAGCACGGCTGGCAAGCCAGAGGGCCAGTTTGGCTGCGCGGCTACTCGAGAGTGTGCGGTAGCCGGGGGCCGTGTCCCTGTAAAGGCGAAAGCTGTAATGCTGTCAACTTGTTATTTACTTTCCAAATCTGAATGACTGAGCAAGGCGAAAGGAGAATCAATCAACCACTATGTGACCCTACAGGCGGAAAAAACGCAGCGCTCCCATCAGCAGGCGGTGGGGGAAGGGAAGCACGTGTAACCCGGGCAGGGTTGCATCAGGAACTCGCTCGGGTTTTCTGTTGCCCCCCTGGTTTTTCGATTGCCTGTTAATACCTCAGCATCAGTCCTCACAAGCCCAGGGAGCCCGGGAGCAACGACGGGCAAGCTCAAGGGAAGGTCCCACCACGTCCTTTTGGGGGGCCTTGAATGGCAACTGATACAAAATAAGGCAAAATCTATTCTGCTGATTCACAATTATGGAGACTGTGTAAGTGTATCTTTTATTGATGTGCTCTAATAATAATGTGCAGCAACCGTCGTTTTACATCACTGACGTTTCACAGCAATATTTGGCAGCATAATTTTTAGTCTGCCTTTTTGATGGAGGACCAGCCCCTTAAACACTCACTTCGGGCCCCCTCTCCGCACAACCAGTACAGCAAATGGCCCGGTGTCCCAGCAAGGAGCAAGTGAGGTGCCAGTGTAAAACGCTGAGTGTGTACTGGGCTCTTGGGGCGAAGCTCCTTATACGCCAAAGGGAGGGGCAAACTTATTCTAAAATATTCGGCAAAGCAGACACCCAAGGTGCCGGCGGGTGGGTGCAGATGTTTGTTTAAGTGAACTCAGGCCTCGAGTGGGGGGCAGTTGTCGCCAAGCAGGAGGGGAGGCAGGAGCGCTGGGGCCTCGGGTTCACCAGAGCTGGGCCGAGCGAGCTGCGGCAACCTTAGCACTTGGCTGGGGCCCGAGGCCCGACGCCTCCGGGCGGGGGCGGGGGTGAGAAGGCCCAAGCGCCCGGCTTCTTCCCCCTGCCCCCGCCGGGAGCCTCCACCCCGCTGGGCCCGAGTTTCTTTCTCCCCACGCACTGCCGGCTCTTCGCTGGAGGCATTTTGCAAAGGTCGAGGCTCCCCCCTGGGCCCCCACTTTTCCGGGGAGGGGAGGAGACCATTGGGGTGCCCTGCCGGCCGCCGATTTTGAGGAAGCGGCGTCCTCAGGCAGGTTGCAGGGGTTCTGCTAGGGCAGCTGGGCGGCTGCTTCTTGGAGGTGGGGGAGGGTAACAGAGCGGTGGCCCGGTTCCCCCCTCCCCTGGAAACCGCGGTGCTGGTGACCGGGCTCCTGTCCCCTCCTGGCTGGGTCCGGGCCTGGGACGGGGTGGGCACAGGCCTGCGTCTCCTTCCGCCCGCATGGAGGCCACGAGGAAGGGACGGGGTTCGGATACACTAGGGAGACCCGGGTTCCCTTCAGCCACCCCGGGCGCGGCGGGGAGAGCAGAGTCAGGGGTGAGGGACGGGGGAGGGTTGCAGGTTCCCCCGCCGTGGGGACGGGGCGGCTCAGGACGCGAGTCTTCCCTGGAGCCCTGGGGGAGGGGCTGTGTTGGGGGCGGACTCTCCCCCTCTTGGCTGTGGGGGAGGGCAGGCCTGGTGGCCTCACCCTCCATGGGGGAGGGACCGGCTTGGGACGCGCCCCTCCCCCCCGGGCGTGTGGGTGGGGGGTGTGTCGGGGGGGAGGACTCGGGCTCCCGTTCCCCGGCGGTGGGGGAGGGTGCGGGCTGGGGGCCGTGGGGGGAGGGGCCGGCCCGGCGGCGGAGGCGGCCTCCCTGGCAGTACTCCCGGCCGGGGTCGGCGCGCTGGCGGCCGCTCCCCCCGGAGGTCACTGCCCGTGCCGGTCCCTCCTGCCGTCCCGCCCTCTGCCGCCGCCACCGCTCCCGCCCCAGCCCCCCCCACCCCCCCGCACTCTCTGCGCTCGGGAGCGAGGTGCCGCCAGCGCCGCCGCCGCCGCCCCGCCGCCGCCCCGCCGCCGCCGCCGCCGCCGCCGCCGCCGCCGCCGCCGCCGCCGCGCCCTCGGCCGCCATTCGGCCGCCATTCGGCCGCCATTCGGCCGCCATTCGGCCGCCATTCGGCCGCCATTCGGCCGCCATTCGGCCGCCATTCGGCCGCCATTCGGCCGCCATTCGGCCGCCATTCGGCCGCCATTCGGCCGCCATTCGGCATCCGAAACTTTCCAGCGCTCGCGCCTCACGGGAACTCGGCTGAGGCGGGGCGGGGGCGGGGCGGGGGCGGCGCGCGGCTGCTCCGGGTGCCGGGCCCTCCTCGGCCGCGGCACGGCCCGGGCTCGGCGACGGCCGGCCGGAGGGAGGTTCGGGGCGGCGGCGCCGCCGCAAGTTGCGCTGCTCGCGGCGAGGTGAGTGCGCGGGGCTCGGCCGGCCGGCTGGCCGGGCGCGGGGTGGGGCGGGGGGGGACGCCAACTTGTCCCGCATGGGGGCCGGCGGTTCCCTCCCTCCGGGGTCAGGCCGGCGGCCTGGGGCGCCCGCACGCTCCGTCCGCCTCCGGGGCTTTGGAGGGGCAGGTCCCCAAGTGTCTCTCGGGCTTGGGCTGGGGTGCGGCGCGCTCCCTGCAGGCTGCACAATACCCCGTTTTGGCTGCTCCCCAAAGTGCCGGCGCGTTGGGGGCGGGCGGAGGCTGGGGGGCTCCTTTGTTTCGGGGCGGGGGAGGCGGCCGGCAAGTTTGGGGAAGCGCTCGATTTGTCCCCCGGTGCCCCTTTGTCTGCCCAACCCGGGGTTGGCTGGACGGACCTGCGCCGCCGCGGGATCCCCCGTGGGGGGAGGGGAGCCCCATTCATCCCCGGGCGCGGGCCGGCCAGCCCCGGGCCGGCTGGAAGCGCGGCGGCGCGGGCCCTGGGCGGCTCAGTTCTTGAGCCGCAGAAACCGTCAAGGAAGTCGGGAGCTCCCCAGCCCGGGCGAGGAGTGCGGGCTGGGGGCGACTTCGGCAGACGGGGGGCGTCCCTGGTCGGGCCGGGTCTGCGGAGCGCGGCCTGGGGAGGCTGCAGACCTGTTGCTCCCGGGCTGGGGGGAGGGGTGCCCCCAGATTCGCGTCCTGGGCGCTGCTCCCCAGGGGGACCTTGCCCACGGGGGCCGGTGTTCGGAACGGGGTGGGGCGCGCCTTCGGGGGTCGCCGGAGGTCGCCGGGTCCTTGACAGTTGGGGGCTGCCAGAGGCCCGCGGGCGCTGGGTTAGGGCCTGCCCTTCACGTGCGCTGTCCGTGCGCGGTGAGGCCCGCGCCGGGGCTCGTTCTTAGCACGGCCTCGCATTCTCCGAGCCCCTCGCTTTGGAAATTCCACAAAGTTAGAGTCGGAGGTGGGGTGTTTTTTTTTTTTCCTTCTTTCTTTTCTGTCGCTGATGTTGTAGAGCAGAACCCCAAAAGAAACAGAAACCCATGCCCTATTCCTTGTGCCACGGTTTCTGCTTTGCTTTGTCACATGTGGTTTGACCTGACTGCTGGATGTTTTTCTCTCCAGGCGCGCCGCCTGGGTCCCTGGGTTAACCTGAAAGGGGAGGGGCGGGACTCCAGCCTGGGAGGGGGAGGGGAGCGCCACTCTTCCGTCCTGAACGGTGGCCTCGGTGTAGGAAATTGCCCAGGACGATTTTATGAAAAGTTTACAACTAGTCATTCCTAGGAAAGACGCGATGGGTGGGAGGGGGGCGCGAATGTTGAGTATGGAACAGTTGAGACGTGAAGATGACTCTTTTATGTTTAGGGATGTTAATATCTCAAACGTACGGCAGATTTTCGTGGAAAACCCCCCAGCTGGATGATGAATCCAGGGATGAAAGTTAAAGTGCATCACTTGACCCACTTATTAAGATAGCCCCTTAAGGATATTCTAGACCTGAAGGGAACACACACCTGTGGGACGAAAATGGAGACTTCAGGTGTTGATTTGGTGTTGTGCACAGCAGGGTGTGTGTCATTGGATCTTCTGAGGTTGGCTCTTCTTGTGCTTCTGTCCAGGGCTTAAGTCACTCTGGGAATTGTCAACACCCCTCATTTAAATTTCACACCTTGACCCTTAAATCTCCCAAAGCTCACCCCTCCTGAAAGTTTGGGTGTTTAAATGAAGTGTGTGGTATCCTAGTTGGTCTCGAATCTCACCTTTAACCGTGGGAGTCTCAGTTTTCTCATCTGTGTGATGGCATCATGAGTCTACCTGGGTGAGCTGTTAGGAGGGTTTCAGCGCTAGCCAGCAGAAAGGGGAATAGAGCCCGAGTCCAGCTCCATGAGGACACCTAACGCTTTGCTAGAAAAGCAGCCTTTGTCCCCGTTTGGCCTGAACTAGTGAAAGGGCCCACCCTGTTGTTCTGCTCTACCGTTGACCTTCAAGTCCTGTAACTTTTCTGAGTGTCGTTTTCTGTATGTAAAAATAAAAACGGGAACTGAAATCGTGGTGCTCATTGGGTAGTGCAAGGACAGGAAGAGGGAATGTACGTGTAATTTTTTTGAAAACTACAACGCTGCCTGTAAGTTTTAGTTGTTATGGTATTGTGCAGGTAGAGTAGTTTTCCTAATGTTACTCTAATGCCATGCAGTGAGGATTTTACGGGCACTTAATGCCCTGTGTGCAACAATTATTTTCATTCTACTTCAGAGGACACTGACTTGTTAATATATGGTGGAGGGAGGATTGTTTGATTCCGAAAGCCCAGCTCTTAAGCTTGGTGTTATTTTGCCTTCCTGTGTATACATAGTGTGAATCTTCCCACTTGGAGACAAGCTCGTTAAATTACACACACACACACACACACACACACACACACACACACACACACACACCCCATTTCTCTTTCTCTCTCTCTCTCTCTCTTTCTCTCCCTCTCCCACACAGAAGAACCTACATTGAAATCTGTTTGTACACCTAGATGAATCTCAGCAGAAATCATGAAATGTCCACCACAGTGGAAAGATTGTTTTCATCTGTAGCTTAATTATCTGGTGTGGCAGCCACTAGCCAACATGGGCATATTTAGATTCAAATAAACTAAGATTCAGTAACAATTCTGTTGTTACTAAAATAAACAATTCTGTTCTTTCAGTGCTCTACCCATAATTCACATACCCAATAGATGTGTGTAACTAGTGGCCGCCATATTGGGACAGCGCAGAACTTGCAGAATGTTCTATTGGAAGGCGATTCTCTATAGTTACTGCAAGTAAGGATTGATAAAGAAGGCAGTAAAGAGAGTTAGTTTACTTTTTGTGGGAGGAGGGGAGAGGCTGTAAGAGTTTGAAATAATTTACTGGTAGACTTTTAAAAAAAAAAAGGTAGGCCCATTTCAGCTAGCAGGTGACCTAGGAAAGTGATTTCAGTGAGGTTGACAGCTGTGGTTTTTTAGATTGAGGTGGTTTGGATCACTTTTGAATTAGAAAACCAGAACTCCAAGCTGGAGTCTCTCACTGAGTATTTAACCTTGGACACGGCATTTAGTGTCTTTGTGCCTCAGTTTCCCCATGTGAAAAATGGCATAGCCAGTCCCCATGTTGCCTGCCTTTGAGTGTGTCGTGGCGAACATCTCTTGGGATGGTGGGGAGCCCAAGGTGTGACCGTCAGTGAAGCCCCTCGTAGGTGATTTAGAGGCCTTAGGTGATGTAGAGGCCTTATCTGATATGTTTAAAGCGGTGTTCGCCATGGGCTACCTACCCCTCCCCCCAAGTTTATGTCTTAAGTTTTAAGGTTTAATTTCTTGAGGGTCAAATCTTCTCTTATTAAAAGACTGATCAGGAATCCTTCCAACAAAGTGAGGCTTAACAATAGTCAAAGTATTTTTTAAAAGCGGCTGAGTGCTGGCCGTTTCCTGTATACTGGTCCCTGAGTCAGGATGTTATTTTTATTACTTAGTTGGTGTGTTCTTTGCATAGTCTTTTGTATTTTTTTATAGCAACGTATTAGAAATTTTATTTGTGGTTGGGGGGAAAAACCCAGTTTTGCATCTGTGAGAGAGGTGACTTCCCAGATCCCCCTCTGCCATTTGTCCTCACTCTTGCTTTCTCTCAGGACTGCTGTGACCTGTCAAGCTTTTGAGACACCTGGGATATCCATGATTCTCTTCCAGAGGCGGGCAATGGGTTCCTGCAGAGGGAAGCCAGGCCCACAAGAGCCATCTCATGTAGGTCCTGAGTGTCAGGAATTCAGACCCTTCATCAGTTACCTATTGGGAGGGAGGACCCCACACCCCAACCCTGAGGCTGCCCCCTCCTTGAGCTTTCCGCCAGGTGTCTGGGTCTTGGGCTCTGCACACGTGGTTATTGCCAGGCCTGACCCGGGCCAGAGGACAAGCACGATCACTCTGCCCTGTGAGGCGAGACTGTCCCAGGTGTGGTGTCCCCGGATACCTTGCATTTGCCTCCTTTTTCTCCCTTAAAAAAGAAGAGTACGTGACTTCCAATAAGTTGTTAATCTTTCACCACCCAAGACGTTTAAAAAATAGTTTCAATCAGGAAGCAAGACTAAAGTCATTTTGTAAACTTTTTTGTTTTTTAAGTTGGAAAGATAAACTTTTTTTTTTTTTTTCCATACCTATTTTTAGCGTGAAGGAAGTAACTGGCCTCGTGAGTGGAGACTGGATGTGAGTTTCTCCCTCGGGTCTTGCCCTCCTTGGCCCTCCCTCCTGTCCATCCTTCCCATGGGGCTCGACCAACTGGATGGCCCCGGCCACGTGAGTAGAGCGAGACCCAGCAACCAAAATAAACGCTGGATGTGGGAAGGGACAAACAGTCAACATGTTTGTAGAGGGAAAGAGAGCCTGCTCTGAGAAAATGAGTTTAAAACCTCAGGGGAAAAACGCAGTCATTAAGGAATGTGCTCCCCGGGAATTTGACCATGGAGGTGGCCGCCTCCTGCAAAGCACTTCTGTGCATTATCGCCGTCGTCAAATATTTATTGAGAATCCACTGCCTGATTGAAGATTGCAGATGTGAACTGGAAGCCATTGAAAAGTTAAATTGGAGCAAATTTAAACTTGGAAACAGAGGAGAGAGTATTTTCTTCTGATGGAGGAAGTTGGGTACCGTTTCCATGGCTTTGGTTTGTTCTTGGTAGTTGGGAAGGAAGAGGTGGAGATGGAGCGTGTGACTCGCAGGTTCGAGAGAAAGGGACGTCGTAGGGACGAAGGTAGCGGAGATGGTGGCTTACTGGAACCGTGTTTTCAGCGTTGAGCTCTAGAAGCTTGTGGTCAGCCCATGGTTCTCAGGGCAGTTTTGTCCCCTACCGTCAAGCAGCTTTTGGCAATATCTGGAGACGTGTGGTTGTCACAAGTTGGGGGAGGGGGACGGTGATGCTCCTGGCGTCCGGGGGGGCGGGGGGGGGGTCCGTGGATGCTGCGTAACATCCCACAGTGCACGGGACAGACCCACCCCAGAGAGCGACCCGGCGCTTAATGGCCGTGATGCCAGGGTGGAGACACCAGCCCTGAGTTCTGCTGTCAGCCGTGCAGTCCTGTCTTGAGCAAGGTCCACGGGCAGCTGGATGTCAAGATAGGTATCCGGCGCTGTGGTTCTCACGGCTCCGGCTCCCGTAGGCCGTTTTGGGATACATTAGGAAGTAAATGAGAAGGGAAAGGAGGAGGTGGGAAGTGGATGGCGGGAGCGGCGCAAGGCCAGGAGGTGTTGGGGGCGGGGGGGCGGCTGCGAGTCGCCTGAGCTCTGTCTCAACTCGAGTATTTTAGAGCCCTGATGCCAGCGCGCCTGCAGGGCTCCTTCCTGCTGGTTTTGCGGATGTCATTGCAGATTTAGCGGGTCTCACCTTTGGTCGGCTTCTTGGGACTTGGGTATTTATCAGGGGAACACCTGGTACCTGTCTGCTGTTTTCGGACCCTCTCTGTGCCCAGCGAGATGTCGGTTAACCTGGACTTGGGGTAACCTCCACCGCCGTGCTTGGGAGGGCGGGCGGACACATCAGTGTGGGAGGCGTTTGCGGCCTGCAGGACTCTGGATGCTGTTTCAAGCCCTGTCCTCTCCTGTGAGTAGTTGATTCGTGAACGGCTGGGGGCAGCTGGGTGCGGACCTGCAGTGGGGCCCTCTCCCACGAATGGGCACTGCTGGCGCCTGGAGTCTGGTCCTCCTGAGCCAGCCCGTGGCCCCGTGGCCTGTGACCCCCCCCCCCGCCCAAGAGGAGCGCCAAGCCCAGCCTGGTTGGGGGCCCTGTGGGCTCCTGGTGGTCATGGGGTCGGGGACACTTGGTTTGCAGCCAGCTCACCATGCACTGACCGCCTCTGGGCACATGTTACCTTCTCTGGCCTTAGTTTTCTTCTTGAGAGAGAAAGAAAATAAAATCTGTTTCTCAGGCTTGTATTAACAGAAGGAGGATTATTATCATGCTTGGAGCCCAGTGTCCTTAGGTTTTCCTCTACTCTGAAGTTGGGAATTGGTGTGGAAATATCCAATAATGACAGTAATAATATATCTTTTTTAGTTACGGTGGTCTCCATCAATTGCTTGCTTGCTTTTCTTAAGTTAAATTTCAGGGCTGGCATACGCACACAAACACACACACGAGCTGTATTCAGACACATATGTATTCTCTGTATATTTCCTAAATTTACTATGTGATAAATGATGAATTTCAGCATGCTTAAATTTCTGTAACCACCACCATCATCAGGATACCAAACAACTAAATTCCGTCACCCCAAAGGTGTCCGTGGTGCTTTCCCTCCATACTCCCCGCTCTCTCAGCCCCTAACTCGGGGCACCTGCCGATCAGCTCTGCTCTCCTGGTCTTGGTAATCACATTTTAACTCAGGATGAAATGCCTAATAGTGAATCTCTCCACTCTTCGAGCACCTTCCTTGACTCATGAATTTTATACTGTGGCACACTTGGGCCCATGTGTTTTTCTCAGAATGATTTTGCACTGTGGATATTATCAAAAGCAAGGAAAAGCCAAAACTTAGAGCTTCTTAATACTTGTAAGAAATCATAGTGAAAAAATATCGGGTATCTTGTTGGAGCTGCCTATAGGATTTGCACATTTCCTATGCCAGTTGATCCTTGCTGCCAAATCAGTTGAGATGGGACATTTTTGGATGCACTTTCAGAGACTGTTTCTGGAGCAGTACTATGTAAAATGTATCAGTAGGTTAGACTCATGTCTTTAGTTTCAAAAACAGGACACACATTAAGAGGCGTGGTTTTCCCAGTGGGTTGATAACGTGACCAAAAAGTACACTAAAAATATCCAGTTGTGTTTGCATTAGTTTGTTGTAGAAATAAATTCCTACGTCTGTGTTTCTATGTGGTTGTTCACCTGAATTCTACCTTGGGTCGTAATTTCACTATTTGTGATCAAATAAGGAATATCATGTTTTCTAGAGAATCCTTTGCCTGGCGTTTTGGTCACTTGTGTCCTGCCTTGGGTTGCCTGCCTGCTTGTGTGAAGTTGTTGAACCTGTGTGTGTCCTCACGTGTAGAGTGAAAGGCTTGATGAGCTGATCTTGAGGCCTCTCCTACCCCGTGTTTGCGGATTGTAATGTGGAAAAGGCACACGTTAAATGTTGCGTAGGCTCTTTTTTTTTTTTTTTTTTTAACACATTTGTAGGTTAAGGATTATGGTGGTTTTATATTAACTAGCAATTTGAGTAAACTATGTTCCATGCTTTAACTAACATTTTACCCATGATTGAAATAAACAATATTCAACTTAACATTGCTAAGTTAGTTGCATGTTTTACTGTAAAAAAAGACCCCAGCAATTCAGAAGACACTTTGGGCTGTGGGGTGCCTCTGAATAACTCTTAGGAGTGTTGTAGTTTCCCAGTTTCAGGAGACCCTGTAAAATAAGCACAAACAATGCTCACGGCAAAATTCATAGTGTTTATTCTTGAAGAGAGTGTCTCTGCCTTGAATTCCTGTCATTTTTTCCTATCGTGGTGGATGGAGCTGGAATACTGAAAAGAAAACATGAGAGTTTTCTCTGCTTACTTCCCTTGAGCCTGGAACCCAGAATATGACCCGAGATAGCCAGCCCGGAGCACTTTCCTTTCTGGAACACTTAACACCAACCCCCAGGGAGAATACAGAGGCAGGAGGAGGTGAGGACTCTCCCCGCCCCACCCCCCCACCCCCCCACCGCCCCACCGGCGTGATGATCACCTTCTCTCTCTCCAAGATGTTGAAGACTTTCCTCATGTCTACCGCAACCTGGACACCCAGCCTCATCCATGTTGGAGCAAGGCTAGAGGGACACTGTCCGCTTCTTGGGAGAGCTTGGCTCATACTATTATA
This sequence comes from Balaenoptera physalus, assembly GCF_965194825.1. Classification (NCBI taxonomy): domain Eukaryota; kingdom Metazoa; phylum Chordata; class Mammalia; order Artiodactyla; family Balaenopteridae; genus Balaenoptera; species Balaenoptera physalus. The sequence continues at coordinate 109,574,639 of NC_138885.1, read as the reverse complement.
GACTTGCCCGTTGTCATTGGGCTTTAGAGTCTGTGTGAACATCCGGTATCGAATTTGCAAACACTTCTGCTTGTTTAAACTTTCCAATAGATGGAAATTTGGGCAAAAGAAGCTTACTGTATGTGATGCCATTTTATTTCTTAAATCAGTAATAACAAATACTTTAATATGGTAAGACCACGTAAGTCATGATTGGGAACTGGAGAAAATTCTGTGTAACTGAGCAGTGCTTTTTGTTTCTAGTGCGTTGGGGTGATTTTTAGCCTTAGCTGGGTCAGCTCTACCCGTCGAGGTACCCTTCTTATCTTGACATCCGTTTGAAGATGAGAAATGAGAAAGTGGAGTTGGAGGGATGTTACCCCGTTCATATGATGCAGACATCTGTAGCACCGGTATGCAAACATAATTCTCAGCACCTATAAAGTTCCAGGTGGTTGCCGAGTTTTAGGCTGTATTTAGAAAAGCAACTGAGCAGAGAACTGATGTCTCTACCATTTGATTCATTTGGGAGACAGAATAAACTTGGGTCCTTGCCTTAGGTTCTTTTCCCAGCAGAATCTTATCAGGCATTCTAATCCCTTGAAACTTGAATGCCAACTCTGTGTTGGTAAAGACTCAAGTATTCACAGTGATCAACGTAAAAACAAGGGTTGCCAGTCCCTGACAGTCACAGGTCAGTCTTGGGAGACGCGCTTTGGTTTAACTCCTAATTTGATTATGAAAAAATATCACATTAGGTTTGTATTTCTAAGATGCACGATGATTCTGTGCCAGTTTCAACAATTTCCAGAGATCTGTAGCGTAATTCTTCAAAAAGCCTTGCCAGGAGAAACAGCGTTGGAGGGGCACCCAGCTCAGAAGTTGGTGAAAATAAGAAGTAATGATCTCATTTGTCCAGTGCATGACAGAAACTGTTGTAGACCAGATGAGAACAAGGGGAGAGGCCTGTGGAAATTAGACTTGCCTGATAAATTTCATGGGCCTCCTAGTACATTTCCTTGAAACCAATAGTCTCCATGTTTAGTTGAGGCAGAGGGTGACAGAAATGCCTTGTCTCAGGTTTTAATTCAAAAAGTGGGCTCCCAAGTGGACTGCATATCCTCTGGCAGTGACAGTGGGATTTACTGGAGTGCAGGAAGAAACTTAAGTTCTCTGTTTATGTATTTTTATTTAATAGTTACAAAATGTCTATTTGTGGTCTATGAAAAATGCATATAATGTTTGTTGTGTGTTATCTCTAGTTAATAGGTTACATGAGTTGGAGTTAATGCTTAAAAGGTTTTCACTGAGAGGGATATGCAATGAAAAAGCATCTAGAGATCACTGATGGGGTCCCCAGAGGTGACGAGGGGCTGATATTGAAGTCCCTGAATAAAGTGGGACACAGATGTATTCCCCTGCCACGATGTGTGTGTGTGTGTGTGTGTGTGTGTGTGTGTGTGTGTGTATACACACACATGTGTTGTGACTGAGATCTGCCAGCTTAAAGATTGGACATCCCTCCAGAGGCACAGCTATTAATGATGTGATTTGGGGAAGAAAGAACAACGTTGACAGGGTACTGGGCACGTTTTGGATCTACAGGATTGTGCGTGTTTTTAAAGCTGAAAAAATATATGTGTTTCAGAACCAGATGACAATATCCCAGTTGCAGGTGCACGAGGAAACTTTGGAACAATGCTGTGCTTTTTAAGCATTTCATGACGCCGCAGTGTTTTCATAATCACTTAATTCTGTTTATAAATCAGCTGCTTTCATTGATGGATGCCCTCAGGGCTCCCCAAAACCAGGCTTTTTGTCGAATACGTGATTCAAACTTTAAAAGATGTGAGAGAGCGCTGGAACTGGGTTGTGATAAAAGTCTCTGGGTGCCTTCAGTCTGGCTGTTTATTTGTTGTTGTTTTTTTCCAGAAACATATTTCATCCATCATGGTTGTCATTAAATCTTTTATTTTTTTACTTTTTGCATTTCACATTAGAGGCTTTTTAAAAGAGAAAACTGTCATTTTGGTTGATGCTGTATTACTGGTGTTACAGAGAGTAAATAAATACAAAAGTTACATTCACAACCCAGACCACATTGTGGGCTGTGGAGGTGAGACATAGGACTCACCTCCAAACTTCAGGTCTTTGGCTGAGGTCGTTTGCTGAGAATGGCTGAAGCTTTGGTTTTCATGACACTAAATGTCGACCGCAAGTAGTTCCAGGTTTCCACAGCAGCGTTTTTGTTTGTTTAATTTGAAATGATTGATACGTTAGCTTCGGTTTTGGTGTTTGTGCCTATTTTTCCCTTTGTGGATACTGAGTTTGCAGCGTAGCTTTGTATGTAAAGGGAAGCAGAGACCTGCACTGTGCATGCAGACGCCTGCAGCTAGCGATGGTCTTGTTCTCCATACCGTCCGGGCACCAGGAGCACACCTGATTTCACTCTCGTCAGGATCCACGTGGACATTCATTTGTCCTTTGGTAGAATAATATATTTATCTCCTACTTAAACAAAAAAAAGATTGCTTCTCTTTACAGTAATAATTCAGAAGGCACCTACTGTGAAGAGGGGAGAAGCAGGAAGTAGAATTTTTTTTTTTTTGTCTGCACCACGTGGCCTGCGGGATCTTAGTTCCCCCACCAGGGATCGAACCCAGGCCCTCGGCAGTGAAAGCACGGAGTTCCAACCACTGGACGGCCAGGGAATTCCCAGGAAGTAGAATTTTTTGACATCTCCATTATGCACCTTTGTCTCTGCTCTCCAGAGATCAGGACATTTAAGCTCCTGTAACAAATTTAGTTTTAATGAAAGTCTTGGGGAATGTCCTTTATCTGCCCCGTGCCTGCCCATCTAAGAGGAGGGAGAAATTACACAAAGTATTTTGCTTTTAGCCGGTTTCCTTGAGCCTTGTCCAAGTCCTGACTTCTTATTGCCAGCAGGTCAGCTAGACACTGGTCAATCGCTTCAGCTCTGGACAGGAATCTTTTTCTGTCTTTGTTGTTGATAATTTTCTAATAATTATTCATTTGATTATTTGCCAGCCAAATTACCCTAAATAATATTCAGAGATGTATCCGAGAATAGCCCCATCCTGAGACTGTTCGCAGAAGTGGGCACAAAATTTGATTTTATTTCCTAAATGCATACCTCAGGTACTCATGAAGTGCAGAGATCTGTGTATACTCTCTGGGAATTAGAGGCACAGGTGTACAGAGCAGGAACGTAGGGGAATAGTAGCACCAAATGGTTGAGTCAACGGGACATGAACTCTCCAAGTATGCTAACCTTTGAGGGAAGATCTAAAAACAAATGAGTTTGTGGCTTTGTGAATTACCATTCACGTAATTTCTGTCAAGGAAGGCAGTTACTTCTTCTTGGGAAGCTTGGGTTATTAAAATTAGCTATCTTCATTTTCCCACAAAAATAAAAATCAATTGTAGTTCAGATAATTGTATGTGGGGCTTTACAACTGGAAATTTGAAGTTAGCAAAATTACACACCCCTGGTTAATTACATGAGTATACTCAAACTAAATATAGGATAAGATTAGCTCATGGAAATAGTTCCTTTTTCTCTCAGTAGGTACAGCTCCTGTTCGCCCAATAGTTAATAGTTTTTAATTCCATTATGTAATTTTTTGATCATCCTGTGTTTCCAGAAAACTTAACTGAATAAAACCAGAGACTGTGTGTTTTCACTATTTCCCAATTCATATTTAAACATGAAATGGTGCACAGAATAAGCTGTCCTTTGTGAATTTTAATTTTCTCAGCTCCTGGCACAATAGAGGGGTAAGCTGGGGTCCCATTTTTCTGCATGGCTTTTGCTTTAAGGGAAGTTTGGGTTTGGTTCATACTTTGCTATCTAAGAGTATGTTCAACCTTCTTGAATTACCTGTCGTGTTTGCTTTTCCGTTGAATGTTCTATATTTAGACAAGAAATGTATTTTTCTGTATGGGTTTCTGATGGCCCAGATGTTCATCAGAGTAGAATTTCTCTCTTTCCAAACTGCTGCCATTGGGCAGTTTGGTTGTTCTATAGTTCCTAGTATTGAGTTGGACACACTGTAGATTCAGGTTGGGCTGTCATTCCTTTTGCAAGCTATGTGATACTTTGTTTTATTTGGGTTTGCCATAGATGTTTGCTCGGCCTTGGGATGGCTGTAGATGGCCACTTGCGGTGATTAATTTCACGAAGATCTCTAAATCCCGTTTAAGGTCTAGTTGATTTTCAGGAACAGTGTTACTGAGGTATAAATTACATACCATAAAAAGCACCCGTTTCAAGTGTGCAGTTTCAGTGATTTTTAGTCAGTTTACCGAGTGGTGCGGTCATCGGTCATCATCCAGGTTTCAAACATTTTCATTCCCCAATAAGATCACTCACGTCTTCGGGAATGTCACGTCATCCATTCCTGCTCCCCCTGCCAGCCCCAGGCAGCCACTAATCTCCTTTCTGTCTCTGTAGATTTCCCTTTGCTCAGAACCCGATGGTGAGAGGTGATTTAGTGAACCTTCCCCGCCCCCTGTCCAGGAGAGGGGTACGTGGGGAGAGTGCAGGACAGGACGGGACGAGGAGCCTTGGTTTCCTCCCTGTAACATCAGGATAGTGATGGGTTGGTTGCAAGCTCTCAAGGTGGAGCCATGCGGGAAGTAAGTCGCTCTGTAAAAAGACAAAAACGTTTACGTTTAGGGACTTCCCTGGCAGTTCAGTAGTTAAGACTCTGCGCTTCCACTGCAGGGGGCACAGGTTTGATCCCTGGTCGGTGAACTAAGATCCCGCATGCCCTTGCGGCAGGCACGGCCAAAAAAAAGAGAGAAACGTTTACTTGTAGTCAGCAAACTGTGAATCTAGAGGAGTTCCTCGTATATTTAGGGTCGTGTTAATCGTGAAGAATCGTGCATAAAGGGCTGCATTGGACAGGTGAGGAGTCTGGAAAAGGAACTGCGTTTACAGTGATGGGCTCAGTCCCTGGAGAACCCAGGACACAGCCATAGGGCAGTCAACCCTCCATGCCCCTGCTGCCTCCTTCTTGAAATCCCGTCCTGTTTCTTTCATGACATTGGATGTTAGACTTTGACGGAAGTTCCATCTTGGTCGGGAAATACCTTAGCTCAGTGGTCCTCCACCAAGGGCAGTTTTGCTCCCAAGGGACGCTGGACGATGCCTGGGGGCCTTTCTGGTTGTTACCAGTGGGGAAGGGGTGTCACTGGCATCTAGTGGATAGAGGTCAGGGCCGCTGCCCAGCATCCTGTAACGCAGGGGATGAGGCCCCAAGGCCCACAAAGAATTACTCAGCCCAAGAGGTCCTTAGTGCCGAGGTCAAGTACTCTGCCTTAGAAGCTTGAATCTCGTGGTTAAAGACTTAGTAAAGTTGAAGGACTATATCCCCCATCAGACTTACAAAAGAAGTTCAGAAATCTTTCAGTCCTCATGCATTCCAGGGAAATATGGATCTTTTTCTAAAGGAAAGGACAAGCAAGGTTTTGGGAGCTAACTTTAGAGAGAAAAGAAATTCCTTTAGAAGTATTCATTTACAAATAAACAGCGAAATTACACGAGACGTCTGGGGCCACCCCTTGGCTTTGATCTGGAAATCACACTTCATCCTTATTATCTCTTCCCCAAGAACTGAGAAAGGAGGGCGAAAGATCCTAAGCCTGAGTAAAGACTACACGTGATGAATGTGCTGGAAGGGAGTGCCTGCTGTGAGCCCAGCCTTTCAGTGCTCTGCTTACGGCCCACGGCCCTCCCTCCAGGGTTTTGGTTTCTCTCGGTTTCTATAGGGTTTTCAGTTGCTTCCTGGAGTGCGCAGGGTGTCATAATAGCCAGGCCTCCACCCCTTGTTTTCTTCGTCTGGTCAACCTTTGAGCCCCCTGAGAAGTTCAGGGCCCCCTGCCTGGGCCCCAGCCCGCTTACCTGCGTGCGTCCCCTTCTCTGTCCTGCATCTCCCAGCAGGAGCTGCCCCGCACCCCTGCGGCGCGTGTTTCTACCCTGGGGGCCTCTCCCTGCCTGCACCCCGGCAGCCGGCCTTGCTTTGGGGGCTTCCAAAATGCAAGGCTTTTCCTCTGGACAGATTCTGGTTTTTGTTTCTTCTTCCTGTTCTGAGCTCGTTCCTGTTTCTCAGGTGACACCTGAGAACATGCTGGTTTCCCTGAGTTCCCGCACTGTGGGGTTGTAGCGTCCAGCCCCTCCGGCAGAACAACCGATATTAACAGTCCGCAGTGCGATGTGGGAGAGTCTGTTTCTGGCACGTTCAGCTGTGCACGTACAGCTGTGTGGTCTTGCGTGTTTATCTATACGGGCTCATATCACACTGGTTTTGCTTCACCTGCTTGCTTGCGTTTTTTACCGCTTTGTTAAGGTGCCATTGAAGTACAGTAAACCAGGCGTGTGTAAGGTGTGCACGTTCGTCAGTTTTCGCCTATGTTTGCTGTCTTGATTGTGGTGCTGGCTTCTCGGACACGTGCATATCACGATAACACGTATTTTCGTGGCTTCCAAATTTCCCTGTGCCTTTCTGTAATCTCTCTCTGCTTCCCTCCGCCTCCGGGCAACCATTGATGGCTTTCTATTACTAGATAGGTTAGTTTGCATATCCTAGCATTTTATATCAGTGAAATCACACAATATGTACTCATTATTTTGCCTGGCTTCTTTCACTCAGCATGGTGATTTTCGGCTTTATCCATGTTGTGGCCTGTGCCACTAATTCATCCCTTTTTGTAACTGGGTAGGATTCCATCAGGTATGGACGCACGGCCGTTGATCCATTCACCCGTTGTTGGACATCTGGCTTGTTTCCATTTTGGGGGTGGTTATGAATAGTGCTGCTCTAAATATTTTTGTGACCTTACCAGTGGTTCTCAAACTTCATTGTGTACCAGCACCCTGTGGAGGGCTTGTGAAAACGCAGGTTGCCAGGCCCCATCCCCAGGATTTCTGAGTCAGTAAGTCTGGGTGGGGCCCAAGACGCTGCATGTCCAGCAAGTTCCCCACTGATGCTGGCGCTCCTGGTCTGAGGCCCACGCGTGCCTTAGAGGAGGTCTCTGTAGACTCTGAGCGTTAGGTGTTCCAAATATTTCTCTCCTAGGCGGTTCCTTGTCTCATAATGTTGCTTATGGTCTCAGTCACCAAGCTTCGCTTTTTTTTTTTTAAAGGAATTCCTTTTTATTTATTTATTTTGGGCTGTGTTGGGTCTTCGTTTCTGTGCAAGGGCTTTCTCTAGTTGCGGCAAGCGGGGGCCGCTCTTCATCGCGGAGCACAGGCTCCAGACGCGCAGGCTCCGTAGTTGTGGCTCACGGGTCTAGTTGCTCCGCGGCATGTGGGATCTTCCCAGACCAGGGCTCGAACCCGTGTCCCCTGCATTGGCAGGCAGATTCTCAACCACTGCGCCACCAGGGAAGCCCCAAGCTTTGCATTTTTGTTTGCTTGAATATGTCAGTCTTTCCTCTTGGCTTCCTTATGATGTCAAGGGGCTAATACCAAGAATAACTCGGGATGTGTGGGTCGGCGTGCTGATGAACGCCAAACGCCAGCCGTGATACCCCCGCCAACTCTTGTGGGATCTAACTTGTGCCCTGTCTGCGGTTGCTGGGGTCACCTTCTGAGGAAATGGTCCAAGCCCAGGTGGGGCGGCATTGGACCCAGGCCCTGCGCCAGGGGCTCCGCATGCTGCTGTGTCCACTGGAATCTTAAGGCTGCTCACCCGCCTTTCCTCTCACAGGGGAACTATATCCATCCTTTCTCCATCCCATCCCCTCCCATCTGAAACAGCCAGTCCCAAACCAATAAACGTATTTTACTTTCAGTTTGCTTTTCAGGGGTCTAATCTGAATCGGCTAACTTGGAGCAGCCAGAAGTTATCAGTAGACGTTTGCTGCCGTAGCCAATATATTTGTTACAGTTATTTTTTTTATTTTGGAGAGAGATAATACTTTCATTGTAGAGAGTTGCTTTAACTTACGGAGAACGGTTACTTTTGCAAAATCATCTTCCTGCATTTCGTCATGAACCCCAGTTGTCCCACTTTGCTCGTGAGCCCGTTCCATAAACCACTTCTGGTCACAGTTTGCTACTGACCTCTGCTCAGGCGTTTCAGAATCTTTACTGTGGAGTGGGTTGGTGCACAGGATTCCAGGCTTGTTAAGTAAACTAAAACCTCCTTGGGATGGTTAAATTTTTTAAAGTTTGCAGTGACTTGTAATCATTGGCTAATATCCTAGTGGTTGTTTCTTCTTCCTCTTCCTCTCTCTTCTTCTTCTATTTTTTAATATGACAGCTTTATTGAGATATAACTTACATACCATGCAACTCACTCATTCAAAGTGTATAACTCAGTACTTTCCTGGTATTTTTACAGAGTTGTGCAGTCATCACCACTGTCTAATTCTATAGCATTTTTATCACCCTGAAAGAAACCCCTTACCCATTAAGCCATCACTTCCCAAATCCCCTCTCCACCCAGCCCCTGGCAACCACTGATCTGCTTTCTGTCCCTGTGGATTTGCCTATTCTGGACATTTTTTATAAGTGGAATCACACAATATGTACCCTTTGCTGTCTAGCTTTTTTCCCTTAGCATCAGGTCTTTGAGGTTTGTCCATGTTGTAGTGTGTGTTATTCCAGTTTCTTCGTAAACATTTTGTGGAATCTCTGGGTCATCAAGGAGGGCTTGGGGCCTGGGGTGGGGAATCAGGTGGAAAAATGTTACGGGCTGGGTAAACCCGGGGCACGGGCTGCTCCTTTCAGATTACGTTGAAATGGAAAATGGTTCATAGGTGGAGCAATGTTTATAAAACCATTTCCAGTTCAGCTTCCCGTTGGGCGTAAACTGTATCTGCTTTCTCCTTCTCTTTAGTTGTTCCATCTCTTCCCCTAAAGATCAACATAGAAAACCGTTTTGGTCAATGAAAGCTGTACCTGCTGACCCCTCTTTTGTGCTGCCTTTTTGGATGGGGTTTTATTTTATTTTATTTTTTAAATTTATTTTTGTCTGTGTTGGGTCTGTGTTGCTATGTGCAGGCTTCCTCTAGTTGTGGCGAGTGGGGGCTACTCTTCGTTGCGGTGCATGGGCTTCTCATTGCGGTGGCTTCTCTTGTTGTGGAGCATGGGCTCTAGGCCCGCGGGCTTCAGTAGTTGCAGCACGCAGGCTCAATAGTTGTGGCACGCGGCCTCCAGGGCATGTGAGCTTCAGTAGTGGTGGCACGTGGGCTCAGTAGTGGTGGCACGTGGGCTCAGTAGTTGTGGCTCGTGGGCTCTAGAGTGCAGGCTCAGTAGTTGTGGCGCACAGGCTTAGCTGCTCCGCGGCATGTGGGATCTTCCCGGACCAGGGCTCGAGCCCGTCTCCTCTGCATTGACAGGCGGATTCTTAACCACTGCGCCACCAGGGAAGTCCCTGGATGGGATTTTAGAGTGTTCTTTCTTGGTGTGAGACATAGGAAGCCTGTAGTTCTCAAGGGGGTGGTGTGAAGTTGCTCTGGGGTCATAGGGTTCCAACCAGCTAGACTTTGGCTGCTTTCTGGGGCCTCCCTGAAGCCACAATGCTGGCTTAGACTGAAACAGAGTCGTAGAGTTGTTTACTTTTCTGAATTTATAAACCTTCTGCCTGTGTAGAGCCATAAATTATCGTTCCAGGGTCAAGTGGGAGAATATGGAGGCTGATTTTTCTCCAGCTATCCATAGGCACGACTTTCTGGGGTGTCTGTGCCTCGAACCAAGAGCTTATTGGTAAGGCTGAAGGTCATGTGTGTTTTCTCCATTGATCTTATAATTGACTGTGTTAGTTTCCTGTCACTCTTGGGACAGATGACCCCAAACTTCCTGACTTGAACAACTCCACTTTATTATCTTATAGTTCCAGAGGTTACAAGTCTGAGATGGGTCTCACTGTGTCAGTGGGGCCGCCTTCTTTTCCAGAGGCTTTCGGGAGAAGCCACTCCTTGCCTCTTCCTGCTTCTAGAGGCCTCCTGCATTCCCTGGCTCATGGCCCCTTCTTCCATCTTCAAAGCCAGCAGTGCGGCATTTCTCTGATCATTCCTCTTTGGTCACATCTCTCTCTGACCACAGCCTGGAGAGATTGCCCACTTTTTAGGGCTCACGTGATTACATTGGGCCCCCCCATATCCAAGATAATCTCCCCGCCTCAAGATCCTTAACTTCATCGCATCTGCAGAGTCCTCTTTGCCGTGCACGGTAACATTGTCACAGGGCCCAGGGATTAGGGCATGGGACTTTCTGGGGGCCATTATTCTCTGGCTCCATTGACAGTCTTCAAGGAGACTTATTTCCTTTGTATTCTGTCTCTTAATTTGTTCCTCTGAACCCTGCAAGGTTTGTATATTTATTAAATATTTGCTGTTCGTCTCCTGAGTGCTTCAGAAGTCATGGAGCTGTTTGGTTGGCATGCCTGCCTTTCACTGAGGTGCAGCCACTGGCTGAGTCTTGATTTAACTCTGAGCACACCCGGTTGTTTTCTTTCGTGGAAGGACCCGGGATTTTTGGTGCCGATCGAACACATTTGTACGTCTAGACCCTCTCTTCTTCCCAAGAACTCCATACTTGGTGGGTGGCCCTGCCACTGTCAGTTTGAGGGTCTCTCGGGGACTCTGACAGAACTATTCCCTGGAGTTAGTGTCTCAGAGTCTGAGTCAGCTGTGGGAAAGACCACCATGATGTGAGAAGAGTGGGGCTTGGCCCCCAGGACTTCAAAGATACCATGTGTGCCTTTATGGGGACTGAATTGGTGGGTTTGTGGCTCCATAAAAGAGTGGAGGAAGACAGGTGGGGGTAGGGACAGAAAAGTCATAATAATATCCACTTGTTAATCAGCATTTTGGTTCAGAGATATTTGGGGAGTGTATTAGTCAGCTTTCTGCTTTGCTGATGATGCGTAACAAACAGCACCCCCGCATACAAAGGCTTACAGAAACAAGCACTTACTTCTTTACAGAATTTTTTAAAATTGAGGTAACGTTGGCTTATAACATGTAAGTTTTATGTGTACAATACTGTATTTTGACATCTCTGTACACTAGAGCGTGCTTACCACCGAAAGTTTAGTTTCCATCAAAAATATGGAATGCTTCATGAATTTTTGTGTTACCCTTGTACAGGAGCCATGTTAATTTCTGTATCTTTCCAGTTCTAATATAAGTGCTGCTGAAAAGAGCACCAAGCACTTATTTCTTGCTTACTGGTCAGTGGGTGGTGAGGTGTGGCTCTTCTGGGCTCAGCTGGGTGGGATCAGGGAGGCCTGGTCAGGCTCTGGGCTGGGTTTAGGACTGAGCTCCTAATTTCCTCCTTCTGAGGCTAGTAGGCTCTTGGGGCATGTACTTCTGCCTCTCCTATCTGGCATAAGAAGAAGCCAAGCTACATCACGCAGTCCCGTTTAAAACCTCTGCCTGTCCCCCAACTGATGCTCGTTGACCAGAGCAAGTGACGTGGCCAGATCGCACATCCATGGGCTGGGGAGGGCTGTTCTAGTCGGGAGGTCAAGCAGAGTCACACAGCAAAGGGGGCAAAATGCACGTGTGTTAAGGGGCAAGAGGGAAGAAGTGGGATTGTGATACCTTCTGCCCTGTTGGTGTGTGGGAAGGAAGATGACCCCAGTGGATGAGACTGAGCCACCCAGTTGTATCCAGGAAAGTAGCCCCGTAGGCGGATGTTGGAAGCAGCAGGTGCTTGTGAAATATGTAGCTTCCTTGGTTCCATCTTAGAACAGGGCTTCTCAGCTGGGGAGGTGGTAGTGGGGGGGAGGTGGGGGGGCAGTCATGTCACCCCGGGGACATTTGGCAACATCTGGAGACCTTCTGTTGTAGTAACTAGGGGAGAGGGTGCTCCTGGCATCTAGTGGGCAGAGGCCAGGCATGCTGCTCAGCATCTAAGAGTGCACAGGACCGCCCCCCACAAGGAATTACCTGGCCTGGGTGCACATGTGCCCAGGCTGAAGAGCCCTGCACAGATGCAGTTTCCAGGTGACTGTCGTGCACTTTGAAGTTTGACTACCACGTCTGGCAGGACTGTCTCCACTGGGAAGGGCAGTTGGCAGTCCTTTCCATATAAAGACATAAAGCCCTCCCGAGGAAAAAGGAGTTGTTTAACCTCTCACAGGTGGCTGTGTGGAAGCAAGTTACAACCCAAGGGTCTTGGCTAGGTCTCTATGATTTCTGTGACTTATTCTCATTGGCTTTGTCTTAATTATCTTAATTCTTTAAGTTTTATTAATTTTTTTTTGTTATTGCACAGCCTAATAAATGGGCCATTTATTTGGTGTTGAAAAATCTGTTTTTTATGAGGAGATTTCCATTATGAGCTTAATACTCTTTTTTTCCAGGTGGCCTTTTGCCCACTGTTTCTCTTACGCATGTATTTTCTTCTTCCGTACCAGCAAGACTGCATGCAAGTACTTGGTAGCAGAGATCATGCCTTAGGTTTCCTTTCTGCTCTGCACCGTAGCGAGCACGTGGTAATTATGGGTCAGTTGCTCATGGTGTCCTTTGCAGTGCACGTTGTGCTGCATGGTTAAGGGTCGTTGGTCACGTTTCCATGGACCAGCCTTTTGTATCTTGCTGTAAATTCTGTTTCCAGTCTTTAGGGGCTGATGGTTAGTGTGTTGACACTCAGTTGCTATGTGGCTAAAAGGAAGTTTTGACCTCATTAGAGGAAGGAGCCGTGTCATTGAGAGGCTGACAGCCACCTTCCTCCTCCCACACAAGTGTTGTTTTATTTTGGTGATTGAAATGTTGAGGGTATGAAAAAAAAAATCAGGGTGTTTGACTCGCTGGCAGGACAAGCAGAGGACAGTGCTGTGAGTGAGTGAGCGAAAGCCTGTCTGTTCCCACCCGCGTCGTGCACAGCAGGCAAATCGAGTTTTTCGCCTCAAAACCTGGTTGGGGAAGCATTTGCTCTAGAGGATGCTGTGTCACCTAGAATTCGCTGTCATCAGATCAGCCAAGTATCACCTCTTGGGGCGACCAGCAAGTGACGGAAATAACTTTGCTGTGCAGAACTTTCTATTTCTCTGTTTCATTCTTTCTCTTTTCTCCTTCGGTTGAGTGCTGTTTAAATGAAATGGTTCTCCTTGATTGTGTCTTTAGTACAGTAGTTGTGAGAGCAAGGCTTTTGTTCTTCCTGATCCCTGTGTGAGAAAAGACATATCTCCTGGCTTGTGGGATGCAGCGGGGGGAGGGTCAGGACCCACCGAGACAGTTCCATCCTTCAGCTGTCCTTTTTAATTTTCATTTCATTTTAAAAAAATTGAGATATAATTGACATATGTTGTATTAGCTTAAGGTGTGTAACATAATGATTTCATATATGTAAACATTGTGATATGATCACCACGATAGGTTTAGTTAACATCCATCATCACACATAGTTACTCATTTCTCCTTCTTGTGATGAGAACTTTTTTTTAAAAAAAATCTTTATTTATTTATTTATTTTTGGCCGCATTGGTTCTTCGTTGTTGTGTGTGGGCTTTCTCTAATTGCAGTGAGCAGGGGCTACTCTTGGTTGCGGTGCACGGGCTTCTCATTGCGGTGGCTTCTCTCGTTGCGGAGCACGGGCTCTAGGCACGCGGGCTTCAGTAGTTGTGGCAGACGGCCTCAGTAGTTGTGGCACACGGGCTTAGTTGCTCCGCCCGTGGGATGCATGTGGGATCTTCCCGGACCAGGGCTGGAACCCATGTCCCCTGCATTGGCAGGCGGATTCTTAACCACTGCACCACCAGAGAAGTCCCGTGATGAGAACTTTTAAGATTTATTCTCTTAGCAACGTTCAGATATACTCTCCAGTATTGTTAACTGTAGTCATGTATTATGTTGAATCCCCAGGACTCATTTACTTACTTACTTACTTACTTATTTATTTATTTGGCTGCACTGGATCTTAGTCGCACATGCGGGATCTTTCGTTGCGGCATGTGGGATCTAGTTCCCTGACCAGGGATGGAACTCGGGCCCCCTGCGTTGGGAGTGAGGTGTCCTAGCCGCTGGACCACCAGGGAAGTCCCAGGACTTAACTTATTTTATGGCTGGAAGTCTGCACCTTTGATGCTCTTCACCCACATCCCCTCTCCCGCCACCTCTGGCCACTACCATCTGTTCTCTGTGCCTTTGAGGTGTCAGTTCTTCTTTCCCAACTTGTTGCCTTCCCTGTCACCTCCTTGGCTGTGAGGACACCGAGTTAGTGTGTCTGACAAAGCAGATGACCTAGAAAGCCACACGTAGTAAAAGAGAAGATGAAAATAGAAGTATGTGAACTAAATTAAAATTATGTGAACTAAAAAATGAGAAAGGCCCTGAGCTGCCACATTTCTGCATGCAAGGCTAGCAATGTCACATGTTATGCTATCAACCTTGGTAATTTTTCCAGCTGTCCTTTTGTCTAAAATACAACTTACATGAAAATGAGCCCATCCCTTGGAACTTAGTGGTTAGGAAACGAGAGTCAGGTTTGGGGAAAGCGACCCTCACCTTGTCAGACCCGACACCCCCCTCCCCCCCAAGAGGCACCTGGACTGTTATTCATGGCGAACAGGTTGAGCTGAAAGGCACTTGGGAGGAAATGGAACTTCCCGTTCTGTTTGGCGTGCCTGTATCAAGACGTTCTGAGCCCCGATTCTTGTCTCACAGCAGGTGGTGATTCACGTTACTGTCGTTTACGGAGTAGAACGTTGTTGAGGTTGGGGGTGGGTGAGTGTGTGAGTGCACGAAGGGGGGAGAGGAGCAGCCTGATGAAACCGTTTGGAATGCAGGGAATATGTTAGAAGATGTGCTTTCGAGGACAAACAGTAAACTTTTGGCAATAGGCTGAGTTTGTGACCTGTGACTCAGACAGTGTGAAGGAGGGAGATTCCAGTGGTCATTTGCTTCCAGCCTCCTTCTTATCGGTGCCACGGGGCAGTGTCTCATTCAGCTTTCCAGAACACTTTCTAGGAACTCTTTATGCTAGACGGAGATGGTATTTCTCCTCTCGCTTCACTGTGGTTTAAAGAAGTGGGAACTGGCGTTATGAGCAGTCTCCACGTTCCTTTGATGATTGTGTGATTTATCAGTGTAGAGTTGCCCGTGATCTTCCTGGCCTCTGACTTCTCACAGGGTACCTGCCCTCACGGTCCACCTGTGGAACACGTATAATGGGAAATGAAGACTTTTAGAGGTAGGTGGGTTCTCCTGTTTGGAAATTGGGGTTATTTGAGCCAATGCGAGTCAGTTGCTGACCTTACCCAAGATTTACTGCATTAAATCAAAGAAGGTCCATATAACTGTAGGTTATAAGTCTGTTTTTTTTTTTTTTTTGGTCCGATACCAAGACTGATGTTTCCCTGGAAAGAGCCCTTGAATAGGAGCAGAAAGATTGAATTTTAGGCCTAATGCTATCATCAACCACCCATGTGACACTGGCCCCAAGAGAATAAAGGAATCATCCTGTTTCTTCTGTCAGCTGATCACTTGGGCCACATGTTCTCCAAAAGGTTCCAGCACACAATGTGATTGATCCATTTTCAAGACTGTCCTCAGCCCCTAGTTTGAGTTACTGCTATTATGGGGGATTGCTCTATCACTCGCAGCGGTAAAAACTGTGTATGGTGAAACCCAGTGGCCAGAAAGCTGTCTTTGGAATGTTCTCTTGTCACCTATTAGGGAATGCGCTGTAATAATTATGTTCCCTGGAACTTTTAATGACTAAACTGCCTTGAACAGGAACCAGGAAAGGCCCACCTTCCAGCAGATTCCATTCTGTGGGGTTGTCTTAGAATTGAGGTCTGAGAGCATTTCTTGATTAACTAGTCAGGTGGGTGTGACTTCACTAAAGGCCAGTTTGGACCCTGTCGGAGAAAATCAAGTTCAGACACTTAGTCTAAATAGAAGTGAGGAATACGGTTACCTTTATCTCATTATCTAAGCTTTCTTTGGAGGATATACAAGCTTGTACCACATGTGACAAGCATCACATATGGAGGGATTTTTTTCCTGCTTTTTTCCCTGAAAAATCCTTGGGGAATCATGTCATAGACTATTTGGTGTAAAACCAAAACCGACCAGACAAACAAAAAACAAAGCAAAACAAACAAAGAAAAAAGCCGTAGTTAAATTTTTTTGTATTAAAATATTTAGCTTGAGAATCTTCATTGAAAATCAGTAATCTTTTGCAGATTTGTTTATTTTTTTATTTTTATTTTTATTTATTTATTTATTTTTTTCCCTTTGGTGCATTTTTATTTTATTTTATTTTATTTTATTTTATTTTTTTTCTCACACACACACACTGTATTTTATTTTTACAAGAGATAAATAGACTGACACCAAGCATTGTACGTGGATGACCACAACAAAAGCAACAATGATTGCAATTACCAAACATGAAACACACTCATACTATGTCATAATATTGACATTCAGTCCAGTAATCCTCCACTGTAACAGCTCCTTTACTTTGCAGTGAAAATTGATTTGTATATTCTTTGCCTCTGAGTCCTTGTGGGATTTTTTTTTTTTTTTTAATTCAGACAGAAAGTCACAAAAATTATACTGATCCTCATCAGTTCACTCAGTCCCATGTAATTAATTGTTTTTTTTCATCTTGATCTTTTGTTAGCACTTTTATGAGTTCATCAGTTTTTCATCAGAGTTCTGAAAATGCTTATTCATTCAGTTCAGCAGTACAGTCAGTTACCAGAAACCTGTACTTGTCAGAGTCTTTTCCATGAATTTCTTGAAGATGAAACCCTTTTATAGGAACATATTTGCAAAATCATCAGAGTACACCCA
This sequence comes from Balaenoptera physalus, assembly GCF_965194825.1. Taxonomy (NCBI): domain Eukaryota; kingdom Metazoa; phylum Chordata; class Mammalia; order Artiodactyla; family Balaenopteridae; genus Balaenoptera; species Balaenoptera physalus. Next base: position 109,557,878 of record NC_138885.1, on the reverse strand, counting down.
GAACTGTCTGTAAATGACAAAAGACTTAAAAATGACCACGGTAAAAGATTTGATGAAAGTTCATAATAATGCAGTTGACAAGAAAATTAGTTATTTCTGAGATATACATTTTAAAGTAATAACTAGGATTATTACTTATAACATTATACCAGAACATATAAGATTTTTAGAAATTTCATGTAATGTCTGAAACATTTATATTAACATATTTCCATACATATTTCCATACAAATACAAATATAAGATTTTTAGAAATTTCATGTAATGTCTGAAACATTTATATTAACATATTTCCATACATATTTCCATACAAATACAAATATAAGATTTTTAGGAATTTCATGTAATGTCTGAAACATTTATATTAACATATTTCCATACAAATAACCCAATGAAAGTTTAGTATTAGTTGTTTTGTTTGTTTTTTTATACTGCAGGTTCTTATTAGGCATCAATTTTATACATATCAGTGTATACATGTCAATCCCAATCGCCCAATTCAGCACACCACCATCCCCACCTCACCGCAGTTTTCCCCCCTTGGTGTCCATATGTCCATTCTCTACATCTGTGTCTCAACTTCTGCCCTGCAAACTGGCTCATCTGTACCATTTTTCTAGGTTCCACATACATGCATTAATATATGATATTTGTTTTTCTCTTTCTGACTTACTTCACTGGGACGTGTGCACCGAGCGGCTCGACCTTTTCACACCGTGCTTGGTCCTTCAGGGACCACACCACCTCAGGTATTGATCTGGGGTTACAGATAGATTTTAGCAAATAGGCAAATTCACGAATACTGTATCCTCAAATCATGAAAATTGACTCTATGTGTATACACAGTGTGTGTCCCCGGGCGTTAGATACACACACGTACACAGGTGTCTATTTTCAGGGACTTTAACGACCTGAAAGCAGTCAGCATTATAACATTGGGTTGGCTCCAAAGTTCGTTCGGGTTTCGGAAAAATCTGAACGAACCTTTTGGCCAGCCTCGATAGTTGTGTCCTCTGGTCCCTCTGGAGATGCAGTGAGAGGTTCAAGTGTTTTAATGGGGGGCAAAGGCCTGTGAGAGATAAATGGGAGACAGGACTGAGTAAGGAAAGCTTCAGGACCTCGACGCGAATCTGATAAAGTTTGAGCCAGCGCCCCCCCCCCCCCCACCCCGTGAGCTCTGGAGTGGAGATTGCCTGATGGTTAGAGAGAAATGGTCTTGCTCAGTCGTGGGGCTGCTCAGAACAGAGCCATGGAGGATGGGCAGGTTCTTTCTTTCTTGAAAGGAAGAACTATGCATCTCCATTCTGGCGCAGTTGTAAACCACATTTTGGATTTCAGTTTTATATATTAAAAAATTATTTTGCGCCCATATGAGGTTGAATGAAGCGGCATCACCATTTCGGATCAAAAGTCGTCAAGTACCGGCAGCGTCTAACGGTCAAACCCAACAGAATCTTTTCAAGGTATAATGACATTGTTTAAGATGAGGGTAACATCTATGTCTTAAATTGCTTGTTGAGAAAAATCCACTGTACCTCATCCGAAGCATGTCTTGACCCGCCATGGAAGCCAGTCCATGGTGTCCGGACTCCCGGATGATGCTTGGTTTTATCAGGACAGCCCCTCCCCCAAATGATGCTAGAAAGAGAATCAAGGTAGTATGAGGAGGTGCTGCCTTTGTGTGTATGTTTCAGGTGGTTTCAATCCGTGAACACAAGCTTTTTTGAGCAGCTCCTTCCTTTGCCTTCAGGTGTTGTGGGTGCTGGACACTGGAGCTCTGTCATTGAGTAGGTGTTTTAAGAACAAACGGCAGATTTACAATTACAGCTTCTGCAGTGATGGGGAATATTCAGTGCCATTTGGTTGACCATGTAACCACCACTGTGTCAAGTTAATAACTTCTCAACTTGGTCTTAAAACCAAATACACGCAGTTTGTTTCATTAAAAATACCTAAGTGGTAAAGGATGGGTGGCTTCCAATGGTGGTAGAGTCAATTTTTAAAAATTGAAAGGATAGTGCTTTGTTGTGATTTGCAGTTCATATAGATAAGTTCTATAAGCAGTTTGGTTTTGTCTGTTTCAGGTGAGATAAAGTGTGAGACTCTAATTGAAGTATAGGTGATTTACAATGTTGTGTTAGTTTCAGGTGTACAGCAAAGTGATTCAGTTTTTTATATATATTTATATGCATACAGACACACCCACACACCCACACACCCACACACACACACACACTCTTTTTCATGTTCTTTTCCATGATGGTTTATCACAGGATGTTGACTACAGTGCCCTGTGCTCTACAGTAGGACCTTGTTGTTGATCCATTCTCTGTATGTACTGGTTTGCGTCTGCTAACCCCAACCTCCCACTCCATCCCTCCCCCACCCCTCCTCCCCTTGGCAACCACAAGTCTGTTCTCTGTGCCTGTGAGTCTGTTTCTGTTTAGTAGGTATGTTCATCTGTGTCATATTGTAGACTTCCTATGGTATTTGTCTTTCTCTTTCTGACTTACTGCACTTAGTTTGAAAATCTCTAAGTCCATCCCTATTGCTGCAAATGGCATTATTTTATTCTTCTTTATGGCTGAGTAGTATTCCATTGTGTGTGTGTGTGTGTGTGTGTGTGTGTGTGTGTGTGTGTATATATACACCACATCTTCTTTATCCCTTCATCTGTTGATGGATATTTCGGTTGTTTCCCTGTCTTGGCTATTGTGAAGAGTGCTGCTGTGAGCATTGGGGTGCGTGTATCTATTCAAATTATAGTTTTCTCCAGATATATACCCAGGAGTGGGATTGCAGGGTCATATGGCAACTCTATTTTTAGTTTTTTGAGGAACCTCCATACTCTTTTCCGTACTGGCTGCACCAACTTACATTCCCGCCAGCAGTGTAGGAGGGTTCCCTTTTCTCCACACCCTCTCCAGCATTTATTGTTTGTAGACTTTTTGATGATGGCCATTCTGACCGGTGTGAGGTGATACCTCACTGTAGTTTTGATTTGCATTTCTCTAATAATTAGTGATGTTGATCATCTTTTCATGTGCCTGTTGGCCATCTGTATGCTGAGACTCGTTCTTTAAAAGGCATTTGTCCTCACCTGCATTCCTAGGTACAAGGTCCTTCAGCCAAATAGTCTCCAGGAACACACAAAGCTGTAGTTGGATGAGGTTGGGTTTGCTGACCTGTTGCGTTGAGGGGACCGTGGGACATCTCAGTCACAGGGTGCTAAGAAGACCTTAAAAGAGTTGGGCAGGGTTTAAGGAATCGGGTCCCTGTCTGAGATTAGTGGTCTCTGTATTGTTTATGTTCCAGCAGGAGAAGGCTGCAGCTTAGCCGTGAGTGCCAGGCCAGCTCCCAGCTGCCAGTGGCTGCTTTTCTCTATTGCTTAATACGTACGTGATTGAGAGACTAGATGAGTGATTGATTGGGTGGGTGTGTGCTTCTTAATGATCACTCGTTTTTAATACCATGCCTTGTAACAACTGGATGTGGTCCTGGTGTCACCTTTTAGCTTTTGATGCTGATGGAAGACCAGCTTAATTCCAGCAGAGCCTTGCTGGGAAGGGAGCTGAGCGTGACTCGGCATTATAGAACGTCAGGCTTAGTGGAGGTTGAGTTGTAATGTTGGCACTTGTTTGTGGTTTATGTTTTAGAGTTTTGGGTGTATTCTTTTTGATGCTTTTGTGAATGATATTTTCTTAATTTCATTTTCAGATTGTTCACGTCAAGTACTTGCAGGATATTACATTTTAAGGCAATAGGAGACCTTTTTTCTTGCTAGTTACAGAAAGAGATTTTTTTCCTGGTTCACTGCCTGTGTCTGTGGCACTGCGTTTTTAATGACCAGGAAGACCTTCTGAGGATTCGTTGGCTTCCTTTGGGTTTGCCGCTTTTTAGTTCTCCAGGGCACCAGTAACAGAGGCTGTGTTCGATTTTTTAAAAATTTATTTAGGTAATTTTCATTTAAAACGATTTATTTTGGTTGATTATAGACCACAAGAAGTTGCAGAAATAGCGCCGAGAGGTCCTGTGTGGTGTCAGCCAGCTTCCTCCGACGGTGACGTCTTACATAAGCTTAGAGCAACAACAAAACCAGGACATCGGTACGGCGCAGTATGGTTACCTCATCCGCAGTCATTACTGGGAGTTCACCAGTGTCTGCTTGTACTCTCTTATGACTTAAAGATAAGCATGAGTAATATCTTCTCTTGCAAAACTCCAATGGAGCATAAGTTGAGCAGAAAGGGACGGAATGAGTTGAGGCTGTTAAACAAGCACCCGTGAAAGATCCCCTTGACTTTCTTGGCGGCCGAAGTGGACGGGGCAGGTGGCAACAGCCCCCCTGGAAGGCAAGAGGATGCTTTGGGTGGTTAAAATCCAGATGCGGGCGGTGCCTGAGCCCCATGTGGGGCATGCGCCTTTTGTTTTCAATGCTCAGGTGAGAGAAACCATTTCCCCTTCAAGCTCTAGGCAGATTGATGGAGAATATAATGGGGAGGAGAACCCCGCAGCTTGTCCATCACAACCCGAAATCACTGGCCCCGGATTCAGTTACTTAATCAGTTCCCATACCCCTTATTTTGCAAACGGATGGAACAACCTCTTTTCTCCCCTTCGGTGACGGTAGTTACTGTGTTTGGCGTTATCCACCCCACTTGGACCTCACTTTGGAATTTCTTTCTTCTCTTCCGTTTGGATGGTTTGCCACATGTCTGGCTAGGAAAGTGGAGATGTAAACTAAGCGTATAATGGACATGAATCTTCCACTGCATGGAATGTGGCCGAATGATTTTTCCTTCCCACCTCTCTTGCCGTGAAGGTGACAAGTTGGAACTGGTTAATGATAGTCATGAGACACCCCCGAGTTGTGTGACTCTCTGTTGGGGGGGGGGTGGCAGCAGTTTATCTCGAGAGCCACGTTGCGGCGCGTTCCCTGCCTGGGGGTTCTGCGCGAGCTGAGGGCAGGAGCTTGCAGTCTGGGCCTTGAGAAGGTCCTGTGAGTGAGGCGGGGAGTGGACTTGCAGAAGCCATGGTGGCTTATGGAGACCGGGGCCGGGCTGCTGGACTGGCTCGCGCCCCTGAGATGTGATGAGACTGGGAAGGTAGCTGTGAGGGCCGTTGGTACCAGGGAGCCTGTCAGACACTTACAGAGGCTTGCGGGCTGAACAAAAAAGGGTTTGATCGTCAGGAAGTAGATGAGTGGTTGCCTAGGACTGGGGGTTTGGGTAGTGACTGCTGAAGGAGAGGGTCCAGGGCTGCTTCTGGGGATATAATGCACATGTTCCAAGGTTGATTGTACTGATCATGGTTGCACAGCTCTGTGAATATACTGAAAGCAATTGAACTGTATACTTCCAACGGGTGAATTGTGGGGTATGTGATCTGTATCTCAATAAAGCTCTTTTACAGAGGGTTCGGAACCGCTTTCATACTTTGAAGCTTGCTCTGAAAATATGGCACGTGATCTCACGTGGTGGTAGAAGCTCCTCGTGCATGGACATGGTGTAACTTTGCGTGTGGGGAGAGCAGTTTCAGAGTGATCAGTTCCGGAAAACGTGTCCCTGTCTGTTATCTCTACTCCGCCACAATTAAGAACCAGGCGTCCGCGGTGAGCGGGCAGAGTGTGGCTGATATCAGAGGAAGTGGGGCGCTGTCCTCTCTGTTGTATGTTTTCCCTTTTCTCACCCTCCTTAGCCGCCTCCCCTCCCCCAAACAACCAACAAACAAACAACCAAGAGAAAGCGTGAGATGGGGCTGTGGCATGGCTGAATGGCCGCATTCTGTTAGAAGAGTGCATATATACGGGAGGGAAAATAAAGCCAACGTACAGCAGCCCACCCTTTCTCAAGGGCCAACATAGAGACAAAGATGGAGATAGCAGAGGGCAGACTTGTAATGCGTCCTTCTGACTATTGAGAGGTAAGGAAAATTTGAAAACAGTAGTATCTCAAGTCACCCTTTTCACCTTGGTTGAAACCGACATAGGTGGTTTTCCTTCCTTGGGCAAGGGAAATGCATACAGTGCACGTGCTGCAGATGGATGGCCTCTCTCTGTGTTGCTCTCCAGGGAATCTTGCTTGGAGGTGATTAGAAGCGCATCGCTCGAAGGAATGTGAACTATTTCTCCATTCATAAGCGGAGCTCAATAAAAAGCACATCCAGGTGGTCATTTAATATTTCCTAACACTCAGCGATTTTGCCATGAGCTTTGTGGAATTGGCCGGGTGCTGAAGCTAGTCACAGAATGACTGAAATTGCCCAATTGCCGGTCAGGTTAAAAAACCATCAGCACTTAGTCTCCTGAAGAAACGTTGTCTCAACAGCTGTCTTTTGCTCTTTTGTTGCTGCACGTGGTAACATGTCTTGTTGCAAGCTGTACCTGCTATACAGTGTGAGGGAGAGCTGAAGATAGAGGCTAGAGACTGAGATAGCTGGATGGAGAGCAGTGAACGAGGAAGTGGCCCAGGAGAGTGGGGAGGCAGGGCCCCCCTGGTGGAACCAAGCAACGCTCCTTTGTGTGTGTGTGAGTTTAATCTGCGGAGAGGGGATTTCTTTGTGACTTCCTGCATGTTGAAACCTGAGTGGCCTGTCCTGCCTTTGACCTCTGCTGTTTGGACTGTGGCTTCATTCACGTGTACCTGGTTCATTCTCAGTGCCAGGGTCACATCCCTAGGTTGACACCTGAACCTGAACTTTGGGGCTTGAATAGGGATGTAATTGAGCCTGGAGGCGGGGGTGGGGTGGGAGAGAGGGCGTGAGATAAGGTTATAAAAATCGTTCGTGTTGGACCTGTGACTTTTTGGGTGCCCGCTGACCGCAAGGCAGTGTCCTGGGTACTTTCTGTAGTTGCTTTTGAGCCTGCACAACAAATCCAAATCCAGAAAGGCTCTTTCTGTTTTGCAGGTGGGGAAACTGAGGTCAGGGCAGTGACGTACCAGGTCTACCACTTGGAACTGGGACTTCAAAGCCCACGCTCTCTCCCAGGGCAGCACCGTGCTTCTCAACAGTGGAAGGTTTTTTTACCCTGAGTTCATTACACTATTCAGTCTTAGGATTCCACAGGGGCTCTCGGGAGTCGTGGGGTATGGGCCGGTGGCTGGATGCCAGGGTTGTGTACGTGGGAGCCCTGGAAAAATGACGGTGTCCGATTCCAAAAACGTCTCTTGAGCCAAAGCTTGAGATAGGTTTCCTTGAAGGCAGGGGCCAAACTTGGCCTGCCACCTGTTTTTGTACAGCCTGCGAGCTAAGAATGGTTTTATATTTTTAAACGGCCAAAAAAAGAATAATGTTCTGTGACACATGAAAATGATATGAAATTCAGAGTTTTCTTGGAACCCAGCCACACCCACTCATTTAGATACTGTCTGTGGTTACTTATTCCCTGCACAGGCTGTTGCAACAGAGACCCTCTGGCCCCTGGAAGCCTGAAGTGTTGACTCTCTGGCCCTTTCCAGAACCAGCATGTGATCCCTGCCTGTTCTGAGGCCCATACCACCTCCCTGGTGTGACCTGCACTTCCTCCTCTCTCCTGATCTAATCTTCATTTGCATCCTATTCCCATCTAACCTTGCTTGCTGGAGCCTGGTATTCCACGATTAGAGAGTCATTTGTTTGACATGAAACTTTGTCCCAATTAAAATTCTGGGAGTCCCAGGAGAGGTAATACATTAAGCTCTACCAGTCATTTATACCACAGGATTGGAAGGGATTGATGCTGGCTTTGTCAGAGCAGAGCAGGGCTGTAGCTTAAAAGGAGGGGGTACAGGGTGCTGCTATGCTTGGTGAGAGAAGAGGGGAAGTTGGGTCATCCAGAAGAGACCTTTGTTCATGTCCTGCTTTTTCTGCATCCCCGCCTCAGTCACCCAGAGGCTGGCAGTGTTGGTGGACGAAGGCCACAGCAAAGCGCCTCTTCTCCCTGGAAGATGCCCTGCCCACAATAGGCCTGGGTGACAGCCAAATGCCTGGGCTGCTCAGAGCGGAATTGTAAGGCAGGGCCCACAGCTAGGAAGTGGTACCACTGGCATTTGGCTTGCACAGTCTTCTTCCTGACCCCTGATGCTAGCTACATTCCAGTGCCTTCTGTGGAAGGCTTGGCTTAACATACTAAGGGTGGTGACCCACTTCTTGCCTTTTTACTCGCTGTTTTTGATGGTTGCTTCTCTTGAAGCCTAGACAACAGTGAAAACGTGGGGAAGATGAAATGTTACTAATTCCTGTCTTGCCCGTAGCACCTGGTACCCCATACATGGGAGAAAACCCACTTCCCCCAGAAACAGCATGGTGATTCAGATGCTCGGCATTGAAGCATACGATCGCCACACTATGGTGTGCTACTTGGATATTTTTCATGGCCAGTTTACATTTCAGTTACATTTGCAGGCTTTACAAGGCCATTCTAGACTGGCTGGGAACCTGATCATAGTTTTTTTTTTTTTTTTTTTTAATTTATTTATTTGTTTATTTATTTTTGGCTGTGTTGGGTCTTCGTTTCTGTGCGAGGGCTTTGTCTAGTTGCGGCAAGCGGGGGCCACTCTTCATCGCGGTGCGCGGGCCTCTCACTATCGCGGCCTCTCTTGTTGCGGAGCACAGGCTCCAGATGCGCAGGCTCAGTAGTTGCGGCTCACGGGCCTAGTTGCTCCGCGGCATGTGGGATCTTCCCAAACCAGGGCTCGAACCCGTGTCCCCTGCATTGGCAGGCAGATTCTCAACCACTGCGCCACCAGGGAAGCCCTTGATCATAGTTTTATAGCATTGTTTCTAGGGGAAAAACATTTTTGAGTGAGAAACCAGTGAAGCCTTGGACAGTATCCCATCTGTAATTTGGAGGCCGCTCTACTGTCAAGATTTCTTCTTTACACTTGTCTTGTTTTGATGTGCATGGTGGGAAGCCAGAGCGTTCCATTAGCTGTGGTGTCCAGGGCGGCTTCTTTCCTTCGCAGTTCTTCTGCTTTCTTTCCGAATTTGTCAAACCCTTACGACAATGTGGTGGAGGCATCTACGTCTTCTGGTTGGGAGTGGCAGGGAGAGGGGGTTGGGAGAAGGGTTAAAATTCGCCAGAATTTAAGAGCAACAGTGACAGCCAGATCATTTTTCCTGTTAGCCTACTTTGAAAGCTGCCAGAACGGTGGTAGAGTGGCAATTCTCTGGTTTCTCTTGTCCTCCTCTGCTAAGATCTAAAAATAACGTAAGGAGGAGCTGGGTACATGGCCCTTTGATCTCCTTGGCCTGGGATGTTTCTGGTTAGGAGCAGAGGCTCCCAGGGACTCGGTGTTCTGCAGCGAGTGTGCGGGGAGCGGGGGACGGTGGGTGGGGCCTGTTACTGTAATCTTCCTGGGTCTGTCCCTGCTTTCCGTTTCTTGCTTCTCTAAATATTCTCTCTGCACACCTTCCCTTTACGTCCCACCAGCTGGAGCATGTGTACGGAAGACTGGAACAGGACAGATCCCACCTTTATAGAGAACGGTTGGACTGGATTTGTTAGCTGTTTTATTGAGGGCCTCCTGTTCCAGAAGAAGTAGAACAAATATTTGACTCCCAGAGGCCCTGTGGTATAGCTGGGGAACACAATGGCAGGGTTGGATTTCACGTGTAGTAGAGGTGTCGGGAGTGCCCTGGAGCGTGGAGGTGGGGATTGCATGAGCTGAGAGCTGGTGAAATGGCCTGGAACCAGGGGCAGAGATGAGGTGGAACCCTCCGTGGAGGAGAGCTGTGAAGGAGTGTGTCCCTAAGAGCCCACGGAGTCAGAAGAGGTGGGAGGAGGAGCCAGAGAAGCAGGGTTGTCAGGGCTGCCGAGGTGGGATTTGGCACAGAGAGACTGGGGGTGACTTGTGAGAATCCAGGTGTGGTTTTCAGGGTAGGAGTGGTGAGTCTGCAGCTGAAGACGGAGTATGTGTGATGACGGGTGAAAGGCTGGAGGCAGTGGGTGCGCATATCTCGGGGGAGAGGTCCAACCTCAAAGGTCAGGGGAGAACAGCCTTTGGGAGGGAAGCCAGTATGGGGGAAGGGGTTTTTAGTGGGGGGAAGGCGTGGTGTTTGAGTGAAAGCTAACAGGAAGTGAGAGGTTCAGGAGGTGAGATAAAGGACGGGGACTGTAGTTCTTTGCCTTGGAAAAGGAGTAGTGGGGACATTGCTTTTGGGACAGATGAGAAGGTGGTAAGTGCATAGACTTTGGGAGCAGAAAGGAAGATGATTCCTCTTAAGACTTTTACCAAGATGAAGGTCTTGGTTTTCTAAGAGAACAGGGGGTCCTGACTCAAGGGAAGCCAGAGATGGTAGGATAAGCTGATGCAGGAGACAGATTAGGCTTTCCGACTGTCCTTGGGAACAGAGGGTGTGAGCTTGGGCTGGGGAGCTTGGCAGCTTCTCTTCTTCCTGCCTCACCCCCTCTGCTATCACCAACCCTACTTGGAATCGTAAGCGCCCTGTTTAACCTACCCTAGGTAAGGCTTTCTGTTTGAGAGGTTATTTGAACTCACTCGTTTGGTTTTTAAAAATCGATGGATTGGGCTTCCCTGGTGGTGCAGTGGTTGGGAGTCTGCCTGCCAATGCAGGGGACATGGGTTTGAGCCCTGGTCCCGGAAGATCCCACATGCCGCAGAGCAGCTAAGGGAAGACCCAACGCAACCAAAAAAAAAAAAAAAAAAAAAAAAAAATCGATGGATTGAAGCATAAACCAGGGCAGACTGAAAAGGATTGCTTGAAGGTGGTCTTACCGAGCACTCTCCAGCGGCGCTTTCTGCCATGATGACGTGTTCTGTATCCACACTGTCTAGTAGGAGAGCCACTGGCCATGTGTGGCTGTGGGTTGTCTGGGCTTCTACTGAGAGAGCACGACAAGGAGGGCTTGTTTATCTATTTTTTTATTTAATAAATTTATTTATTTTATTTATATTTATTTTTGGCTGTGTTGGGTCTTCGTGGCTGCGCGCCGGCTCTCTCAAGTTGTGGCGAGCTGGGGGCTACTCTTTGTTGCGGTGCGCGGGCTTCTCATCGCGGTGGCTACTCTTGTTGCGGAGCGCGGGCTCTAGGCGCATGGGCTCCAGTAGTTGTGGCACACGGGCTCAGTAGTTGTGGCTCACGGGCTCTAGAGCACAGGCTCAGTAGTTGTGGCGCATGGGCTTCGTTGCTCCGCGGCATGTGGGATCTTTCCAGACCAGGGCTCGAACCCATGTCCCCTGCACTGGCAGGTGGATTCTTTTTTTTTTTTTTTTTTTTTTAAGTTTTGGTATCTTTTTTTTTTTTTTTTAAATTTATTTATTTATGGCTGTGTTGGGTCTTCGTTTCTGTGCGAGGGCTTCTCTAGTTGCGGCAAGCGGGTGCCACTCTTCATCGCGGTGCGTGGGCCTCTCACTATCGCGGCCTCTCTTGTTGCGGAGCACAGGCTCCAGAGGCGCAGGCTCAGCAATTGTGGCTCACGGGCCCAGTTGCTCCGCGGCATGTGGGATCTTCCCAGACTAGGGATCGAACCCGTGTCCCCTGCATTGGCAGGCAGATTCTCAACCACTGTGCCACCAGGGAAGCCTGGCAGGCAGATTTTGAACCACTGTGCCACCAGGGAAGCCCACGAGGGCTTATGTAAATGTCTGAGTGGGATGGTCTGTCAGCAGAGCCTCCAGGGGCCGTGGCTTGGGTAAGGCTGAAAGTGGCTGGCGGGGAAGTGGCCCGGGCAGGGTGAGGGCAGAGGACTAGTAGGGGGAAAAGTCTAGGTGCTCACGGCCCCCATGAACCAAAGCTGGACTAACTATATTTTACTTGCTTCTATTGATATTTCTTCTTACTTATTAATTATGCTGTAAACTACAGGAAGTTTGGGACTCTGCGGTTTTTCTGCTAAGCCTGGGAAAGTGATCGGCCCCAGCAGCCTTTTGCTAATTCTTCGCTAATGGATCACTGAAGGCCGTCTCTAATGACAAGCACTGGGGAGATGGCTTGATCTCCTTGGGTTCAGGGAGGGCAGGAGAACTTCTCCACGCCAGAAACACCTCCTCCATTTACCTCACTTGCTCGCCTCGCATCTTTAAATGTCAACTCTTGTCAAGCCCTCCTCCTCTCTGTTGATATTTAGCCTTCAGAAAGGAAAAGGCCATCTCAAAGTTTCCATCTGTGAGCAGGGGTTTCTGAACATGTTGAAAACGTGGGCTTAATTTTGTGAACTCAGTAAGAATTCATGTGGTTTGGGATCTGTTAAAAACTGTAGGCTTTGTAAGGAAACAAAACCTCTCGCACCTCTATCTTCTGCAGACTCCCTAATGCCTTTAGTCTAGCGCTGCAGACACAAGCAGAGCATTATGAAACATCAGCAAAACCCTTTGCTTGATCCGCTAGCTTCTCGCTCTATTTCTGTCTTTCTCCCCCTCATCACACTTCTTCAGAGCACAGTTCCACACTCTCCTGCCTTTCCCCTCTGACCCCACACTCTCCTGGACCACGTGCAGTCTGGCGTCCACCCCCCCTTTGAAGAAGCACTCCTCCGAGTCGCCGTGATCCTGAGATTGTGGGGACCGCTCCCCCCGCCCCCCAGGCTCTGCCAGCGCCCTCCCCGGGGCCCCTGACCCTTGGCCGCGGCTCCACCCCGCCCTCTCCGTTCCCCCTCCCTGCGTCCCCCAGCTGCCCGAGGGGCTCCCCAGAACCCCAGTGTTCAAGCAGCAGTGTCAGGGAGGCACTGCGGTGAGTCCCCGCTCGGCGATACTGACTTCAGACCTCTGCGCCCAAGGCTCTGAACAGCCTCCTTGTTTGTCCCCTTCTCAGAGACCAGGGTCCTCAGCTTTCTTTTTGTGTGTGGACCCCCTCAGCTGTCCATCGAAGCCTTGGAGGCATCTCAGAGTGGGATTTTCAAGTGCATTAAAAGATAGATAGGTTGGCAAGGGAAGCAATTACCAGTGCTGTCATAGACAAAATTCCTGTGTGCTGTCACCCTCCTGCCCTCTTCCTTGTTTTACGGTGGTGAAACATACCTGATGTGAAATGTATCATCTCACCCATTTTCTGGTGCACAGTTCAGTGGCGTTAGTACATTCCCATTACTGTGCAGCCATCACCACCATCCGTCTCCAGAACTTGTTCGTCTTCTCAGACTGAAAGTCTGTCCCCATCAAAGACTAACTTCACATGCCCGCACCCTCAGCCCCTGGCCCCCACTACTCCACTTTCGGCCTCTATGAATCTGACTGTTCTAGGTGCTTCCTATCAGTGGCATCATACAGCATTTGTCCTTTTAGGTCTGCTCATTTCGCTTGGCATGATGTTCTCAAGGTTCAGCTCTGTTGTAGCCTGTGTCAGAATTTCCTTCCTTTTTAAGGCTGAATCATATTCCACTGTATGGATAGACCACATTTCGTTTATCCACTCATCTGTTGATGGACATTTGGGTCCCTTATACCTTTCGGCTATTGGGAATGATGCTGCTATGAATCTGAGTGTACAAACATCTCTTTGAGACCTGCTTTCGATTCTTTTTTTTTTTTTTTTTTGGCTGCGTTGGGTCTTCGTTGCTGCGTGCGGGCTTTCTCTAGTTGCGGCGAGCGGGGACTACTCTTTGTTTCAGTGCGCGGGCTTCTCATTGTGGTGGCTTCTCATGTTGCGGAGCACGGGCTCTAGGCACGCGGGCTTCAGTAGTTGTGGCTCACGGGCCCTAGAGCACAGGCTCAGTAGTTGTGGCTCACGGGCTTAGTTGCTCTGCGACATGTGGGATCTTCCCGGACCAGGGCTCGAATCCGTGTCCCTTGCATTGCCAGGCAGATCTTAACCACTGCATCACCAGGGAAGTCCTCGATTCTTTGATACGTGCTTTTTGAACATTTTAAATAGCACTATCTAGCAATGGCTTTAACCGCTACCATCATTTCCAAGCAGTGGTGAGTGTCAGCAGTATTTTAAAGTCTGTGAGGCATCTGTAACCTGATATGAAAATGTCTGCAGTTCCTATTGGTGAAAATCTTGGGAGTCTTCTGTTTCCACAAGGGTTTGTTGCCTACGTTTCTAATGGAGTTAGGTGAAAGGTTAGTGAAAATAAAGTTGTTGCTTCCCCTGCCTCCGCAAAGCCCATCCAGATTCACTGACCCCGTTGAACTTTGGCCCGCACGTAAATTCCAGCCAAGTTCCAGCCAAGTCGGGAGACTGACTTTCCCGGAACCCACGTGAAACTTTCCACCTCTGTCGCTGCGGAGACCGCATCGCTCTGCTCTGTTACCTCCAACTAATATCCCACCTACTGAAAATGCTTGCTTAGCTGTGGCTTCTTCCTCTCACCCACTCATTTAGTCATTCATTCAACGGATATTTGGTCAGCTCTGTGTGATGAGTGCTTCCCTAGGTGCTCGGGATTCACAGCGGTGAGGAAAACACATGAGGTTCTTGTTGCCGTGGTGTGGGCAGCCCCACCGGAGAGGGGCAAGGGAAGCCAGTGTGTGCACACACAGGTTACGGGATCTCAGCAGTGATAAGCATCACGAGGAAATCCAGGCAGCTGTGAGAGTCTGTCTTCATTAGTCACAGGGGCGGGGGCGTTTAAGATGGGACCTGAGGAGTGAGTGGAGTGGGAAGGGATGCCTGGCCAAGGAACAGCTTATGCAAAGGTCCTGAGGTTGGCCAGGAGTGGACGAGCAGAGGGGGAGAGAGCCTGGCCAGGGCCCCTTGGCCATGCCTCTGTGAGCTGAGTTAGGCAGTTAGCTCTTACCCTGGAGTATTGGGCAGCGTCGGTGGAGGGGAATGCCAGGTTGAGGTGGGCTTTGGCGTCTCAGTGGAGGACGATTTGGAGGAAGTCAACAGCGAAGTGGGTTGACCGATGACACCTACTAGAATATTCTAGAGGAGTGGTTACTTGGCCCAGGGGGTGGTCCAGGACACGGGGAGGAGGGTGTCAGTTAGAGACCAGACTCTGGGATTTATTAGGTTTCTTGATTTCTGTCAGTTTTCCTCTCCCCTCACTCCCCTTCCAGTGAAACCGGTAACGCTCTATTCCGCTTATGTGCTTATATTCCTGTCTTAAAGTGTATTTCTTTTAAATTCCTATTAGACTTGAGGGCAGAGACTTAGCTTTACTTGGTTTGAGTATTTAAGATATTATCCATAATTATTGAATTGAATGTATGCTTGTTTTTTTTTTTTTTGACTCTGCATTCCTAGGCGTTTGGACACATTTCCCAGTGAGAAAAGTGAAAACGTAACTTTAACTTGTAGCATCAGATACTGTGGGGAATGCTGTGAGCCTGAGCTCCTGAGGCCTTCCCAAGAGTATCCAAGTGGGGTGTGATTGCTTAATAAGGAGACATTTTCACTGAGATTTACATTATAGATTTTGCTTTTTAAAAAGAAACTATCTGGATTCTAGTGGAAAAACTATATAGTCTCCTCTGAGTGTTGTTTTGCCTTCGGTTGTGTTCTAAGAGCTGATTATGAGCCGGAGGAAATAACCCATTTCGTCTGTAATATAAATGTGTATTGGTCTTTAAAGCGTATGTGACCCATAAAACAATACCAGCCAGGCTGCCGTGTCAGTCATTATGTAAATCAGATATTCTGGCGTGCACGCACTCTCTGTATTTTTCCTTGTTCGCATGGGGTAAATAATTTTTCCCAGAGAGCTTTTGGGTTAAAACAAGGCCCAATCCTGTTTGAAGTGCAGGCTGTTTTGGCTTTATTTTTCCTCTTTCTGCCTGAGAGGGTTGAATGCTGAAGGATTTAGTGATGTGAGTGCACACGGGCACATTCCTACCTTATTTTTCCTTCTAATCCTGTTTCCTGTGGAAGAAATCAGAGTAACGAGTGCACCATGGTTCAGAATGAAGGGTGTGTGTGTGTGTGTGTGTGACAGAGAGAGAGAGAGAGAGAGAGAGAGAACACCGTCTCTTTGTAAAGTCCAGCCAGCTCTCACCAGAAGTCTGGCTCTGGGAGCTTTACTGAACTTCTCCCCGCTCATTTTGGGGTGAGAGGTGCAGATGAGTTCAAACTAAGCACAGAAAACTAGCAGAAGAGACTGTGCTTTTACACATGATGCCCCTGTTTTCCTTCCCCCTTCTGTGGATGGCTGTCCGGCCTGGTCCCTTCCTGGCGTGGCTGTGGAGCCTGGGGAGGGAGAGCCTGCCCCCTGGGCCTACCCGGCTCCCTCACAGGCAGTGCTGGGGCCTGGGCTTGGCCCCGGGATCTCTGTCTTCATGGCTGTTGACGTTTGTCTGTGTAGGGCCGAGTCGTACCTGTTTTGGCCCTGGAAGTCCGCACATTTCAGGCAGCTCCGTTCCCCGCTGCCGGGAGTGGGAGCTCAGCCCTTGACCCATCCGATAACTGAGCGTGGCCTTGCCCCAGTGAGATTCCATTTATGGCCACTGGAATTGGAATCTCATGTAGTCTTCATGTTTCATGAAAGATTATTCCTCTTTGGATTTTTTTCCTCCCACCAACCACTTAAAAAATGTAAAAACTATCCTTAGCTCGTGGGCTGTCTAAAACAGGCAGTGGGCTGCGTTGGGCCCGCGGGCTGTGGCTGGCGGTGCTCTGGCCCACACACGCGTTGTGTAGGTCTGTGTGCTTCTCAGTGCACGTGTTTAGGCTGTTTCTATCTCAGAGCAGTCTCTCCTCATTTTCTTGACATGCGTTGGACTAAGTGTCCGTGTCTGCGGATGATGGATTTGTTCATACGTGTGTTCTGGGAAGAAGCGGTTTCCTTTCAGCGTGATTCTGTGTTTGCTCTGTTCATCCATAGGTCAGGTGGTGAGTTTCCTCGGTAAATACTTTTGGTAGCTGAATCTGTGCAAGCCGGGGGCCTGCTGTTGGTGAGGTCAAGGGAAACGAGGGCGTCGGTTCTTGCCCTCCTGGAGGTGACAGGTAGGTGGGGGAGACAGGTATGGAAAAACACTTACAGACCACACCAGGGTACCAGAGGGCAGCACCCGGTGATCTCGGAGCTGCCGTGCTCTAGAGGTCTAGACGGGCTCTCCCCCTGGGCAGAGCCAGGAGAAAGCTGAGACCTGGAGGTTGGGTGGGAGTTCAGATGGGCCAGGAGGGGGCAAGTCCTGCTTGTCAGTGACCCCTGCACGCTCGCCCACTGGCCCTCTTCTTCCCTCTCCCCTGCTGCTTTCCCTGTTGGCAAGCTGGGTGGGAGGTCTGCAGGAGGTCGTGGTTGGTTGGTTGGTTGGTTGGCTGCATTGAGGTACATACAGTTGAATGTAGTTTCAGGTATGCAACACAGTGATGCACAATTTCTAAGGTTATACTACACTTACAGTTATAAAATATCGGCTCTGTTCCCTGTGTTGGACAATGTCCCTGTAGCTTATTTATTTCATACCTAGTGGTTTGTTCTTCTTCTTCCCCTACCCCTCCATTGTCTCTCCCCCCCTTCCCTCTTGCCACTGGGAACCACGAGTTGGTTCTCTATATCTGTGAGTCTGTTTCTTTTTTGTTATGTACATTCATTTGGTTTTTTAGATTCCACATATAAGTGATAGTGTACAGTGTTTGTCTTTCTCTGTCGCACTTACTTCGCTTGGTATAATAGCTTCCAGGTCCACCCATGTGGCTGCACGTGGCAAGATTTCGTTCTTTTTATGGCTAATATTCCGCTGTATGTATACCACATCTTTTTCCATTTTATCTGTTGATGACACTTAGGTTGCTTCCATATTTTGGCTACTGTAAATAACGCTGCTGTGAACACTGGGCCGCATGTACCTTTTCAAATTAGGGGTTTTGGTTTTTTGGACATCTACCCAGGAGTGGAACTGCTGGGTCATATGTGACTTCTAAAGGTTGGGCTTTTGAAGCATGACTGTAGCTGAGAAACACACCCCCCAGCACCTCTGAAGATGTCCTCCGTGCTTCCTCAGATACCGGGGCTGCGTCGGGTCTTGGTTGCAGCACGTGGGCTCTCTAGTTGTGGCACGTGGCCTCTAGAGCGCTCGGGCTTCGTTGCCCCTCGGCACGTGGGATCTTAGTTCCCCGACCAGGGCTCGAACCCGTGTCCCCTGCATTGGAAGGCGGATTCTTAACTGCTGGACCACCAGGGAAGTCCCTACCGTGGTTTATTCGTAAGCTGGCTGGCTTATAAACCGCAGAAATTTATTTCTCACAGTTCTGGAGGCTGGAAGTCCAGCATCATGGTGCAGGCAGATTTGGTGGCTGGTGAGAACCTGCTTCCTGGTTCACAGATGGTCATTTCCTTGCTGTGTCCCCACCGGTGGAAGGGCTGAGGGAGCTCTCTGGGGTCTCATGTATAAGGGCACTACTGCTGTTCTTGAGGACTCCGCTCTCACGACCTAATCACCTCCCAAAGGCCCCACCTCCAGATATTGTCACACTGGGGAGTAGGTTTCCACGTCTGAATTTTGGGGGACACAAACGTTCAGTCCATAGCAGTGATCATATAAAAATAGGTGACTTTGGTGATGGCCTATGGGGTATGCCCTCTCCTGAGAGGCACTCCCAGTAGACAGAGGAATGGAACCGGTTCTCTGATTCACAGGTCAGACAAGGAATTGTGCAGCCCTGCTGTGGTGGTGCTTAGTAGTGATCAAGGTGAGAACAGCTCAAATTCTGCTTCTGATGCCCCCGTGGAGATGAGAGTTCTCATTCTTTCTTTGTGTGGGCAGGTGCATTTTACTTTAATCTTTTTAATTGAGGTATAGTTGAGTTACAATATTGTATAAGTTGAGAGTTGTCATTCTTTAAGAAAACCTTCGTTGAGCAACTGTAGCATATCAGGAATAACTTGTTCTCGGTGTCTTGGGGAGATGGCACGATAGGTTAGGGAAGCTTGGGTTAGTGGCAGCCCAGGAAGGTCACTGTAACCAGAGACAGTGATCTTTGTAAACGTGGTGGCGTTTGCACGGGGCTCTGCACGTGTGATGGATCTGGGCAAGGATCACTAGACAGTGTGGTCGCAGCCCGGTGGCAGGACAAGGAGGGTGGCACGGAGTGGGCCATTTGGGTGGCGCTCAAAGGTGTTTGAAGGGGAGAGGGAGCTGGGACTTTCAGAGGGTGGGTTGGGGTATTGAAGGCCCACCCTTCCTACTCTATGGAAAGAGAGGAGACCACCAAGTGTTGTCTTTTTGGACAGAGAAGGGACACATCAAAAACTGTACCTAAGAAAAAATGATCTGAGAGTACCATGTAGATCGAGCTGGCGCCCTGTGTCCCACGGGCCAGATCCCTGTACACCTCCACCCTGCCCCCAAGCTAAGAGCGCTTTTTGCATTTTAAAGAGTAGTGAAAGAAGGGTAAAGAGCAATATACAGCACAGACGGCCTGTGATCTGCAAAGCCTGCGAAGTTTATTACCTGGCCTTTCTCCGAAGTAGTTTGCCTAGCCCTGTTGGATTGGAAAGGAGAGGACAACCTGGCTTTCCCTATACTAAGAGCAAGTTGAGCTTGTCTGTAGACTAAGGGTAGGGGGTCCTTTGGAATTATGGATACGGAGAGGTAAGAGATGAGGATGGAGAGGGGCCCAGAACAGGCAGGAGAGGATGGAATCAAGAAGTGTTGGCGGGATTAACTTTGGGAAGGTAAAGGCTAATTCTTCCTTTGAGACAGTGGGAGGGAAGATGAGCTCTTGGGTGGGGAGGAGAGAAGTGGAGACTCTGCAGAAGTCTAGGTGCAGCGTGACCTGCCTGCACTGGGTTAGGGAGCTGGCCCTTGAGCAACGTAGAGCATTCTGGAATGTGTGCTGGAAATTTCGAACAAAGTCCGGAGGCAGTTAGCATTTGGCTTATGTGGGTGAAAGGTCACATGTCGCGTTACATTGTGATTTCTCTTTAAACTGTGTGCTCCTCCGCCATCCTAGGAAGTGTTAGCTGCCAAGAATGTCTTGATAATTTTTATTTATCAGCACTCGGACCAAGTGCCTGGCACCAAGATGAATGGTGTTCAGCAATGCTTGCTGAATGAATGAATGAATGAATGCACGCTGGATAGCACAGTGGGCTGGTTCAATATGGGAGTGTAGCTTTTTCCGAGGTACCGGTCAGGCCAGTTCCTTAGTCCAGGGAAACGTGGTCAGCAGCCACTAACCCATGTTAGCCACTCACTTTCTGCAGGGGCGGAAACCTTCAGTGATCTGTGCTGGCACGTGGTAGCCGTTCAGGTGAGGCTGGTGAGCACCTGAGATGGGGCTCGTGGGACAGAAGAATTGAACTTTAAATTTCGTTTACCTTTTTTATTGTGATAAAACAAATACAACAAAATTTACCGTTTTAACCATTTTAAAATGTAGACTTCTGTGGCTTTAACTACGTTCACATGGTTGTACAGCCGTCCATCTCCAGAACTTTTCCATCTGCCCAAATGGAAACTCTCTCCCCATTAAACAATGATTCCCCTTCCTCCCCTCCCCCAGCCCCTGATAACCTCTATTCTGCTGTCTGTCTCTATGGATTTGACTACTCTGGGTGACTCATGAGTGGAATCATGCAGAATTCATCCTTTTGTGATGGGCTTGTTTCACTTGGCATCATGTCCTTGAGGCTCATTCCGTGTTGGAGCATTTGTCAGACTTCCCTTTTAAAGCCTGAGTCAGGGACTTCCCTGGTGGAGCAATGGTTAAGAATCCGCCTGCCAATGCAGGGGACACGGGTTCGGGACACGGGTTCGAGCCCTCGTTCGGGAAGATCCCACATGCCGCGGAGCAATGCTCCACAACAGGAGAAGCCACTGCGAAGAGAAGCCCGCGCACCGCAAGAAAGAGTAGCCCCCGCTCGCCGCAACTAGAGAAAGCCCACGCGCAGCAACGAAGACCCAGCGCAGCCAAAGAAAGAGAGAGACAGAGAGAGAGAGAGCGAGCAAGCCTGAGTCATATTCCGTTGTGGGTATAAGTCACATTTTTTCTATCCATTCATCTGTTGATAGACACTTGGGTTATCGCTCCCTTTTGACTACTCTGAATAGTGCTGCTATGAACTTAAATTCAATTTATACTTAAAAAGTTTGCAGAGGCACATGGGGGCTTGTGGCACCGCTCGTGGGAGAGGTGGGTGGCACGGTAGAACTTGCAGCATTGAAGACTTTGGAAGGGACGTGATTCTCTGTGACCACGAGCAGCTTCAAGATGTGCCCCCGTTCGAGGTGGTGGGAGCGCATCTGTGCAGCTGAGATCAGGTCACTGACACTGAGGGCCATGGAGAGGTCGGGACGCTGACTCGAGGAGTTTAAGTGTTAACCACTGGCGCATCTGTGCTGTTTGGTGTCTGAGGGTTCCGTTAATTATTTAAACATAATGATGTATGGAGATTGATTTATTTTGTCTGGATTTTGTTCTGTTTTGTTTTTCCTCCCTCAAGGGTCCTGTCTTCGTGACAGTCATGCTGCTCTCTTAGTTTTAATAATTTCTGCCTGGTTTATGTGACTTTTCTTATAGTAAAGCGTTGACGGGAGCGTCCAGCCACACTCATCCTGGGGACTTTTTGGTAGCTGAGAGCTACCAGAGGACTATCCTAGAAGGAATGAATGACAAACACGAGGGCAGAAGCAAATACAGGGTACTCCGTCCACGGCACGGCAAATACATCAGTAAGGCAGGAGCTGCAGGCTGCGGTGACAACATTAGTGCTGCAAGTCTTGGTTTCTTCAGATGTAAAAGGGGAATAACGATAATACTTATTGTGTACTATTACCCTAAGCACTGAAGTATATTAAACACTTGGCACAGGTTCTGCCACATAATCATGCTGAAATTACTGCTAGCCCCGAAAAGAAGTATTAGAGTTTTAAAACATCATTCTAGAAAGTCTACAAAAACAAAAACAAAAAAACAATGAGAAACACAAGAGGTTAATTATAGATTGCCAAAAATCCTCATATGAAAAGTTTCTTTTGAGGAGGAATAAACTGTCAAGTTGTTAAATGTACATATTTACTCTGATTTGTAGTTTTAAGTTTCTAACATGTTTCCATCTCAGAGAATTTTGCATATACTGTCCCATCCAAGTTACAAGCAAAATCATACTTCAGAAAAGAGATACACTTTCACAGTCTTAGAAATTATAAAAGGTCTGTACCCCCAATTCCAATGTCATCGCGGGGAGGGGGGCATTCCCCGCACAAACACCAAGCAATTCTCAGACCCCCGCTGGGTGTTTACACAACGCAACTCAATTCTGACACTATCTCCCTGGAAACAGCATCAGACCCCACAAGTCACGGGCTCAGTCCTACAGGACGACATCCCCTACTGCCTCTGCACAGGCCAGTTCCAAGTTCAGGTTGTTGCCTGTGCTTCTGACCAAAGGGCTACAGATTGGAGGTTCCAACAAGCCCCACTCAGGTTCAATTAGTTTGCTAGAGCGCCTCAGAGAAATCAGAGAAACATTTTACCTACTGTATTACCAGTTTCTTACAAAAGGATGTAAGGCGGGAACAGCCAAATGGAAGCCGTGCATAGGGCACGGTATGGGGAAAGGACACAAGATACTTTTCCCAAATCTCCACGTGTTCACCAGCCAGGAAGTTCTCTGAAGCCAGTCCCCTGGGGGTTTGATGGAGGCCTCATTACTTGGGCATGACTGATTAGCTCATGAGCCGCTGAGGACTGAAGTCAATCTCCAGCTCTTCCCTCCTTCCCTTAAGCCAGAGAGTGGGAGGAAAGTTCCAACCCCTAATTACAGGGTTGTTCCACTGGCAACCAGGCCGCTGTGAGCAGGTGCTTTGCAAAGGTCACCTCATTAAAGTAACAAAAGACACCTTGTGAGAGCTCTCACCACTTAGGACATTCCCAAGGACCTCTGTGCCAAGAAGGGGGTCGAAGACCAAATGCATATATTTCTTCTTATAAATCGCAGGATCCCAGAAATCTTCCTTGAAATTTCTCTTCCTTTGTTTATACACTACTATATGGATAGCATACTCTTAGACTGATTGTACCATCGCAAAGTGAACTAGAAATTAATGTGAATAGAATGTTATTTCCTCATTATAATGTGCAAGGGAAATTACAAATACCATAGGTTAGCAAAAGGGTTCTCAACAGAAGTGACTTTTGCCCCACAGAAAGTATTATAAGGCAAGGCCTGGAGACATTTTTTGGTCCTTACAACCGGGAGGGGAGCGCTCCTGGCATCTAGTGAGTGGGTAGAGCCCAGGAATGCTGCTAAAGATGCACAGGACAGCCTCACGGCAAAGAAGTATTTAACCAAAAATGTCAATAGTGTCGGAGTTCAAAGACTCTGGATTAGAGCAATATATTGATTAATTAGCCAGAAAAGCACAAATGTGAAAGGGAAATAAGTTTCCATCACTCTCTGGAGAAGTCCAGAATCCTCTGTAGGAGACAGACATTGAAACAACAAAACCACGATGTCATAAGCACTGTGACAGACATGTACAAATCCAGTGAGAACGGCTGGTAGCACATATTCAAAAACCATCTCGACAGTGTCCAGCAGTGCGTCATACGACAGGGACAAAGAGAATGAAGTCACAGCTTCTGCTCCCACTCGGCCTGCCTTTCAGGAGCGAGAACATGTAAATAACCATATCAGTTAATAAACACAGGAGAGACACTAGCTCACACGAAGGTCAAAGAAGGCGCTCAGAAGATGTGACAGCTGTCTTAAATTAAGAAAGGCAGGAGTGAAGAGGACCGTTTGAATGTCAGCGTTTCTTCAGCCATAAAGAATCAACTGTGCAAAACCAGAGTAGTCAGAGCACAGTCTGGAGAGCTTCAATTCGTTTGGTTCATTTGGCAAAACCCCTCTACATATGCCTGTTGAGGAATGTGGGAACTGACCTTCTGGAAACAACCATAAAACTGGACAGAATATAGGTAACAGCAGACAATGGTCAACAGCTAGCACAGGGCTATATGCCCTGAGAGCACACAGAGGAGGTGAGCCCGGAGACGGCCGATAATGCATGGCTGGGGGTAGGTTCAAGTCCACAGTGCAAGGAGGGGTGACCCAAAGGTAGTCCTGCAGCTTTTCTGAGTCGAGGAGAAAGAGAGCAAAGTTTGAGGAGCCTGAAACGAGTAGGTCTTGTGGGCAAAAAATCAGGAAGGATGGAACTAGGCAAAGAGAAACCCAGAGAGCTGTGAGGGACCCCTCAAGTTTTGGGCTGAATACTGCTTTCTTTTAACATTTTTTTTTTTTAATCTTCTTTTCCATTATGGTTTATCCCAGGACACTGAATATAATAGTCCCCTGTGCTCTACAGTAGGACCTTGTTGTTTATCCATTCTACATGGAAAAGCTTTCATCTGCTAACCCCAAACTCCCATTCCACCCCTCTCCCAACCCCCTCCCCCTTGGCAACCACAAGTCTGTTCTCTACGTCCATTAAGTCTGTTTCTTGAACATGCATGAGGTGAAAGCACACGAGACCAGGGAAGGAACAAACAGAAAGCACTAGAGCAAGCAATTCCTGGACTTCTAAGAAGGTTAATACCTCACATTCTAACCGTCAGAGCAGAAAGGATACGTAATACACAGGGCATCGGAGAGAGTCCTCAGAAAAATATCACTATAGTAATGGGGACAGATTAGCCCTAAAGGCTGCTCTGAATCTGCCCTAAGAAAGTTTAAAAGCAAGTCTCTACAAAAGCAAACTGATCTCAAGTAACTACATGCCAGAACAATCGAATGCTTTTTACAAAATACAGCAAAATTCAGAACACGAAAATCTGACATCCAATCAAAAAGCATCAGACATGCTGGACTTCCCAGGTGGCACAGTGGTTACGAATCTGCCTGCCAATGCAGGGGACACGGGTTCGATCCCTGGTCCGGGAAGATCCCACATGCCACGGAGCAGCTAAGCCCGTGCGCCACAACTACTGAAACCGCGTGCCACAATTACTAAAGCCCACGTGCCTAGAGCCCGTGGTCCGCAACAAGAGAAGCCACTGCAATGAGAAGCCCGCGCACAGCAACGAAGAGTAGCCCCCGCTCGCCACAACTAGAGAAAGCCGGTGCGCAGCAACGAAGACCCAATGCAGCCAAAAATTAATTAATTAATTAATTAATTTTTTAAAAAGTACTTGCTTTAAAAAAAAAAAAATCATCAGGCATGCAAAGAAGCAGGAAACTATGACACACAACCAAAAGGGAAATAGAGAATCTAAAGAAACAGAGCCAGAAACGACACAGGTGATGTAATTAGCAGAAAAGGACATTTATCAATAAAAGGATATTATAAATATGCTCTATATGCCCAGGAATGTAGAAGAAAACATGGACACAGAGAGGAGAGGAACAGAAGACGCTGGAAAGACCTGCATGGAACTTCCAGAAGTAAAAATGAAGAAACAAAAACATGCCAGAGAGGATTTAAAATGTGTCAGACACGGTAGAAGAAAAGATCACTTGATGGGAACTTGAAGACACAATGATAAAAACTATCAAAATGAAGCAGACAGTGGGGGGAAAAATGAGTAAAAAACATGATCAGAGACTGACTGACCCAGGAGACCATATAAAGTCTGTCATGTATAATTAGGGCCCCAGAAGACAGGACACAGAGGATGGGGCAGAAAAAAAATTGGCCCATATGTTTAAAACGTGATTAAAATTATAAGCCCACAATTAGAAGAAACTTAGTGACCCCAAACAGAAGACACACAAAGGCCACCCCATCAAGGTATACCATAATCATATTAAAACTAGACATAGAAAGAGACACTTAAAAGCAGACAGAGAAATAAAAAGATTCTTTATAAACAGTTGAAAAAAAAAGAATGTTGGAGATTTTTCAGAAAATATACAAGACAAAAGAAAATGAAAAGATTTTTAAACAACTAATTTTTAAAAAATTGCTAACTGGAAATTCTGTACCCAGTGAAATACCTTTCGTTTGGGGACAGAGACAAACCAACAATTATAATTCTGCGTTTTGAATGATAAAAGTGTGAGGGATTGATTTATTTATGTATGTATGGCTGCGTTGGGTCTTTGTTGCTGCGCGCGGGCTTTCTCTAGTTGCAGTGAGCAGGGGCTACTCTCCATTGCGGTGCGCGGGCTTCTCATTGCAGTGGCTTCTCTTGTTGCAGAGCACGGGCTCTAGGCACGTGGACTCAGTAGTTGTGGCACGTGGGCTCAGTAGTTGTGGCTCATGGGCTTAGTTGCTCCACGGCATGTGGGATCTTCCTAAGCACTGCACCACCAGGGAAGCCCTTCCACTTCTAAAAACCATTTTCATCTGTTTATTTTCAATCATTATCAGCCATTGCACACTTTCTCTCTACAGAATACCACAGAAGAAATCACAAGACTTCATCAGCAGGCACCTCAAAGTGAGAGCTTCTAGGGAACCCCACCATCAAAGAAGGGGCGTCCACACACTTGCCAGCCCTTCACCCAGCAGCATCAGCACTGCTGGGGAAACGGAGACTCTCGTGCCGAGAGCCCGTACCTGCTGAGACAGAATCTGCACTTTAGCAAGACTCCAGGTGAAGTGTGTGAAGGACCAAGTCTGGAAAGAGCTGCTCTGGACCCGGGAAGCTGCAGCTGGCATCTGCAGAAGCTGAGTCTCCCCATCTCTGCAGTGAAACTTGATTCAAGCCTAGTTTCTGACGCCAGAAATCTGGGCTTTTCCCGCAACGAATCTCCCACTTCACACTTGCGATGAGAGTCAGTTGCCCTTGGCTTATAACTGTATACAAGTCTTCCCAAGGTAAAAACACAAAACCCATTTCCCCAAAATCAAAGCCCCTGACCCAGCCACTTGTCTCTCCTCTTTCCCACCCAGGTGGTCTTAGGAAGGAACTTAAACTTGTGGACAGAGTTGTGTGCCATCTGGTGTACATTTCCTCCTGTACATTTACTATTCAAGTGGGACCTTTTAAGGCTGTCTTCTACTGGCCCGTCATAGAATTCCAAAGTTGAGACCTGGCCCTCTGCCTTCATAATAAAAAGAGCTACTATTTATCCAATGTCTGTTATGTTCAGACACTGTTTAAGTGCTTTACATGCATCTTTGATTCTTTACTTAAATTAGATGCTTTTGTCATTTCTATGATATTCCCCTAACTCCTTGTGTAGCTACCTGGCTAGTCCCTCTTTTCAGACAGGATAGGTCTTTAAATCATTCCAAATAGCCTCCAGTCTCAGCCTCTTATAAATTTTCAAAACTCATCAGTTCTCCTCAATAGAGTCTCATGGTATACTCCCCAGCAACACATAAAAATTCAATGAAAATTGAGCCTGTTTAAAAAAATGAAAAGAAAAATAAGGCTGCATTCCATGGAGAACACGTTCCACCCAGTGAATAATTTACTGAACGACCATAAAACGTCATTCAATATTCTTGATATCTTCATTTTCCAGGACTGTGAAACTTGATCTACTAAGGACGGCTTCCTTTATAAGATGATGGTAAAGGAGATCTCATAACGATTATAAAAATCTTCAACATTCCTTGAAACGTTTCGATTCCATTACTCCCACCCTCACTAAGCGGAAAAGAAAACTTGGACCAAACCTGCCCCTTGACCAAGGATCACAATCCAGACTATATCACTAACACTTTTCTTTACTATAAAAATATAAAAGGTAAGTGTTTATCATTTGTAAAAAGTAAAAGTTTATTCATTACAGTGATAAAAGCTAACGCTTCTGGGAAATGTGCTATGTGCTGGTCACCCCAGGCTCCATCACTCTCAGCTAATCACCCCACTTCACGGAGAAAAGTGAAGCGTTGAGAAGGACACTTCACGAACCCCCTTTCACACCCGCCTATACACTGGAAGGTGGCCCGTGTGCTCTCATTCGCTACCTCGTCCTGTGACAAGGAGGCACGGTCCTTTGCTCCCACGTCAAACCTTCCTCACGTGGTGCAGTGGACGCCACTGCCGCTTCAGGTCACGTGCTTCTGCAGTTCTCCCCTCTCCTCCAGCATCAAACACCCTCTCTCTTCAGGATAGTTCCCATCCGCTTAGACTATGGGATGATTTCTTCACCCCAAACGTAATGCAATGTGGGGTTACCCTGCTCACCCCTTCACCCACAACCTTCCACAGCAATCCGTGCTCTCTGAAATGTTCTTATACCCCCTCCTCTCTCCATCTCTCCCTACCACTCCTCCGGAACACATCAATCAGGCTTTCTCTGCAGCCACCCGCTAACTCTGCTCTTGTTAAGGTCGACCGTGACCTGTGCATCACGGTATCCAGCGACCAATCATCAGACCTCCACAGTCTTGCAGATGCAGCTGATCACCTCTTCCTTTTTGAAAAGCTGTTGCCATGTGTCCTTTAGAACTCCACCCTCGCGTGGACCTTCTCCCATCTTAACAGCCCCCCCTTAGTCCACTTGCTGGCTCTTCCTTGGTTCCCATCCTTCTTATACTGGTGTGATTCAGGGCATAACCCATGAAGCTCTTGTCCTTCTACCACTTCATCCAGCTTCATGACTTTAAATACCATCTATCAACCATGACATTTGTATGTCCAGCCTGATCTCTCAACTCCAGACTCATGTATCTATGCGCCCATGACACATCTCGAGTGGAGGTCTAATTTACATCTCAGACATAGCATGCTCAACACCAAGCCTCTGGCCATCCTTTCTCCCCCCCACCCCCCCAAACCCTGTGCCTCTCACATACCCCCCATGTCGGTATCTGCTCAAGGTCATGCCAGCTCCCTCCTCCCGCTGTTCAGGACAAAGACCCCACCATTATCATCGCTTCATTTCCCCGCTTCGTCCCATGCAACGTGTCGTCAGATTGTGTCAGCTCTACCTTCAGAATATGTGCTGCCCACCTCCGCCACTGCCACCCTGGACTAACCCACCAACATCTCTCTTCTGCTCAAGCACTCATACTGTACCAGTAAGAAGAACCCGTGCTTCTTACCCACCAGTCATACACCTCAAGAGCCATCCTGGTGCCCCCCCCAAATATGAACAACTCCCCTAAAGGGAGGACTCAGGAGCCATACTATAATATAACTTTCTTAGGGAAAATATTCCAACGTAGCAAATCTTTTTAATAAAAATTGAGTCCACCTTGTATATTAGACCTTAATTTAATGGACTCAGAACGATTCACTAATTGACTTTTCAAAAGACTAGAAGTGATTGCATCATGACTCCCATGGTGTGGCACCCAAAGCCAGCTTTATTTTATTACGCTCTGGTATATCCCCAACCCCCAAGAAAGAAAAGACATGACTACGTTCAAAGAGCAGCACCAAGGTCCATCTCCACTCGTCCCTTCACAAGGATATTCTAATCAGGTCAGCTGTTGTTCTGGTACACTAAAGCAAAAGACTGCTCACTTGTGTTAAACTCTACGTGCTGGTCCTTCCCCCGGCAGGCAAACATCTGGGGCAGATTACATCCTTTTCCTGTTTAGCTCTCATCAGCTTCTTGCAGTACCTTTAGCTCTTGCAGAGACATTCCCAGACAGGTGACGGCTCTGCCTGAGCTCCTGAAGCGATGCACTTACTTAATACCCTGGATTGGAAGACATAACACGGGGTTGTGGAGGAGGGGACGGAGGACAGGTTCTGACAGCAAGACGAGGAGTGTGAGCCATCTGAACACCTTACTTTCGAGGTGTCTTTCCAGTCACGCTGGAACATCCCACGGCCAAAGACACCCTCAAGCAGTAAGGAGCCTTGTTCTTCCTTCGACTCCTTGACGTACCTTTAATTAACTATGAGTCTGCATAATCGAAACTTCCTTCTCATTTGAGAGTAAGCCGGTTCACACACAAATGGCTGGACCAAGAATTTTACATAAGAGATAGGCTCATTCATGGGGCAGGGGTAGACAGAGGTGTCTGCGATGGAGGATAGTGAGAAAGAAACCTAACTAGAAGGCACGACCCCTCGATTTTAGATCTTATTCCTCTGCCTCTGGACATGTCATCTCGGGCCAATACAACCATTTTCTCCTTGTGTGCTGGTTTCACTGTCCATAAAGTTCGCCTAGTAAAATTCAGACCTCACTTCTAAGAATTGCTATGAAATCAAATGGAATAACAAGGGAAAATATCTTGAAAATCACAAAGAGGGCTTCCCTGGTGGCGCAGTGGTTGAGAATCTGCCTGCCAATGCAGGGGACACGGGTTCGAGCCCTGGTCTGGGAAGATCCCACATGCCGCGGAGCAACTGGGCCCGTGAGCCACAACTACTGAGCCTGCGCGTCTGGAGCCTGTGCTCCGCAATAACAGGCCGCGATAGTGAGAGGCCCGCGCACTGCGATGAAGAGTGGCCCCCACTTGCCGCAACTAGAGAGAGCCCTCGCACAGAAACGAAGACCCAACACAGCCATAAATAAATAAATAAATAAATAAATAAATAAATTTTTAAAAAAAAGGTATGGTTAAAGATCTAATTACAATGCAATTGACAAAGAAACTTGGTTTCATCAAATCAAGTTCTTTAAAAAAAAAAAAAGCACAAAGAAATGAATCAATAATGCTATCTGTGGCAGAGTGAAAACCTCTTTTTTATTCCTAATTTCATCCTGACCAGGACTGGATCGATGAGAATCCAGGCTGATCGAATGACAAGTTCAATATCAACAATGGATGCTTCCCTCACTGACTGACCCCTGACGCAGGTGAGGTCTCAGCTTTCCATGACCCCCAGTGCACATTTCATATGGCCAAGGTTGACATCTCAGCTGACATCCTACTAGGGTGGGGATATTATGAAGTCAAAAACATCAGAATTAAAGATGGGAGGTGTTTCATCAGCAAGAAGGCCATTCATAAATGACGATGTATCACGTGTCATCAAAACTAAGACAACAGGGGCCTTCCCTGATGGCACAGTGGTTAAGACTCCACCTGCCAATGCAGGGGACACAGGTTCGAGCCCTGGTCCAGGAAGATTCCACATGCCGCGGAGCAACCAAGCCCGTGCGCCACAACTACTGAGCCTGCGCTCTAGAGCCTGTGAGCCACAATTACTGAAGCCCGCGTGCCTAGAGCCTGTGTTCCACAACAAGAGAAGCCACCGCAATGAGAAGTCCGCGCACTGCAACGAAGAGTAGCCCCCGCTCGCCGCAACTAGAGAAAGCCCGTGCACAGCAACGAAGACCCAACACAGCCAAAAATAAATAAATAAATTTATCTTTTAAAAAAAGAAAGAAACTAAGACAACAACAGCTATGACACACATGACTATTTTATATACCGTTAACAAGGAAAAAGGACATGTTCATTTATAATTCAAGATTCCATCAGTTGTAAGAAAAGTACATTTAAACATGGGAAAACATGCATTTTATGACTAGTACAAAAAATTATAATAATTTATCATGTTTCTTAAGATTTTACAAAAGTAAGAGGAAGGGGCTAATGGTTAGTTAATAAACTAAAGCAATGAAGCACACTCTATCTATGTCTCTATCGTGGAAAATAACACGTTTCATAAAAGGACACATGAGAAATCATCCCTTATGATTCAGAGAAGGAGTCTTGAAAGAGTCCTGTTCTAATATACTTAACTATGTCATTAAAAAAAATAACATTGTTAACTCTGCCATCAGCCTGAAAAAGTAGCAAAAGTAGAACTGTATAGATAATCATATGAGAAGTTAAAGAGATCAATACATGAGGAGGCCATGAATGAATTCTAGGTATGTTATTATTAACATGCCCCCGAAAATCTTTTCCACATAGCACAACTTTATGACTAAAATTACCAAGAAAACACTTTATGTTTAGAAATTGGTGCTGGTAATACAGACTAAGAAATCATGACAGTCTGAATGGTTAGGTAGGTTGTGTGATATCATTATGACTGTGGTTCTCCTTCTTAGAGCAGGAGTTGGAACACGCTTTCTGTAAAGGGCCAGACTTGCCGTGAAGTTTCCACTTTGTGGACCATATGATATATCACAACTACCCAACTCTGCTGTTGTAACACAAAAGCAGCCATACATGATATACATTAAAAAAAAAACTGGTTTGGCCAATTTCCAATAAAACTTTACTTACAAAAACAAGAGGCAGACCAGTTTTGCTCTGTGGGGTGTGGTTTGCAAGCTCATGCCTTAGAAGATAAAGCTCAGACCATCTTGCAAATATACACACTGGGCCAAATATATCTAATAGTCTAGTTGTTTCTGTTGGAGAAGAATAAAACATGGAGTCCTTGTGGGTCCGAACTCTTACAAAGGGAAAGCTTAGGTTCCTAACAATATGGAACTTGTATGCATTCTTAATACATAATGTGATAACCAGGGGGATGGACGGGTCTGTCTCAATGAATGACTAGCCTTAAAAATACTGAAACAGGGACGAGTCCTTTCAGGATTCAGTCTGTTTAAGCATAATAGTCAGACATTTACTGCAAAATGAAACAGAAGCAAAAAAACGCAGAGAGAGAGAGATAAGAACAATCAAAGCAACTAAAATTGAACAGTAAGGCTTTGAGTTATTGGACCAGTGGGCTGAGGTCTCTCCACAAAGTTCCTCACATTAACTGGCCTCTGTTTTCCCCACCTTTCAAGTTTCAATTAACCTTTCTGCCACAGCAGATCACAATTTGTACACACGAGTCCCATTTTAATAAACCGATGTGGTTCAGAAATCCTCACAGTTATTTCAGAGAGAACGGCAATTACAGAAGCCCACTATCACATCCGGAATTTCAGGGAGAAAGGTTTCAATTATATCTCCCTTCTCAGGAATCAGATGTAAAACTATCAATACAGAGTCAGTGATATTAACGGATAATGTGTTTACCAAGCGAGCAGCAGGGCACATCTTGTTCCTCTAGATTCTACAGCAGCATATTTTTGTTCCTATATATGTACAGTTTGTGTACAGAATAGAATACAAAATAAAGTAGGAGTGCACTTTATAGAATGTAGGAGACACAGGGATGGCCTTACTCCCTTTGTCTTTGCATAGATTCATCAGTTTTGTTTATTGCTTGTTTGTTTCCATTTCTGATCAATCTTCTCTATGTCTCAAGGGACCTGAATCCCTCCACAGCCTAGAATGAGCCCAACCGAGTCATGACCTGTGCTGGTGTAATCACATGTGTGTGTGTGTGTGTGTGTGTGTGTGTGTGTGTGTGCTTCTAACCAATAGAATATGGCCAAGGTGAAGCACTGTCACGCCTGAGATTATGTTGTGTTATATAAAATTCCGTCTCAGCAGACTGGAAATCAGGATTCTGGCCTTAAAGAAGTACATAGCTGTTTTGTGACCTGCCAATGAAGGGGGCCACATGGGGCGGGACCACAGGCAACTTCTAGGAGCTAAGAGTGCACTCCAGCCAAGAGTCATCAAGGAAACAGGACCGCAGTCCTACAACTGCAAGGAAATGAATTCTGCCGACAACTGCAATGAGCTTAGAAGCAGATTCTCCTACAGTCGAGCCCCCAGATGAGAATGCAGCCCAGCCAACACCTTGATTACAGACTTGACAGACCCTGGGCAGAGAATGCAGTTAAAGCTGTGCCCAAACTCCTGACCCAAAGAAACTGTGTGTTGTGTTCAGCCACTAAGTTTGGGGGTAATTTTTTATGCAGGAAGAGGTAAGGAATATAAAGAAACATTAATGTGAATGCCAGGTAAACATGTTTCCTGGAAAAGGTTGGATTGGATCCCTAAAGAAGCCTGAAGATATTCTGGAAAACCTGAAGTATAATATGTCAGCGCCCTTGAGGGAGGGCAGAAGCCATGATTTATACTCCTCTGCATCATCTCCAACATCCAGAAAAAGATACAAAAAGACATACGAGAGTTCTTCTACTTGATTTGACACTAAATCATTCGCTTAGCTGTGTGTGTCCATAGCAGAGCAATTGGCTATGTAACTTCAAATATCTGCCAGTCCTATGTATTATTTGAAGCATTTTAAAGTTCACTACTACAGAATGCTTCCAAAGACTTCACTGATGGTAAAACCCTCAGCCCCCAGGTACTTCTGGCAACAGATGTCATTATGTAAGAGTTTGCAAATCACCCATATTCCAGCCAGTCACAAAATGCTGAGTAGAAACTTCTGGAGCAAAATAAAACTGAGATTAGGAAGATCACGTATTGATTACATTAACAGTTGAGAAACACTTCCATTCTAGTTTTCCAAAACAACAGTAAACACTTTTCTAAAATAACCCTATAACACAGTGAGCCCCTGTAACTGTCCAAGGGGAATCCAGCCACAGCAGCACATGGACATGGGGAGAGGGGTCAGAGATGGAGTTGGGAGCCAGTCTTGCCACCTGCAGTGGGTGAGCCCTATGACTTGATAATTTCCAGCTTCCCAGGCCTCCACGCTTCCACACACAGCTCTGTGGACTTACAGTGTGCCCTGCTTATCTCCATGCTTATCGGGAAGGTCAGACGGTATCAGGACTGAGGATGTATTTCACGCACCTTAAAACTGATGGAGCTGGGGCTTCCTTGGTGGCTCAGTTCAGTGGTTAAGAATCCGCCTGCCAATGCAGGGGACACAGGTTCGAGCCCTGGTCCGGGAGGATCCCACATGCTGCAGAGCAACTAAGCCCGTGTGCCACAACTACTGAGCCCACGAGCCACAACTACTGAAGCCCACGCGCCTAGAGCTCGTACTCTGCAACAAGAGAAGCCACCGTAGTGAGAAGCCCGCGCACCACAACGAAGAGTAGCCCCCACTCGTTGCAACTAGAGAAAGCCCTCGCACAGCAGTGAAGACCCAGCGCGGCCAAAAATAAATTAATTAATTAAAAACAAACAAACAAACAAAAAACGGATGGAGCTGTTATGACCCCAGGTCCACAGGCATGTTTGCAGAACGGAATCTGTGTGCCCTCCAAGGTGAAACGCAGGCAACAGGACCACCTTGGCAGCTCCCGCACGGGGGCAGGGCCAGACCACCGTGTCTGTCTGGAGAAGCTCGGAAGTGCCCTATCGGCCCCCAGTTCCACTCAAAGAAGCCCTGCGGCGCCGTTTCCCTCTGATGCCGCACGGGCATGTCTTCCGGCGTCCCCTTGCCACCACCCTGCACGGTGTTTCTTTGGTTCCCACAGTGGACTTTTCCAACTCTTGTGCTCACGGCCCCTGTGGGCTTTCCGCCTGCTCTTCCTCTGAGCGGCCCCTGTGCCATCAGCCGTCAACCTTCACAGCAGGTCCCTGGGTCCCTGGTTTGCCCTGGAAGAGACCGGGCAGCAAAGCAGCCCTCCCCCGCTTCAGCCCAGCTGATGACTCTAGACCGTGGTTGTCTGGGACAGCAACGCCCTCTCTTCTACCTGAGAGCGCGGGGAAAGTAAGGCGCCCTCCATACGGGAAAACGTGGGCAAGCCTCAGCCCAGAGTATGGGCAGCCCAGGGGGTGAAGAGTCAGGTGAAAATCTCGGAGAAACCCCACCACTAATAAAATCGTGGCTTCCTCCAAAAGGCATGAGAATCAGCATGCCGAGAATCACCCACAGGAGAGCCATAATGTGAGGTGGGAGGATGGCAACAGCTTGTACCTTTCTTCAATATGATAAAAAAAACTTTTACTGTCTGATGAATAACGGAAGCAGTGGGTGGCTAGGTTTTAAGAAGTCTCGAGAATGTTTTTAATGTGAATTTACACACACATGCACACACACACACACACACACACACACACACACCTGAAGGAGAGTGAACTTCCCCAGCCACAGAAGAACATGATGCCCTCCCATTCCAAGGACCCACTGGCACGTGGTCAGCCTGCAACTGTGTCCCGAGTGTCCGTGGCTGTGTACGGGGCCTCTTACCTCACAGAAGCTCTGGCACTGCTGCTTCCGCAGGTCCCAGGACACCTTGCAGGGCTCCAGGCACTGGGAGAGATGAACAGGGAAAACCAATCAGTGAACACGGGAAAGAAACAAAGCCCAAAAGGAAAGAGCCCACCTGTGTGCACCCCTGGCTTTTCAGGGCCTACTTTCCCTAGTGACTTCGGGAAACACAATGAATCAGCAGCTCATCTGAACTCTGTGTATCACAGGAATATGAGGAAGAGCGTCACGACCGAGCAGGGACAGAAAGACATATGTTTCCACACAATCGAGAAAAGAGAGCCGCACGGTCTGGAGGCGACACGGAGGAGAAGCAGTTATATCCCCTGTCAGGCACAGCAGTGTGGATATTTACTTTTATTCAGTAAAAAATATTTTCTAAAGGTTGTGGTTACAGATGGATTCTTTTCTCATCTGCTTTAACAATAACTTGCTTTTAAATGGACAACATAGGGCTATTTTTTGAATATTCTTCTGTAAGTGACTGAAGTATTGCATTAAATATATGTATATGTGTGTATATATATATATGTTTATATATATCACACCCATTACTGTTAACTTATGTGTTTATCTCAGTGAATCCAGCAGCATTCACATTTGTCCAGTTTAATTACTCTATTAAAATGGATTGAATAAACCTGAATATGAGACTCTGCCATAAGAGCTTCAGAATAAAGTTTGAATACATATATATAATTTACACATATGATTTAATAAATCAAAGATAAGAGCCAGGATCCACTGTTCAGTAACAATTGTAATAATAAATATATTATTGAATGAACAAAGTATATATACATGTAAATGTAGGTTTTATATACATACTACTATATATAATATATAATTATAACACTTAAAATATAGTACTATATATACTATCTATATAATATATTGTAATAAGAGATAACAGCCAAGCCTCGTGATTGAAATTAAAATCTTACATTCATATGAATGGATATTTGATTCTCAAAATTATATTTTAATGCAAATTTTAATTAGTACAAATTAATCATCTCATATAGTTAAATGACAGTTTTCTAAATATTGGCATACCCTGGCTCCCATAAGCTCATGATTATTCTATCTATCTTTCATTATTGATAAATTTTCCAGTTGATATCAAAATTCTCAGTTAAATTTCAGACATATATAATGTAGAATTCAGAACATACACCCGTACTATATTTTCACTTTACTCTCTAGTACCCTCCCTGTTTTAAAATACAGTTTAAAGATGAACTGGAAGACTCTATGTGAAATTTACTTTGCAAAAATCCATTGCTTTATTTTTCAATCAAAAATGCATATATGAAAACAAACTACTGACTGTATCAACTGTCAGTCTGTCACAGCACTGCTCTCAAAGTGTGATAAAGGACCAATAATATGAGCATCACCTTGGAGTTCATGGGAAATGCACTAGATGTACAGAGTCAGATCTCTGGGATTGGGAGCCAAGAATCTCTTTTAGCAAGTTCCCCTGAAAATCTTGGTGCTTACACTAAACTTTAAAAAGAACTGCCTTATTGTGGTAAACATTTCCCAATATATATGTGTATCAAATCATCACACTGTACACTTTAAACTTACACAATGTTATATATGTCACTTATATCTCAATAAAGCTGGGGGAAAAAAAGAACTGCTGTAGAATTTGATGAAAACAGAGTCTGTAATGGCTCTTTCTTGGTTCATGTAAGTATCATTTAAGAATCAGTCTACTTCTTGTGAGAATATTCTAGATTTGATATCCTTTAAATGTTGCATATGAACAATTCATTTTTAGTTATTTTAAATTAAAAAACTTGAGCTCGTCAATGATGCTTTTCCAAGACCTATATAAGCGTGTCCCAAGTCTATTAGTGTTCACCTCTTCCAAGCATGTTCTAAAACAGATGTACAATTTTTCACCAATATAACAATTCTAAAAGAATACCATTTTTCTAATAGCAATGAAATAGTTTAAAACTTGTCTACCTTACATATTTCATGAGCTCCCTAAAGAGTGAGTTTTGTTTCCTAAAGGTACATCCAATGCCTTACCCACAGAGCTATCCTAATTTGTTGCAAGACATTGGCTCCTAGTCAAAAAACTTTACTGGTCATTTAATAAATATGCTTAGACTTAACTCCTTCTCAAGACTACTTGAAATGAATAACTGACATTCTTTCAAATACCTTGCAATTTTTTTCATTTGAAGAAGTGGCCTACAACGGAGCAGGACCGCACCACAAGACCTGGGGATTTTTCACGGACAGAGGCTCAGCTACTGACAAGTTAAGTCTCTGTCATTTCACTCGGGAAACATCCAACAAGCATTTATTCCATATAAAAAGTGTTCAGTGCAATGTGGCTAAAAATGTCTCAGAATAATTATGTAATTCTTGCTTTCTGTCATTGCTGAAAATGTGAATTATGAAAACAAGATATTACATGTGTACAGTTGCATTTTCACAACTAGGGACATGCATGAGTGCATTAAAAAAGTCAGTCCTTTGTGATGTCCATGATTCCAAATAACCATATTCCTGACAACTTGTGGAATAAATGCCTTATAAAAACTAGATATCATTTACAAAAGTGGGCATATTTCTGAAATGCTAACAACAGCAATACGTAATGCACTTGTCTTCTTGTTAACCCAGAATCTCCATCTGTCAAGTCTAGCATTGGTATATGCAATTCATTTAAAGTTCTATTTTAATTGCATGCTTGCCTCATTTCCAGTCACCACTAATCAGTAGCACCTAAAGATACATCTCAAAATGCTACTAATGACAGCCAACATTTTCTTTTAGTAATCCTCTGTGAAAACTACCTGACAAGAACAGCCTAGATGTAAACATTTGAGTAAATCTTTGCAGGATAAATTTTCCAAAGGTCTGTTTCTTTATGGTGCTACTGGCCAGGTAAAATGATTTCAACAAAAGCTGAAGAGGAAAAAAATGACAGCCTTTTCTCTCACACTTTGAACAAGAAGGAAACACTTTCTATTTCTCCAAGTAATAATAATAAAAAAGTACTGCCAAAGAAAGGTAGTCGCAAAACTCTCTTCCATGTGTGAAGGGAGTAGAAGAGAAATAATACTACAAGCAAACAACTGCAACTCTAAGGGCCATGATCACATACTGTGTCAAACTACAAAAACAAACAAACAAAAACAGTAATCAAAGTTAGTATTTTAGCAAGTGGTTTAGGCTTTCAAGTTTTAGGCTGATCAACTGTTTGAAATCATTTCCTCCTAGGCTACTGCTTCAAGCCCAATGAAGAGAAACTTTACATTTCAGAGAAACTTAAAAAAAAAAAAAAAGGTTGAGCAAGCTAATCACATTGATCATCATTTGGAATGTAGCTATCAATTTTTTTTTTACTTAATCTAGAAAGATACATTCACAATATCACTTGCTCAGATGATAATTGTATATTAAATTTATATTTTTTAAATGTACAGTAATAGAGATTGGTTCAAGATGGTGGAGTAAAAGGACGAGTGC
The DNA here is from genome assembly GCF_965194825.1 of Balaenoptera physalus. Taxonomy (NCBI): domain Eukaryota; kingdom Metazoa; phylum Chordata; class Mammalia; order Artiodactyla; family Balaenopteridae; genus Balaenoptera; species Balaenoptera physalus. The sequence continues at coordinate 109,518,752 of NC_138885.1, read as the reverse complement.
TCCCTCCCTCTTGTGAGAGCAACAGAATCACAACTAACTGCTGAATAATCATCGACAGGAAGACACTGGAACTCACCAAAAAAGATACCCCACATCCAAAGACAAAGGAGAAGCCACAGTGAAACAGGAGGAGGGGCGCAATCACAATAAAATCCAATCCCGTAACCGCTGGGTGGGTGACCCCCAAAATGGAGAATAATTATACCACAGAAGTCCACCACTGGAGTGAAGTTCTAAGCTACATGTCAGGCTTCCCAACCTGGGGGTCAGGAAATGGGAGGAGGAATTCCCAGAGAATCAGACTTTGAAGGCTACTGGGATTTGATTGCAGGACTTCGAAAGGTCTGGGGGAAACAAAGACACTCTTGGAGGGCACACACAAAGTAGTGTGCACATCGGGACCCAGGGGAAAGAGCAGTGACCCCATAGGAGACTGAACCAGACCTACCTGCTAGTGTTGGAGGGTCTGCTGCAGAGGCAGGGGGCGGCTGTGTCTCACCGTGAGGACAAGGACACTGGCAGCAGAAGTTCTGGGAAGTACTCCTTGGCATGAGCCCTCCCAGAGTCCGCCATTAGCCCCACCAAAGAGCCCAGGTAGGCTCCAGTGTTGGGTTGCCTCAGGCCAAATAACCAACAGGGAGGGAACCCAGCCCCCCCCATCAGCAGACAAGCGGATTAAAGTTTTACTGAGCTCTGCCCACCAGAGCAACAGCCAGCTCTACCCACCACCAGTCCCTCCCATCAGGAAACTTGCACAAGCCTCTTAGATAGCCTCATCCACCAGAGAGCAGACAGCAGAAGCAAGAAGAACTACAATCCTGCAGGCTGTGGAACAAAAACTACGTTCACAGAAAGATAGACAAGATGAAAAGGCAGAGGGCTATGTACCAGATGAAGGAACAAGATAAAACCCCAGAAAAACAACTTAATGAAGTGGAGATAGGCAACCTTCCAGAAAAAGAATTCAGAATAATGATCGTGAAGATGATCCAGGACCTCGGAATAAGAATGGAGGCAAAAATCAAGAAGATGCAAGAAATGTTTAACAAAGACTTAGAAGAATTAAAGAACAAACACCTAGAAGAATTAAAGAACAAACAAACAGAGATGAACAATACAATAACTGAAATGAAAAACACACTAGAAGGAAAGAATAGCAGAATAACTGAGGCAGAAGAACGGATAAGTGACCTGGAAGACAGAATGGTGGAATTCACTGCCACAGAACAGAATAAAGAAAAAAGAATGGAAGGAAATGAAGAGAGCCTAAGAGACCTTTGGGACTACATTAACATTGTAGAGGTCCCAGAAGGAGAAGAGAGAGAGAAAGGACCCGAGAAAATATGTGAAGAGATTATAGTCAAAAACTTCCCTAACATGGGAAATGAAATAGCCACCCAAGTCCAGGAAGTGCAGAGAGTCCCAGGCAGGATAAACCCAAGGAGAAACACGCCGAGACACACAGTAATCAAATTGGCAAAAATTAAAGACAAAGAAATATGATTAAAAGCAACAAGGGAAAAACAACAAATAACATACAAGGGAACTCCCATAAGGTTAACAGCTGATTTCTCAGCAGAAACTCTACAAGCCAGAAGAGAGTGACACGATATATTTAAAGTGATGAAAGGGAAGAACCTACAACCAAGATTACTCTACCTGGCAAGGATCTCATTCAGGTTCCATGGAGACATCAAGAACTCTACAGAAAAGCAAAAGCTAAGAGAATTCAGCACCACCAAACAAGCTCTACAACAAATGCTAAAGAAAATCCTCTAAGTAGGAAAAACAACAGAAGAAAGGGACCTACAAAAACAAACCCAAAACAATTAACAAAATGGTAATAGGAAGATACACACTGATAATTCCCTTAAATGTGAATGGTTTAAATGCTCCAACCAAAAGACACAGGCTCACTGAATGGATACAAAAACAAGACCTATATATATGCTGTCTACAAGAGACCCACTTCAGACATAGGGACACATACAGACTGAAAGTGAGGGGATGGAAAAAGCTATTCCATGCAAATGGAAATCAAAAGAAAGCTGGAGTAGCAATACTCATACCAGAAAAAATAGACTTTAAAATAAAGAATGTTACAAGAGACAAGGAAGGACACTACATAATGATCAAGGGATCAATCGAAGAAGAAGATATAACAATTATAAATATATATGCACCCAACATAGCAGCACCTCAATACATAAGGCAAATGCTAACAGCTATAAAAGAGGAAACTGACAGTAACACAATAATAGTGGGGTACTTTAACACCTCACTTGTTAAATGGACAGATCATCCAGACAGAAAACTAATAAGGAAACACAAGCTCTAAATGACACAATAGACAAGACAGATTTAATTGATATTTATAGGACATTCCATCCAAAAACAGCAGATTACACTTTCTTGTCAAGTGAACACGGAACACTCTCCAGGATAGATCACATCTTGAGTCATGAATCAAGCCTTGGTAAATTTAAGAAAACTGAAATTGTATCAAGCATCTTTTCTGACCACAATGCTGTGAGATTAGAAATAAATTACATGGGAAAAAATGTAAAAAACACAAACACATGGAGGCTAAACAATATATTACTAAATAACCAAGAGATCAATGCAGAAATCAAAGAGGAAATCAAAAAATACCTAGATACAAATGACAATGAAAACACAATGATCCAAAACCTATGGGATGCAGCAAAAGCAATTCTAAAAGGGAAGTTTATAGCAATACAATCCTACCTCAAGAAACAACAAACATCTCAAATAAACAACCTAACTTTACCCCTAAGGGAGCTAGAGGAAGAAGAACAAACAAAACCCAGAGTTAATAAAAGGAAAGGAATCATAAAGATCAGAGCAGAAGTAAATGAAATAGAAACGAAGAAAACAACAGCAAAGATCAATAAAACTAAAAGCTGGTTCCTTGAGAAGATAAACAAAATTGATAAACCTTTAGCCAGACTCATCAAAAAAAGAGGGAGAGGACTCAAATAAAATTAGAAATGAAAAAGGAGAAGTTACAATGGACACTGCAGAAATACAAAGCATCACAAGAGACTAACAAAAGCAACTCTGCCAATAAAATGGACAACCTGGAAGAAATGGACAAATTCTTAGAAAGGTATAAACTTCCAAGACTGTACCAGGAAGAAATAGAAAACATGAACAGACAAATCACAAGTAATGAAATTGAAACTGTGCTTAAAAATCTTCCAACAAACAAAAGTCCAGGACCAGATGGTTTCACAGGTGAATTCTATCAAACAGTTAGAGAAGAGCTAACACCCATCCTTCTCAAACTCTTCCAAAAATTTGCAGAGGAAGGAACACTCCCAAACTCATTCTATGAGGCCACCATCACCCTGATACCAAAACCAGATAAAGAAACTACAAAAAAAGAAAATTACAGACCAATATCACTGATGAATATAGATGCAAAAATCCTCAACAAAATACTAGCAAACAGAATCCAACAACACATTAAAAGGATCATACACCATGATCAAGTGGGATTTATCCCAGGGATGCAAGGATTCTTCAATATATGCAAATCAACCAATGTGATACAGCATATTAACAAATTGAAGAATAAAAACCATATGATCCTCTCAATAGATGAAGAAAAAGCTTTTGACAAAATTCAACACCCATTTATGATAAAACCTCTCCAAAAAGTGGGCATAGAGGGAACCTACCTCAACATAATAAAGGCCATATATGACAAACCCACAGCAAACATCATTCTCAATGGTGAAAAACTGAAAGCATTTCCTCTAAGATCAAGAACAAGACAAGGATGTCCACTCTCACCACTCTTATTCAACATAGTTTTGGAAGGCTTAGTCACGGCAATCAGAGAAGAAAAAGAAATAAAAGGAATACAAATTAGAAAATAAGAAGTAAAACTGCCACTGTTTGCAGATGACATGATACTATACATAGAGAATCCTAAAAATGTCACCAGAAAACTACTAGAGCTAATCAATGAATTTGGTAAAGTTGCAGGATAGAAAATTAATGCACAGTAATCTCTTGCATTCCTGTACACTAACAACAGAAGATCAGAAAGAGAAATTAAGGAAACAATCCCATTCACCATTGCAACAAAAAGAATAAAATACCTAGGAATAAACCTACCTAAGGAGGTAAAAGAGCTGTACTCAGAAAACTTTAAGACACTGATGAAAGAAATCAAAGATGACACAAACAGATGGGGAGATATACCATGTTTTTGGATTGGAAGAATCAATACTGTGAAAATGACTATACTACCCAAAGCAATCTAGAGATTCAGGTCAATCCCTATAAAATTACCAATGGCATTTTTTACAGAACTAGAACAAAAAATCTTAAAATTTGTATGGAGACCTAAAAGACCCTGAATAGCCAAAACAATCTTGAGGGAAAATAATGGAGCTGGAGGAATCAGACTCCCTGACTTCAGAATATACTACAAAGCTACAGTAATCAAGACAGTATGGTACTGGCACAAAAACAGAAATATAGATCAATGGAACAAGATAGAAAGCCCAGAGATAAACCCATGCACCTATGGTCAACTAATCTATGATAAAGGAGGCAAGGATATGCAATGGAGAAAAGACAGCCTCTTCAATAAGAAGTGCTGGGAAAACTGGACAGCTACATGTAAAAGAATGAAATTAGAACACTTCCTAACACCATACACAAAAATAAACTCACAATGGATTAAAGACCTAAATGTAAGACCGGACACTATAAAACTCTTAGAGGAAAACATAGAAAGAACACTCTTTGACATAAATCACAGCAAGATCTTTTTTGACCCACCCCCTAAAGTAATGGAAATAAAAACAAAATAAGCAGTGGGACCTAATGAAACTTCAAAGCTTTTGCACAGCAAAGGAAACTATAAACAAGACGAAAAGACAACCCTCAGGATGGGAGAAAATATTTGCAAACAAATCAATGGAAAAAGGATTAATCTCCAAAATATACATAAACAGCTCATGCAGCTCAATATTAAAAAAACAAACACCCCAATCCAAAAATGGGAAGAAGACCTAAATAGACATTTCTTCAAAGAAGACATACAGATGGCCAAGAGGCACATGAAAAGCTGCTCAACATCACTAATTATTAGAGAAATGCAAATAAAAACTACAATGAGGTATCACCTCACACCGGTTAGAATGGGCATCATCAGAAAATCTACAAACAACAAATGCTGGAGGGGGTGTGGAGAAAAGGGAACCCTCTTGCACTGTTGGTGGGAATGTAAATTGATACAGCCACTATGGAGAACAGTACGGAGGTTCCTTAAAAAACTAAAAATAGAATTACCATATGATCCAGCAATCCCACTACTGGGCATATACCCAGAGAAAACCATAATTCAAAAAGACACATGCGCCCCAATGTTCATTGCAGCACTATTTACAATAGCCAGGTCATGGAAGCAACCTAAATGCCCATCGACAGATGAATGGATAAAGAAGATGTGGCACATATATACAATGGAATATTACTCAGCCATAAAAAGAAACGAAATTGGGTCATTTGTAGAGACATGCATGGACCTAGAGACTGTCATACAGAGTGAAGTAAGTCAGAAAGAGAAAAACAAATATCATATATTAATGTATATATGTGGAATCTAGAAAAATGGTACAGATGAACCGGTTTGCAAGGCAGAAATAGAGACACAGATGTAGAGAACAAACGTATGGACCCCAAGGGGGAAAAGCGGCAGGGGGTGTGGGTGGTGGTGGTGGGATGAATTGGGAGATTGGGATTGACATGTATACACTAATACATATAAAATAGATAACTAATAAGAACCTGCTGTATACAAAAAATAAATAAAATAAATTCAAAAAAAATAATTAGGGATAAATCTGATTTTAAAATGTCAAGACCTATATGCCGAAAACCCAGACTACTTCTAAGTGAACTTAAAAAAGAAATAAATAAAGTGAGAGATATGTTGTGTTTAAAATAAATAAATAAAAAATAAAATGTACCGTAATATAAAACATGTTCATACAATATTCCACTCATGGAATAGTGAGCAATGAGACTTTGTGACATTTACTACATTTACTACAATACTCTTTATCATTTAGCTGCAGCTCAATAAACACCTGCTGAATAAATTTATTGATAAATTGAAATGTTTTTATAACCAGTACTTAGGACTGGGATACCCAAGTACTTCCAGAGACCAAGCAAATAATGAGGAAGAGTGAAGGGGGTAAATTTTGGATAACTGGGGTGACAGAAAGAATGGTAAACTGGAGAGGTCAGCCAGTATCCAGGAAACAACTGCTCTTTGCTGCCTTCTGGTTGTTTTCCAGAATTGCCTGACACTCAAACTTTACAGAGAAGCCAATGATGCAGAATTTATCTAAATCCTTCCAACTTTTAAATATATTGTACAACACTGTACAGGTCTTTTTTATTGTAATTAACTTATATCATAATATACTAGAGGGAATCCCCTGGTGGTCCAGTGGTTAGGACTCCACGCCTCCACTGCAGGGAGCCCAGGCTTGATCCTGTAAGCCGCGTGGCGTGGCTAAAAAAAAAAAAGATAGTAGGTAAATTTTTTAAATTGCTCTAAGTAAGTGGTTCTGAAATGGGAGTGATTTTGTATTCCCAGGGGACATTTGGCAATGTCTGGAATCATTTTGTTATGATTAAGGGGAGAGGTACTGGCTTCTTGGGGGTGACGCTAGGGATGCTGCTTAAACATCCACCAGGGCCCAGATAGCACTCACATGATAAAAAATTACCTGACTCCAGATGTTAACCGTGCCAAGGTTGAGAATTTTTGAACAACATGCAAAGGAACCGGAGTAACAGAGCTGGTCCTGAGAAACAACTTCCCCAGGATGGAGGAGTAAATGCTACTCAGGACCATGACCTACAATCATGGAACAATTCTGTACATTTTGGCCACATTCATCCTTCTAAAACACGGTTTTGAAGATGTGAGGTCACTGATACAATTAGTCAATCATTATCGAATTTAACCTAAAGTACATGGTTTTACATTCAAAACATCTGGTCAACCAGCAAATCCTGTCCAACCAACTCCTTCAACCTCCTATGAATTGCTTCCAGTGAAGCTGGTTGCTTTTCTGTTCCCCCCAAACAAGATCCTTTCTAATTCCACTCTGTTGTGATATGTCTTCCTTACAGACAAGCTATTCTGTCCTTCTCCACTCAGATCAGTAGCTGCTTCAAACCATCTATTTTTGGCCATTGCTATCCACACAGCACACACTGATTTGCCCTCTCTGCAACCATGTAGCATTTAGAGTTCCCCCCAAGAATTCTCACATTTTTGACTGATTTGTGGAGCCTATGACTTGTATTAAAGTTACACTACCTCCAGATCCTCCTGAGGAGGGAATACGTCTGCAAACCCTTTTATAATCCCTCACAAGGCATATGGGACTGAACATGCAAACAAGAGAACAGATTATAAAAAACAAGCCATGTGCACCATGGAATGGAAAGCCGTGGTTTGAGCCCTAACTTGGCCATGTGTCTCATCTACAACTGAGAAAATCACATGAACTATTTAGCCTCAGCTTGATAATTCAAATATGAGAACACCACCATCCATGTTCACTTGTTAAACTATCACCGAATGTGAGAGAATCTTTACAGATTTACGGAGCACGTTTAAAATGATTTGTTCAGTGGAGCCTCTTAACAACAAAACTACGGAAGTGTGTAAAATTAGGTATTATTATTCTCACATTTTAGAGAGAGGAAACTGCAGTTTAGAGAGGTTGAGGAAACAAAGCAAGTGACTGTGGGTGAGGCTATGGGAACTGGAATTTTGAGCCACGCTTTGGCACACTCCAAGGAATGTTATTTCCATTATAAAGCACTGCCCCATTTACGCCACATGCTGCAAGAGCTTAAAGAGATGAGATATGTGCCAGGGATTTGGAAACTGAAGAGCAGTCTGCAAATCTATGAGATTACTAAATTATTATGATCCCAAGGAGGATTCAGCTCCAGAATGCCCTGGGTGCTACAAATTCCAAGGGATTTATGTATACCACAGACAGAGAGATCCCACTCTTCTGAGCCAAAGTACTGACAAGGAGGAAAATTATTGATATTGCTTTGGTGAACTACCATCTGGACAGTTTAGCACAAAGTTCCATACCTTACATTTAACCCAAAACTTTCACGCAAAAGTACAGAAAAGGAAATTATACTACCTAAATGGCAATCACAAAAAATTCTGAGGCAAAAAAGTTTCCTATAAAATTCAAATTTTCACACATGCCCAATCCTCAAGGAAAACAGAACCCATAATTACATTATGCTAAATAGACAGAACCCACGTTAAAACAAAGCAGCCAGCATTCCATACTTTTCAACCTGTTCACATTAACTTCTGCTAAATCAATGAATGTGGATTCGTATTTCCTATGTGCTAAGTGGTCATCGACTCACCAAGGTGGGGGAAATCTGGTCGAAATTTGTTCCACCCTGAGGTAGTCTATCATCTCCATGGGAGAAAAGCATGCAAATAAATCAGTCTACAGCAACAAAGTATACAATAAGTGATAGAAGAGTAAAGTCCCATAAGAAACCAAAGTGGTATGTTGTTCCATATGGGATAATTGGAGAGGATTTCACAGAACTGAGGGCTCATGAATTAGCTTAGAAGGATGAGGAGGACCTGATCAATTGTAAATAGATCTGGGGCCTGGACAATGTCGTAAATATGTGGAGTGTGAGAGCTAAAAAAGAAGATGCAATAAAACACAAGGCTAGGAAGATGGCCCTTGGAATTCAATGAGAGCCACTGACAGTCTTAGAAAGGAGTTGCTTGCCCCTATCTGTGCTTAAAATGACTTGAGTGTTAGAATAGGAGATGGATTACGGAGGCAAAATATGCAGGAAATGAAACCAGAGCAAAAGGTTTTACAATTTCTTCCAAACCTTCTCTCCAGCACTTCTAGTGCCAATACGCCATTTGGATGGAAGAGGACATTGGGTGAAAGGAAAAGAAAAAATCAACCTATGAAAGGCAATGTGGGAGAAGTGAGAACGGGAAAGGCACCCAACTTTCTAACCTCAATCGGAGGAGCTGACTGTGTCAATATGACGGAGGGTGCAGGCGAAACAAACATGGGGCGAGAGGTGGAATTAAGCGTTTAACGTGATGAGTTTGAGCTGTCAAGTGGATATACAGGGAAGGATGTCCACCAAGCTACTGGAATTATGGATACACAGTTCTGGAGAAAGGGTAGAGCTAATGATGAGCATTTACAGGTTTCTTTTCTCTTTCTTTCTACATCATGCATTCATTTCTTTCATAAACATGTGCTGAATTCCATCACCACGGCATCATGCTAAGTGATGGATCTGTTAAATTCATGAATTACACACACACACACACACACACACACACACACCTGTCTTCAAGTTCTTCACAGTCTAGAAAGGTAAACAAGGCATGTTCACTTTTAAGCAAAAGTCCAAGATACATGTCAAAAGGAAGTAGAGAAAATATGAAGTTGGCATGTCAAGAATTTGGGGAGCTGGGATATATGACAGCTAGAATGGCAACACTGAGGCGACCTCACAGTTCAGCAAAATGGTTTTGTGTGATCTATCTTGCCCCCTCTTCTGTATTTGTGCCCGGGGAGACTGAAAAAGAAGGGACTGGAACATATTGGTAGGCAGAAAAAAAGGATCAGGTGGAGGGGGTCTGACTGAAGATGTAGGAGAAATGGGAAATAATCAACAGATCCAGGTTCCAGAGAATGTTGCAGGGGTTACAACATGGAAACACAGAATTTTAGAAAGGCAAGCATCTTTGATGGCATCTAACCCAACCCTACATCTTCCAGATTTGGGAACTAAAACATCTTTACAGGAACAATGGCTGGGTAGCAGGATTCAGGTCCAGGGCTCCATTTGTGATTGGACACAGACCAATCAATTCACTGTTGAGCTTAGAGGATGTAAGAATCTGGAGGCAGAGACACACAACAATGGTCATGAGAAGCACATTCTGTCCATAGTTCTCCAGTGTGGTGAGAAAGTGCTGATGATGAGATGTGTGTGCCCTTCTAGGGGCAATTCTGGTGACTGAGCTTGCGAGGTCCTGAGCTGATAGACAACACAGGTGAGGGACACAGAAACTGACGATTCCAGCCAGGTCTGAGGTTTCTGACACATGAAAGAGTAACATTTGCCCAAGAGGATTCTTTCAGAATAAAAACTTTAATGACCACATTTTTAAATGCCCCTATGTAGTAGGTACTCAGTGAATGAGATGCCCTTCCATTTCTAGAAGACCAATAAGGAGAATTAATTTTAGTTCTTTCATATTTCCCGCATATCTACCTTTGTTTCTTTTAATTAAAGAAGAAAATAAACCTTCTTTCAATTCTAGTCTCTCAAGCATGTTCCAATAATTGTTTTAAAAGTGCCAATTTTTTGCCCAAATTCCAACAGCTATGGACGGGTGAGGTGGCATGTTCTTGCGTATGTGGCCGGAAGGTGGAATCAGAAGGAAAAATCTGAGACTAGAGCACTGTACGTTTTATAGGACATATGGTATGCTCTCACACAAAAAAATTTTCTGTTGAATAAAAAAAAGTTAAATAGTGATTTATATTTAATTTTTGTCTGAATGGTTGCCTGGATGTAAAGAATAAATTTGGGGTTCCACAAAAAAAAAATCCACTTTTCATTTCATACAGGTATATACTCATAGCATATAATAATGCCAGCAACAGACGTTTCCAAAGACCTTTTCTGTTTTCTGAATTAATGGCAGCAAGTTTCTCTAGGAAACTGTAGATCTGTTTTTTAGATGGAAGCGTTTTTTTCCCCAGTATATTTCCGGAAATATGTGCGCCATAGTGGCTTTAGAAGTATTCACGGACTCTCTCCAGCTCTAAACTGGTATAGAAATTGTTACAATCCTGTTGTGTCAAAAAGTGTACCGCGTCTTGCCAAAATAATGAAACCTTTTGGCAGCCAGCCCACGGAAGTACAGCTGAACAATCAGCAGAACCTAAACCCGAGAGCTTCAGCATTGCCAGCCCAGCACGGCGATGTCACACCTCAGACATCTCACATCACAAGACAACTTTCTCTGAAACACTCTAAGGATAGTTACTCTCCTGCCGCGATGCTTATCAAGAAATCTGGGCCTCATTTGATCACAACTACTGTTCACAATAAAGGGAATTCTAACATCAAGAGCTCTTTTAGTTTCAGCGAAAGTATTTAGAAACAAACAAACAAAAAAAAAACAATTAAAATGGAAAAAAGAAACGAATCGAGGTAGTTATTATCAGAAAACCGTCCTGTCACTGTCATTCCTTCTCATACCGTTATGCCTATCATGAAGCCTCTTGAAATAGATCCGTCAGGGGATTCTGTTTCATTAAAGACCAAAGAGACTTTCCTAGCATCCAGATTTTCCACTTGATCATCTGCTATGGCATTTTGGCAGAGTACTGAAGTTCCAGATAATAGCCCATGGTTACTTCTCAAATTAAAAAGATACTATGTATACCTGTATACATACCTGTAACTTATATGATATTGTGCATCAAATATAGTTCAATTAAAAATTTTTGTAATAGAAAGTTTTCAAAAATAAAGGTAAAAAATATTAGTAATGAAGAGAAAGTGACAACTTTACAGGGGAGAAACCTGGAGATAATACCTTAACTAAGTGATAAAGGATACATCTCCAGGAACGGGGAAACCCACCTGGTGCGCCCCTGATGCGATGCACTGGTAAAAACAAAGCATCACCATCACTGAGACAGTGTCCTGCCCAAAGGGCAGAACCTGAATTGAACCATGAGGAAGTATCAGACAAATCCAGAATGAGGCGCCTTGTACAAAGCAACAAGCCTCTAGTCTTAAAAAATACCAACATCGGGAACTTGCTGGCAAGACGACGGCATAGAAGGACGTGAGCTCCCCCCTTCTTAGGAAAACACCAGAATCAGAAAAACAAAAACAAAAACAAACAAACAAAAACACTGGAACCTACCAAAAAAGACCCTACATCCAAAGACAAAGAAGAAGCCACAAGGAGACGATTCCTTTATAAGAACTGGTCTCTCATCTTTGTATCTGTGTGGTCAGTATTTGCAGGACTTTGAATTTACCCACATTAAACTTCATACTATTAGTTTCAAAACAAAACCCAATATCATGAGAGGCAAAGAAGGGCTGAGGATTGCTTCCAGATGAAAGGACAGTAAAGACATGTGACAATTAAATGCAAAGCCATGCTGATGGGTCGGATCCTGAATCAGAGAAAACAATGCCAGACAGGACGCTATTCACACAATTAGTGAAATTTAAAATTCAGACCAAATGTGAGATCTTAAGATTACATCAACGTGAAATTCTCTGAGTTCGATTATTCCACGGCAGTTATGCAAGAGATGCATGCTGAAACGTTTAGGCGTAAAGAGTCATGATGTCTGCAACTTACTTTTAAATGGTTGGGAAAAAATAACAATTGTAACAAGTGCACACATACACCTATATCTGTCTATCTAGAGAGAGAGAATGTGATAAAGCAAATAAAACTTAACTGGTAAATCTAGATTGGGGTCAGAAACTAGAAACCAGGGACCAAATCTGACCCACCATCTATCTGTTTTTGTAAATAAAATTTACTGGAACACAGACACACCCATTCATTTATGTATTGTCACTGGTTGCTTTTGTGCTACAATAGCCGAGTTGAATAGTTGAAACAGTTTGTATGGCCAAGAAAGGCAAAAATATTTACTTGTCTTTGTCAGAATGTTTGCTGTACCCTGATCTAGATGAAAGATATGTGGAAGCTCTCTGTCCTATTCTTGTAACTTTTCTGAAGTGTTCTAAATGAAGTTAAAAACGAATAGATCAAAACAACAATCCTACTGTATAGCACAGGGAACTAGATTCAATATCCTGAGATAAACCATAATGGAAAAGAATGTAAAAAAGAATGTAAAACAGAATGTATATATGTGTATAACTGAGTCACTTTGCGGTATAGCAGAAATTAACACAACATTGTAAATCAACTATACTTCAAATTTTAAAAAATGAACACATCAAGTAATCTTAAAATTACTCAAAATCACAAATTTTCTTCAGCAGGCATCACTGAAATCTACTATGGACATAGACCTATGGGCAAAAGGTGATTTTAAAATTAGTAAAGCGGTTATAAACAAGTTGTGGGAAGAAATGGAGACTTAGGGACAAAGGCTTGAGACCTGAAACCTCATAGTGACCGAGGGGCACGTCTTCCCACAGAATGGTTAACAAAAACCGTCTAGGCTCTGCAAAGTTGTATCTAACAGGTTCTGTAAACAGGTGGTTTAAGGACAGCCTCAGGAACCCTGATGGTGCTGAGGCTGGAACAGCCCCGTCATCCTGGAGTCTCAGGGTAATTCCATGCGGGGGTGTGTGACGACCCCAATCATCTCGACCCCTTGTCTCGGTTTCTGATTATAAACACAGGAAATGAGTTCACTCAGCCCTGTGGTCCAATTTGCCTCTGAAAATGTCCCTCCCTCCTTTGTACTAAAGGAACCATTCTTACAACATCAAAGCAAAACGTTTCTCACAATGAAAGTAGGAAATGAGTATAACCTACTTATTTTGCCATTGCAAACCATTCAATGAGACGTCCTGCATAATTATCAGCTTCCAGTAGTACTTGCACATGCTGCCTAAATTCATACCTAAATTCTAAAATCAGCGGAATCAGCCCATCCCTATTACAAGTCCAATGAGGAAAAACTGATCCTGGTGTTTGGCCAAGGCAGGGATGTAACAGAAGGGTGTGTTCCATTTCCTCATCCTAACTTGAACATTTCCCTAAAGACACTTGAGAATGGGCCCTCAGTGGGATATGGACTGCAGAAGCAGACAGCCCAACCAAATGATGTACACGACAAGACAGCCTTTCCTCTGGGAAAATTAAAAATGTATATTTCATCAGGGCGCTCAGCAAATCAACAATGGCTGGAGAATATTATCTCTATGTCATTTCAAAGCCAGATATCTCCCTCTCTCTCTCTCTCACGCATGCATGCACGCACACACGCGCACACACACACCATTTTTTATTATAGTTTGATCACAGGCCTGTGTGTCCTTCACAGGCTATCAAATCAACGACTCATCCTTCTCCAATATTGACCCCCAGGTAATCAAAATAACTTGGGAAGCCTGTCTCCACCATGAGTCAGATTTTAGAGACTGAATTAAGAACTGTCTTGTGCTTTCATTCGATCAGATGCTGCACAGCTCCAGAGGAATCCCTGGTCAGAGTGTCCTGCGGGTTTAACCAGCCAGGCCCCGCTCCCTCGTGAAAGCCAGAATGTAATCTGCACAGCATGCGTCTGACAGCACTGAGGCCCGAGTTAAGGAACTGCTCCCGACATGCCACACACTGAATGGAGATTAGGACTTCCCTGCCTTCATGCTACATTGAAAAGCTTAGGCAAGTCTAGCGTTGATCCTTATCTCCGTATATATTTTCTTCTACACATTTTCTTAACAATACACAATTCCTAAGGAATCATGTAATTGGTGGTGTCAGAGAACCGTGTCAATCGTATCCCCAAGCTGGGTGGCCTGCTGTCCTTTTGCCCTGAGCTACCGGCCTTATAATATCTTGCCTACGTCACAGGAGTAATTGAGTTCTCAATTTGGCCCTATATTAAACCTCACGGAGGTACCTTTGAACTTATTTATAATACGTGCTCTGGGTTAATAAGATTATTTATATCAGCAGTATATAAGAATGGCTTAGGCAGATGTACACTGTGGCTAATTATTTCCAAGAAGTCGGATCCATTTGTCTGAGAGGTGAGTGATTGTAGCAGCTACTCCGCAAGGACCCAGGAACGACGCAAGTCCTTACAGTTAGACAAATCATCAGGAGTGTCAACGCTAATCCTTTTCAGACAGAAGCAGCTTGTTACACTGACAGCTTAATATGTATCTGTGTGGCTCGGCTGTCTGACACGTCAAGCTCCAGGAAGGCATGGCGTGCTCCTGAAAGGACGGGGAGTGGGGGGGGCTGCAGCTCGTAAGGACTTTCATGTTTCCTGTCTCCCGAGCCAGATCAGATCAGCCTGGCTTTGTTGACAGTAAAGGGCCTCTAGCACATTAGGGCATCCCTGAACAAACCCATTCAAGTGGGCCTTATGCGGTAGGTCTGCTCAAAATTAACAAGTGAGTCGTAATATTCGTAACCTTCCAGAAGCTGAAAACACTGGGGAGGAGGATATACGTTAGTTATGGGTGGGAGACCCTATTTCTATAGACCCTGTTTGCCCTTTAAACCAAACTTGGAACTTGCACAATCTCACCTGGGTATTTAATTTTGTTCTCCCTTTGAAGAGTGATCTTGAGGTTCTTGTGTCCAGTGGAATTCCATTATAATAAAATAGCAATTAAACCTACTGTGAGCCCAATCAAAACTAGCAGCAAGAGCAAACTTAGTAAGTTTGGATCAGAATGAAGATTTGTTTAATGATTCAGATTTTGCACAAGGTCTAGAATAGACTTCTTTACACCGTGGGCAACGCAGATGTGGGTTTCTTTGCTAATTTCCCCTTGTACCTCTTTTGACCTGAAACACACAATGGAGGACCCAACCAAGGAAGTGTCCTCTTGCTGTTCCGCATGTCCCAACTCAGCTGATTCAACCCTGCTTGATGAACTCTATGCTGACCCTCTCGACCACCTTACCCGCTCCTTCATCAGTGGCTCTGCTGGACCAAAAAGGGCAGAAAGAGAAGGCATTTGCATCATCCTGACCAGGGCTACCCAACATAAGACCCAGTGGGAATGCTCTACGTATGCATGGTCCAATATGGGAGCCATCTGCCATAGGAGGCAACTGAGGGCCTGAAATGTGGCCAGTGTAAATGAAAAAGTAAACACTTAATTTTAATTCATTTAAATTTGCAGAGCCATATGTGGCTAGTGGCAACCACCTTGGGGAGTGTTAAAAGAAAGTACAAGGGTGCACATTCAATATCCACTATACATACTCCTTCTAGTGGGAAAGCAAATAAAAACTACATTTCCCAGATGACCGTATCACTAAGATTCGGAATGCAATTTGGCCATGGTAATGAATGCTCCAGGGCAACCTTTGAAGGCAAAAGTGAAGCAGAAGGTATTTTCTTGCTCGTCCCCTCTTCACTCTTTCAGAACCACTGTGGATGCGTGCAGGTTCTCTTCTGTCTTCACTCCTCAGCTTCCTGGATGTCTGAAGAGACTTCCCTGGGGGAGATTCCCAGCTCTGAGGTCATTGTTCTAGAGAGACCTCAGAACAAGCAAGGGGGTCGGCTCTGAATCGCTCTGGAGTCACCTCTGGAGGTTTAGTGCAGAGCCCGTTCCTTCAACACTTCCAATCATTTTAGAAGCATTTAATTCCCTGTATTAAATTCCTTCTAGTTTATGCACCTAGAGTGGTTTGTTTTCTTCATTGACACTGGCTGACACAAGCAACTAGGACGACAGATGTGCATTCAGATTTAACCCCTACGCCATCAAAAATGCAAAGGGTGTACCCACGGCTTCTCCCACTGTCTACTGTGTCACCCATGTTAATTTATAAACTCTGCCTTCACTTTGTTACCTCCCTACCCCTGCATAAGTATGTGTTGAGCCACATCTGTGTGTCCGACACCCTGAGAGACACGGGAAGTTCGTGGGCACATAAGACAGACAGTCTGCCTGCTTCAATCTTAAGTGTGATGGAGGGCAAAATTAATCAAGCCAGTGTAACACGTGGGATCAATACCATGGAAGAAGGATGGAGAGAAGCACAGATGGGGACAACGTAACCCTAGCATAGAGCTGGACAAAGCTCTCTGCATGAAGGGGTGTCTAGGCCGTAAAAAGAATAATGAGTAGGAGAAGAATGCGTAGCAAAAGCAAGTGGGATGTTCTTGTCAAATGTGACCTTCAGAAGCATGAAGATAAAGCTGTAAATTTCAGCAATATAGATCCATCCCAATAGTTTCTGCTGGGTTGTGAGATGGGAAACATGCATGATTTATAACACACAGGCTACTCAGAGTAAACTTTAGCTGTTGGGCAAATGGAAGCTGGGATCTTAGCAGTCCTTAGAGTAATTGCTGAATGTGTTTCCAAAAGCATAGCAGACATGATGTCAAAGTGTAGAACAGAGGAAAGAAAATGACTCTGTTATTAAAGAAATTTATGTTCCCTTTATCAGAGACAAATGATCTAGCTTCCGTTTCTCCAAATATGCAGTGCCGTTTATAGAACCAATTCTTCAATTACCTAATAAATACAGCATGGAGAGAGCTGCTTTATGAAATGGTAAAATTCCTAAGTAAGAGTCCATGCACTTGAAAACAGTCTATATTAGGACACTCCTATATTATAACAGACACATGTGGTATTTATGACATAGCTGGTATATTAAGATGGCTTTCTTCCAGCTTAGGGGAGCTTAAAAATAGTCTCACCCACACATGAGATTATTTTGGAAATTTTAGATAAGGTGTACAAACCTCATAAATCTGAGTTGGCAGCTCAATATAACTGAGGACCACTAAATGTGGCAGGATAACTGGCCAAGGACACGCAAGAGGAAAAGTAAAGGGTATTTCTTCCACAGGTTCTATTATTTTCTGCCCAGTTCATTCAGTGTGTTGTCCACTTGCTATTTCCTGAGAGGGACCTAAAACACCTGGAATCTGCAGAATAAAGTAGAAGTGCAATCAGCCAAGACACTGCTAACTGATGGTAGTGTAGCCACAAGGCTGATGGCCAGCCACTCTGCTCTATTCCTGATGGCACCTAATGAACGCACTTTTACACTCTGAGGACTGCTTTTCTCCTGTTTCTTTAACACACTCGCGACGTCTCTCCGTGTTGATACAGAACATTAGAAACGTGTACCCCATTATTAACTTTAGGTAGGAAATGTGACTGACTCGTACACAGACTTCATTGCAAAGAGCATTCCAGCGCCTGCAGGAAACAGAGTCTGCTAAACGCTTCGAGAGACTCCAGGCTTGTCCGATAAGGTAAGTCCTTCCCACGAAGTGAGGAGTTTCTCCTTCTTCTAGCTTTTATTTTTTGGACACGAAGCGGCCCTTGCTGTTTGTTAATGAGGAGAAGCCAGGGGCCTTCCCGTGCAGAGAAGACTCCAGTCTTCCTCTCCAGCCCTCCCCCGCCCCCCCGAGAGTGACCCAGTGACAACAAAATGCTCTCGGGCCGGGTGGACGGCTCCTCAGGAGTCTTACAGACCACCTAGCAATCAAAGAAGGGGGGGCAGGCCGCCTTTGTGCGGGGGTATTTTGTCCATCCTCCCCCCCCCCACTCCCTCCCGGACACCCTCACCACTGCCCCGCATGGCTAGGCAGCCAGAGGCAAGGGCTTTTCACTCCGAATTTCACGGCCTGATAAAATGCAGGGGCTGTTTCCCGGGGGACCTGAAAGCCCTCCTTTGTGAGCCGTGGAGGGTCAGGTTAAGTCCTGCGTTTTGGCAGCAGGCATCTGTTTGTCTTCAGCGAGGTCTCCTAATGGGAGGAGGGGGGAGGGAGGGGAGGAAGGGAAGCCGCTGCAGAAAGGGGGTTTCGTCTTCGCAGGGGCAAATCCCCGCCTGCCGCTCGACAGAAATCAGGCACATGTAAATGGGCTGCCCACCGCACTGAGAGCCCTACCAAATCAATGCGATTAAGCCGTGAGACACGGAGCTTTCTCTGTCTTGCAGACTCGGCTCTCCCGTGTTGCTCTAAAGAGAAAAAAAAGCAAAGCAGAGCCTTTTGCCCACACTTTTTTAATTAGCAAAAAGAACCTGCAAAAAATAGTACTGGGAATATTGAAGATCTGTTTCTTGGGCTATTTTTTCTTCTGCTTGCAATAAAATCGTACATAGGACTTTGAAATTAATTCTTCTCAATTCAGGAACCCTGTTGGACTGTTAAGAGATATTTGCTATTCGAGGCTAATAAAGAGCTCATTCTATCTAAAGACAGTCTCTGTGAGAAAAGCTTTACAGGACATGATTCATATCGATTATTTCTATAAGTTATAGCTACAATTTCTACTCCGGAAAGAAACCAATGGGTAGAGATGGCCCCATCACTGACTATGACCCAAGTCAGTAGTTAAAAAACAGAGTTTTCTAATGTCGTTATAATCAACAGAGCAATGCTTTCTCATTGTAAGAGGACTGTACTTCCTTCTCCAATGTTCTTTAAGACTATACTTCAATAGCTTAGCTTATACGAAGAAAAATAAACATTTTTAAAGTATGAGAAAACTATTGGAAATAAGTGGGTTAGTCAGACATATGGAATGCCCAAAGAGTAAGGAATTTTACAGGGGAGGAAGCAATAAAAAAATAATATATTTTATGACTCTGAAGAGTCATAAACATAACCAGGTACACACACACACACACACACACACACACATACACACACATACACACACACATACACACACACACACACACAGCAAAGAAATAAAAGCAACACACTGCCAACTATCTAATTCATCGTTGCTAAAACGAGAGAATAATCAATAATCAGATGTGTGGAAAGAGAAAAAAAGAGGCTTCAGGACAGCGGTCAGTGAAATAAAATAGTGATCCTTATATTCACCTTCTCATTAAAGTATTATGTCTTGTGATCCTTTTTCCCCACTGTCACTAAGGTAGACACAATTATCCCATCAATCTTCTTAAAGGAAAGACAATATCACTGGAAAGTCAATCTTGTTAACAACTGTCATCCTTCTTTGACCCATTAGAATATTATAAAGAGAAAGTACAAGACCTGAAAATCAGAAGACTGAAAAGCAAATAACACACACAGGCATACACACACAAATACACACGCTATTTTACTGTAAATCATCATGGATATCTTAAAGCCCACAAGATATCACATCAAATACCAAATGTAGACCCCAGTTATGCCAGTGTGCTCAAGGGAACGTCACCCTGAGGGAATGTGGGGGTGTGCACGCAATCTCCTCATCTTTTCTCAACAGTACTAAGCAAATTTCCCCACAGGCTGATCTAAGGTTAGTGTTTAGTGTTCCAGAAAGGCATTCACTCTGGTTTTGTTTTGGTTTGTTATTGTTTTAATGTGAGGCGTGAGTTTTATTATGTCAGGAACTTACAATGGGGACAAACAATGAAAAAGAGTTTATCTTAATATTATAACAGACAACTGTAGAATAAAGTTAATGCAAAAATTTCAGGATAAAATATGTCCAATAGGTTTAATAATTCCATCCGTGCCACCCAAAATTTGTACACAAATGTTCATAACAGCACTCTTCATGATAGTCAAAAGTGGAAACAACCCTAATGTACATTAACTGATGAATGACTAAACAAAATGAAAATGTACAATGGAATATTATTTGGCAATGAAAAGTAACGAAACACTGTTGTGATACATGCTACAGCATAAATGAACCTTAAAAACATTATACTTGGTGAGAGAAGCCAGATAGAGAAAACTATGTAGCATATGATTCCATTTATATGAAATGTCCAGAAGGACCCAATCTACAGAGGGACAGAAAACAGATGAGTGGTTCTCTAGGACTGGGGAAATGAGAGGGAAATGGGAGTGACTGCTAATGCCTACGGTGTTTTCTGAGGGTGGTGTTGAAAATATCCTGTAATGGTGCTGATGGTTGCACAACTCTGTGAGTACACGGAAAACCAATGAATTATTTAAATAGGTAAATTGTATGGCATGTGAATTATATCGCAATAATGCTACTATTTTTTTAAATTATGTTTATAAATCCACCACTATATAATTTTACTGAACAATAATCGAAAATGAAAGTCACGTAGGTTAAAAATTTAGTGATCTTTGTCCCATTTTGAATAGATTGGTGCTGTCAGACGCATCCCTCCCATTCAGTGGGCTGAGCACATAGATGAGTCTTTCTCAGAGTGTGAGCTCGGTCCCCTCCCCAGCACCTCACCAAGATTGGGATTCAGTCTGAAGGAGCACCCAGGAAGATGTGTCCACAGGGACTCCAGGTGACGCTTATGCAGGCTGAACTTGAGGACCACGGTCCAAATGACAGCAATTACTTCAGGTCACTCTGAGACCGGAAGAAGGCCTGGCCACATAAAAACAGGACTCTTTCTGAAGAACTTTAAATGTTTCTACTTCCATGTTAATTTTGGAATAATTATTTTCCACACAACGTATTTAACCACCCACAAGCAATGAATCTAGAAGACGCTAGAAAACAATGACATTATCTTAAGTTTTATAGGGCAGTCAAAACACTTTTTTTTATTTGTCTGTCACCTGGGGAAAAAAAAGACCTCTTGAAAATGAAATGACCTCTTGAAAAATAAATTCTAGACATAGCAGTGCAAGAACTGGCAGTCCTTTATGGATTCCTGACATTGCATATGTTACCCAGGAAAGGTCCTTATAATAAAAAAAATAGGAGGTGTGTTTGCAACTTGTAAGCACTGGACTCTTTTCTAATCAATGTAGCAAAATGACGTATCATCCCGAGATACTGGTGACTACAATTTTAAGCTAAAATCCTCCATTGCACTCATGAATCGGGTCCTCCCATTCTAAGTTATATTACTGTTCTGTTCTGCTTCTTTTGAAGATTTAGGTTGAAAGGAATGGCTTCTGTGGTGTACCTTTTGGCCTCAACACTGTATTGGATGGGCTTCCCATATGTATTTTGAAGTGAAATGCTTTTACCATTAAAGCACTCAATTTCAAATGCATGTTCCTCAACATGCAATTCAAGGCTCCTTGGGGGAGAAGTGCAATGAGGCAGAGGTACCCTGGCGCTGTGTGCAACCTCCCATCGACAGAGGGAGGTCAACGTGTCCAGCTGTCCAGCAGGAGAAGAAACGTCCACGCCCGCCGGACCCAGAAGGGTGACCCAAAGGGCTCTCTGCAGAGGCTGGCAAAGCACGAACTGACTGAGATTTCCAAGTGCTGGCCTCCGTGAAGGAAGACTTCTTGTGTGGACCCTCAGATTCTACATTCAATAACCCTGCCGACCTAATGCAGCGGTAGACGGAGATCAGTGTACTTTGTGTTTCTACTATTGCTTCCTCTTATTACATTTCTCCACTCACCTTTAATGTGTTATCGTTACGCTCTTTTGTTTTTTCAATTTATTTTGGAATTCATCCTATCTTTCTCTTCTCAGCAAAGAAACATGAACTCAAACATTGCCTGAAAGTTGGGTCTACCTGATGGAGTTTCGTATGTCTTTTCTTCTTACACAAAAAGATCTGGGGAGGGAGGGTGGCTATATGCAGATATACAGATTCTCTCTGATTCTGGAAAAAGACTGTTTTAAAATTCTCCGTAATTTACTTTTTCAAAAGAGGCAAGAATATCCTTAGCTGTATCTAGGCATTTAGCCTCATGGGAGTCTTTAGCTGGGGAAGAAGAGCAGTAGCATGAAATATGTGTATCATAGACTCTACTTTTCAAAATAGTAACAAAGAGCAAAGGAAAAGCTGCAGAGTTCAAGAACAAGAGTAATAAATGCGGGACCATCAAGGAAGACGTGTTCAGGCATGTGAAATTTGAATTCTGTGGGCCTAATGATTTTGGAAAGCGCTGCCAGGATACTGAAGTGCTTTAAGAATGGCTACAATGAAATGACATCATATGTCTCAGCATGAACATAAATGTAAAATATAACACCCATCTTGCATCCTTACTTGGCTATGATAAAAGCTTTATACCTTTTGTAGATTGCAATTATTAGTAAAGGCTATCCCTCCTCATCCCCCCACAAAAAGGGAAAGTCTTGAAGATAGAATCATATTTTAAGAGAATACGTCATGCGGCATTTGGAGGCTACTAATGAAATCGAGGTTGAGGGCTTGACCCCCAAATGGCACAATCTGTCATATGCAAAGCAAACTCTCTTCTACCTTCTGAGCAGGCGTCTGCTAAGTAATGTACTGTTCACCTTGTGGAAACAGGCAGGGCTTCTCAGCCTTAGCACTCTGGACATTTGGGACCTTATATCCTTGCTGGGGGAGGCTGAGCCGTGTGCACTGTAGGATGTTAGCAACATCGTTGACCTCTACCCACTAAAGGCCGGCAGCACCTCCAGCCCCAAGTACGAGAACCCAAAATATCTCAAAATATTGCCGAGCCCCCAGGAGAGAACCAATGGGGATGCGGTAAGAGCATATGAATAAATAAGTTTAAAACCATCAGCACCAAGGGGAAAAGCATTCAGAGCACGCCCTACTGATTCTGAATAGGAATGCTCATCTCCACAACGTGGCTTTCTCAACAATATAATCCAGATTGCTAAAACCAGTAGGTTGGAAGAGAAGTAATTCACTGTAGCAATTCAAAGGGTGAAAGAAAAGAACAAGGAAAATAAACAACAATTATAACTAACACTTGAAAATAACTTTAGAGTTTAAAAGTATTTCTGCAGATCAACATTGTTTTGAATAATATTTCTGTGGTACTTTGGAATATTTATGTAAAGAAGTCAAATCTGTTAGCTTTTCAGTGAACAGAATGTTTCTAGCTAGAGGCTCTTTTAGAGATACCTTCCCTCTTAGCTGTAAGCAGTAAGCAAATAGAGTTACTATGTTCAACCTTGAGAAAAGACCTAAGGTTTCCAGGAAGATGAGGGACAGAGAGAAAAAATGAATCGTTACATTACTGAAATTCCCTCATCATACTCTCTTTAGCCAAAGGAACACCTTAAACGCATACATTTTGATTGTACCTCATTTAGTCGCTCTGCTCTGGTCCACTCAGCCGTCTACTTGAGGGCAACAAACATCATCAAAACTTCCCATTTCCACTAAGCATTCAAAACCTGGTGAAGTTCATTAAATTGTAATGATGTTATAAACTGTTAGATGAGCCAATTAAAATAATGCTTCTCGGGTTAATCTTCAGAGTGTAAAATAATTTATATGTTTCTTATAAAGTAGACCAATACGATATATTAAAACCGAATCATTATATAAAGATAATTTTATTACAAAGGAAACAAATTTAATCAGGTCAAGTAAATGCTAAAAGAAAGCATCCAATCAGCATTCAAACTAAGTTACTATTGGCCATAATTCTGGAGTCTAAAAGAAGCAAAGTAATTCAAAGGTGGGCCAATTTTTTCTCATTTTGTTATACCTAATCCAAGCTGAAGAACAACAATTCTTTAACACATGTTAACTTTATATCCTCTATATTTTCAGTATATATTGTCACTTCATAAAATAAAAGAACCATAGAAATTTGTTACTCATATTAAGCACCAATACTGTATTTAAAATACTCTTATGAATCTCTAAGAGAACCAGTTACTACACTGTCAGTTTTAACATATATGCTTATTTACTTGTTAATTTAATTTCCAGATAAGTTAGTAAATAGCCAATGTTAACACATATGCTCATTTAATTAAATTTTAAAAAATTAATAGCCCGTTTCAATATATACTTATAGACATATGGACATATGGTATTCTAAAGAACTCTGCACAGAACCAGGTGCACTCTAGATGTTTAATAAATAAAAATTGAACCCATGACTGAACATTGCCTTAGAGCTCCTTTCTTTAAAATAAAGAACCAAGCAAGGAATGGCAGTGTCCCAAGCCAGCAATTCCTTTCTCACCAGACCGTCCATTAAAGTGGTTCCAATAGAGAAAGGTTTAAAGATATGAAAATCCCCTAGAAAAACGCTACACTGCTCTAGCCTACGTCTCTCCCAGGAATGACACCTGAGTTCCCTTAGTACCCCAGGTATTTACAAAGGGGCTCGTCCTTAACTCCAAGACACCTCATAAAATGCAAAATCAAAACGATCCCAACATCTCTGATGGTAAGAGGTATGTAGGGATGGAATTGTTGAGACCAGACATGAGATCGAGAAAACAAAATATAAGACTTCATAAATCCTAAGAATGATCCAGAAGAGTCGAAAGGATGCCATTTTTCTGCTGAGAACGTTATGGCCCAGGGAGTTGACATATGTGACTAACATCGTCTCATGACAAAACCAGGACGTGAAGACCCATCTCCTCACCTCCCCGCCAGCCCCCCATCATGCCCCTGGCACTCACTCACCCGGTGGTCACAGCATCTCCCTGAGCCACGGAGAATGGTTACCACCACATCCTTCACTATATTTTCTGCCATAGCCCCATCACCGTCTTTTCTTACGCTCACGAGGGCGAGATTTTTGTCTCTGTCCTCAGGGATACTTTGCATGAGCCGGAGGTACTCCACGAATGAAGACAGCAATCAAATTCCAGCGCCCCCAGTCTTCACAGGACCAAGTCCTATAATTTAAAATTTCTCACCAACAGGAATTGTCATCTCACGTTTCACCAGCACCAAGTGGAGCTCCCACGAGCACCAGCTACTTCTGAGGTACACCTTCCGGGGGCAGCAGGTGCTGAGCCCTCCCTCCCCAGGTGCCGAAGTGAATTTCACAGCATGCTCCCCAAGTTGAGAGCTCATGGTTCCTCACTCCACATGAGCCCCCTCCAAGGCCCTGGAAGAAGTCTTTGCTATGTGTCCACATATAAAATCTGCAAAATTAACACATCTTCATTCGTTTTTCTTAACTATGTAAGCTTCCATTCCACACACCTCCATTGTGTGATGGTGACAGGCTTCATTTTTGGCAAAGGGTTGGCTGGTATTAGTTTGATCTGCTGCCCATGAGAGCTGCCTGGGGGACCTGCCACCATCCCCTTGTGGGGACTGCAATGTTTTCCAGAGTTCTCCAGGGTCTCTCCTGGGTGTGAAACTGTTGCCTCAGAATATGCCTATGACCCTGTCTGATGATGCACTTTCTATCTGCCCTTTACGAGAACATCCCCAAGGGTTCCTGGACCATCAGGAAAAGGCATGTGAGAATCAGAGTGTCAAATCAGCTCTATTTGTAAAAAGAGAACAGCACTGTTACAATTCAGAGAGAACCAGAAGATGGGGTAAATAGAGCAACTGTAGGAATTACCACAAAAGAGACAGCCAACAGGAGAGGATGGAAGATACCCTCCTATAAAATACAGTCTGAAAAAGAGGTGCAGGCTGATGATGAAGGCTGTCACCCTCAGGAGGCTGTCCTTTTAACCACACTGCCGAATCCAAGTAACAGGAGAGGTGTAGACAGGGGGGAAATCCAATTTGTAGTCACAGAGGGAGGACAGAGTGAAAACTATGTGAAAAGGAGTCAAGGCTTAACAGAACTAGTTTATCAATGAAAGACATTTCAAAGCCTTAAAAGGAAAATTACTAATGACCATTGCTAATTAATCATTCCACAGATTCTCATGCAAATGTCCTTTGGGTGGCTTTGATCCACACTGACACCTGAAAGAAAGCACACAGTGTCTCCAGACTGGACAGATGATTGGGAAGAAATGGCCTGGCCGGGACACAGAGCCCTGTGCCGCGTACCCTGGGAACGCCGGGGCTGCTGGCACGGGGCGGCCAAGCACGCAGGTCCCTCCCAGCCTACCCGAGGGACTCAGAGATGCTCCAAGGTGGCCCGCCACCTCTCAAACCGCAAAACACGTAGCCTGCTCAAAAGCAGGCGGCCTTCTCATGCCCTCTGTCTTCAAGCCAATGCAAATCGCCTCCCAGACCCCTCCAATACTACCCTTTGCATGAAAAGGAGCACAGAATACGTTAAGGCCTTGAAGAACCGGGGAGAAAATGTTAAATAAAATTAGCCAGAGATTAGCAAAGTCACGGAACTGGAGGGGGAAAAGAAGATTACTTGGGAGGGATTAAGGAGAAAACCTTTTTCAGAACGATGTTCTCATCTAATAGGTGACCAAGTGTCATCATTTTTATCTGATTTAGAACAGGAGTGTGTCTGAGGGATGGGCCTCTGATTTGCGGGATACTAAAAGCGGGTGCACCTAAAACCATTTAAAATGATATTAAATCAAGAAAGTTTCCCCAGTTGAGATTTCTGCACTGGCTTCCACAAGGTCACACAATAAAACACTTCAGAGGGGAAAACGGCACGTACAAAACTCGACAGATTGCTGCCATTTTTACCTATGTGAAATAAACTCCTGTCAAACCAGTAGTTTAGCTGCAACTGCATTACTGTCCTAAAGCTCCCATCGTAATTAGTGAGTAAAGGGCTCAGAGGTCCTGGGTCAGGTGGAAACTTCCCCAGGGGACACGCACTTCAGACGGCAGACACAGAGAATGCGGAGGTCGGGGGTACATTGAGGCCTTGGGTTCTGTTCTTAGGAATAATTTTAAGTGATACACATATTCACAAAAATAGAAAAATGACCTAAATTGGAAGTTAATGAGAAGAAATGAGAGGAAACGAGGTCATGACGTGGAATCAATAATCTGATACCAAATTACAGCCTCCAAAGGCCTTAACACTCACTGAGCAGAGGTCACAAATACTGGTCTCAGCTTTCGATGACCTGGCAGGGAAAGGAGACCGTGGCCATCCACATGGTTCACACATGTAGAAGTCAAAAGTAAGGAAGCAGGCTGCGGGAACAATGACTGCCGATGCAAATACTAAACAGAAGGTCCTGCTGAAGTTCAGCAACAGCGCATTCTGGTAACAGAACACATGCTCCAGTATCCTCCTAGGAGTGACGCTGGGGGTGCCCCCCAAGAGCCCCTTCTCACAGCCTGTGTCACCGCAGGGTAGCGTCTCCCCAGAGCCAAGTCAGGACCCTCCGTTCCACAGGGTCCGGCCGACCGTGTGAGCAGAGCCAGCCCTCCGTCCGAGTGAATGAAGCCCGTCTTCGTTGCACTTAATTCACATCCCTCACCCTCAGATTTGCTGCTTTCCTTCGCACTTTTGTCACGTGCTCACCTCGTCACTGGACGTGTTTTGGGTTTGCTGATTTTGAGGCACAGAGGAGAAACAAAGCTCATCGTAGAGCTGTGCGTGAACAAGTCTACGTGAACCCACCATCCCTTTGCTGGGTTGCTCTCCCGGGTGGAAAGGAAGCGCCCAGATGGTGAATGCGTGGTGTCCGCCCCAGCAGGTGACGTCGCCCCTCCATCCCTGGAGTCGTCCTGGACATCTTGCTCTCTCTTCTCCCAGCTGCAATCCGTCCACCATATCAGGTCTTGGTGGCTCCACCTTCAAAATCCTTCCCAAACACCTACGTCCTCTCTCACTTCCTCCAGATGTGCAGATACGAAAGGTCTTTAGCAGGAACCTTTTGCACAATAAACATACCTTCCCCAAACTCCCCCTTCCCCTTATCTACCTTCAGTTTTCTCCCTTGCTCTCCTTGCCAACCACAGTATTTAGATTTGCTTCTTGTGTTTCTTGTTTCTCTTCTGCCCCAGAAGGTCCCCCATGAGGACGTGGAACGTGTCCACCCTTTCATTCTAGAATCACTAGAGTCCCTCACAGTCTTTGGCACTCAATAAACGTTCAATGTATGAGTGAAGAATAAACCAGATTAACACGCAGCTCCAGATATGAAGCAACATCTTTGGTTTCCAGCTGAACTGTAGTGAGTACCAAGCATGGTGCCAGGTGCTGAGGATTCAGTGGTGACGAAAATACACATGGCTGTAGCTTCCAGGGAACTTCTCAGCTAAATCCCTTGGCACTGGCCCTGAGTGGGATGAAATTAATGGCTCTGCATTTCAGCTTCAGCCTCAGACACTGTCCCTGCTCTAACTTTCAAGGCCAAGCCGTCCAGCCCCAGAGCTGACACCTCTTTTGCCAGCCATGCCCCCTTGAAACTGGACCTGGTGTTTTCTCCCCATCGGTCTGCATCAGGAGGGCAGAGTCTACCGGTACAGGACGTCAGTATTAGCATTTGGATATTTACAAAGAGCATTCAATAAAATTGAATACAAAACCCCTCCCCCCAAAAAAAAAGAAACCTGTGCTCTGCTAGTAGGAAATGTAACACCACAAAAGAAACAATAAACTGTGGTCTTGGTGAAGGTCTGTCTCTACTCCATCTGCCCAAGAGCAACAAAATATATTTCTGATCTTCTGCTAAAAATTCACCGTGCTGTGGCCTAAAAAAAAAAAGTCTGGGGCTTCCCTGGTAGCGCAGTGCTTAAGAATCCGCCTGCCAATGCAGGGGACACAGGTTTGAGCCCTGGTCCGGAGAGATCCCACATGCCACGGAGCAACTAAGCCCGTGCACCACAACTACTGAGCCTGCGCTCTAGAGCCCGCGAGCCACAACTACTGAGCCCGCGAGCCACAACTACTGAGCCCGTGCGCCACAACTACTGAGCCTGCGCTCTAGAGCCCACGAGCCACAACTACTGAGCCCACATGCCATGAATACTGAACCTGGCACACCTAGAGCCCGTGCTCCGCAACAGGAGAAGCCACCGCAATAAGAAGCCCGCGCACCACAACAAAGAGTGGCCCCTGCTCACCGCAGCCCGAGAAAGCCCATGCTCAGCAGTGAAGACACAACGCAGTGAAAAATTAATTAATTAATTAATTATTTTTTAAAAAGTCCTTGTTCGGCAAACAAGATTTTACATTCCTTGATTCTTGCTTTTTATATCCATTTAATTCACCCAATATAGGAACTGTAGCAGATTTTTAAGAACTGAACATAAAAAGCCTTTAACTTATGTCCAACAGCAAAACTTAGCCCAGGGCCTGCTCTGGGATCTCTGTCCCATGACTGCAGTGCTCCCTACACGGTGCTGACATGATTTACCTCTCCGTTTACCTCCCTAGAATCGTCGATAAGCTCCTTAAATCAGGGGCTGTGTGTGTCATCCAGGGTTTGGCCAGCTAAGGCCAAACCAGCCTGACTCCTGTTTCTGTACAGCCCACAATCTAACCATGATTTTTAAATTTTTAAATAGTTGAAAAAAAACAAAAGAAGAATAAGAGTTTCATAGTATGTGACAATTACATGAAAATCAAACGTCAATGTCCAAAACCCAGGTTTGATTGGCACACACTCCCATTCACTGATATACTGTCCACAGCTGCTTCCAGGCAGGCAGGGTTGAGTAGCTGGAAGAGGGCACTCGGCCCCACAAAGCCCCAAATCCTTGTTATCTGGCCCTTTAAAGAAAACGTGCCAAGCCCTGTTCTATCAATAGTTTATCACTCCTCCCCACCATACAGCAGGGCCCTGGAACACAGAGGGTCCTCCTCAAACCTATATCAAATTCAAATCAGCAGAATTCTGACCTTTGGAAAGAATCTGAGACCTCAAAATTGTTTTCCTTTATCTCGTAAAGTACCTTAAATAGCATCAGCAAAACGGGGCTCTGGCGGGTACAAAGCAAGTTTATCGCTTGTAGGAAGCTCCCCAGCCAGGATGAAGGAGAGAAGGTGGTTTTATCCGAGGCGGTGTCACTCAGCTCAGTCCAGCAACAGCAGCGGAGTCAGCAGAAGTGGGAAGCAGGCCCCTCGCTCCCCAGAATCTGAGACCCAAGGCTCCGGCCTCAGGTTCCCCCAGATTCATGCTGAGGGAGCTGCGTGCTAAGGAAGGTGGCCTCCCTCAGAGGGGTCCGGCCTTGGTCCTCTCGCTCCTGGGAGGTGACCTCCCTCTAAACCCCTGGCATTTCCTGAGTGGTGGGAGTGCCCTTCTTATTCATGGAGAGTTTAACTGATGAGATGACTGACTGATGGCGGGCCGCATGGTACACGGCCAAACTCTGGGGAGGTCGGCGGGGGCACCTGGAGATGGAGGTACGTGGGCAGTGACTCAAGCAACCATGCCCACATGATGAAGCCCCGAGAAAACACTCTGGGCACCAAAGCACGGGTGAGCTTCAGGCTTGGCGATGTTCAGTGGGTGGTGTCACACGGGGATGCCGGGAGGGAAAAGCTCTGTTTGGAACCCTCCCAGACTCTGCCCTGTGCGTCTCTTCCTTTGACTGGTTCACATTTGCCTCCTCTCCCTGTGATAAACATGAACCATCGAATTCTGCATCTTTTCAGTGAACTTTCCAACCTAAGGGAAACTTTCCAACACCATAAGTGAACTTTCCAACACCATTCTGCAGTGGCCGAGAAGTAAAAACGGAACCTTTGAACTTATAGCCGGTGTCAGACGAGGAGAACACACGTGACAGTCAGGAGGACTGTGCCTGTCACCTCCCGGCCTGGAGAGGTCCTGGCCAGCGCGCTCCTAGGACAGAGCGGGGGGGGCAGGGGAGTGAGGCAGGCGAGGGCAGGAGCCAGAATGCAGTCACGTAGAGCTTCTGCTCTGAGCACCTGGGGCTCCGCGGCCCTGGGGACCACTGCGGACCGCTCTCCCACCCCAGTGACAGGGAGACCCGGGTACTTATCGCCCACCACCTCCCGGCGTCAGGGCTTGGGGGCTGCTCTCAGGGCGGCAACTCCCAGCCCTCCCGGCCGTCCCTCAGGTGGCTGAGGGCAGGGTCCCCCCCGTGTCCAGGCTCCCAGGCAGAGTGACATACACGTGCAGAAGCAGCGTGGGTGTGAGGGCATCAGCCAGCGCCACAGGGGGGACACAGGAGGCCCCACCTGCATCTGGCCTGGTCAGCTCTACTTCCTCCAGTGAGCCTGGCCCATCCGGCTTTCCTATAGCGGCCGTTCACCTGCCGGGAACACAGACACGCCCTCGACCCCCCACCCTCCCAGTTGGCCGACTCATCCTCCGGAGTCAGCTCAGCTCCAGTGTCATCCCGGGGCCTGGGGGCCTTGTCTTATTTGCCCTAGCCGTCCACTCACAGCACTTCTCAAGTTCTGTTACCATTTCCTCTTTATCCTCTGTTTTCCCCCCATAAGATCTGACTTGTCCGATTTATCCCCAGAGACTAAGATATTTAGTAATTGTTCAATGGATATCTGTTGATATTATGAATGAAGGAATTTATTCTGGGAATAATGGTATGAACTGATTTAAAACTTGGTCTCAGGAGCATTGTCATTTTAGAAGGGATCCCAAGAAACTCTAGGGGAAGAACTGCAGACAGGACACCATCTCCTTGAAGGAGGGCAGTTTGGAAAATATCTTCACAGGCCCTCAGCTTACACGCCCTGGATGTCCACCTCTTCTGCTCTTGATTTGCAGGTAAAAGGCACGCACCAGAACACCGTGGAAAACAAGGAGATATGTCTTCCTTAACCCACAGCATGTCACAATCTTGTTGCATACACACACTGTGCTTCACACTTCAGATGCATGTACACTCTAGAGGAGATGGGGAATGCCTTGTAAACAGTAGGGCCTCACTGTACATTTATCAAAACAGAAAGAACTTCAATGGCCCAGACAGTGATGCATGCCAGGGCAGACCAGGAAGCTGAACAGCGGGCAGAGGAGACAAGAGAAACACAGCAGTACCTACTAAAGGCAGTTCTAAATAATATGCTAACGGTTACAGCAATAGACCGATCAACCAGGTAAGAAAGTGTAAGGATCTAGGCAGATGTATAGGTTGCTAGGGCTATCAGGATACAGTACCACAGACGGCGGGCTTAACCACAGAAACTCACTGTCTCGCAGTTCTAGAGGCTGGAAGTTTGACATCAAGGTGTCACCAGGGTGGGACTCTCCCGAGGCCTCTCTCCTCGGCATGTAGCCAGCTGTCTTCTCCCTGTGTCCTCACGTGGTCGTCCCTCTCCGTGTCTGTGCCCTAATCACCTCTTCCTGTAAGGACACCAGTCCCACTGCACTAGGACTCACCCTAATGACCTCACTTTACCTCAGTGCCCTCTTTAAAGATTCCATCTCCAAATACTCACATTCTGAGGTTCTGGGGCTTAGGGCTTCAACATATAAAGCGGGAGAGGGGACACGATTCAGCCCAGAATGGTAGACTTTTTGGAATTCTATTGCTTGTTTGATTTTTACGAAGGATTGGCTCTGACCACAATTCAAAAAGCTGATGCTAAACAAGAGTGCCTGCTGCCATAGTAAGAATAATAAAGACCACACCGTTCCTGGGCTCCCGGTGCGGCAAGCGGTCCTGATGGTGTGGGACCGGCCCATCGCACACACAACTGGCATTCCTCACTGTTAAAAGCGCTCCTCCCAGGGCATGAGAAAGAGCACGTCCACGCTTCCGCCGGCCCTCCTGCAGGGCTCAGGCTCTGGTTTTCTTTCACGAGGTAAATAAAAATTCATGAGTCCACACTGATAACACAAACACAAATATGAAAGTAAACTCTTCCTTAAGACAGGATGCAAATTAATAAACGCAGAAGGAAAGAGGAACCCAGTGGTCCCCAGAGCTGTCCCAGACAGAGCTGTGCTTGAGACGTGAGCTAGTCCCAGCCCCACGCGCCAGAACCACCAGCGAAAAGGTTCCACTGGTACCAAAGGGCTTCCTAGTCCTAGAAAAAAATACAGGAAGCAAATGCCAGCAAATGCTAATATTTGAGTAGTGGAACTATGGGCGACATTTTTTTCTCCCCATTCGCATTCTCTACATGTTTTTGAAGGGGTGTATATTGCCTTCAACATGGAAGCAGCATTTTTATACTATGCTCTCAGTAAGACAATTGTTGAAGTCTAAAATATCAATTTTTTTCCTTCTTAAAACTACTCGATAAGGATGTAGATGTTTCAGGTGCTGAAATGTTGGGGATCCAGATGATGTAAACATTTTTAAAAATTCTCCTCTTGGTTAAGTGACTATTGAGAAATAAGTGACTATTGGGAAATAAAGCAGTCACTTAATTTAACCTTCAAAATATTATAGCAGGTAACTGTGGCAGTATTTACCATGCTCACTCTGGCAAAGTGAACAACTTTTGATGATATTCTTTGAAATTAATAATACTGACATTTCTTCAGTCTAACTCATAAACACTTCACAAAGGAAAGAAAAGAAAAGAAAAGAAAAGAGAAAAGAAAAAGAAGAGAGAAGGGAAGGGGTCTCATATTTCCAGCTTATTGTGTAATCTCTGTCACATATGTACCAGTATGAAGAATCTCCTTGTTCACACTTCACAAATTTTAAAGATTAACATGTTTATACAGGGAGTCGAAGGAAACAGGAAATAGTGTTCAGTGTTCACTATTAACAATTCAGGGATTCCCAAACCAGTATTAGGTTATCTTTTCCTATATCATAGGTGTTGTAACAAGAAATTAAATAATGCTGCTACTGTGAGCTAAAGGAAAATTTACACACACACACACACAAAATGGAGTCAGAAAATTTGCAAAATTGTGATGTTTTCAAGTTTTAACTTTTAACGTGTTGACGCATCATTATAGTTGGTTACAGAGGAATTTAAGAATTTAGGAATTCAGGAGTGCATGGGCTGGTGTCTATGACATGGTGAGAACCTTGAGAGGAAATGCTCTACATTCTGCAGTGGCTGAGAAGTAAAAACAGACAAACTGGTTTTGTACTAAATGAAACAGTGGCATCTCTCCAAAACGTGGAGATTTACATCACTTGTGATAAGTGCCCTTTAATTCCATATTTCCTCCCAGCCTCCAGACTTCTTGATAACTGGAAAATTCGACTCTCCTTATGAGCCCTGGGATGAGGGCCAGGGATACCCAAGAGCTGACGGCATCACCCACGCCAGCAATCCGCCCTCCTGCTAGCCACCTCGAACAAGCACAACAAGTGCCCACAGGCGGAACCACCTGGGAGAAAATACATCCTGCTCCAGGCCAATCAGACTCGTGAAAAGAACAGAAGCCCCAGCCATCACCCACAGCCTTGGGCTGAATAGTGTAGAACTGTATGGGAATTATAAACTCTGTCCATATTCTTTCACCCAGCCCTACCCCGTCAGACGCTCAGAGTTGCTGACACTTTTCCTCAAAATTCTAGGACATATCTAAGAAAATTCAAGTCTACAATGAAGAGAAAAATGAGTTTACATTTGCTTTATAAGAGATTCAAGCCTTCCTGATATTGCACAAATGAAATTCTTCCCTAATTTCATGCAAGTTTCAGAACTTAATCTTAGAGGTCAAACCCAGGAGAGTATCTCATGAAAACCCTTCAGTTCTCAAGTAGAAGATCAGAGTTCCCGAGAATGAACATGACCGTGGGACCCGGCTTACACAGCAGGCAGGGGACCCAGGGGATCAGGGGTCACTGTCCTTGCCCACTTAACTCCACTGTGAAGTTTATTGGATATCACACATCATCAGGGATGTGGAGGGTTTCTTTTGGGGGAGGGGGGAGCAATTTAAGGAATTTAGCTGCCAAAGACCAGAAACGACCACTCTCTTTCAAGTAGGCTCTCCCCCAAATCCCGCTTGGGTCAGGAGGGCAAGACTGCAGCTGTGCAGGAGCAGGAGGGGGTGGAGGCTCAGAGCGTGGACTGTGGAGCCAGGTGTCCCGGGTTCAAATCCTGTCTCCTCCAGATGCTCCACGTGTAGAATCAGGGAAGGAAGAGAAGCTACTTCATAGGCTTGCAATGGGTTCCGCGGGAGTTAATACCTGCAAAGTGCTTCCAACTGCCTGGAGCACATAAGGTCCATTCAATTACAACAGCAGCTATGAAAACCTCTATGTCCACAGCAGCAGGATCAGTATTACAGTATAAACCAAAGTGCATGGAGCCAGTTTCCAAAACAGCGCTGACCCAGGAAAGCTACGTCAACTTTGTGGGAGCCATAACCTTCCCCTGTCCTACCCATAACCCAATGGCTGGAATCAACAACTATGGTCCGAAAGCTTTGGGTTGAGGTAGGAGGGCCTCAGCATCAAAGGTGTAACAGCAAATCCTTTCCTTGTGGCCACAACGAAAACTAACAAAAAAGCGAAGTGAGGGTAAAACTCCAAAGCCTCTTAAGAAGACAGTTAAAGATCGGTGGTCCCAGGAGAGGAGGGAGGGAGGGAGTGATGAACAGGTGAGGCACAGGGGACTTTTAGGGCAGTGAAACTATTCTGTATGACACTGTACTTGTGCATACATGGCATTATATGTTTGTCAGAACCCACAGAATGCACACCATTAATGAAACAGAGCAGGACCCCATGGTCCCTTCCCCACCATGTCCTCAGCCTGCCTTTTGTCTGTGAAAAAGCTTTAGCCAAAGAATAAGTTTAATGAGAGAAGTAAGAAAATGCAGAAGCAAAGGAAAACAGTCAACGGAGACCAAATAACAATAGTTTAGTCATTAAGCAAAGTCAAGGACCTTGAGTTCCTCCTCAAGGGCTATAGATCATCTTCTGAGCCACATCTTGTGAGCTGTCTTGTAAATACTGAAACCCCGAGCAGGGGAAGAAGTGGACTCCATAATGACCAGACTGTAGCCATGACATATAAGCTGCCACAATTCCGAGAACTGGCCTAAGGAAATGGGAACAAACAGACCCTGGAACTGAAGACTAACTGTACCTAAAACAGTCAAGAGGACGCTGGTCAGACCATCAATGACCAATTTCAAGATGACGGTCAGAGCTGACCGTGCTGTCCCCTCCCCTCCGCCTATAAAAGCTCTTGCCCACTGATTGTCGGGGGCGGGGTGGGTGGGGAGTCAGCCTTTGGTCAGGCGTCCACCCTCCCACCCCGGTTGCCGGCCTCCAAAATAAAGCAAGCTTTCCTTTCCACCAACCTGGCCTCTTTATTGGCTTTTGAGGGGTGAGCAGCCGGACCCCACTCTTGGTTACATTAAGTGTGAACCCTGGAACTTCCATGGTGGTCCAGTGGGTGAGACCCTGGGCTCCCGATGCAGGGGGCCTGGGTTCGGTCCCTGCGTAGGGAACTAGATCCCGCACGCCACAACTAAGAGTCCACATGCCGCAACTAAGAGGCTGTGAGCCACAACTAAAGATCCCACGTGCCACAACTAAGACCCGGCGCAGCCAAAATACATAAATAAATAGACAAATATTTTTTAAAAAAGTGAACCCTAATGTAACCTATGGACTTTAGTTAATAATAATATATCAATATTGGCTCATCGATTGTAACAAAGGTACCAAACTAAAGCAAGATGCTAATGGTAGGGAAAACCATGCAGAGGGAAAGGAATATATGGGAACTCAATGTATTTTCCACTCAATTTTTGGGTGGAAGTGCTAAAAAAAAAAAAAAAACCCAACATAAGTCTATTCATTAAAAAATCCACGATCTCTTAATGTTCTCAGACATATGGCAAACATGCAAACATTCCATCAAAGACGATACCTCTAGTAAGAAATCTATCAACACAAGTACCAAAACTATGTTGAAATTAATGCCACTCCAAGTAGGTGGATGGACTGAGTTGACATGGTAGATGACAAAGAAAACACAATTTAGAACTCTACACAGAAATTTAAGAAAAAACACAAGAAACTATTGCTTGAATTATTTTACCAGCATCTATAAATGGTAAAAATGCTAGCTTGCATATATTATTAAGTATCTTTCATCAACATGCATGTGACATGAAGGTAGCATGTCAAATAGGATATCAATGAAAGAAGAGAGTAAACACCTGCCTTTTTTTGTGGATTCAGAAATGCCCTCTAAAATAGGTATTGCAACTATGTCATTACTTCCATTAAAAGTAGGATATTCATCCTGTCTGTACATTGTGGAATGACACTGCCTGTGAAATGAAACCGCTTCAGCAGTGGTCCACTGGCCACCCGCATTCGGGCTTATCACTCCCTTCTCCACGTGCGTTTATAAAGCATCTATCAGCACAGCACCCGTGATGTGCCAGAAAACTTACATAAACCCAGATTTCCCTATGTGGTTGAAACTACATGAATCTGCAAGGTAAAACTTAACTTTCATTATTCTCATTTTGGGGAAGAAAAAGGCAAGGAGAGGAAGGTAATGGGTGTGGCCACACAGCAGGTGTGAAGAGCGGGAAGTGGACTTCACGCTGACCCGGCCTCTGGTCCCGCCCATCCGATGAACCACCCTAACTGCCGCCAAGGTTGAGTCCCCGCCCATCCTCACCAACATACTGTGCTTATTAAATTACCACGGAGGCAGGCAGTGACAGACACTCTCCACGGGCACAGAGAGTGGAATTACCCAAGGGGTTCTCCTAGGACGCTGTAAACGTCACACAACCACTGACAACTCAACTTTACGTCTCTCGTCCCAACTGCTCCTGAGCCAGAGACCTCAGAGACCTCTGTCTAAGAGCTGCCTTTCCTTATCTCACAGGCTTCAATGTATCATGTTCGAAAGGAAGTTTCAACACGGCCCTCCCCTCCCCAAGAGGAAGAGCCCAGCCCCTCCTCCAGTCTCTTCCATCTCAGTAACTGGCCCATGCTTCTCCCCAGTTCCCCAAGAAACCCAGGCATCCCTCTCCCTCAGACCTCATATCCAGGCCTGGCCAATTCTGAGTGGATGTTCCCCACATCCATCCTCTTCACCCTGCCTTCACCACAGTCTCTCTCTTCTGCCTGAATCAGTTCATGTGCTTCAGAACAGGTTCCCAGTTCCCAGTCTCTGCCTTATGAACCTCCCCCAAATATAACTTGTATCACATCACACACACACACCAAGTTATGACTCCTCATTGGCTTCTATCTTTGAACTTTCAGACAGGATATAAAACACTTGATCCTCCAAAGCCCTGTAGAGCGCAGGCCCCAGCCTTCTTCACCAGGACTCCTGTGGCCATGTAACAGTTTCTTAAACTCCCCCAAAGATAGTGAGTTCTTTCCTGCCCCAGTGCCTTGGTACATGCCATTGACTCTGCCTGCTCTTCAAAATTTCCAAGAAATTTCATCGTCAGAGAACTTTTTCAATATGTCACATCTCCTATCTTTCTCATCTTAGTACCCTATTTTTTCCAAAACACTTGATAAAATGTCTATCCATTTCTGAAATGGCTGCCTTCCTCACTTCCTTCTTTGCTAATAGTACCGATTTTACTCCATAAAGGCAGAGTCTGTACCTATATGCAGAGCACCCTGCAGAGAAAAGGCTTAGCACACTATGATGTGCTAAAATGAGTGTTTTTTAAGTGAATGGATGAATGAATCAGCACACTATGATGTGCTAAAATGAGTGTTTTTTAAGTGAATGGATGAATGAATCAGCACACTATGATGTGCTAAAATGAGTGTTTTTTAAGTGAATGGATGAATGAATTAGCACACTATGATGTGCTAAAATGAGTGTTTTTTACGTGAATGGATGAATGAATCAGCACACTATGATGTGCTAAAATGAGTGTTTTTTAAATGAATGGATGAATGAATTAGCACACTATGATGTGCTAAAATGAGTGTTTTTTAAGTGAATGGATGAATGAATACATGAATGAATTATTTTAAAGTAAACATGAGAAATATGTTAGATATCAGAATTCATTCATTCATTTAGTAAATATTTACCATCCTCCCCCTCATTTTGCCGTAGGAAGGGGAAAAGCCCTTTTCATAATATTAAATATTTGTCATTCATTACATGATATCAAGGTACCTGTTGTGTAGGAGAGAACCTCACTTCCAGAAGAAAGAGGTTAAATACTAGCTTCTTACTAATATTTCCATTTTTCATCTGAGGCATTTATAAAGGGTCAAATAATTTACTTTAGGGAAAGATGTTTTCATCTCTATGAGGGGAAATGCCTTAATTTAAATATTTAACATTCAAATATTTTTTTTTTTTCAGAAAAGTGGGTCAAGGCATGTACAAATCAGATAAGAGGATATTTGTAGAAAGGTGCAAATTACATTTCCTTTCCGGTTGTGACTGGAGGATACAGCGCTAAATTACTCTTCTGAATAGTAATTTCCTGCTGGTTTCAAAAGAGAAAAAAGGAACATGGATGTGAAGCCTCTGTGCTGAGCCAGGATGTAACCTGACCGAATGCCAAGACCCATCAGTAGCCAGGAGTGATCCTCTGACTTAGGAAATGCCTCGGCATGCTTATAAAAACCAGCCTTCTCTCACATAAAGCTACATTTACACATGCTTTCTATTATGATGGCACATATTATATGTACATATACTATGTGTGTACAGAAGACCGTTCAAAAACTCCAATGATAGAAATCAATTTTCTTGACTGGATCAAAAAAATCACTTCCCCAGAGAAATCACGGACCCCACACACACACACACACACAGAGTCCTGTTTGTACCACATGGCTCCCCTGACATTAAAGAGAATTAAAACTTGGACCCACCCCGCCATGCCAAGGAGAGTTTAGAAACCTACTTTTACAGCAGGAGAGCGTCCGGTTCTCGGTGGTAGCTGCGTGTGCACTGCCCGAGGGCATCAGTGTACACGGAATCCACCTGCCGCTCAGGCCCTAACCTGTGTGTATAAACCCCAAATCTATCAGCCCAGTTCCCAGGAACGGTCTGTTTAGGCTTGGCCTGAAGCAGTGGGAACGACCCACGCCGGAGCGTTCCCCGTCAAGTGACGGGGGGTCAGTTTATAATCTCCGCCAGGGCCAGGGGTGCCCTTGCTCCCAGCATGCGAGTCATTCATGGCTAACAAGCTTTGCTGCAGCTCAGCAGCCGGGAGCGCTGGGCACAGGGGCTGATCTCTTGTCCCCTCGATGAGAATTCGGAGCCAGACACCCTCGCCCTTAACCGGCCCATGACAGGGCCAACCAATCTGTTAATTCATCATCTTGGGGTCTTCAGCTTGAGCAGCAGTCATATCCTGATTGTAACAGGAAAACTCATCGCCCAGAGGGTGGCTGATCTCACAGAGCAGGAGAGCACGACGGACCTCAACAGGGTGAGTTTTCTTCCAGGAAGCAAAAAACAAGAGTGAAAGGACATTTTCTTAATTGTTCCCGGGGACATAAAAATAAATAAAATCTACTAAAATCATAGAACCAACAAAGAAGTTAGAACTGTATCTCGGCAGCACATAACTAAATAAATATTACCTAAAATGGAGTATCGATGCAGTATTCAACTTTATTATGCACATTACGGAACAAGACAGCTATTTTTT
The DNA here is from genome assembly GCF_965194825.1 of Balaenoptera physalus. Taxonomy (NCBI): domain Eukaryota; kingdom Metazoa; phylum Chordata; class Mammalia; order Artiodactyla; family Balaenopteridae; genus Balaenoptera; species Balaenoptera physalus. The sequence continues at coordinate 109,477,910 of NC_138885.1, read as the reverse complement.
TTTACACTGAAATCATTTGTTACTTTAGATGTCCTTTAACATAAAAATATGAAGGTGATGTAACATGATTTTAAGGTAAAACCCATATTTAAAAATTGTTACTGTGCCACCAACATCTGTTCACCTTTTGGCATTAATTCGGTAAATGCTACTTAATGCTTCATGCATGACTACCTACCACTGATCTAATGTATTTTTAAAACTGGCATGTAACACTGAATTTGGCTCTTTTCTCTGCTCATTGATGCCCCCAGGAATGACTTTTTTTTGTTCTTTTTCGGAAACTGACAAGAGATTCCATAGGACATGACGGTGCTTCAGAAACGTGCGGAACCATGGAACTTGGCAGTCGTACGTGTTTCTGTTCACCATTACTACAATCTTCACGGAAAAGGAAACTCTCTGTCTGACAGACCTGGGGAGTTTTTCCAAATGCTGTCAAAAACAGAACCCTGGTTTGTACAGAGAGTCAGAGCAGCCTGCAGACACATCAGCCCTCTGGATCCAGGACGGCATGGGCAGTGATGTCACCTTAAAGGCGGGTCTGAGGGTCTCCCCTACAGTACACACACCAACTCCTACTTCCAGACGGTCCTCCTCCATGTCCATGTCCGTATTCTGCGAGCGTCAAGAAATGGACAATGAACTCTGTTCTGCCTTGAAATGTCAGGTAAAGTTAACTCATGTTTCTGAAATGATCGTGTTGGGTCCTCTCCCCAAATCACCACAGAGACGATGCTTAATTCATTGTCCAGGTTGACTGCAGTCAACATTTAAGCGAGATTGAGGGGCCAAAGGTGCACATGCTTGGAGAACGCAACCAGCAGGGGCGAAGGGAAAGTGGAGTAAACTGTGATGACCTTGACGTTGCAGGCCGGCCGGCCTCGGCAAGGGGCCACCTCCACCACCCAAAGCTCTGCACTGCAAGGGTGCCTATTGTCTCTCTCTGCCCAAGGTGTCAACCAGCCTGTCACCGCGCGCCAAATGCCAACAGTAAAGGACACTTCACAAGCTCCCGAGAAGGGCCGCATAAACCAAATGTAAGGACCTTTTGGCTTATTTCTTGACTTTCCACCAAGACACTCATGGTCTGGATTTATTTATTTTTTTTAACACGCGAAGACTCTACAAAGCCCCTTCACTTTTATGTGATAGAAAAGGGAGGCGCAGAATCCACGTGCGTATCTGTTGCAAAAGCACACAAAGCATTTCCTCAAGGTCTCGGCTAATTTAGGTTTCAAAAATACTACTCTTGTTTATTCTTTTCAGAAATGAAAAAAATGCCTACTTTGTCTGTTTTGTTGTTTGTGTTAACATTTCTGTGATCCTGTTAAGTCAGACTTATAAAATCAACAAGCCTCACAAAGAAAGTAACACATGTTACTAATTGAGTGATGGGATTGCTGTATCTGCTTTCTAAGGTCTTAAAGACACAGATGACTCAAATGACAAGCATAAAACTCTAGGCCTGGGGAGTTCCTAATAAAATGCATGTGCCTCATCCATGTGAAATTTATAATTCACACACAGAAATCCCTGAATTGCCTCTAAAACGTGGGCGATCCCAGGAGCAATAGAGGAATCCCAAACAGATTTTCTCAGGCAAACTGTGGTATCTGTGCATTTGACCTCCCGACTTGGCCGTCTCTGCCCTGTCTCCATGCAATCAGCTCCGGGTATCATAATAGCAAGTTCCCACTTCCTCAGCCCCTTTTTGATTGTAGAGTTACCCTTACCAAATACAATCTGAAAGGCGTATGTGGGCCATGGAAGGAAGTCTAGAAACTGAGTCTTGCACGCATGGACTACCATGCACCCTACACAAGAAAGGAGCTTCCCAAGACCCAAAAGCTGTGAATTCAGCACCCTCAACTAGCACAACTTTCCTTTCAAAAGTTGGCACCCCTGAACTGGCACAAAAGTTAACAGAGAGAACCTCCCAAGTATTTTGTAACATAATGTGTTCCATATTTTCCTAGGCATCGTGGTAACACACAGATACATAAACTGATCATATGCTGGCTTCAACCTTCAAAGCAGAGAAGCAGGATCTCAAAGCACCTCCTCAAAGAAAGGCATGGTAACCATGCCACCAGAAGTCCTGTCCTCTCTGGTGGTGTTCAGGGAGAGTCCACCCAGATGTCAGGTAAACTCTCGAGAAATTAATGACCACGGCGGTCTCTATCCGAACGTGGAGCTGAAAACAGCCATGGGTCTTAACCTTTGGGAGAACGCAATCATCAAGATATCTAAATATAAGAAACCCATGTCTTTGGTCTCTAAAATTAAGCATATCTACATCAACAATTTTGTTTAGAAATGGTTAAGAGGAGTTTCTCCTTGGGTGTCCCAGTTTATATTTCTTGCTGTTTTGACTGATTTGTTTTTCATTTAACTCAAATGGCAAACCAGCCAAAGTTGAGAATTGGGTTCCCTTATATATGGTTTAATATCATATACTTTGATTTCCTCTCCAAAATCGCTCATTTTGTTGAAATAGCATAACTAACTGTTTTTCCTTTGGAAAGAAACTAAGAAAACTAAGGCGCATGCATATGTTATCTTTATTTGCATCAGCTATTCTGGGGAAAATTATCTTTCCAAATATGAAAAATGACTGGATACTTTTTGTAAAATGTTGCATCATTCGTCCATAAGTTCCACTGAACTTAGGAGGTGGGGGGCGTATGCCTTCTCCTCTTAAATTGAGATGTTCCGGTAAAAATGTATTTATGAAAACATGGTCTCTACATTTAGGAAGATCCCTAACTGTCTCATAAATGTTCACTGAGGGGAAGAGAACGACATTTTCTTTCTACCTTTCTTTCCCTTCCAAGACTGACCAAGGAAAATTGAGATGCAAAAATGACTGGGGGTTTTGAGAGCTGGCCTATTTCCAAACATTATACATTGACTAGTGCAGTCTTTAAAAACTTTCTCAAAGGACACATCGGTGACAAAGTGGAAAGGGCACCGCCTCCCAAACCAGAAGACCTGGGCTCCACCCCTGTGACGTGGGCATGACCAAACCAGTTTTCTGTTTAAAATATATTAGTTCACTCACGTATGAAGACAGTCAAATCGCTCTCTCATTTTTGTAAATCTGTAAAATGGAAAGCTTATCTGCTTTAGAGTTCTGCAAAAATTAAATGAGACAGTTGATGGTAAAGTAATGGTCAGTCACGGATTTCTACACGACGAGGACGAGCATTAACATTACTGACAGTTGTGACTTCAGTGAGGGTCGTGATCTCCACAACCTAAGACAGAGATTGGAAAAGGAACACAGAAGCTGCACTACCTTGTCCAGAGAAATCTGTTGTATAAGCATATTACTTCCCTGCTCTCTCCCTTCCTCACCTCAGTCTTAGTCACGCCTTCCCGCTCACCTCAGATGCCGCTGTCCAGGAGGACTGTGCGCAGCGAGGGCTGGAAACGTTCTCTACCTGGGCTGCCCCACACTGCAGCCTGCAGCCGTAAGTGCACACCGGGCCCTTGCAGTGTGGCTCACGTGGAGTTTCCCTACCTGAGCACTACTGACATTTTGGGTCAAATACTTCTTTGTGGTGGGATCGGTCCTGGGCACTGTAGGATGTTTCGAGCCGCATCCCTGGGCTCTACCCACTAGACGCCAGCAGCACCTCCTCCTGCTAGCTGTGACAACCAAAGATGTCCCCAGACATTGCCAAATGTCCCCTGGGGGCAGCAAATTTATCTCTGGTTGAGAACCATGGGGCTACTGGAACTGAATTTTTAATTGCATTCAATTTAAATTAATTTAAATAGCAAATGTATGAAGCAGCTACTATTTTGGACAGCACTGTCTTAAAACTCCTGAGATTAGTATAAAAAGCTAGACTGGGCTTCCCTGGTGGCGCAGTCGTTAAGAATCCGCCTGCCAATGCAGGGGACACGGGTTCGAGCCCTGATCCGGGAAGATCCCACGTGCCGCTGCGGAGCAACTAAACCCGTGCGCCGCAATTACGGAGCCTGCAAGCCACAATTACTGAGCCTGCGAGCCACAATTACTGAGCCCATGTGCCACAACTACTGAAGCCCGCACGCCCAGAGCCCATGCTCTGCAACAAGAGAAGCCGCCGCAATAAGAAGACCGCGCACCACAACGAAGAGTAGCCCCCGCTCGCCGCAACTAGAGAAAGCCCGCGCGCAGCAACAAAGACCCAATGCAGCCAAAAATAAATAAATAAATAAAATTTATTTTTTAAAAAAAGCTAGACTGACAGTCAACAAATATGATGGGACAATCAGAATTATTTTTCCTGAAAGGGCTAAGGATTAAAACAATGTAAGCTTTCACTTTATTTGCATAATAATTATTTATTTGCTGTCTTCAGCTCAGAGCAGTGACAGCAATCCGAACCCAGCAATGTGTAAGAAGGTACAAAATTGATAGGAAAAGGAGATTTTACAAAAACCACCACAGGTTTTTTGTTTTTGTTTTTAATCCATACCTGCCACCCAGGGAGGGAATAATGAGATGAACAGAGATCCATCAGTAGCAGGGGCCGGAAGCAAAGAGGGGGTTAAGAGCCGTGACCACCCCAAGCTGTGCCTGCTGGCTCTCTCTGTGCCCTCTCTGCGAACACCTCCACCACATGGGACCAGGTGCGACTGCTCTGGGGCAGCAGGAGTGACCCGACCCGGCAAGCTGTCCCTCAGCCCGCTGCGGTCACCTCATTTCCGTCACTGGACCCCGAGCCGATGCCGGGGCCTTTCAAGGGGGGTTACACAGGTTCACAGGATGCGTGGAGAGTTTAGTGACGAAGGAGGAGGGAAGACACTCCCCCATGGACATGAGATAACTGTGTCAGGTCAGAGAATCCACAAACAACCAAGGGCCCCAGAATGAGTCCAAGTTCAAAGGGAGTGGCACATAAAGCAGTCCGCCTCTCTGGAATGTCAAAGGCAAGAGCTGGAGGCTGAAACGTCTCACTTCCCAGTTCTACATCCCAAGAAATATACGGGTACTTCTGGAAAGAAACAATATTCAGTGTGGTGAAACACATTAACATGTTATATTTCCTCCCAAATACTTGGAGGGGGAATCTACTCAACGTTTGTGATGTCAGGAACAGTCAGTTAAAGTACAAAGAAAGAACATGGGCTGTAGAGACAAACAGTCCTGCCATTTAGCCCACAACTGGCCAATTTCGGGAACCTTGGACAACTCGTTATTCCAAGCAGAGCCCAGCTTTCTGAACTGTAAAATGAGAAAAATAATAGCCACTTTCTGGGGTTCTTGCAAAAACTGAAAAGAGCATCTTTCAGAATGTGCCAACCCGTACATTTCGCCCATTTCACGTGCTCTAACTTTCAACTTCCCTTTACCGAGGGTATTTTGGTGCTCGTGGTGCTAAAAGATACAGAAAAGAATAAAGACTGCCCTGCCCAGCAAGGAGCTCACGGAGCCCCAGAGGCTGTCAGCACTGTCTCTCCGCTCCAGGGACGCCCATCTAAGGAGACAGGCACATAAACACCGCAGTAGATGAAAGAGGTCCACAGTGGGAACACACCACTTACTGTGGGAGCAACCCGGACGCCACGGCTCATATAATCTGGAGAGGAAATGCCCCCTAAGTGAACAGCTACCAAAAGAGAGCAAAATAAACAACTCTCTTTAATTGTAAAACAAAAAGGGTCAAGCATCTGTTAGTTTCAAGAGCTCTTCCAAAGGACAAATAGTTCAAAACCATTGATTCATGAGTACTTATTCAACTCAAGAGTCCTAGAGACAAAATGATGACCGACCAACCTTTGTTTTGACAATTTAGCATAAAAAATAACAATAATGGTCAAGTAAGTAACAACTTGGCTTTAAAAGAAGTGCATAATGGTAAGTGAAAGGAGCCAGACAGGAAATGACAAACACTGCACGATTCCACTTACATGAGGCTCTTAGAAGGGCCAAGTTCACAGAGACAGAAAGTAGAAGGGTGGGTGCCAGGAGCTGGGGAGGGAGAAATGGGGAGTCAAGTGTTTAGTGAGTACAAATTTCGGGTTTGGGATGATGCAAAAGTTCTAGAGATGGATAGTACTGATGGTTGCACAACAATGTCAATGTGCTTAATGCCACTTAAAAGTGATTACAGGGGCTTCCCTGGTGGCGCAGTGGTTGAGAATCTGCCTGCCAATGCAGGGGACACGGGTTCAAGCCCTGGTCTGGGAAGATCCCACATGCCACGGAGCGGCTAGGCCCGTGAGCCACAACTACTGAGCCTGCGCGTCTGGAGCCTGTGCTCCGCAACAAGAGAGGCTGCGACGGTGAGAGGCCCGTGCACCACGATGAACAGTGGCCCCCGCTCGCCACAACTAGAGAAAGCCCTCGCACAGAAACGAAGACCCAACAGAGCCAAAATAAATAAATAAATAAAAATAAAAATTAAAAAAAAAGTGATTACAATGGTAACTTTTTAATCTTATGTGTATCTTATCACAATAAAAAAAAGATGAACGGCCTGGTTATGCAGCACTCCTAGCTATGAGGCAGGCACACGCACACACACACACACAGGCTCACACACACACAGGCACACACACACAGGCTCACATACACACACACACAGGCACACACACACCCACACACACACTTTGCACCAACGGGCCCCTTGGCATTGAGATGGGAGAGAACGGTGGAGAAACCTCTTGGCCGCCCCTCACAGCACACTCCACTCACAGGAAACCAACAGTCCTGAAGGTGTGCCCTGTGGCACGCACCTCTGCTGTGACTGAACTGCGGAATCAGTGCTAAGGAGAGAATGTTAGCGGACACTCCTTGCCGCGGACACGATGCTTAAAGTATCCCTGTCTCCTGCCGGGTGCCCACGTCCTGTGGTGTAACATCACCCCTTTGTCTTGCAGCCACATCAAAGAAGCTTTTCTGGTTGGTGACCAAGCAGACTGCTAACAAGAAGAAAAACACTTTAACAATTCGTCTTTTAGGCAAATATCTCCTTTTTAAAATAATGACAATAAAAGTTCCTGGAACTCAGCTTGTCTGGATTAATTTTAGTTTGTGGTGAAATAAAATAAATTAATGCCTTGGGAGACAGAATCATTTCCATTAGGAGAAGAAAGGAAGGAAGGGAGGGAGGGAGGGAGGGAAGAAGGAAGGAAGGAAGAAGGAAGGAAGGAAGGAAAAGGGAAGGGAAGGGAAGAGAAGAGAAGGGAAGGGAGGGGAGGGGAGGGAGGGGAGGGAGGGGAGGGAGGGGAGGGGAGGGGAGGGGAGGGAGGGGAGGGGAGGGGAGGGGAGGGGAGGGAGGGGAGGGGAGGGGAGGGGAGGGGAAGGGAAGGGAAACCCAGTTCCACATAGTAAAATGGAAAATTCACTCAACTACATGTCATAACCTTTGCCACGAATGAGCAATGTTACTGTAGACATGGCGCCACCCCCGAAGGGCTGCCGTATTTCCAGTTCATTGGTTAGACCCTTGCTCTTCAAAATGTGGTCCACAGACCAGCAGCACCAGCATCACCTGAGAGCTTGCTGGAAATGCAGACCCTTGTGCCCCATCGGACCCGCTGAATCTGAATCTACATGTGAACAAGATCTCCAAGTGATGCACACTCAAGTTTGAGGAATCTGGTCTACGTAAGTAGGCCCCCAAACGGGGTCTTGACACACTGGTGCACTGCACTATGTTGTGTGACATGGCACTAGTAATCTGTGGTCTGTAATAGCAAAAACAGTTAAAAACGTCAAATAAATACATGTGGGCAAATCCATGCTTTTTCATCTAAAATGAGAATCTTAGCTGTTTGCATCTCTATAAGGTTCCTTGACTGGGAAACAAAGTGGGGAGAAGAGAAAAGATACAGCCAAAGCCAGACCCAAAGGTCTGCACCCCTGGGATAATAAAGCACTATTAAGACATCAAGATGTTACACAGAATCACATGTAAAATAATTCAAAATTTTAGCTGATAGAAAAATTATTTGTAGCAGAGTATTATGCATATAGTGCATATTAAATAAACACTGCCTGAAATTTCACACATTAAAGAAATCATACTATTTCATCCAGGTGAGTTGCATGAACCAGTCCTGTCTCAGAGGAGTTTCATGCCCATGTTAGGGCAAGAGAACACCGCTTCCAACACAGCTAAATAAACAATGGCTTAGGTGTGATATTTTAGTATGAGTGAGGCAAATTATCTCCAGTTACTGCCATTATTTGCAGACCTGCAAAAATGTTTAATGATTAAAACCAATACTTCATCATTCTGTCATTTTCCTAGTAAGGCAGACTGTACGCTGATCCCAAATGTCTTCTGCCCCGCCTAGAAGTGGATGCCCATGACTACATACACTTCTCTGTCCATGGGTGCTGTGTCTTGCTTGGCCAATGGGCTGTGAGAAATGCCAAGTACCACATCGGAGCAGAAGTTTTAGGAGCCATCCCAAGATTCTGCCAGTTTTCTTTACCCCCTGCCTCAAAACTAGCATACCTGTCAAGTCTAGCCAACAGACCAAGCTGAGGAACCTAAGAGGGTAGGGGAAAGTGTTTTCCCTCTGCACTAGTCTAGGAAACCAGCAATTATAAAGCAGGCAATGAAAATCAGTATCCATACAAACCAGTAAAATGTGAGGAGGAATATTAACTTATGCATATTCAAGAAAATATAGCTAAATCTATTGTTTGAGAGACTGTCCTGCCGCTCAAAACCCTGATTTCCGTTTTTATTCTCTTTTCCTTATGGCCACACTACCAAAAGGAGGAGGCACTATAACATGAAATAAATCTCTCCATTTCCACATTTTCCTCAACTCACATGCAGTCAGGCTCCTGCCATGCAGGCTCTCCTACCCCTCCTTCAAAGTCACCAAGGCCACTGGGGTACATTCCACTGTCCTCATACCCTATTAGCCACGAGACACTGAGAGGGCTATTCACTACACCGTATCTTGCACAACAAAGAAAGTTAATATTTTCCCTTCTCTTTTCAGAAAGATGCTTTGACAAGCAAATGGTATTAATTTATGTGAAGACTTTTGCAGACTGTAAATCTTAACCAAGCAAAAAGATATTAACATCAGGACTGAAGACCAAGCCAAAGTTGCTGTCAACACATTTCGGAAGGAATCTAGAAGTAATAAAAACGTCAAATTACCACTAATGTACATGTAGGACGTGAAAGAAGTATACTGATCAGAAAGTGATTCTGAGAACAGAAAACTGAAGAATTCTGATCAGATGACGAAATGTATATCCAACCCACACCCCATCCCCTCGTCCTACTTATCCCTCCGCAAGCGGGACCAGGCACACAGACATAAGGTAATTAAAGCTGGACCAATATAAAGGGAGTGAAGAAGGATAAACTAACTATAATAAAGTGAGGGTCACGAGGCTCCAAGCCTCGAGAATCTTGGGTTCCACATGCAAACACACAGCAGCAAAAAACTCCAAGACAATGAAAACGAACACGACATCGTGTCGGCCACAGGAGGGGCTGAGTCATCGGTCCTGGGGCTGAGGAAATATAAAGGTCAGGAAAGCCTGCACAAAAGAAAGGAATTAAATCTGGCCATTGGAGGAAAAGGAGAATTTCACAGCAAAAACATATGGAACGGGCACATCTGGTTTTCAGGTCCACGTGTAAGGAACATGGAAGTTGCCACTCCATCTTAACAACAAATTAAAAGCTGAACAGACTGAAAAATCAGCAACTGCTCTTGGACCCGTAAGGCAAGGGAGGACACAGAACAAACCAGTGCGCCCAAGACTGGAGAGCCAGACAGGCAAATACAGGCAGTCACGGCTTCCCAGAGCAGAGATCCACAGCTGGAAACCACCGTGGGAACCAGTGCTGGGGTAGGGAACCTCAAATCTAACTGACCAACTGCTGGAGGCTCCAGGTGACAAGTCTGAGGGTTAAAACTCCAGAGGGACTCCAAAAGGAACCCTTCTGAAATATGCTGGAACACTCTGTTCTTCCCAAGAGGGCCAGCTTCAGGGAAACTAGTTCAGCAGACCTTAACTGGCCAGGGTATTATCAGAGCCTACCTGACCTGGGGACAAGGAATACCCAATGCCAGCTGGCTTTAGCCATTCTGTCCCACCTGAGGGAGGAGAAAAAATTTCAGAAACACGTGTGAAGTTCACAGTCCAGAGGCAGAGGCTCACTAAAAGACTGACATCTAAGGATAAGACTAAGGACGCCTCCACTCCCCACACACCTCACCACCACGCAACTAAAGGCCTATTTAACAGCCGCTCCTTTTACCTGGTAGATCACATCCAGCCTTCAAGAGATAATTACAAGCCATATCAAAAGGCAAAAAACACAATTTGAAGAGAAAAAGCGAGCATCAGAAGCAGACATGGCAGGGATGTTAGAAATATCAGACCAGGAATTTAAAACAACTATGACTAATATGCTAAGGACGCTAATGGATAAAGCAGACAGTATGCCAGGACACATGGGCAATATAAGCAGAGAGGTGGAAATCCTAAGAAAGAACCAAAAAGAACTGCTACCTATCAAAAACTGTAACAAAGGGGCTTCCCTGGTGGCGCAGTGGTTGAGAGTCTGCCTGCCAATGCAAGGGACACGGGTTCGAGCCCTGGTCTGGGAAGATCCCACATGCCACGGAGCAACTAGGCCCGTGAGCCACAATTACTGAGCCTGCGCGTCTGGAGCTTGTGCTCCGCAACAAGAGAGGCCGCGATAGTGAGAGGCCGGCGCACCGCGATGAAGAGTGGCCCCCACTTGCCATAACTAGAGAAAGCCCTCGCACAGAAACGGAGACCCAACACAGCCAAAAATAAATAAATAAATAAATAAATGGATCATCACATTAAAAAAAAAAAAACTGGTTCATTCTTAAAAAAAAAAAAAAACTGTAACAAAAATGAAGAATGCCTTTGATGGAATTATGAGTAGCTAAGTGCACGGCTCAGAAAAAAACCATCAGACACAAAATTTCAGATCCACAAGCTCAATAAACAAGTGGAATAAATGCCAAAAATCTACACCTCAGCATATCACTTTCAAATTACAGAAAATCCAAGGTAAAAAAAGAAAGCCTGAAAAAAGCCAAAGAGGAGAAAAATATACTTTACCTACAGAGGAACAAAGGATTACATCCAACTTTTCCTCAGAAACCATGCAAGCAAGGAGAGTGGACAGAAATATTTAAAATGTTGAGATGAAAAAAACCCCACCAACTAGAATTCTTTAACCTGTAAAATTATCCTTTAAAAATGAAAGAGATATAAAGACTCTCAGACAAACCAAAACTGAGAAAATTTTTTGCCAGTACACCTGCCTTGCATGAAATGTTAAGTTCTTTAGAGAAAAAAATAACATCAGACACTCAGATCTACATAAAGCAAGCAAGAAAGCATATTAAAGAAGGAATAAGTGAAGATAAAATTTTAAATTTTATTTATCTTATTCTTAATTCATAACTGTTTATTCAAAATAATAATAGCATCAAGTTATTCAGTTGTGTGTGCTTACATATACATTATGCATTATAAATATATATTTATATGTGCATATTTTATTTTATAATATATACATTTATCTATTATATAACATATACAAAATATATATGTATACATAATGTATATATTTATACATAAATATATATTTATATAATTGTAGATATATATATTTCTGTATACTTATATATAAGTAAAATGAATGACAGCAATGATAGAGGGGCCAAGAGAAAGGAATTAGGATTAGTTTGTTATTGTAAAGTACTCACACAACCAGTGAAGTGGTATAGGACTATTTGAAAATGGACTTGGATTAGTTGTAAATGTATACTGTAAACTCTAACACAACTAGTAAATAAAGTAGAAAAAAAGTATAACTAACATGCTAAAAAAGGAGAGAAACTAGAATCATAAAATGATTTAGCCAGACTCATCAAGAAAACAAGGCAGAGGGCCCAAATCAATAAAATCAGAAATGAAAAAGAAGTTACAACTGACACCATAAAAATACAAGGGATCATAAGACTAGTATGAGCAACTATATGCCAATAAAATGGACAACCCAGAAGAAATGGACAAATTCTTAGAAAGCTACAATCTCCCAAGACTAAACCAGGAAGAAATAGAAAATATGAACAGACCAATTACCAGTACTGAAATTGAATCAGCAATTTAAAAACTCCCAACAAAAAAAAAAGTCCAGGACCACATGGCTTCACAGGAGAATTCTACCAAACATTTAGAAAAGAGGTAACAACAATACTTCTCAAAGTATTCCAAAAGATTGCAGAGGAAGGAACACTTCTGAACTCATTTTACGAGGCCACTATCACTCTGATACCACAACCAGAAAAAGATACCACAAAAAGAAAACTACAGGCCAATATCACTGATGAATATAGATGCAAAAATCCTCATCAAAATACTTGCAAATTGAATCCAACAATACATTAAAAGGATCTTACACCTTGATCAAGTGGGATTTATCCCAGGGATGCAAGGATTTTTCAATATCCACAAATTAAGCAATTTGATACACTACATTAACCAGCTGAAGAATAAAAACCATATGATCATCTCAATAGATGCAGAAAAGGCATTTGATAAAATTCCGCATTCATTTATGATAAAAACTCTCCAGAAAGTGGGCATAGAGGGAACACACCTCAACATAATAAAGGCCATGTATGACAAACCCACAGTTAACATCATACTCAATAGTGAAAAACTGAAAGAATTGCTCTAACATTAGGAACAAGACAAGGATGCCCACTCTCACCGCTTTTATTCAACATAGATTTGAAAGTCTTAGTCACAGCAATCAGAGAAGAAAAAGAAATAAAAGGAATCCAAATTGGAAAGAAAGAAAGAAAGCTGTCACAGTTTGCAGATGACATGATACTTTACATGGAAAATCCTAAAGATGTCACCAGAAAACTACTAGAGCTCATCAATGAATTTGGTAAAGCTGCAGGATACAAAATTAATATACAGAAATCTGTTGCATTTCTGAACATTAACAATGAACTATCAGAAAGAGAAATTAAGGAAATAATCCCACTTACCATTGCATCAAAAAGAATAAAATACCTAGGAATAACCCTACCTAAGGAGGCAAAAGACCTATACTCCAAAAACTATAAGACACTGATGAAAGAAAGTGAAGTTGACACAAACAGATGGAAAGATACACCATGTTCTTGGATTGGAAGAACCAATATTATTTAAATGACCACACTACCCAAGGCAATCTACAGATTCAGTGCAATTCCTATCAAATTACCAATGGCATTTTTCACAGAACGAGAACAAAATATTTGAAAATTTGTGTGGAAACACAAAAGACCCTGAAGAGCCAAAATAATCTTGAGAAAGAAGAATCAAGCTGGAGGAATCACACTCCCTGACTTCAGAATATACTACAAAGCTACAGTCATCAAAACAGTATGGTACTGGCACAAAAACAGACACATAGATCAACGGAACAGGATAGAGAGCCCAGAAATAAACCCACGCATCTATGGTCAATTAATCTATGGCAAAGGAGGCAAGAGCATACAACAGAGAAAAGACAGTCTCTTCGGTAAGTGGTGCTGGGAAAACTGGACAGCTACATGTAAAAGAATGAAATTAGAATGTTCTCTAACACCATATACAAAAATAAACTCAAAATGGATTAAAGGCCTAAATCTAAGATTGGATATTATAAAACTCCTAGAGGAAAACATAGGCAGAACACTCTTTGACATAAATCGCAGCAATATTTTTTTGGATCCTTCTCCTAGAGTAATGGAAGCAAAAGCAAAAATAAACAAATGAGACCTAATGAAACTTAAAAGCTTTTGCCCAGCAAAGGAAACTATAAACAAAATGAAAAGACAACCCACAGAATGGAAGAAAATATTTGCAAACAATGTGACAGACAAGGGCTTAATTTCCAAAATATACAAACAGCTTATACAGCTCAATAAAAAAAAAAAACCCAATCAAAAAATGGGCAGAAGACCTAAATAGACATTTCTCCAAAGAAGACATACACATGGCCAACAGGCACATGAAAAGGTGCTCAACATCCCTAATTATTAGAGAAATGCAAATCAAAATTACAATTAGGTACCACCTCACACTGGTCAGAATGGCTATCATCAAAAAATCTAGAAAGAACAAATACTGGAGAGGGTGTGGGGAAAAAGGAACCCTCCTACACTGTTGGTGGGAATGTAAATTGATACAGCCACTATGGAGAACAGTATGGAAGTTCCTCAAAAAACTAAAAATAGAATTACCATATGACCCAGCAATCCCACTCCTGGGCATATACCTGGAGAAAACCATAATTCGAAAAGATACGTGCACCTCAATGTTCATTTTAGCAGTATTCACAATAGCCAGGACATGGAAGCAACCTAAGTGTCCACTGACAGATAAATGGATAAAGAAGATGTGGTATATATACACAGTGGAATATTAGTCATAAAAGAATAATGAAATAATGCTTTGCAGCAACGTGGATGGACCTAGAGATTATCATACTAAGTGAAGTCAGAGTATACAAATATCAAGATACCACTTATTTGTAGAATCTAAAAAAATAATACAAACTTACAAAACAGAAATAAACTCACAGACATAGAAAACAAACTTATGGTTACCAAAGGGGAAGGGATGGGAGGGATAAATTAGGAGTTTGGGATTAACAGATACACGCTAGTATATGTAAAACAGGTAAACAACAAGGACCTACTGTATAGCACAGGGAGCTATATTCAATATCTTGTAATAACCTACAACAGAAAAGAATCTGAAAAAGAATATCTCTATCTCTATCTATAAAACTGAATGACTTTGCTATACACCTGAATCACTGTAAATCATCTAGACTTCAATTTTAAAAAAACACAAAAAGTAGGAACAAAGAACAACAGCAACAAACAAAATAGTATCAAATATGATAGATATTAACCCAACTAAATCAATAATCACTTTGAATGTCAATAGTCTAAATGTACAATTAAAAGACATTGATTGTCAGAATGAATCAAAAAACCAGACCCAACTATATGTTGTCTATAAGAAGTGTGCCTTAAATATACAGACACATATAGACTAAAAGTATGCTAATACTAATCATAAGAAAGCATGAGTAGCTATATTAATTTCAGACAGAGCAGACTTCAAAGTAAAGAAAATTATCAGGGATAAAAAAAAGAACATTACATAATGATAAAGGGGTCAATTCTCCAAGAAGACATAACAGTTCTTAACAAACTCCATGAGACAAAACCAAATAGAACCACAAGGAGAAATAGATGCAATCACTATCATAGCTGGAGACTTCAACACCCCTCTCTCAGCAATGTACAGATCCAGCAGGCAGAAAATCAGTGAAGATATGGTTGAACTCAACAGTACCAACAGTCAACTGTATATAATTGACATCTATAGACTACTTCGTCCAACAACAGCAGAATACACATTTTTCTCAAGCTCACATGGAATACTCATGAAGACAGGCCACATTCTGGGCCATAAAATACACTATAACAAATTTAAAAGAAGAGATATCATACAATGTCTGCTCCCAGATCACAATGGAATGAAAACTAGAAGTTAATAACAGAAAGATCACTGGAAAACCCCCAAACATATGGAGATTAAACAACACACTTCTAAATAACACATGGGTCAAAGAAGAAATCTCAAAAGTAATTCAAAATTATTTTGAACTAAATGAAAATAAAAACACAACTTTTCAAAACCTGTGGCATGTAGGGGAATCAGTACTTAAAGAAAAACATATAGCATTGACTGTTATATTAGAAAAGAAAGATCTAAAATCAATAATCTAAGTGTCCGATTTACAAAACTAGAAAAAAAAAGAACAAATTAAATCCAAAGTGAGGAGAAGAAAAAAGAATTAGAACAGAAATAAATGAAATTTAAAACAGGAAATCAATAAAGAAAATCAACAAAAAACAAAAGCTGTTTCTTTAAAAAGATCAATAAAATCATTAAGCCTCCAGTCAGGTTAACAAAGAAAAAGAGAGAGGACACAAATTACTAATATCAGAAATGAAAGAGGGGACATCACTACAGATCACATGGAAATTTGGAGTATAATAAAGGAATACTATGAACAACTCTATGCTCCGAAATTCAATAACCTAGATGAAATCGACTAATTCCTTAAAAGATACAACCTGCCAAAACTCACACAAGAAGCAATGACCTGAATATGCTTATATCTATGTTAAGACATTGAATCAATAAGTAATAACCTTCAAAAATAGAAAGCACCAGGCCCACACGGGATCACTGGTGAATTCTACCAAACATTTAAGGAAGGAATTATACTAATTCTCTACAGTCTCTTTCAGAGGATAGCAGCAGAGGGAGTAATTCCTCACTCATTCTATGAGGCCAATATTACCCTAATACCCAAACCAGACAAAGACATTACAAGAAAGCTGTAGAAAATTCTCTCTCATGAACAGAGATGCAGAAATCCTCAAGAAAATATTAGCAAACCAAATCCAAAAATGTATAAAAAGAATTCACAACATTTGACCAACAGGGATTTTATCCCAGCATTGAATGCAATGCTGGTTCAACATTCAAAACTCAATTAATGTAATCCATAATGATAAGAGGCTAAAAAAGAAAAATCACATGATTATATTAATAGATGCAGGAAAATCATTTAACAAAATCTGACACTCATTCATGATAAAGACTTTCAGTAAATCAGGAATAGAGGGAAACTTTCTCAACTTGATAAAGACCATCTACAAAAGTACCTACAGCAATCATCAGACTTAATGGTGAGAAACCTGAACCTACCCTGGACCAGCAACACCAGAATCCACTGGAAGTCTCTTAGAAACACGGGATCTCAAACCCCAGCCCAGACCTACTGAAGCAGAATCTTTGGAGCTGGGACCCAGGAATCTGTACTTGAGCAAGCTCACCAGGAGACGCTTAAGCATGCTAATGTTTGAGAAGCATTGCTCTAAGAAGTTGGGAGCCATAAAATAGTAGAAAGAGGGAGAAAATAGAGGCCATGAGACTAGTATATTTCAAGGACGATACACATGTGAGTTATAGCAGAAAGGATGGCCAATTAGCTTGAGGCATGAAACTGAAGAACTTTGCAAAAGGATGGGTATATAAAGGTAAAGGAGAGGATGGCACTAAGGAGCATTGTGAGTTTTTAGGTTGAGTGATTGAGTGAATATCCACGTTTTTAATTACTATAGAGAATCCAGGGTGAGGGACAGGTTTGGAGAAGGCAAATAGGCAACTTGGTCCAGGTCACAGAGCTTGTAAGTCACACCCTCAGCCCTGGAACCCAAAGACCAGACTCTCCACATGACGCTCACCACCTCTCATGCAAAGGGCAGAAGAAATGTGTCTCAGTGAGGACTCAGCAACTTAAAGGGTTTTTAAAGGACCATAAATCAGAAATGATCAGTATGGAGCTGAATCCACATCTCAGGATAGAAATAATGGCAGTGGTTTGTGCACGTATAGATGGAGGAATATCAGGAAGAATGAGGCAAGTAAAGAAGTGACATTTCATTGGCCAAAAATGAAGTTCTCATTCTGCCTTCCAAATATCAGAGAGCAAATGCGACTGTCCCATTTCCACTAGATTTTGGTGATTCAGAAAGACAGCCTTCACCTCTATACATTAAGTGTCTTAAGGCTTGATTTATGCTACTATAAATGCATTGTTGATACTATCTTAGAGGTCCAAGGAGACTGCAAGCAACCTAGCTTTGCCTTCGTCCTGAGCAAGACACAACCTCTCAGCAGAACGACAGCTACTGTGATAACATGGGGGATTCCAGCATGGTGGCTCACAGCGGCCTGGAGACATGACTCTCCCAACCTAGGTTATTTTTTCCTCCCCAATACTGTCCCCTGACTGAGCAGAAAATGATTTAGAAGTCACATAGAAAAGCCTCCGAGTGTTTGTAATTCAACGTTCCATCAGAGTTCACTTCTCCTTATAATATTCTCCATTACCAGTTGGAAAACAAAAGTTCTAAGGAGTCTCATTGTCTTTTTGTCTCCAAATGACAAAGAAACGAAATAAACACACACAGGATGCAAACAACAAAAGCAGAGGATGGAGCAGAGAAGGAGCAGCATTCCAGCGTTTTAAAACACAGCAGATCAACATGTTTGCTGCAAATTTGCCCCAGGTCTTGAAATTACGCTTCCTGGTGATCGGAACACTTTTCGATGCAACTTCACGCAATACTTTGGGGATGGCCAAGATTTACAGTTGATTAGCCCGCATAGTTCAGCTTCTTTCTCAAAAGCTTCTAGGAAGGGATTATTTCTGTGCCCAAAGAGCCCCAGAGAATAGGGAGGGCGGCTCGCGGCCATAATGTGAATTCCCCGGACTCGGTACGCTGTGCTCATTGAAGCAGATAAAGCAAAGTTAAAGAAGCATTTAGTTCTTCAGAATGCCAGCCTTAATAAGTATCTTTTTGTGGAAGGATTTAGGAGGAGGGGAGGGTTTACCCTTAGTGCAGGCATTATTTCCTCATACAAAAAGGGAAAATGTGCATACAGTTGGATGTAAAAAGCCAAAAACGCACATGCCCCCCTCGCTCCCCAAGGAAAAGATGCTGAACACACACTCGCAAACGCCAGAGCATGAATCTTCACAGCTTAATAGTCCCGAAGCCATTATGCAGCTTCTCTTGGGAAAGGCGGCTCATTCATCTGCAGCCGCCCAAGTTCATCCTTGCAGCTGTGAGAACCGGGAGGCGCGCAGCCCTCCAGAGCCCCACCTTCATCAGCAGGCGGACTCCACAAGAGCCGCATCCCGTCCGGAGGAAGAGCGGGCAGCTCCCCGGCGCCTCTCCACACAGCTGCCATCAAGGCACGTGGGAAACGTCCACGAAAGGCTGAACCGGCCACATCTGCAGGCGGCCGAACACCCAGTGACCACTGCTTGCAGAGCGCAAGGCCCGTCCTGGCCCAGGCAGCTTCCACGGTTCTCATTCCCTATGTGGAATTCGACGCAGAATCAGTCCCTCGTAATTACTTAAAACACCCGGTGTTTAATAAGGCAATGCCATGTGATCCCAGTTTTCTAACCACCAGCACACGTCTCCCCTTCAGCTCCGCCTTACCGCGACCTGTCTTCCAACACGAAAATACATCAACATCTATGTGAACTGAGCTACTGACGTAAGGAAAAGCACATGGAGATGCACACGCTGTAGCTTGAGTGGGATTTCTGCTGTAGCTAAAGAAGGTGAAATGCCCAGTTCATCCACATCTATTATTCTGTGCCTAAAATTTTCAAGAGAAATTCCCATAACCTAAGGCAGACTGGGAAGGTTCTTCATAGACATCAACATTTGCTACTCTAATAGATACTATAATAGAGAGAAAGAAGAAAAGAAGGAAAGAAAAAAGGAAGGGAGGGAGGGAGGGAGGGAGGGAGAGAGAGAGAAAAAGTAAGTAAAGAGAAAGAAAAGGGAAAGGGAGGGAGGGAGGGAGGGAGGAGAGCCATCTTTACAAAGTGCACATTTTAAGTCATTGCCTCCCCCATGCGAATGGAAAATGAACTCACCCACATTGGTAGCTCTGCTCTGAAAAGACCCAGTTGAGAGAAGTTCTTTCTTTATTGTGTGGTTTTAAAGACTATTCTTTGACCTCTGCTATTTATGCCTTAAGATCTGTGAAGACAGGGCCAAACCCCTTTGGCTCGAAAAGGCGCTCACAAACAAAAGCTTTTCACCTTTGTTCCACTTACCTCATTCCCCCTCAGAACACGTCCATACGCACCCCCTGGTTTCACAACTTAAACTGCATTTTCTTCTTTCTTTTGCCCAGTCACAGCCATTACCTAACTGACAAGTGGCCACCTTCGCTCCTTTCCAAGGAGTGAAGCCCTAGTCGTCAGCACCAGCTGAAAGAGCTCTGCTAGGAATATAGATGTCTTGTCATCTCACCTCAGTGAACCATGAAACTGTGGATAAAATGGTTCAGGAAACTAAACAACGCACGAGGCAAGTGCAGCCACAATGGGGCATTTCTCTAGTTATTTGTAATTTTAGGGATTTATGGATTTATCTATTGCCTTTCTCACTCCTGAAAGGATTCAAGACAATTTACAAAGATCCATAGGATACAGCTAGAAAACAAATCTTACGTGTGTGTGATAAAAACAAGATAAAGGAAAATAAAAACTGGAGTCAGGGATAAAGCTACTTCCCATATACACGGGATAAATTTCAGTAACCTTGTTAAAGTAGGTGATTTTGTTTATCATTCAGCTTTCTAACAGTCAGTTCTAAGGGGAAAACACAGTGTCCACAGTTTCTAAGGGACGCATAATTAGTACTGATAAAGTGAACACAATGAACGCTTTCCCAAGTTTTCTCCTAAAGATGGCATGGAATAACAGACCGATGTCCTTGGCAAGTTCCTCAGAGTGGCCTCGGTGACTGGGCTTGTGAGATAGTTTCTGAGAATATTACACGTGCTGCATTGCAGCAACATGGGATTCAGTAAATGTCATTTGTTAAAGGACAATTTTGAGATTGTGAAAGAACATAGTTAGTCCTGTAATGGAGGCATGGATTGTACAGCATCTGGAAACTATATATCTATCAGGCATGTATAAATACTGTTTCTCTCTGGTGCCTTTTGGTACTGCAAGGATACAAAAGGTTTGATATTCTAGCTCTTGGCAAGTACCAGGAGAGCAGCGGCTTGTTGATACGTCACTGTCATTTCACAGCCAGCAGAACTGCTGTTAGCTCTGACATCCACAGCAAAAATTACAGATCCTAATGAGGATGACTGTTTGAATAAAAACGTCATCCTAACTCTGCCTAGACACGCATCAAAGAAGATGAAGGGAGTACTTGATAAAGATCCTCCTTAGGAAAAATTTTCTCTTCCAAGCCAGAAGAAAACAAAAGGTACAAACTCACTGGTAGATCCCATGCACAGCTACAGTAATTTTAGGCTGAAAAAGAGTTTAGAACAAATGCCCAGCTTAGCCATTAAACATACACACACACACACACACACACACACACACACACACACACACACACTTCATATTATAACCAAGCAGCACCTTATGGGACCTTCCCAGGACAGACCATCCCCCCATGTCCTCTGCATTCCTCTTGTTTGTAGAAAAACTTTAGCCTCCTAGGCTTTCCCTGAGTTCCAAAGAACAAATTTCATCTGAGAAGTGAAAAATGCAGAAACAAAGGAAAACAGTCAAGCAAGACAAAATAATAATAGTTTAGCCATTAAACAAAATCAAGGACGTTTGTTTCCTTCTCAAGGGCTATAGATAATATTCTGAGCCATGTCCTTGGGCTGTTTTGGAGATACTGAAACCCCCACCAGGTGGAAGAAGTTAACTTCATGTTGACCAGAAGCATGTTGACCACAAGCACGTTGACCCCAGACCAGCTGGAACCAGAAGGTTGATGACGTTGACTCCCAAAATACCACCAGGTTACCTCACCACCAATCAATCAAAATTATGTCCACAAGCTGATCATGCACCTGCAACCCTTCTCCTCACCAAGTCATTAAAAACCTTTCCCTGAAAGCCATTAGGGAGTTTGGGTCTTTTGAGCACGAGCTGCCCATACTCCTTTCTTGGCCTTGCCATCAACACTACACTTTCCTTCACCACAACCCAGGGTCAGTAGAGTGGGTTTACTGCACGGGCGATCAGACCCAAGTTTGGTTCAGTAACAACATCACCCAAAGAACATCATGCTTTGAGCAATGAATCTTACAGAAAGTCCTATGACCCCAAATATTAGAAAACAAATATACTAAGGTAATTGAATGTGATTATTTATAGGATGAAGGAAGTTCTTCCACATCAAATAGATAATAAGTGAGAAATCTTAAGAAAAATTAATTTTTCAAATAATTAGCCTATATTCCTTCTTTAGGCAAATTAGACACAAGAGCATCTCCTAGTAAAGAGAGTGTCAGCTAGTAAAAACAGAGTTGAAATTAATACCTAGGTTTATTTCCCTATAACAACTGCTCTTTTACAAACATAGAGCAATAATCTTTCCAAGACAGACCGTGTACCAACACATATTAGGCTTCTAAGAGGAATTCCTGTGTATATTAGGTAGAACAACTTGACCCTCATGTCAAGGATTACCTACAGGATGGGGTCACAATCATGAACATAGAAAAGCAAATGCTGACCCCCCACTAAATTCAAGAGAGAGTTTTCACCTCAGTGGAGACTACTTCTCCTTGGAGAAGGCAGGGCAACTCAGCACAATGACGTATTCAGTGCCCACAAATTCTGCCCTCCCCGGCTTATTGAAGTCCAGGTCTGTCTTCTTTGTAAAACATAACCATTCCCATCCCTCAATCGACACTGGTGCTCTTTGCCAGTTGCCAGCTCAAACCCAACATCTTCAAGCAATCGGAGCTCATCCAGGCTCCTCTGTGTGCCTTCTGATGAATACATTACAACTTCAAAACGTCTGTCAGACCATAATCACCATGTGACGCATCCTGACGTAGACGTGTTTCATATGTTCAAAATGCATTCCCTTTCTAAAGCCAGCTTTCAGGAACCCTTCCTCAGTCATGAACCAAATAAGAGATTTCGTTTGCATCTTCTTTCATCAGATGGAAGGAGAAATTAATAGGAAGAGCTGAGGAAGGGGTGAGGATAAAGACTTACACAGAGGTGCTTTTTCCCCTCCACATGTCTTTGAAGTTTACAGCAGGTGGAAGTCTTTCACATCCGTAAAAACCGATATGGAAAATCAGAAACACGTTGGGCTATTAACATGTCACATGTTGGATTTAAATCCAAATAAGAACCTGTTCTTTTCCTTAAATATTGATTGTGCTATGAGCCTGGCCAAGTTTTGCAAGTTATTGCAGCACACAGGCTAGTTTCCAGGCTAAAAAAACCCTGGAATGTTCCAGCTACTGATGGCTAATGATCGCCCCAAAGCACACTAATATGTTTGATAAAAGTTCCCAGCGTGAGGGCAGAAAACACTTACCATAAGAATGACAGTGTGAGGGAAAGCAAATCAGTGACACCAGTTCAGGCTGCCTTCCGTGCTGAAGGCTCCAATTAGAGCTGTGAGCTTGCATTCCAGGAGGCGGTGACAGATGGCAAATCTCTCATTGTTAAAATCATCAACTCACCGATCCACCTGCCTGAGCCCTAGCAGGGACCCTGCTGGGAGCCTTCGCTGATTCTCACAAACCTCAGCACTTACCACTTCAGAAATGAAGTTTTGAAACTAGGTGTTCATTTAGCTCCCCCATTTGTAAGTTCTTTTTGTTTTTATCTGTTGTTCCACATTCTCTCACTTTGTTCTTTCTTTTTTCTCCATTTCTGCCTTCACCTCAGAGACGATACCGACTTGAATGTTCCCCTACAGTGACACTGGATGGAGTACTTGAGAATGTAGCTACACATGGACCCCTAACTCAAGGTTGCTGACGATGTGATTTTTCAGCTGCATGGAGACCAGGAAATCCAAGAGCTCAGGTCTCCCGGAGGAGAGACTTCATCTCTTGGTAAGCACAAAAGCACATAATGGTCTTTGGGGTACTTAAAATTATGCCATTTACTGGCATGATGTTATAGGATAGTCTAACAAATGTGCATTTGACAATTTTTACTCATCATGCTAGTACAATATTGCATGTACAGACTGGTATTTCAAAAGAACACTAGCCAAACTTTCACACACCTCACAATTTTTCATAGGCATTCCATACACATTTTAATTCCACTGGTTTAAGGAAATAGAATATTTCTCTTCTCTTCCTAGATTATCACATCCCATTTACTTAGAAATAATATCATGATCATTACTTATGGAAATAATAACATTGGTATCCAAAATAAAGGGAATTAATTATAACATTGGAGAAGTTTTCTACTCCTCCAGTGGCACAAACCTACAACTTCTCTTGACAATCAATGTCAATGGTGGCTTTGCCTGTGAAATAATTGGTACCTCCCAAAAGATATCAATATGTTGGACAAGAGGTGCTCAGTATACATCAACTTTGTCCTTGAAGTTGATTACACAAAATCAGGGAAAACTGTATGAATATCAGTAAGTAGTACAATAGGCTTTAAATGTTTTAAAGGATATAAAACAACTGAAATTTCAAACTGTTGTATACTAGAATATTACAAAAAATAAACTGTTCAACTTTGGTTCTTTGGGTGTTTGGACATAGTGCATTTCCATGGGTGCCTGAGTTTTCGTTTTCCTCCTTAAGATGTATTTTCCTGGGGCTCTATGGATTTACAGTCATTACCACATAAATCATAGAAAGCATCTAACACAACGCAAAAACCTTCAACAGTCACATTCAGTCATGTTTCTGGGGTTTGACCTTTATCCAATAAATTTCACAGATGTCAAATGAAACTGTCCAGATGTTCGTACAAGCAAAACCAATCTTCCTCACCTCTAAATTTGGCTCTGAATAAACCTGGAAAATCACTAAGAATCTGGAGTTATAGCCCTTATAAGAACCAAACTCCCACCGAGATCAAAGCAACATGCCACCGCACCAAGATTGAGCCCTAAATTACTGCTTTTCAACTCAAATCCTCACAACCAAATGGGAAACAAAAGTCAAGTGAGTGAGTTATAACACCCAAAAGGAGAAGGACGAGCACGCCTGCTCCCCAGACAGGGGTGGGTGTCAACAAGAATGCCATTCTTAGATACAATGTTTAGAAAGGTAACTGAGCAGCGTAAGGGCAAAGGATGCTTATTTTATAAAGTAAATGCATGACTCGCATGCAAATATCAAATGAACAAGTGTCAAAGATTTAACTCGTGAAATGCTGCAAGAACCAGTAATATGTTACATGTGGTTCAAAGGAGAAATCCAAGAAATACAAATATAAATATATTCACACACAAAAACAAACGCTAGAATGGATTTACAGCTAGATGCAAAATGGTCTATTGATGGGGGAAGCATCAATTGCAATACACTGCACACAACCATTTGCATTTCCATGGACAAGATTCATCTGCATTATTATCAGCTTTCTACATTTACAGAGTAAGAAAATAGCTCAAAGACGATGAACAATGCAGATAACCTGCAAGGGTGCAAGAGAGGGGACATCCAGCCATCTTTCTGCCCATCTTGAAGTGCTCCACAATTTTTACTGGCTCTAATAATCGCGTTTTAACACTGAATTTTCAAAAGTTAATTGTGATTTGATGTCTTCTTACTGTTGTTTACCATTCCTTCGTTCATTCAACAAAGCCCCGCAAGCTGACCAACAACGTTCCACACAGGAGGCTAGAAACTGCCCATTTTTTAGTTTGAATACATCAAGATATGTCTTTGTATTGAGAGACAAATGCAACTTTACTGTTTTGTTTTTGACTGCTTTTACATATGTGAATGCAATGGCAAACTCTGGCAAATGGGCAAATCCAACCTGGCACTTGTTTGTGTACAGCCAGCGGGCAAAGAATGGTTCTTACATTTTTTAATGGTTGGGAAAGATAATAAAATTTCATGACATGAACATTACATGAAATTCAAATTCCAGTGTCCAAACATAAAGCTTTATTGGAACACAGCCACTGTCCTTTGTTTAGGTACTATCTATCACTGATTTCATGCTGCAGTGGCCACATGAGTAGTTGCCACAGAGACTTTATGGGCTACAAAGATGGAAATATTTACTATCTGGCCTTTTACAGAAATTGTATATGATGTGGACTTCCCTGGTGGTGCAGTGGTTAAGAATTCGCCTGCCCATGCAGGGGACATGGGTTTGAGCCCTGGTCCCAGAAGATCCCACATGCCATGGAACAACTAAGCCCGTGTGCCACAACTACTGAGCCTGCGTTCTAGAGCCCACGAGCCACAGCTACTGAGCCCGCGTGCCACAACTACTGAAGCCTGCGTGCCTAGAGCCTGTGCTCCGCAACAAGAGAAGCCACCTCAATGAGAAGCCCGCGGACCGCAACGAAGAGTAGCCCCCGCTCACCGCAACTAGAGAAAGCCCTCGCGCAGCAACGAAGACCCAACGCAGCCAAAAAATAAATAAATAAATAAATAAATTTATTTAAAAAAAGAAATGGTATATGATGAGCATTAGAATTCCTAACATATAATGAGCCCCTGAAAAGGTGCTTGGCGCATACCACATGCTCAGTAAATTATATGTTTATTCTCCTTCATATAAGAAAGTAAAACTGCTGAGAATAGGAGTGGTTCTTCAATTCCTTTATAACCCACAAAATGCACAGACCAGGGTTTTTCAACCTCCCTCGGCGCTACTGAGCTTGGAGCTTCTTCACTGTGAGGGCGTCTTGTGCATTGTAGTTTGTCAGCATTCCTGACCTCCACCCACTAGATGCCAGTAGTGACAACCAAAAATGTCTCCCGCCATTGCCAAATGTCCCCTTGGGAGCAGAATCGCTCCAGCTTGAGAACCACTGGCCTCAAACCGTGCAGGACAGTAAGTCACTGCTCTGCATCATCTAGGAGCTAAATGATGCTAAAGACCCCTGACTTCACAGTACTGGCTTCATTATAGGAGGAAGATTTTCCTAATTAATAATAAATAATCATGATAAGTTACATGGACACAAAATGGATTATAACCTTTCTCCTGAAGGTAATACAGTAATGATGTACTTTGGGGGAGGAAGGAAATGTTCCCTATGGACTTCATTCATGGATTCATTCACAAATATTTGGTGAGCAACTACGCTGTGCCAAACACCATTCTAGGCTTGAAAATACCACAATGAACAAAGAGAACTCAGTCGATGCCCCTCGGAGCTTACTTTCTGGTGAAGGAGACAGACTCTCAGAGATAAAGGAACAACTATATAATGTCGTGTGGGTACAATACGGCCGAGGAAGTGTGTAAATGGGTGGGAGGTGACCTGGGAGGGCAAGGCTGAGAAGGTGGCATTTGTGCTGAGACATGAATGGGGTACGGTGAGCTGGGTGACTGCGGAAGGAGCCTTCTGGTGGAGGGAAAAGCAGGCTTGATGGGGGTAAAGCAGAGGAGAAAGTTGGAGAGAGAGCACAGGCAGACAAGACAGGGCCGATGTTTTAGACTGAGTGAGGTAGGAAGATATGAAAAGGTGTGAGGCAGACAGCAGCAAGATTCAGCTTGTATGTTTAAAGGGTCTTTCCAGCAGCCACGTGGGTAGAGTAGAAGCTGGGAGACCCAAGAGGATGCTCCTGGATTGGTCCAGGCAAGAGATGATGGCAGATTGGACAAGGCAGGCAGTTAGATGGGAAGAAGAACTCACCTTCTGGAGGGATCCTGAAGGTGATGGGCTTTGCAAACACAACCAGAACTAATCAGAAAGTGTGTACTTTCTATAAAATATTACGTAAACTTTATCTTTTAACAGATATTCAGAAAAATTATATCATCAGCATTACTTCTTGATTTGGTGAGGTGTTTTTACTCTTCTGTCCCAATATTTGCTCAAAACGGTTTTTCAAGTTGTTGGTCTCTATACAACACAGCCCAGGAGACGGCATTCCAAACTTTAGTTCACCTCTACTGATTTGCTGAGTGATTCCAGGACATTATCCAATATGTATGTGCCTGAATTTCCCCATGTGTAAAATGGAGTTACCACCGCTCACCCTTCACCTCATTAACCTAAAAAGCAAAGGAAAAGCCTACACAATGCTTCATGAATCTCAGAAGAAGTGCAAACTGTAATTATCTGCAAATGTATCCCATGGTGATAATATCCAAAAGAGATGAACTTTGATTAACATGTAAGATTCATCCCCAAGGATTCAGACTAAAGACAACCCTTAAATTTATGTTGGCTTTGTACTATATTCCAAAGTTTCTGTTGAAGTTATCTATGACTTATTGATTCATTTTTGCTTTCAGGCAAAAGGAATTGAGTTCTTTTCTTGTCAAGTTCAGTCTCTCGTGTCAGCCTTGATCATTCAATTACAAAATATGGTTTAACAATCTGTATTCCCTAGGGCTTCAATGTTCTTTAATTAGGATATTTTAAAAGCAGTTTAAATGAACGTGTCCCATTCAAATTTCAAGTGTGTAAAAAAAAATTAATTTCTTGATGGCATAAGGAGCAAAGAGGTGCTTATGAGAAATAATACTGATACAACAAGTTATCATTCATGTAATACCCAACTAACAAAACTGGACAAAAACACTACTTATGAAATCTAGTCAGTCTCATAGCCATACATTCATATATATATATATATATATATATATATATATATATATATATATACACACACACACACACACACATATATATATATCCTCTCCTGCAGTGATGACATAAAAAAATTACCCAGAACACCAACTGAAGAACAATTAATATAATAGATAACCAGAAAATACCTTATCAGAGCAAATATGTATGATATTATATAAAAAGAGTAAAAGGATCATAAACCAGACATTTCATTTCTGCCCAGGATCTAGAGAGTCAGAACTAAGCAAAGTTTATTTTCACCAAATTATTTCACATTCACAGAATAATTCTGTTCTGTTTTTAATAACGTTCATGCGGATTAAATGACACAACGCATGCATGAATGTCAGAATGTATCATTATAGTGAAGTTTTAGGTTTAGGAACATTATTCTACAATCATTTACTTTGAGATAATTTGTTTGAAAGACCTTTGAAACTAATAATGTTCTTCATAAATATGCTGTTTCATATTATTGTGTATTGCTCAGGCGAAATTTTGGTTGTAAAATAAAGGAATGCTTCAATTTTCGGTCTAATACTCGTAACCATGAAAGAAATCTCATCAAACACTATTACAATCCCAAAGTACTGCAGTATTTATAGCAAGTTTAAACTTTATTCACTTATATAATCTGAATATAAAACCAACTTTGAGACTGGAGCTAAAGCATATATATACATATATACTCTCTATATACACATATAAATATATTTAAAGATGGTGATGTTTGGAGACTGAGGTAAGAAATCTATGCTATGAAACATATGAATGAGTATAATGATAGCTTTGGAGCATGTGTGTGCAACAAGAAATACTCAAAGATAGAAAAGAGACTGCTTAGTTAAAGAATCAGATTAGTGAACGAGCAATTCCCACACATAAACACAATAAACGCATACAAAACAACTTAGGTGTAAGTAGAATGCATTAAATCTTCTCGTGCAATCAGAAGATGTTTTCTCCTTAAAAATACTTTTGATTGAAATAATTAGAGAATAAAGAGAGAAATAAGGTAGTATACAGAAATGTTGACACATGTATCTTGATTGCAGTGGTGGCTACACTAACTAAATCCATACATGTGATAAAATCTCATAGAACTATATACATACCTTGTACCAAGGCAATTTTCTGCTTGTGATATTGTTCTACATATACGTAAAGGGTAACCACTGGTGGGAAATGAATGAAGAGTACATGTGATTTCTCTGTACTAGCTTGGCAACGTCCTGTGACTCTACAGTTGTTACAAAATGAAATGTTTTTTAAAATACTGATACAGTTGTAGGGAACATACCTTAGAACATTGCTTGTGATTCTGGCACCAAACCAGGGAACCGTTGTTCTGCAAAAAGAAAAAGAAATATTGACTCATTAAATAATTTTCTATTTGGAATCTACATACACCTGTGTGTATTAATATAATTTTAAAATACTTGCATTAATGAAAGACTAATTTTGCCACCCTGATATATGTCTCTCTTCCTAAAATGGGAAATCATTTTTTGCCCTTGACTTTATGAAACAAATACATATAAAATAACGAAGATTTCAACGTGTTTCAAAAGGAAAAGTGTCTGAGCCACCTCTCGGGTGTGCTGAGCAACGGAATACAGACCAACAGGAAAATGAATGCTAGACGGTTCTTCCATAGTAAGCAGCTGTGGTAAATTTACAAGTTGGCATCCTGGAGGCTTTCAATTTTAACCAATTCAGTAATAATTGTTTGAGCCTGGAAGTCAAATCCCATGGGAAAAACCTCCTCTTTCCCTTTCACTGGGATGTGTGACTCTGGACAAGGGACTTACTATGTCTGTCCCTCAGTGTATCTGTCTGTAAAGCATAAGGACAATATCTCCTGCATGAGGTCAGTGGGATAACTAAGTGAGACACAATCCACTTCACACAGCTTGACAGTTACTCAACACGTACCAAATACTAGGACTAGGATTTATTTGTTCATTAAAATTTATTTTATTGAAGTATAGTTGATTTACAATGTTGTGTTAATTTCTGCTGTCCAGCAAAGTGATTCAGTTATATAAATATATACATTCTTTTTCATATTCTTTTCCATTATGGTTTATCACAAGATATTGAATAGAGTTCCCTGTGCTCTACAGTAGGACCTTGTTGTTCATCCATTCTCTATATACAATAGTTTGCATCTCTTAACCCCAAACTGCCAATCCTTCCCGTCCCCAACCCCCCTCCCGCTTGGCAACGACAAGTGTGTTCTCTATGCCTGTGAGTCTATTTCTGTGTTGTAGGTAAGTTCATTTGTGTCACATTTTAGACTCTACATATAAGTGATATCCTGTGATATTTGCCTTTGACTAACTTCACTTAGTATCATAATCTTTAGGTCCATCCATGTTGCTGCAAATGGCATTGTTTCCTTCTTTTTTATGGCTGAGTAGTATTCCATTGTATATATGTACCACATCTTCCTTATCCATTCATCTGTCGATGAACACTTAGGTTGCTCCCATGTCTTGGCTATTGTAAATAGTGCTGCAATGAAGATAGGGGTGTGTGTATCTTTTTGAATATAGTTTTGTAGGACTATGATTTATTATCCCTAGTATTTGAATTTCTGCTTGAAACTTGTCTTTCCACATGACTAAAATTTTGGTGATGGTTGGACCGTGATATTTACATCAGATTGTTCTACGCTGGGGTGGTTGTAACAGATAACAGAAACAGTCACCCAAAAATTAAGATGCTGTGGCCTCTTGTTCTTTGAAGTTCAAGGTTGGGTATGAGATGAAGTAGTCCATTTCCTATGTATGAATGCCTACACTTATAATTTTAAGAACATCGGTATGAATAGAACAGCATCACCTTTGCTTGCAGTTAAAAGAACATTGAACCAATAATGTATCTTTTGAAAAATACTCTTATTACACGTTTATTGATACATAATTCACAAACACAAAAGTTAATCATATAACTCAGTGGTTTTCAGAAGAAAGGCTGTGTGACCATCACCACTAATTTCTGAACTTTCTCATCAGCCCTGACAGAAAGCAGTACCCAACAGCAGTCCTTCCACCCAGGTCCTGGCCACCACGAACGTACTTTCTTTCTCTATACATTTACCTACTCTGGACACTTCTCATAAACGGAATCATACAATACGTAGTCTTCTGTGTCTGGCTTCTTTCATTTCATAATGTTTTACATTATGTTAGGTGATATGGTATTTTTGCTTCACCCATATTGTCACGTATGTCAATACGTCATTCTTGTTCGTTGTCACCTTCCATTGTACGGATATTTGCTCTTCCATTCACAATCATGTCTCTTAATAATGCAGGATTCCCAAAACCACTGGGTAGATCTCAACTGTTTAGGATTAGAAATTTTCCTCTCCTATCTAAACATCACTCGGCTATAGATCTCAGTCCCACAGTAAGGCTTTAGCTATTAAATCTCTGCACCATACGGCCCTTTCTCCTTTACAGTCTTAACTCCCCAAAATTGCTGAACATACCTGCAATTTAGATAATCTGGTATCAACCTACTCATCCCCTTCTTAAGGTCCGCACATCCTCAGGGGGCCCTCATCTCTCTCTACGTATCAATGTTCATCAGTCCGACAAACAAGGGCTGAAGCTGGAGCAGTACATGAACAGCCTGGGCTGAGGTTAAGTATGATCTTTGGCAGGGTTGACATCAGAGAAATAATTAGATTGGGCAGAGGCCAAAGCTGGACAAACAGTGGACATGGTTTAATTACTGGAAATGATGTGTTAGTAAAAAGGGTGCAAGAAAGAGGGCATTATGGGCAAATTGGTGTTTCAGAAAAGGAGCCCTTGGCCTGGTGACAAACTCAAAGTTCACAGCGGGGTTAGGCAGACTGAGCTGTCGGTCATAAACAGGGTGACAACTGCAACAAAAAGCAGGGGCCAGACGTTGAGGAGTATATTATCACAGGAAAGCTGACAGCAGGGTTCAGGCACTTTGGAGAACATCCGCCCTCATTGTCTTTTCCCGGAAGGGTCTTTGGTCCATGCGGGGTTGGGTCCTGCTGGGACTTCCGAGGACCACGTCTGTCAGAGAACATCCCGGCCCCAACTTGAGTGCTCTGTGCTCACATCCCAGAGATGGGAACCAGTGAGATTCCTTCTAAAGAGACTCAGGGCTGAAGTGAATGGACGCCAATCTAAGAGACTAGGTCAGGGCCAGATCCTGACGACCTTCTGCCTCCTCGTGTCAGGTCAGAGGGTCCTGCTCCTTGCTCTGGGAACCTTGACCTCGGACCAGCTTCCACCTCCTTCCCCTCCAGGTCTTCCTTTTCCTGGACAGATGGGCAGGACCTCTGGAGGTCTGCCTCTGCTGCATTTGCTGCACTGCTCTTGAGAGATGTATCACACACATCCTCTCCTGCTGTAGGATCTGTTTTCTTTGATCTAAGCCTTAGCTCCTCAACTAGAGCGTGGTCCAGCAGACCGGCCTTCCTGTTTGCTGTGTGCTTCAAAGTTTCACACTAGCAACTGGACCAGCTCCTGGTTCTCACAGAGGTGGCCTCCATCAAAGGCCACGCAAAGGTGACTGGGCCTGCAAAAGTAGGCGTGGCAACTGCTGCCTGCCCCCAATTAGTGGCTGACAAAAATATTACCAGTGGGGTAATATGCCACTGACCTGATTATTATCGATAAATATTATCATGATTACATGACTAGCCACATCTGTATAGCAGGCACTTGCTCTGGTGTTGGACATATTCAGCCCCACATAATCATCCCATATACGACACAAGTTTCATTTACCCATTTTCTACTTAAGAAACTGGGAGTCAAAGACGGCAACTAAAATATGGACATCCTGAAGCCAGTGGTTAAACTCAACTGTGAGTGCCCCAGTGAGGAAAGCTGAGTGAGACACAGGGTGAGATTTACAGTGGGCTGTGAAGGAATCTCCGGGTTTATAATCTTGGAAGGAGAGTAGAATTGGTCCAGACAGTCCTGAACGCTGTAAGCTCAGGGAATAGCAGATCGGATGAATGGGCTGGAGCAGACAATAGGAGAGGAAGCTGGCTGAATAGGTAGAAAGCAGATTACAGTGGATTTTGACTTATTGGAAATAAAGTATTTTATTTAGTAAATGTCATTGGGTTTAAAAGAAAATAGAGGATTAGATCTGTGAAACGCTCTGGTCATGGCACACCTTGGTTAGAATTCTTTTGTTCCCTTTGTAGATAAAATGGTCCAACCTCAACAATAAAAGAATCCAGCAAAGACTGTCTTCAGCCGCCCAGCAAATGCAAACTCTGCTGCAGCTCCCCCCATGCTGAAACACAGCGTTCCCTGTCCTATTGGCTCGTATACCCCAATAAGCCACAAAGCCCATCTGTTGTCTACATTTTATTGGGAATTAATATCAATGCATTTCCTCAACCAAAGCATTTTCATTTTAAGCAAACTTTCCCATTAATCATAAAATGAAAAGCTGTCATTAGAAAGAAATATTCGGGGCAACAGCGCGAGCAGGCATGGAAGATTATTGTGATTATAATCATTTCTTTTTTCATTACTGAAGATAGTATGTCACAGTTTGCTTGGGAAGATTAAAAAGGTAATCCATGCAAAGTATTTAGCAAAATATTTGGCACAGAGTTAGATGTAAAAAAAAAAAAAAAAAAAAAAGAAAGGCTACTGTGATTATTGATGTTACTTTGTTTGCCATTATTTGTGTTCTGAGGAGTGGAGGAGGAAGCCTGGACTTACAGTCTCCCAGCTCCTGTGTATAACACTCATCCTATGCTAACCGGTTCCATCTTATTAGTGAGGCTTGGGGGGTAGGAGGTGGGACGGGGGGAATTATCATGGTTTTTTTCCCTGGGTGGCAGCAATTTTCCAATGTTTGCCAATGTGATGAGAGGGCAATTGCTTTAATTGCCTTTGATTGGCCATTTGTATTTCCTTTACGGTGAACTGTCTATGCATTTTACCATTTCTATTTTGGATGGTTTACCCTTTTCTTAGCAATTGTAGCAGCTATTAGTACCAATTAGACTTAATAATAATTTGTCTGTAATAGGTGTTGTAAAATGTTTCCAGTGCATCATTTGCCTTTTGAATTTATTCATGGAGTTTTCTCTATGCAGAAATTTTCTACACACACACACACACACACACACACATACATTTCCACCCTATTTCTTTTTTGGGTTTTGGGTTTCCTATTTTTCTTAAAACAATCCCCCCCCCCAACGTCAAGGTTTTGCAGCTGCCCTATGCGTTTGCCTTTATCAGTCAGCATCGGCCATACAATACAATTTACCTCTACAAAGAACTTCTAAGAACCCTGCCTAATGGCATCAAGGATGTCTATAAACCCCTGAGTAACTCCAGCCACTGTGTTTGGGCCAGGTGTGCACGTACATTGCACCATCCACCTACGTTGCTTACCTGGAATGCTCTTTGAGCAGGAAAGCAATGCAAAAAGACAAGAATCCCGGTACATTTCAACATCCCGCCTGGGGGAAGTTTTTAGTTGGATTACAATAGCCTTCACCAGTAAAGCCAATTGACAACAAAAATAAAAAAGTCTCACTCTGGCTAAAAGCCAGCAAAATAAAGAGACAAAGTACATTAGGCATGAAAGACATTTGCCTCTAGAATCATCATTGTAACCTCCAGGTAGGATCAGACAGCGGGACTTTTGTAATTATATAAAGATTATATCCTGTATTTTATTGGTTTAACTAGATCAAACATGAATGCCAGTCAATCCAACTTTCAAAGAGTCTATATAAGTTCAATCAACGGCACCCAGACACTATTTCAATGATATTTTCAAAGTCCCTCCATTTCTAGCCTTTTGATTTTTTCCTTAAAGAAAAATAATTCTTCAAAAGCTTCAAGTAAACACTTCACTCAAAGACAGCCCTCGAGGGAAGGATAGAGAGAGATGAAAACTAGTTATCTAGATACAACCATTTGCAAAGAAAAAAGAGAATCAGAACAGATCCCACTTGTTTTTTAGCACAAGCAGGTGATGGTGTGGAACAGCCACAAGGACTAAGCAGTGTGCAGTTGCGGAAACTCAACACTGAGTGACTGCCCAACAGCAGGACAGAACATTTGAGTTGAAACCATTCCACAAAACCCGCAATAGACCTACACTTTACAAACCAACCCTATGAAACCACAAGCAATTAGCTGTGACTCAATCGATGATTTTCTTTTCATGTTAAATGTAAGGTTTTTAAAATGAAGGCATAGATTAAAATTTAGCAGTTCATTTTAATCCAGAATATTTTCCTATTACTTTGGAATTAAGAAATAAAATAGTTGATTTCATTTATTGTTATAAGGCTATTCCTTTGTATTGTCGATATACTCACAAAGTTTCTCATATATTCAACAGCAGCTAAAAGAGGGGTTCAGGAGACAAACTGAGAGTAAGCATTTCCATGGCTCAAAATATTTTTTAAAATGAATCTTTGCCAGTGATCATCACAACTATACATTCATTCAAAATATTTCTCAGGAAACTTAAATGCATATTGCTAAGTGAAAGAAGCCAATCTGAAAAGGCTACAATATTGTACGATTCCAACTCTATGACATTCTAGAAAAGGCAAAACTATGGAGACAGTAAATGGATCAGTGGTTGTCAGAGGTTGAGGGGAGGGAGGGATGAATAGGCAGAGCACGAGAGGACTTTTAGGGCACTGAACCCACTCCGTATGATACTGTAATGGTGGATACATTATACATTTGTCCAAACCCATACAATGTACGAGAGCGAACCCTGATGTAAACTATGGACTTGGGGTGATGACGACATGTCGATGAAGGTTCATCCATGTAGCAAATGCACCACTAGGGAGGGAGGGTGATAGCAGGAGAGGCTGTGCATGTACAGGGTCAGAGGGTACATAGGAACTCTTTGTATTTTCTGCTCAATTTTGCTGTGAACATAAAACAGCTCTAAAACAAAGTCTACTGAAAAGGGAAAAAAAGCTCTGTGTTTACATTTGTTGTTTAGAGTAGGAGTTCCTTCAAATGTTACAGATCGTCCTCAGTAAATAAACAGCCTTTTCATTAACCACTCCCCCTGAAAAATTTCCCTCTGGATTCTACAAATCTCTCACAGTGAAATGAATTCTATAGGAAAACAGTATTTAACCATACAAATATACCTCTCCAGACACCCAGCCCTGCCCTCTGGCCCCCACCACTGGAATGCAGGGCCCGGCCACATTCTTTACTTCACTTCTTCACACCTGGCAAGCTTATCCAGGAATGAGAACCTCTGTAAGTGCTGTCCTCCCACCCAGAACTTGTCCCCTCCCCAAGTCGACTCCCATGCACCCTTCAGGTCACTGCAAGTGCCACTTCTTTCAGGAAGCCTTCCCTGACCCCCACTCCCTGACTACAACAGCTCCCCTGTTGCATATGCTCTGTGCCTCCCTGTGCTTCTCTTCCGAGGCACTCTACACAGTTGCCAAGTATAAACATATTCGTGTTGTTTGTCCTTAGTGATCATCACCACCACTCCCCACCCCACCCCTGCCTATGACCTCCTTAAAGACAGAATGTGTCTGTATCTCCCCCTCACCACTGGCTCCCTCATGATCTTAATGAATATTGACTGAGTAAATAAATGAATGGAATAGGGAGTCATACAAATAAATTTAAACTTAATCATTAGATCATGAGGAACTGAAAAGAAGGAAATAAATAGATGGAGCTGAACAAATTTTTCATCTTCTCTGGGTGGAGCTTTTAAGAAATGGCTTCATTATTTTGTTTCCTGTAGAGTAAATGTCCAAGAGATTCGGCCTGAGAATATGAAAATCTGAACAAAAACTTGTATTCAGAATCAAGTACAAATTATTTAAGAAATAATCATGCTAATTATCTTTTTATAGATGTAAATAAAGTCATCTAAAGAAAAATGTATAGAACAGCAAGGGCTCGACGATGCCATATGGGAAAACATTACTTTCTTTAACACTTTACTGTGAATTTTAATAAGGAATATGCTTACAAATTCTGTCTGTGGGAGAGCACTAAATGAGGACGCAACTTTTACTACTTACTGTCTCTGGCAGAATGCTGGGACCCACCATAGAATCGGAGATACTAGCTTCTGTTAGCACACCTCAGGCAGTAGTCTTCCAACTGTAATCTCCTCCAAGAGGATGTGCTAGCTCTGAATTCATTCTTGCCACAGATATGATTTTGGATATGTATTCACTGAACCATGTTTGGTAATAAAATTTATATTTTCAGGAGGAAATTCTGGTACATTGTGCATTCTCCACAAAAATCACATAAAGCCCTGGAAGATTTCAAGACTGAATAAATGACTTGTGCCGAAAGAAATCCAATCTTAGGTAGCCTTAGAGGGAGCATTAAATGTAATAACTAAAATTTAGTAAATGACTCGTATTACAAAGTAAGGGAAGCATGAGCAATAGAGTAGCTATATAAACTAAACAACTACAGCATTGTTCCTGGGAAACCTAAAAAATAAAGAAATTTTGGTATAAACTTCATTCTCTTCCCAGCCTCTGCTTCATAGCAGGGACAAGAAACAGGGTCGATGAATGCAGCTTATAAAGGCAGGCATGCTCAGACATCACTCTCAAGTTTTTACTTCGCTTGTAAATTGTGTGGATTCTCCCAATTCCAGGAACCTCTCCCCAGTCGCCATAGCTGCTTGTCTAGAAAGTAAACACCTATGGAATAAAGTGCCCAGGCTGGCAGGGCAGAGGTACAAGGGTTCATCATGTAGGAATGACCATCTGCTTCGAAGTGCTGGAAGGGTTATCTCCAAGGTAGGTGGCTTGAGTCGGCCACACCCACTTCTGTTTCCAACCCTTACTTTGAAGGGTCCCTGACTTTAGTTTTGATCATTTGTGTGGGTCTCAGTGATGGTGAGAAAGACAAGACTGGGAAGAAGAGAAGGAGCCGTAGGGGAGGAAGTGGATGAAACAGGCAAGAAAGATAGAAGAGGTCCCAAAAGTCTGAGGTAAGTGGCATATTAAGTCCTTGGGCATAAACATGAGATGTTAAAACCTCTCTAAAATTTAATATAAAAGCACATTTTGCTTTTGTCATCAAGAGGCGAAGGCAAATCTTCTGCACTCTTTAAGATTATCATAACCCAGACACACTAAAGCCACTGGCATGAGGACTGCCATCAGCTGCCAATGGGCTGCCTCTCAGCAGTCCCTTTGGTGGGTGTCTGAATGAAGAGGTGGCACTTTCTGACACTAGGAGGCTATGCTCAGTTATGTAGCTTCAGCTCGGTCTCCATGGCAGCCGGGCCAGCCCATCCAACTTTGGATATGGGGTTCCCACTAAAATCTAAGTATCCCAGCTACACGGGCAGTCCACAGTAATTAGAGACAAAGCACAGAAAGAAAGTTTGGTGGACACGAGGAGGCAATGAGTTCTGGGAACATGATTAATAACCAGGATCCACTTGTTTGGACCTAGAACGTACCCTTTCAACAACCTTAGGAAAAGTCCTGAGATAACACACCATGAAGACGTAAAATCTGATTGTTTCTGAAGTCGGGGTGCTTCTTACCCCAACTGTGATGAACGTGCACCATCACTGTTGGCCAGGTGGCAGTCATGACATAGAGGTCAACACTCCACACATGTGAACTTGGTGGTCACAGTTGTGCACGCTATCACCATTTACACTGAGCTGTGTACCTTGTTGGTTCTACACATGTTGGGTTTAATTACTACTTAAAGTGTGATTCAAAAGATCAGAAAGAGAAATTAAGGAAACAATCCCATTTACCATCGCATCAAAAAGAATAAAATACCTAGGAATAAACCTACCTAAGGAGCCAAAAGACCTGTACTCAGAAAACTATAAGATACTGATTAAACAAATCAAAGCTGACACAAACAGATGAAGAGATATACCATGTTCTTGGACTGGAAGAATCAAAACTGTCAAAAGGACTCTACTACCCAAAGCAATCTACAGATTCAATGCAATACCTATCAAATTACCAAAGGCATTTTTCACAGAATTAGAACAAAAAAATTTTACAATTTGTATGGAAACACAAAAGGCCCTGAATAGCCACAGCAATCTTGAGAAAGAAAAACGGAGCTGGAGGAATTAGGCTCTCTCGCTTCAGACTATATTACAAAGCTATAGTGATCAAGACAGTATGGTACTGGCACAAGAACAGAAATATAGATCAATGGAACAGGATAGAAAGCCCAGAGATAAACCCACACACATATGGTCACTTTATTTTTGATAAAGGAGGAAAGAATATACAATGGAGAAAAGACAGCCTCTTCTATAAGTGGTGCTGGGAAAACTGGACAGCTACATGAAAAAGAATGAAATTAGAACATTCTCTAACACCATACACAAAAATAAACTCAAAATGGATTAAAGACCTACGTGTAAGACCAGATACTATAAAACTCTTAGAGGGAAACATAGGTACAACACTCTCTGACATAAATTGCGTCAAGATCTTTTTTGATCCACCTCCTAGAGTAATGGAAATAAAAACAAAAATAAACAAATGGGACCTCATTAAACTTAAAAGCTTTTGCACAGCAAAGGAAACCATAAACAACCCTCAGAATGGGAGAAAATATCTGCAAATGAAGCAACTGACAAGGGACTAATCTCCAAAATACACAAACAGCTCATGCAGCTCATATCAAAAAAACAAACAACCCAATCCAAAAATGGACAGAAGAGCTAAATAGACATTTCTCCAAAGAAGAAATACAGATGGCTAAAAAGCACGTGAAAATGTGCTCATCGTCACAAATTATTAGAGAAATGCAAATCAAAACTACAGTGAGGTATCACGTCACACCAGTCATCAAAAAATCTACAAACAGTAAATGCTGGAGAGGGTGTGGAGAAAAGGGAACCCTTCTACACTGTTGGTGGGAATGTAAATTGGTGCAGCCACTATGGAGAAGAGTATGAAGGTTCCTTACAAAACTAAAATTAGAGCTACCATATGATCCAGCAATCCCACTCCTGGGCATATATCCGGAGAAAACCATAATTTGAAAAGATGCATGCACCCCAATGTTCACTGCAGCGCTATTTACAATAGCCAAGACATGGAAGCAAGCTAAATGTCCATTGACAGATGAATGGATAAAGAAGATGTGGTACATGCATACAGTGGAATATTACTCAGCCATAACAAAGAACTAAATAATGCCATTTGCAGTGACATGGATGGACCTAGGGATTGTCATACTGAGTGAAGTCAGACAGAGAAAGACAAATTACCATATGATATCGCTTATACATGGAATCTAAAATAATGGTACAAGTGAGCTTATTTACAAAACAGAAATAGAGTCACAGATGTAGAAAACAAACTTACGGTTACCAAGGTGGAAAGAAGGGGAGAGGGATAAATTGGGAGATTAGGATTGACATATACACACAGCTATATGTAAAATAGATAACTACTAAGAACCTACCGTATAGCACAGGGAACTCTACTCAATACTCTGTAATGATCTATATGGGAAAAGAATCTAAAAAAGAGTGGATATATGCACATGTATAACTGATTCACTTTGCTGTACTGCAGAAACTAACACAACATTGTAAATCAACTATGCTCCAATAAAAATTAATTTTAAAAAATGTGATTGAAATAATTAGACTAAGATTTGACATTGAAAGGAAAAATTATTCTGTGCTCAGAAATGCAAAGACTAAAGAGGTGCAGCAAATATTCATTGGTGGAAAGACTGAACTTGCACATTTTCATATTTTCTTGTAACTAATAACTAATACTTTATAGGATTTAAAGAAGGAGTATGTCACAAGTAGATGAATCTGTGCTACACATTCTTACTAATACATGAACAAAAGGATTCACAATCTCATGCAAAAATGCAAATGAAGGCAGAAGAAATCACCAAATCTCCTGGACCAGATGAAAGCTGTTAACAAAGCAACAAGATATTAGTGAGGCCAAATGATGCTTCATAAATGACCATCATTAAACCGTCTGTCATTATTTACGATCACTTTTTTTTTTTTTTTTTTTTACTATCACTTTTAAAAATCTTAGGGTTATGTAAAAATGGATGTTCTGCCCATGGCTTCTTAGATCCCATGAAATCCTGTATACAGATGTATGTCAGCTCTCCACAAATCCCTTTCTCCTCCATACTGACGTATCTTCATAGTTACTCTTTTGGGGACTATTCCCGCTTTCCCTAATCTGCAGTCGGGAAATAATTAGTGAGGGATTTACTAAACTGGTAAGTATTTTCTAGAAAGTGGGCCTGTGCTGATAAGGAGCAGGGTATGATCTGCGGATGCAGGCAGGTCTGCCCATACCACAAACACCGAAGGTAAACCCAGTGTCAGTTCCGATGCTGTCTACATGGAATGTGAGTACAGAATCTGTCCTGACGGGAAGTTGGGAGGCAGGAGCTT
This sequence comes from Balaenoptera physalus, assembly GCF_965194825.1. Classification (NCBI taxonomy): domain Eukaryota; kingdom Metazoa; phylum Chordata; class Mammalia; order Artiodactyla; family Balaenopteridae; genus Balaenoptera; species Balaenoptera physalus. Next base: position 109,436,243 of record NC_138885.1, on the reverse strand, counting down.
CCCGTGCCCTTCATTTTTCCCAATGAGACCAGAACTGAGGAAATTTTCCACAAGACGTGAGTGTAATGGGGGAGGGAATTTAAGGAGAGAAGTGAAAAGTGCACTCGTTGCTGAAGGAAGATGAGAGTTGGAGTTGACCCGAGGTACACTCGGAGGATGGACGGACAGTTCACATGTTTACCTGCGGCTGAGACTATGCATTTACAGTCACACCACTCCATACAGGTGTGTGACCTTCTCTGGCAGTACCCAGCACTGAACTGACATCCAAGTAGGCAGCTATTAGAGCCTGACAGATTTAGAGTTAGAATTTTATAGCTAGAGAGTAGCCAAAGGGCAAGAAAATGAAACTACTGGGGGAAAAAAAAAAAAAAAAAAAGATTAAAATGATGCATCACGGGTCCTAGACAGGACTCAGCAGGAAATTACAAGAAGCGTCAATGTAACAGTACTTTCAAACTTCCCTGGTTCAAGAATCACCTGGGAAATGTGTTAAACATAAAGGTTCTCAGGGACTGACTCAGTAGACCTAGACATGACCCTGGAACCTGTAGATTAACAGATGCCCTGAACGTTCCTTACAATGTGGCACATGTGGTAAACACTAGGCCAATAGACTATCTGAACTTTGAGGGATTACGGAATGAAGGTCTTGCGGTGAACGAGACAGAGCACTTGTGCAAAGGAAATAAAAGCACTAAAATGGTAGGTGTTTGTGCTCAGCATGGAAAAGTGGAGTTTAAAAAGCGTAAGACAGAAGAGTTCTGGTGGGTGAGAGGGCCAAGGGGTGCCAATGGTTGGAACTGTAGAATTCTGTTCTACAAAATAAGAGTAATTGTCTGTGGGTAATACTGCCATGGACCACAAAGATGTCCCCACATCCCAACCATGTGACTGAAATGAACACATTCCTGGCTCTTGAGAGTGTTGAGAGCTGACAGCTCACAGCTAAACTCCCTCTCTCCCCGCCCAGAAGTTGTACTTGGTTGAAAAGAGCCGACCCAAGGCCATGTTTCTTCAGGGAGATGCCCATATCCAATGCCTGGTTGATGCTGGGGAACAAAGGACCAACCTTGTCCCATTCAGGGTAACTTTCAAGGCACCCTAAGCTCCAGAGCGTGTGATGAGACCCACGGTGGCTGCAGTTGCTCCTGCCCGCAGCCCGACTCCTCCTCCCACTCCAGGCTCCGTCCACTTCCCCTCCAGGGCTGATCCTAAGAACACCACCCAGGAACGTTCTGAGCTCAGATCTCAAAATCTCAGAATATGCTGCATGAATAACACAACCCGAGAAAAGTATGCATCTTGCCATAGACATCACGTCTATGGGGAATGCGGGAGGGAATGCGCTTTCTCCAATGGAAGGGCTTCTGGAAGAAGCTAGGTCTCCACAAAGGCAAGCAGATATGAGGCATATTTCTCAAAAAAGATGAGGGTGTTGAAGAAATGAACCCCATGGTGGGAAGGTGTAAGAGCAGCACGGAAGTGTAGCCCCTCCAGTGCAGAAGAGGAAAGTGGGTTCCTACGAAAAGGCTGGTGAGGGGGTCAGCGTTTTAGCCCAAGGACACATCTCTTCAAGTCCCAACAAGATCCTCCTCAATCAACCAAGCTAGTTTAGGAGCCATCACAATTTCACTGCAGGTTAATACATTTTTCCTGAAACTAAGAGAATTGTGGTCTCTTGAGCACATTCACCAAAGAACATTGTTTTTCCGATACGTTTCCACTTGTTATTGGCAGCTATGTTAATCTGCACTTTTGAAAGCAACTTTCGTGTGAGGCTGTGTACCAAACAATTGAAAGGAACAGTGGAAATATTGTTTAAAAGACACATCAAAGTTCCTGTGAAGAGTTCAAACCATTGTCAAAGGAGAAAAAAATGCAAGAGCAATGTGGAACAGTAATTTAAAAACATAAGTTTACACAACTCTTAATTACATCTTTTACTATCATTCTCTGGATAGACAGTGATGAGGTACATATTTACAACTCACTAAAGTATACTTAGGCAATGTTAAATGACTAGTAATGTTTAGGAGTCTTCTTAGGTCTTTTCTTTCCTTAATTGTTGTCACTCTTGTTGCTGTTGTGTTTTTACTGTGGGATGTTTTATACGTGAACAAAACAGAAAATTAGGAGAAATTTTAGCAGAATCTAAAGGGATGTAGTCAGCCACTAAAACAATGACCTCACAAGATCTCTGAGCTACAGAGGGATTCAATCTTATCCTACCTGGGAAGGGGAGTATACAAAAGCTGCTCTTATTCATAAGCAATTGAAAACCAATTTATTATATCAAAACTTATTGAGGGCTCTCCACCATTCATCACATGAGCCATGTGGGATCCCAGAGCTCTCTGAGACCTCCTTCAACATTACTAACAGTCACCTTCTGTGCAAAGCATTTGCATCAGTGGGTATTTCTGTCAGTCCCTCTCTGTGAAAGTATAAGATCTATTCGACTAGGACCAAGCCTGTTGTCTAAGTACAACCAGGACAAGGAAAGGGACCCAAAACATGATTGCAAATACCCACTCAAAATGTTTGTAAACTGTAGAATTCTGACTCAGATGCTACCATATGATTACAAATCAGAGAAGACCTTTGAGGGTCATTTAATCCATCTTCCTGCTGAAAACAAGACACATGTAAGTCATTAATGACATGCCATTGTCTTACAATACAAGGAACTTTCCAAAGGAAAGAGGTTAGAGTGTCCCAGTAACATGTTACCCTGTCTCATCGACTTTTCCATCCCTGAATTCCTACCTAAACCTCTCAAAACCATTAAAGAGCAAAGGGGTGAGAAGTTATTAACTTTCAGACCTTCTGCCTGCTAATATTTTATCCTCTAATTAACTAACGCCTCTAATAACTCCCCAAAACATCTACAATGCCTACAAAGAAAGGCCAAAACCACATGAGAAAGACACAACACAGGGTCCATCCAGTCTGAGTCCTAAGAGGGAAGACCACAGAGATGTTCCTCAACCCCACGAAACTCAAGGGCGGGACCAAGATAATGATGCAGACAACCTGCATCTTGGAAGTGAACATGAAATGGGGAACTTTTTGAGAAATGCCCACCAGTGTCTGAGGAGAAGGGAAAGTGCAGAATGGGTGGGGAGGGAGGATATAAGTGTCCAGTGATGGCACTAAACCTCAGAATGACCATGCCTAGGACTGTCTCGCCACTTGGGTCACTCGTTATCATGGATTTGAGTAACACATGAAAGCCATCAGCAGTACTGGCAACACCAGGTTCTGAGGAAAATTCTAGATCATGAGAATTGGGACAGTTAAGGGAGATTCAAGACCAATGCCCTCTCTCTAGAGATGCAGACAGTGGAGCCCAGGAAGTCTAAAAATATGTAACACATTGTTGATTCAAATCAAAATATTTTAATAGAAAGCACACCTCATGTGGAGTCAGAAGACCCTACTTAGAACCCCAGGCCACTTCCCCGTCATAAACTGTGAGCTTTCGGAAAAATTCATTTCTTCTCTGCTAAAATGCGAAGAAGAGTGTTTTTATAAAGATTGTCACAGAGATGTTTATGAAGACCCCTGGGATCATCTAAAGTCAAGGCTGCTGTCTATGGCAAGATGCAAATCCATCGATAGGAGTGCTTTTCACACAAGGAGCGACTCTTAATAACTTAGAAATTCACAGAGAGTTCTAGAGTCCTGCCTGGCTCATGTGATTGATTAACTGTGGAGAAGTCAGAATTCTAAGAGCACTCAATAAGTTTTGATTTAATGATAAAGAAAATGACTTTCAACTGCTTAGGAACAAGGTCAGTCTTATGAACTTCTATATCATTTGGTTGCCTGGAGTCTCCGCAAAGGCACAAGGTCCATGCAAAGCATAGATCAGACCAGTACTTTAATGCAGAGCTGCACTAAATTAAATTCATAACTCATAACCCCATTTGGGGGAACATTAAAAATCTAATAACAACAAATACTATTTCTTTGGGGTTCCTGGACCCAATTCCAACATGTGTGTTGCGAGGGGGAGGGTGGTTTCCCTCCCTAAGCAAGTCTTGCACATCAACAGGGTGATTCAATTAGGACACTATCTATCCTGAGACAGCGCCAGATCCCACGGGATGAGGGCTCTGTCCCACTAGACTGCCCTCCGCCTTCAGATGCCGACAGCAAGCCCAGGCTATCACCTGAGCTTCTGACCAACAAACTACAGATTGGAGGTTCCAACAATCCCTCCTTGGCTTTAAACACCAGTTGCAAGTCCAAGTTGTCACCTATACTTGTGACCAACTGGCTATAAACAGAGGTTCCCATGACCCCTCCTTGGGTTTGATTAATTTGCTAGAGCGGCCCACAGAATCCAGAGGAACATTTTACTTCCTAGATTACTGCTTTATTATAAAAGGATATAACTCAGGAACAGCCAAATGGAAATGACGCACAGGGCAAGGCATGGGGAAGGGGCACGGAGCTTCCGTGCTCTCTCCAAGCTCAACACTCTCCCAGCACCTCCACGTGGTCACCGACCCAAAACCTCTCTGAATCCCATCCTTCTGAGTTCTTACAGAGGGCTTATTACATAGGTATGATTAAATCATGGGCCATTGGTGATTGATCCAACCTCCAGCCCACCTCCCCTCCCAGGATGTCTGAAGCGGGCGGCAACCAACCCCCTTCTTTAGATTACCCAGGAGCTCTCCAAAAGTCACCCCATTCTCACTGACATAACAAAAGATACCTTCATCACTCTTATTACAGGAAATTGCAAGGATTTTAAGAGTTGGGAGTCAGGAACCAGTGGGTGAAGACCAAATACATAATATGAGAAATATTCTGGTCACCTGAACAACCAAACATATATTCTTATAAATCACAGTATCACACTATTCCTAATAGTATTTAAAACGCAAAATGAAACACAGTGACAATAAGCTTCCTAGTGCTGCTGTAATAAAGTACCACAAACTAGATGGTTTCAACAACAGAAACATATTATCTCACAGCTCTGGAGGCTAGAGGTCTGAGATCAAAGTGTCAGCAGGGCCAAACCCTCTCTGAAGGTCCTAGGGGAGGATCTGGTCCATGCCCTTCTCTTAACTTTTAGACGTTCCTTGCTTTATGGTCAAACGGAGTCCCCCTAAGACCGAGTTCTCCTGCCAAGCATAAAATTAACCTCTCTATCCAAAACTTTATTCCCTTGCTTGTCCTGTCCCTGTTCCCATCAGGGCCGAGGAGTAGCAAAGAAAAGGGGGGACTGAAACTGAGCAGGACCCTGCAGGGTCCTCCCTGGTACAAAAGCCCCTCCATGTACCCTGTTTCTTGTTTACAGAAAAAGGCTTTAGTCTTCCAGGCCTTCCCTAAGTTCTAAAGAGCAGACTGAAGTAGTTACTAATTAGGGAAGTGAGGGAATGCAGAAACATAGGAAAAGCAGTTAAGCAAAAAAAGTAATGATAGCTTAAACAATAGTTCAGCATAAAACAGAGTCCTAGTTGCTCCTCAAGGAACATACATAACCATCTGACACGTATCTTTGAGCTGTTCTTCAGAAACTAAGGCTCCCACCCGGGTGGAGAATGGTGACTACATACGGAGCACAAGACCCAGTCTGGTTGGAACCAGAGGTTGATGATTAAGATTCCTGTTACCTCACCGCCAACCAATCAGAAGAAAGGCATGTACCCTGCAACCCTCACCCCAAATGATGCCTTTAAACACCCCCACCCGAAAGCCATCAGGGAGTGCGGGCCTTTTAAGCATTAGCTGCCCGTTCTCCTTGCAAATCCAATCATCACATAGTTTTCTACCTGTGTCCTCACATCTATGCGTGTCTGTGTCCAAATTTGCCCTTTTAATAAGGACACCAGTCATATCGAATTAGGGGCTCATCCTACTCAAGTATGACCTCATCTTAACCAATTCTATCTCCAACAACTCTATTTCCACGTAAGCTCATTTTCTGAGGTCCTGGGGGTTAGGACATCAGCATATGGATTTGGGGGTGGGGGACACAGTTCATCCCATAACAGTGACTAAACTAAATCAAAGCCATGGAAGAAATGCTATGTTGTTTCAACCAAACCCCAACCTCCACCCCAACTGAGAATCTGCCTTAATATTTTCATGCAGTTTTTCCACTTCCTTCAAAAAATCACCGTCGGGGTTTATTCCCTCACTTTGACCTCCCTGCCACCTCCCGGCATCTGTCAGAGCACAGCGTCTCTGTACGTCCCATCTTCTCTCCATCTCGCCAACGATGACGGGTCCCTCGTGTTTTACATAAAGTACTTAAGGCATATGCTTGCATCATAAGGAGACACTTGTTAACCATAAAGTAGACTCTTTAGGATCAAGCAGTCCAGTCTGTGGTGAAAACAGCCCTCTTAAATAAGCAACCACACAGTCACAGGGAGATGATGTGGCCATGCCCAGCATGTGCCCTCCCCCAAGGGGAACCAGTCCATTCTTATGGTGCTCTTTCTACCCTGTGTCCAGACCCCCAACGTCATGTTCTTGAATTCATTTCATAACAAACCTTGACCGCTAATGACTTTTGCTCTCTGAGGTCTCTGTTAAGGCGTCTTCCCCCTACACCTAGATTTCCTGAACACATATGGTCAGAGGAAGCAGTGATGGGCTTCTTCCCCCATCAACAGATTGGAGCCGTGACCCATGTTTCAAAAGAGATGACGGCCAGCGGAGACTCCAACCCTCTCCCTAGATAAGTGACTGTTTTGAAACTGTGCCCTCAGTGGCATTCCTGCTGAGGAAGCCACCACTGACTCCTACTTAATAAGCTAAATCTTAATAAATGTTATGTAACTTTGAACGAAGGAAGGTTGGTCAGAAGAGGAGTGTTGAGGTCAGGGGACAGAGAACGTAAAGTTTCCATGCTAGAACGTGGCACAACTTACCAAGCAGAGAAGGACCCTAGAGAGAAGCCCCAGAGCATAAATAACCCTACATCAGTGGTTCTCAAAGTGGGGCCCCGGGACCAGTAACGTCAGCCTCAGCTGGAAGCTTGTCAGATATGCACATCTCGAGTCTGACCCGAGACCCACAGAATCAAAAGCTCTGAGGCTGGGGTGCAGCGAGCTGTGTTAAACAAGGCTACCCAATGATTCCGAGGCTTGCTGAAGCTGGAGAACCAGCTGCAGAGGGAGAAGGACCGTTGGTCGTACTCCGCTACACAGGACTTCATGGAATCCCACTCCAAGTGTTGCTTCCTTCTCTCTCTCCATGTTGCCACGTAGAGTCCTGAGTACTTCATCCAGCTCTTCAGCTATCTCATAGCATCCTGGGTACTGAGACATACAATCCTCTTTATCAAGTAATAAATTCATCTTTGGATATATATATATATATATGTGTGTGTGTGTGTGTGTGTGTGTGTGTGTGTGTGCGCGCGCGCGCGCACGCGTAATTTTCCACCAACTCAAGTCCGTTTCTGCTTCTGAGCCTGAAGGCCGACACTACCTCGGGAAGCATGAGTCACCCAGGGCAATGATCCCCAGCAGGTCCAGGCCACGCTGGCCTCCACCGTGTCTCGGCCTCACCTCAGTCTCTGGGTATCTTCATAAAATAAACAACTCAAGGAAGATGCTATGTATTGATTGGGACGACGGTGAGGAGAAAAATCGCAGCAGTCTTTAAAGGCACTCTCAAGTCCCCTATTATTTTTCAAAATAGATGCTTGGCAGCTGTGAAACTTGACAGGGGTGATCCGTGGTTCGTAATAAGCAGTTCCCGAGAGACTCATTACGGCCTGGTTTCTGGCATGTTGACCGGCAGAGGCTAAGGATTAATTTTAAATTATCGAGCTAATTACTCAGAAGCATTAATAGTAACCAGAGACAATGTGTTGCCAGATAACATGAACTGGATACATGAACTGGATTCTATTGCTATTATCACTACAACCATTGAACGAATGTTACTTGAAAAAACATACAGTGCCCTATAAATGAAAACTACTTGCATTCCTACACAAGAGTTTAGTAACCCGTTTTGGAATACACTCAATAAATCCTAGAAGGACTTATTTTAATACTAAAGCAAAATCTACCACCTTGATACACACATATAGGCTGGAAGGCTCAGAATGTAGTTTAGTTGACTTTCATTTGTAGTGGAGAAAACCTAAGCAGGAAAAAAAGAATTACTAGAGATACATGGTTTTCCCATTCTAATTGACTTTACTAAGTCAGATTTTTGTCACATGGTTTTCTTGTGATACATGCTTCTTCATTGTGCTAATTTATGCTATTCATTAGAGAGTACAGAATAATTAATCAAACTAATACAGAGCACCTCAAAGTCCATTATACCCTGACTTATATGATATTCTAGTCCATTCATCATGATTCTGGGTTATTTTAATACGGACTTAAAAAAAACAGCATGTTTTAATGAGAGGTCACTTGAGAAAACATGATGAATTAAATGGGATACAAGAGAAAGCACAATAACCCCAAGAAAAGACCTTGCTTTGCAAAAAAAAAAAAAAAAGTCAATTTCAAGAAAAATGTGTTATCTGCAGAATTATAAGCACCCAGCATCTGGGAAGTCAGCTATGTTTTCCTAATAGAATAGATGACCTAGAATTCAATGGCCTTTTCTACTTACACAATACCTATCCTGGATTTCAAATTTCAATTTAAAAAGTCTACTTAAGCTGTTCCCATGCATCATACGGGAACAGAAAATCTTTAAGTGACAAGAGCATATGAGAGATCTGAATTTCATTCACTACCTAGAACTAAGCACTTTCTGAGAAACTTCAAAGGGTTTTTTAAATTAAAAAATTAAATTTTAAAACATTTATTTTAAAAAAGTTTTTATTTTTTAGAGCAGTTTAGGTTCACAGCAAAATTAAAAGAAAGGCACAGAGATTCCCGTACACCCCCTGTGCCCCCATACACATAAGCCTCCCCCATTATCAACATCCCAATCAGCGGCACATCTGTTACAACTGATGAACCTACACTGAAACATCATTATCATCCAGAATCTATAGTTTACATTAGAGTTCACCCTTGGCTGTATATCCTATGGGCTTGGGCAAATGTATAATGACATGTCCATAACTATAGTATCATACCTTGTGCCATCCCTCATTCTGGCCTCTGTACGAAGCAGCCTCAGGCAGAGGCCTCAGGGCCAGTCTAGCTGGACATTAGAGTGGAGAGCAGCCGCCCAGGGATGCAGGGTTCCCAGTGATGTGCTGTGAAGATGTCTTCCTTTCTGACCCTCTGCTGCCCTGTGGGCAGTGCGTTCCCCTGTACCTGTCTCAGGCCCCTCAGCAGGTGATGGGCTCTCTGAAGCTGCTGGCCCCACCCCCAGGCATGTCCCCCTGGGTCCTCCCCACTGCATCCTCTGGCTGTTCCACCACCTGGCTCAGTGGGCCTGAGCTGATCGCCCTCACTGGCTTCCTGCAGATGAGCCAGGGGGAGCCAAGACCCAGGTCCCCGGGGGGCTCCCATGCCCCCTGCTGGCCCCCCAGACCCTGCCTCTGACCACCCAGGTGCCGGTGGTGGCCAGAGCTGTTCTCACTGGGTGGACCCATCTCCCCCACGGGCCGCAGACAACCAAGGTCCATAGCCCCTCTGGGGGCAGAGTGGGCCCCCTACTTCCCCAGGCAGGTTCTGTTGACAAGAAAACAATGTTGGCTCCCCCCCGCAAAAAAAAAAAATCCTGAAAAACTCCTCTGGGCTCCACCTATTCATTCCTACCCAGCCCCCAGCCCCAACCCCTGGCAACCACTGATCTTTTTACTGTGTCCATAGTTTTGCTTTTTCCAGAATGACATACAGTTGGAATCATACAGTGTGCAGCCTTTGCAGATGGGCCTCTTTCACACAGTGATATGCATTTTAGGTTCCTCCATGTCTTTTCACGGCTTGAGAGCTCATTTCTGTTTAGTGCTGAGTAATATTCCATAATCCGGATGTACCTCAGTTTATTTATCCATTCACTTACTGAACGACATCTTGGTTGCTTCCAGGTTTTGGCAATTATGGATAAAGCTGCTGTATACATCTAAGTGCAAGTTTCATTGTGTACGTAAGTTTTCATCTCATTTGAAGAAACACCAAGGAGTAAGGGTAGTTTTGTTCTGTAAGAAACTGCTTGCCTTCCAAAGTGAGGGTCCCATTTTGCACCCCCAGCAGCAAGGAAGGAGAGTCCCTGTTGCTGCACACCCTCGGCACCATTTGGTGCTGTCGGTGTTCCGGGTTATGGCCATTCTAATGGGTGTGTGGTGCTATCTTGTTGCTTTAATTTGCATTTCCCTGATGACATGTGATGTGAAGCATCTTTTCATACGCTTATTTGCCATCTGTATATTTTCTTTGGTGTGGTGTCAGTTGAGGTCTTTGGCCCACTTTAAAATCAGGTTGTTGAAATTCCCTTTAACTGCTCTTAGACCAGCCTGGGAAGGATCGAGGGGTGTACGCTACTCATTTTTCTGTCCCAAGATCTTCAGCACCAGCACTCACTCTGTGCCTCGCGCATCTAAACAACAACAGCCAATACTTCTGTAGAGCTAAGCACACGTGAGGTTCTGCTCCGAGTGAACTGTGTGGCATCATAGAACGATCCAGTGAAGCTGTGCTACCATCGCCACCACTTTATGGGCGAGGCACTTGAGGTAAAGAGCACATAAGCGGTCTGCAAGAATGCTCAGAGACAAAAGTTTTTCAAAAGGAAAAGACAGTTCACTTGCAAAGAAGTTCCAAGGGAATCAGACTTTCGGACCAGCTCACCAAATTTTAAAAACGTAACAGGTATTTAAAGGAAAAGATGCAATACAACCAACTTTACACATTAGACTGGTCATGGCTGAAAAACCCCGATTTTCTTACAGGCTATCACACCCACAAATGCCATGACATATCTTCAGAATCATCACTGCTAAAGACAGAGATACTGTTGTTTTCTTTCAGGAGAACGTTTGCTATAGAATGGAAGACAAGCATTTTTTTCGAAATAAGTGCCTTATTCTTTCCCAGATTCTCAAATGGAGACATAAATGAGCACCTTTCCAAACTCCCATGTTATACGTGAAAAAGAACATTGTTACTGCAATCAATTTATTGACTCATGTATCTGAGTTTATTCTTTCAAAGAGGGTAACTGAATATGTAATAAAAGAGTCATACATACACATATACATTTAGATATGGATATACATATCTGAATACAGATATTGAACTAGAGACACATCGACCGAGACAGATGTAAAGTAAAAAGAGAGAGAACTAGACCAGTGGCTTTCAACAAGGGTGATTTTGTCCTATGGCACATATTGTAATGTCTGGAGATATTTCTTTGTCATGACCGGGGGTGGGAGGAATACTACTGGTATCTAGTGGGTAAAGACCAGGGATATTGCTAAACATCCAACAATGCACAGCACAGACCCCATAACAAAGGATAATCTGGCCCCAAAGGTCAGCAGTGACAAGGTTGAGAAACCATGAACTAGACACTCTTGGATCATACACATATGGAAAAAAACATTTTGGCCCTAATTTCATACGGCTGTTCAAAAAAGAAGAAACTTCCTCCTTTTTTTTTTTTCAAAATTGTGGAGTAATAAATGGGACTAGAGTATGCCAATCTTGCCCAATAAAAAATAGGTTTAAAATACTATACAAGTCCATGGCCCCTGTATAATAGAAACATCAAAATACAAATGGATGTCTGTTCTCATGGAGTCTCACCTCTAAATATGTTTTTCTCTGGTGATACTTAACAAGTGAATAGATCCTGTCCAGAAGTATTTTTTTTATTTCTTTGCAGCTGTGAGGACATTACCTCATAATTCCGGAAACAAAAATGTGGAAACAACAACAACAAAAGATGTTCCCTACTTTCTTTTAGATTCTGGCCCAATGGGAAAATAACTTCCCAGATGTAGGCCATTCCTGGAATGATCAGCAAATGGGTTTGGCTGTGCTGCTTTCAAAATGGTACACAGCCAAGTGTCAAAATAAAGGAAGGAGAGGGAGAGAGGAGGGGGTGACAGAAAGGGAGAGAAAGTGCATTTCTAGTCAAAGATGCGCCAGGGATATTTGCCAAACCTCTACCGAGGGCCTACCTATGTCTAAAAGAGGAAGAAAGGAACTGGGGTACATATTTTAGGTTTTAAAGGCAAAGTTCTAGTTCTAAACGGCTATAATAGCCCAAAACGTGGACGAGAAAATGAGAAGCCAAGAAAGTGCTCACCTTCAACCAATGACTATCTTTAACCGTGGACAGCATCTTGGGTGATTTCTCTGCACTTCCTTGCCACAGAAGAAATGTAAAAGAACTGCAGTTACCAAAGCATTTTAACAGCGGCCTGTCTCCTATTTTCTGCTCATCGTTCCTGAAAGTAATCAGTAACTTCTGCATAAGCTTGGCATCCTTATCATTAACACACTTCCACTCCAGAAAGCAAGCTCCAAGTTATGCTATGTTGCAGCTCGTAACTTTACCTCTATTTGAATCATCCATATGGCAGGACTGCTGGGCAAGAACGGGCCACCCCAGATGCCTGGGTGGTCTTCTGAGCCTTGTTTCACACGAGGTTTCTCCTCTATGGTGAGCAAAACCCTCTTCTTGGGGGAATGGCCATCAAGGGAAGGATAGACATCAGTAAGCAGGGGCAAAAATAAGTAGCCTGTCATGATGGATAGGCATGGATATCTGAGTATCTCAACAGAATTGTTTGTACAGAGATTTCTCAGGGAACAGTGTCATATTTCCAAATGTGGTGATGATGATGGTGATGGTGGTGATGGTGATGATGATGATAATGGTGATGGTGATGATGATGATGATGGTGGTGATGCTGATGGTGATGATGGTGATGGTGATGATGGTGATGATGATGATGGTGATAATGGTGATGATGGTGATGATGATGATGGTGATAATGGTGATGATGGTGATGATAACGGTGATGGTGGTGGTGATGATGATGGTGATGGTGATGGTGGTGATGATGGTGATGGTGGTGATGGTGGTGGTGATGATGGTGATGGTGGTGATGGTGGTGGTGATGATGGTGATGATGATGATGATGGTGATGATGGTGATGGTGGTGATGGTGATAATGATGATAATGGTGATGATGATGGTGGTGGTGGTGATGATTCCCTCATGATTGGAAATGGTCTTGGTATTTGCATTCTGAAGGGGTCTGCTCATCCGTTGGAAAGCAAGCTAATGATCCTGAGATGCCAGGATCCTTGCCATATTTGGGTTGTTGTAACAGCACTTGGAAACCTGTCCAGCGGCTGGGGTGACATATCACTACAAGACGTGCATCCTCTTCAAAATCTCTTTTGCTATTGCAAGCCTTTGTCAATTTTGTTTCCAGACCACAAAGTATAACCAACAGTATAAATTTCAAAAGAGTGCTATTCATTCCAGTAGTGTAGGCATTTAAAGACAGGAATAGAGGCATTTATTTAAGTCTAGAAAGTGCTGTCTCTCTCAATTATGTGTTATCAGAGAATTAAACAAGAGTTGATAAACGTTCATCAGATGAACCGTTTATATGAACTCAATAGAGACACAATAAGTAATAGGTAAAATCACCTTTAACCTGAAAGCTTTATATTTGTTTGCATTTAGAATTTCTCAACTGTTTCAGTCTTTCTTTTAGAGAAGCTGTCAGTAATCTCCCAAGAATGTGATCCACCTGGTTTGTCCTCCGACAAGACCAGACCATCATTTGCATTGGAGGGAGAGAGGAAGAACAAAAACACTGTGATGTGTTTCACACATAAGAATTATTAATGCATTAGAATATTAAAGTGGGTTGAAAAAGGTGTAAACTGCAAACAGAATATGGAGAAAAGAGCTCTAAGTTGCTTAAGTGAATGAATTCCCATCATTTTTCTTGTCCCCAGCACCAGTATGATTAACAACATTTTCGTAAGGTGATGGATTACTGTGCAAAATTAACGTTTCTTGTTTCATTAAAAGGACCCTCTGTTTTGTGTTTTCACTTACAGACTTATAAAATTGTCACTTCTTTGGATATAACCAGAAATTAGCTATGAAATTTAAAAAGTCATCCGTGATAATTAGATACTGAATTGAGGGGAAACATGCATTCTTGTTCGCTGAAGGTTATTTGAGATCCTATGCACGCCAGTAAGAACACGCACTTCCCTAAAATGAAGATGGCGGTCACCAGACATTACTTGACTGTTTTCAGTGGTGACGGCATATCTGCCTTATCTTTCGAAGTAAGAAGGTAATATGAAATACAAAATCATATATTTTGAGGTCACTCTAACAGAATGTTATTTTCTCAAGTTGGCAGGATATTAATCACTTGGAGACCAAAAAGCTTATTAAATGACGAAAGTTATAATTTAAAACAAAAGGATAAATAGCATGTGAATTAAGAGCTTTTCTTCCCTCTTGATGAGCCATTGTTTCTCAGATTCCCCTGAGGATAGATTTTTGCACTCTGGGGGATTAAAGAACCCCAATTCATCACCATTTTCTTTTCATGCACTGCCTTGAGAATTTTCTAAATTCTTTTCTCAGAATTCCTTACTGTCCAACTTTTATATCTTAGAGATGATGCAAAGAATGATAAAATGTAAACACACACACACACAAACACACACACACACACTCCCAAAACCAAAACAAAAGGAAAGCGAGCAAACTTATAAGACACCCTGAGTTCTTGGAAGTAGCTGTCACATACCTACAAGCCATGAACACCACTTGCAAATATTCCAAATGTGTCCCACCACTGTACAAAACAGCAACGGCAGCCAAGAATGAAGGTCAAGGGTGAAGCCCTGAGACCTCTGTTACTCCCAGACAACAAACTCATCCTCCACGGCATCAAGGAGTTCAGCTGTTCGTGAAACATGCCTGCAAGGATCACAATACTACTCTGTTATTTTGCTAGACAAGTGGGATTCTGGGTGGACCTAAACAAAATCAACTTATAAGGGAAAAAAAATCTTCATCTAAGAAATTATGATAATGTGTTACACAATTCTCTATAAAGATTTAAAAGATGATTCATGATTATAACACTTTCTTCACTTCAACAACTCTTTGCAACTATTTGCGTAAATGTCTGCCCCCCCCCGCCCCGCCCTCTCTCTCTCCACTAGAAAATAATTCTTTTGTGGGCAGGAAGCATGTGTCACTTATGCTGGGTCCCCAGAATCTAAGCTACCTAAAAAACATCTGTGTGTGACAGATCCATATTGGTTGGAAGAAAGATTGGGGTAGACAGATGCACAGCGGATGTCGTTGATGGACTGATATTTTTAATGGTTTTTTTCTATCACACCAGCAACCTTTCAATCGTCCACAATTGTGGCACTTCGTGATGCAGTGGTACCTCCAAGAGGCAAGGAGAGAGTGAGACATGGAGGTCCGTTTCCCCCCAAAACTCCGTGACTGTCGATGATATTACAGCTGATATTTTCACTCTGTCTTCTCTCACTGTCAACATGCTGAGAAGCAGATCATTTAGTATAAATATTTAGGAACATGACAATTAGGGCTTGAGTTTCTGCTATAAAGACTTGGCTATCTCACTTCCCAATAGCTCACAACCTTCAGTTGTCTTATCTGTAAACATAAAATAACACTCCTGACCTCAAAGAGTTGCTGTGAAGGTCAAATAGATATTTTATGTGAAACTACTTTCTCAGCACCAAGAAAGCAAAAAATGCGATGAACGCTAAGTACCTTCTACCCCCTGTGGCTCAGTGATTCAGGAGAGTTTCTTACTTAGGATCCAGCCCCACCAATCGGAACTGGGGTCCGTCCGTAAGCCAAAGCGTGATGGCAGGGAGACGGGAGATGCAGCCCCCTTCTCTCCTTTTCATGCTCATCTGGGGCTCTTTCTTAGGGGTGCTGGCGAGGCTCTCCACAGAGGTCAACTCCGTAGCATGAGGGCAGCTGGTAGTGTCGCCTGATGTCCAACCACATCAGCACGAAGCAGGAAGACACCCCTAAGCGTGATGACCTGCTCTCAACCCGTCCTGCAGAACAAAGCACTTGAGCTTTGTACCAGCTCTTACCAACAAGTTCCCAATGCCTGGCTGCAGGCTGGGCGGGCTGACGCCGCATCCCGTCCGTGAGGAGCCACCGAGAGCCCCCAGCAGACAGAGCAAACTCCTGCGAGACTCTGCGTTTGCTCACGTTGGCTGTTCTGCGTTGGAAGAGCCCAGCTTTTGAGGCTCAGCTCAAGCGTCGTCTCCCCTAGGACGCGTCCCCTATAGCAACCAGCCTGAGATCTCACACAAGTAACTCTCCCTGAGCCCTCCCTTGTGGACTGCAGTGGTCTGTTTACAAGTCTTAGCCCCTACCAGACTATAAATCCCTCAGGAGTAGGGACTTTACCACCTCATCTTTGAAATTGCAGCAATCCATCGATATTAGCTGAAATAAGTGGAAGTGATTAAAGCGGCGTTTTTTGTGGGGTTTGTTTGTTTTTTAAGGGAAACAGACCCAGCATCTACAGTCTGAGATTTACATTAAAATGAGCCATAAACACTGCTTCCATAAATCTTTCCTTACTCATCGGCTATCAGGGGTAACCACTTTTATCCAACCTTCTCCATCACCATCAGGGAAAATGCCTCCGCTCATTATTTTGAAACCATGTGCGTAATCTTTTAAAGAGATGGAGGGGACTCTTGGTCCTGGGAGATGTGGCAGCCTGGTCACTTGCTGAGTAAATGCAAAGTTGGTTAATATCTGAACTAACTGGTCCTCTTTGCCATCCTCTTAGACCTGCCAGGGGTACTGAGGTTAATGATGTCCCCTCACCCCACCTACTGTCCACCTACCAGACAACTATTTCAAGCTGGCTTTAACAGTACAGTCGTCCCTTGAGATCTGTGGGGGATTGGTTCCAGGACCCCTGTGGATACCAAATCCGCAGATGCTCAAGTCTGTTATGTAAATACGGACAGCCGGTCCGTGTTATAATAAGAGTATAGCCGGTCCTCTGTATCCGCGGGTTCCTCATTGGCGGATTCACCCAACTGCGGATAGGCAGAACCAGAACACACGGAGCGCCGAGTACACATATTTTTTCACAGAGGCAATGAAGGAGCACGATGTGCTTATGTCTTAGGATCAAGATTTGAAACTTTTTACTGAAATCATCAGGAGAGATAAACTAAATTCAAATAACAGAAGACGTACCGACTCTTACGTGCTTCCCCATCTAGAAGGATTCTTTTTTTAATTTGTATAAACTCTCACTTTTTTTTTTTAAAGGGAATGGTGGATTACAAAACAGAAACAGACTCACAGACGTAGAAAACAAACTTATGCTTACCAAAGGGGAAAGGAGGGGGAGGGATAA
The DNA here is from genome assembly GCF_965194825.1 of Balaenoptera physalus. NCBI lineage: Eukaryota > Metazoa > Chordata > Mammalia > Artiodactyla > Balaenopteridae > Balaenoptera > Balaenoptera physalus. The sequence goes on along the minus strand of NC_138885.1, from coordinate 109,418,902 downwards.
ATTAGGAGTTTGGGATTAACATGTACACACTACTATACAGTATATAAAATAGATCATCACCAAGGACCTGTTGTAGAGCACAGGGAACTCTACTCAGTGTTCTGTAATAACCTATATGGGAAAAGAATCTGAAAAAGAATGGATATATGTATATGTATAACTGATTCACTTGGCTGTACACCTGAAACTACACAACACTGTATATCAACTATACGCCAATGTAAAATAAAAATTAAGTTAAAAAAATAAACAATAAAAAAACCAATAAAGGGGATAGTGGGGAAAGTCTGAGCTGAGAGTTGTGAACGCTGGGTTATATCTTGACTTCTACTATCTATTATCTGTATGTGCTTGAATGAATCATTCCTATAAGCATCAAGCTGTCCAATCTGCAAAACAAAAGGGTTGAATCAGATGAGGTATCTGAAGGTAGGTGTCTGAGGTTGGGTTTCGTGGAAGCTGAGGCTGAAAGGGGTCTTTCTGTGAATGTGATGTATCAGGGGGGAAACTCTCAGTGGAAGGGGAGGGAAGGATGCAGGAGGAGCTGAGTAGGGATGTGATCTCGGCTAGAGCCCTGATAAGCCTGGCCCCGTGCAATGCTTTGCAGCATAAATTGCACCAGAGTTGATCCCAGCAGAGGGCTGGCCTCCTGTATCCCCCAGCGGTGAGCCAATGGCTATGATCTGCCCTCATCAGGGAAGGAGGGTACACTGCCCTGCTGGCAAGATGGTGCCCAGCGGCTAAAGGTTAGTCTCTCTGGGGGAGCAGCTGTAAGCTATTAGCTGCCGATCCAGGAGCCAGGGAGCTGGTGGGGTGAGGGACAGAAAGTCACCAACAGCGTCTCCTGAGAAGGAATAGGTGTCTATGACCCATTTCCAATATTCAGAGAATCCAAAACAAATTACACATTCTCCTAAGATAGATGGTACAAAAATAACTAAAATGTCAAGAATGTCAGTTTTATCAGTCTACTGTGGTAATGCGGGCGACCTCACGCTGATCTGAAGTTTGAAGGAGTTATGGATATCTTTGATTAATGTGACGAGGAAAAACTAGGTCATACTTAATAAAGGCCATATGTTGATAGACAACATACTTCCAAAATATGGAGTGCAGGGTGAGTGGAAATGTTGAAAGGTGGCTGGCTTCAGCACTCGAAAGGACTTGGAGCTCAGACACTGCACCAACAGTATGAGTTATGGGGTAATTTGACAAAGCATTCCAACAGGGCGTTTGCTATTTTCCCCAGTACTATTGTTCATATAAAAAATGTCTCTCAATAATACAGATACGCTTCACTGATCATTGTCTCAAGCCCAACCCTCAAAATCGTGTGAGAATCAGATTTCCGGAAGGCAATAGCAAGTCACACGTAGGAACTTCTCCATTTCTGAGTGAATACAAGCAGTGCCCACTGACACTTTGATAAGTTTCTTTACCTAGCCTGAAAGTTTTATGCCCATTTGCCGAAACATACCCAGGTAGGTTATACAGTGAAACCTGATCAATCTATTTCAAAAAAACGTAAAAAAATGATAAGTTAGGAGGCTATTAAGGTGGGAATGCTTAAACCAACAACATTAACTTTTAAATGTAGGTCTCCAAACATACATACATGTATGTATTTTATTAATATAATATATTGAAATATATAAAAATATATACTATACTCGATATATAAACATATATAGATATATAAATATAAATATATTTCTCCTCTAATAGTACAGTGCACAAAGAAATAAATAAGTCGGTATTTTCTAATGTGTTTTCTTAATGTTCTGTAATAGTCACAATAAGATACACTTGTAAATCACGGTTCAAGGAGAAATGCTGTATTAAAAACATGAAAATTTGCCATGAATAACCTAATATTTAGTTTGGGTCAAATTCAGAAATTCTTAGAAACACAGCCAGAGATCCAGTGACCCAGACCAGGAAATATAAAGGTCAAACTTGAGGATGGACTCTCTTCCCAGAGACTTTCTAGCATGTAACTTCAATCTCACGGCAGGCCAAACGGACACACCACAGCTGAGTGTATTCACCACAAAATCGCTCCTCCAAAAATCTGCGAGCCTGGGGCAGATTTGTGGCTGCTAAAGGTTTCTGATGCTTTGTTTGTTTGAAACAAACAAAGTAATTGTTTGTTTACTTTTTCTGAGAGGAGAGGCTAGTCCTCTAAGCAGAATGAGCTAATCACCAGCTTAGTTCTCCCTTTTGCCAAAACAAACAGCTTCCAATTACTGCTAGAAAAAAGCCTCTGATCTCTAATCAGCTACCTAAACGAGTCTATCAGCAGTAGTTTGGAGAGTGACTAATGTCCCATTAAGGTGGAATCTCTTAACACTAATAAAATTCTAGAGCCCTAGGACCAAGGCTGCCAGCAACCTGCTACTTATCTTCCAAGAAGATTCCACCCACTTTTCCCAAAATTTTCAGGTCCCAAAATCTGGCAGAGAAATAGACGCACTCTTCCTATTTTATTACACGTGGGCTACTCTTTTTCCTCAAGCCCCATTCTACTGAGCCTCCTCTGGGAAAACTCGGGCAGAGAAAGAGCAGGTTGCAGGTCTGCTAATATTTAGTGCAAGGACTCTATCGGTAAAGCTGAGACTCAGCTCCATCACTGCCGTGACGAGCAGGACCTAGCGAGACAGGCAGGGTCTCCGCCCTGAAGGTCCCAGCGAGCGCAGGAGAGGAGGCCACTCTCAAGTTAAATGAGAGTCACCCAAAAAGAGACAGAGCTTGCTTCAGGCACATTGTCTCTGTTTTCCCTCTTCTTTAATCTTCTAGTGAGGTTGAGAAAACAAGGGCACAGCAGGTTATTCCCAAGTGAGCACGTCAGCATTGTACCCTTGAACACGATGGACAGAATATGAAGAACCACCAGGACAAGTGGGCTTAACCTACCTCTTCCAAGGGTTAAAAAACCCAAACCAGGGCTCCCCTGGTGGCGCAGTGGTTGAGAATCTGCCTGCCAATGCAGGGGACACGGGTTCGAGCCCTGGTCTGGGAAGATCCCACATGCCGCGGAGCAACTGGGCCCGTGAGCCACAACTACTGAGCCTGCGCGTCTGGAGCCTGTGCTCCGCAACAAGAGAGGCCGCGATAGTGAGAGGCCCGCGCACCGCGATGAAGAGTGGCCCCCACTTGCCACAACTAGAGAAAGCCCTTGCACAGAAACGAAGACCCAACACAGCCATAAATAAATAAATAAATTTATTTATTTATTTATTTATTAAAAAAAAAAACAAAAACCCAAACCAGGGCCAGCTTCAGGGACAAATGACCGGTGCACGTGGCCCACGCTCAGAAGGGGCCGTGCACCTGAGGGGTAATGTGCCGAGACCGCCACACTGAAATGCTCAATGATCTTATCTTGGAGTGTGCGTTTCGTGTGTGCAGTCTGATGGGATACAGGAGCATGTTCTGGAGGCTCCGGCAGGCATGCTGCTGCCTCTCACCGCCCCCTCCTCCCCAGGCAAGATTCTCGGCTGCCCACTCCCTGGCCCACCGGCACCCCAACCCTCCCAGCCTCCCCCTCCTCACCCCCAAATCACGGTCACACCCTACCCTCTGCAGGGACCTGAGAGTGACCACAAGGAGGGTCAGGGCGGCGCATGCGTGCGGTGATGTGTCCCAGAGTTCAGTGGTAGCTGTCCCCGTCCCACGCTGGGACCATCATACTGTGTTTGGTGGATGGCCAGCCAGAGTCCGAGACTCCACGGGAACAAGCCTACTGCCCGTCCCTAATGCAGGTAGCTAACTGCATCTGGCAAGCAGATCTAAGTACACCTGGGGGCTGACCATCTGCTACGGGTTGAGCAGTAGGAGGGGGAGACGCCTGGCTCAGGTTCCTGAGGACCCGGCTAGAACAAAGTGCAATGCGTTGGTCCAGCAGCTGGCAGAACAGGGCACTGGGCAAGTGCCGTGCCCGAGCAGGCTTGTGCGCTCGCCAGACCCTGGGTGCCCATGACGGTCTACACACGTCCTGCAAGATCCCCTTGTGGGGCACCCACTGGGCACACCCTACACAGGGCACTTTGGGGGTCCTCGCTTCCTCCTTCCCACCTTCCTGAGTCTGGTCCCCACTTTTCCCTCCAGGGATGGACCAGGAAATCAAAACTGTGCACAGCTGGTGATTCCACATATAAGTGAAATGATCTGATGTTTGCATGTAACGCTGGCACTGCACAAGAGAAAGATGAACAGTGAAATCCATGCGAATGACTTCACGTTTAAATTATGCTTTACCGAGAACAGCATTGGATAGCAAATTCCAAGAGAGAAGGGTCACAGAAGAAAGAACAAGTTTTATATTTTAGTTCCTTCGACAACACTTCTTGCTCTCTGAATAATGGACGGCATGTTTCCATTTGGCGCTGGGGCCTGAGAAAAAGGCAACCAGTTCTGAAGTAAGTTAAACCACTAACCAATAAAATCCTAGAGATAGGAACAAATCCCAAACCTGTAGCTGTCCTTGCTGGGAACCCAGGTCCCCCGTCTATTAGCGTCTCAGCATCTCGGGTCCTTATCAGTTCTAGGAGGACACCAACGGTACCTTCTTTGTATGACGGTTGTGGGGATGAAATGAGACAGACTTGTAAGACCCCCAGAACAGTGACCCCTTTATTACCATCGCTTTCATTATCCCCAACAAGTTTTATGATCTCCACCTTGCTGGGCAGGTGTCCTACCGGGCACACGAGAGGCTGGAAGTTCAGGAAGGTGATCTTCCCCAAGCTACATATCTGCCAAGTGGCAAAGCCTGACGCAGAGCCCATCTGCCCGGCTCCAGAGCCCACCTCCCTGCTCCTTACCCCACAGCTGCATTCACTGAGGAAAGGACGCCCTTCCCAACTGCCTCCGTTGCCAGGCTTTTAGCCACGTGCACGCATGATACGTGTGAACCTGAAATGGCAACGTGCCAAATGCCCTGCGCACGGCATCGTGGAGCCGGGTACTGATAACCTGTGAGATGCTAGCCGTTACTGCTTTCCACAAATGAGAGGCAGCCCTCAGTGGTGAAATCAATGACTCAGTTCAGAATCCGTCTCCCTTGCAGTATGAAATCCTAAGCTCCTTCAGGTCGGGGACCGTGGGCAGACCATTCAGGATACAGATGCTCCGGTATCCCCATCACCACCCCCACTTCCAGGCATCAGTGTTGAGTCCCCTGTGCCGTCAGGCAAGGTTGACAGCCACATGACTGACAGGTGAAGCCGATCCAGCCCCACACATGTGGAGGCACACGTGCGCCCCATCCACCTTCAGCCTCGAGCTGCAAGGCTGGGAGGCACTGGAGAGCGTGCAGAATTGGGGCGGAGACGTTTGGACCCCAGCCTCCTCTGCAGGCCTGCTAGCCCAGGTCACTGGCCCTGACAGCCCCTTCAAAGGAGGCCGGGAACTGAGCAGGAGAAGCTGGGAACCGGCATCTGCTCCAGAAACAGCCTTCTGCTACGGTTTATTTGCCCAAGTGGGTGGGGTGACCCTGAGAGAAGGGGCTCTTCCGACCCCTTCCACCAGCCCAGCCTCTCCTGCCCACTAATACATTCCACGTGCAGCGTAATGAGCTGCCCGCAGGCTGATCCCTCCACATCCTTCCAATTATTTAAGAAGGGGGAGGGGCAGGGAAGCTTGACGCTTTATAAGGAGTGTGTGCTTCTGTCTTCTCAAATCTTAAGAACGCTTAATCCCTGCAATTTAGATAAATCAGATAGGCATTACCAGGTTAGGGTTAAACCTCCAAGAATGGCTTTGCAATTGATTGCAAAAACAGCAGTTATTAAGTCCTAACTGAGTAATTTGCAGCTTATTTCACCCAGCTAATTAAAATGTAATCAGGATTGTCTGGCAATGTGTATTCTGTCAGCAGTTTTTCTTCCGAAGAGGAATCATGCCAAGAGACCACAAGAAAAGCCTTTCACAGGAATTGGCTTGATCTAAACTGCTTCTTTAGCCGCTGAAACTGTAAAACAAATAAATTACAGCAACTGACAATTCAATTAAAATAAAGAAAGAAGAAAGAAAGGAAGGGAAGAAGAAAAAGAAAAGATACTCTTTCTCCCTGGGAACAGGCTGCCGTTTTGTTTTGTTTTCTGTTGTCGTTTACACAGTAGCGCGGCATCTCCTCAGGAGAGTGACTGAACGCAGGGCCGGCGGTTTGGAAACCAGGTGGCTGGGGAGGGGCCCTCTCCAGGATGTCGGCGTAATTTCAGCGCACGAGACCACACTCCCTTTTCCCTTTCCCTGAGGACCCACGAGGACAGCAGAGCGCGCCGAGTTCTCTGACACCCACCGGATGTCGCTTCTTTGAGAACATAGAGAAGCACGCACTCAGGCGCACGCAAACTTCGCCAGCTGGTTCACTCTCTGAAGATCCCAACTTTTACTTCTCCTTGTGCCATTCGGCGCGAGGTTTCATGAGTTCTCAAGCCAGAATGAACATGGCTTCAGACTTCGGAGATTCGTCCCCAACTCCACGGTCATTACGATGGCCTCCCGTCGCAGGTTAGTCCCCAGGGCCTCTGGGAAGGCCCATTTATCCCGCCCGAGTGGAAGAGACGCCCAGTTTATTTCTCAAGGGCAGAGGGCTCGGCTTAGAACCCCACCCAGGAGCCCCGGTCTCCTTCTGGCCTCCGCAGTTTTCCCTGCGGCGAGAAGTCGGAACTTTGGAACAGGTGAGCAACTAAGGAGAGAGACGAAGAGCCGAGGGCGAGAACCACGGCAGACGAGAGGAATTCGGTTATCTGCGTGAATGGTTTCAGAGTGCGCGCACTCGGGTCAGCTGGGGAAGGCAGCTGTGAGACGCGCCTCGGTCGGGGCCGGGAGCGGTTCCCGTGCGCCCACCCTCAGCCAGTGTCCCTGAGCAAGTCCCGCGGGGGTCCTCCCCTCTGTGGCGCCCTCCCTTCCCCCCCCCCCCCGCCCCAGGATCCCGGCCATCCACAGCACCAAGCGTGCCGTTCTCTGAACCTTCTACACACCCAACACCCACACTCCCACAAGCTCTCCTACCCTCAAGCCGACAGAACCTACGAGGGCTGGGGGCGATACTGGCCCCCGGGAGTCCGCTCAGAGCATCCAAACACGGCGCCTCCAAGTCCCGGATCCCCTGCATCCACGCCATTCGTTGGCGAGACCTAGAAGCTCTGGGGCTCCGAATCGGGGCGCGCACAGCTACCATCACCACCGCCTCCCCGGGCCCCAACACAAACGCGCTGGAACGCACGACTTGGCCCCCCCAGGGCTCGAAGGGTGGGCCGCGAGCTCTCGGCCCGCCGAGTGCGAAAGCAAAGCTCGAAAGAGACAAAAGTGTCCGCCCGCGGGCACCTGCGGGGCCGGGGCTCGTCGCGCGGGTCCCCGGGCGCAGCGGTGCGCGCCTCCCGGTCTCGCTCGCTGTGCCCGCGGCGCCCGCCGCGCCGAGGGCCCGGAGCGCCCCGGAGTTTGCGGGACTCGCTACCAGCCCGCAGTCCCGCGCCGAAGTCCCGGGCAACTAACAAACCCACACTTCCACCCTTGGAAGCCACAAAACTGCTCTCCCTTCCCAAAGAAACCGCCTTTCGTTTCCCCCTCGGAAGAAGGGAGTCAGGTAAAGATGCCGCAGGCTTCTTTTCCCTTTCGGGAGCAGGGAGGGGGCTGGAAAAGAGGGTTCGCGCACCCAGATTGTAAAATCCGCGCGGAGGGAAAGCCGGACCTGCCGGCTGAGCTGGGCGAGAAGTTTGGGCGGCGAGGCTGGGAGGCGCGCGCCCCGTGCGCACCCGCCGCGGCCCGCAGCGCCGGGGAGGACCCGGGCGGGCGGCGGTTCGTACCTGGAAGTGCTGGAAGAAGGCGGAGATGCGCGTGATCTGCAGGCTGAGGCGCACCTGGAGGCGCAGCGGGCGCGCTGGACGCTCCCGGCCGACAGCGACTCGTCCAGCCGCCGGGCGGCCGTCGCGCCGGAGCCGGCCGCCAGGCATCCCCCGGAGGCCGCCAGCCAGAGGCAGAGGGTCAGGGGCGCCCCGGGCACCATGGCTGCGGGTCGGGGGCGCGGGCGCCGGGCGCTGGCCGAGGCTCCCAGCTCCGCGCCGGGGCCGCACTGCCGGGAACCTCGCGGCCGCCGCAACTCCGCTGGAAAGTTCAATCATTCAACTCCGGCCCCGCGCCCTCCCTGCCAAGGCCCTCCCCGCTCTGCCTCCAGGGGTGGGGTGAGGGTGACAGGCGGCCGCGCCATTGGCTGGAAGGGAAGTGAGTGACGGGGGGCGGGCGGAGGGCCGTGGGCAGGTCTGAGGGGCAGCGAGCCGGGAGCTCCACCGCAGGGGGATGCCGGCCGAGCGCCGCCGTGCGCCCCTCTCCAGGTGGTCCGCTCCCGCGCAGGTTCCCCCACGGTCCGCTTGCGCTCCTTCCTGCCCCACCTCCCCCTTCGCCATCCAGGTGAACGTCAGGTGCGAGCAAGCCCGGGCCTGGATGTGAGGCGCTGCCTCTGGCAGCAGGGCCTCGGGACCCACAAGGCATGGGAAGAGGCTAAGGAAGGATGGAGCGCCCCTACGTTGTGGGCTTTCTCCCCGGTTCCTACCCCGGGCTCAGCTCCGCTCACGCTTTCGCTTATCTGAATTTCCCTTTTCCCGAGGAGTGGAAAAGAGCTAAGTGACAGAACTGTGATGGGTGTAACAAGGCGAGACAGCGGCCAGGCAGGGACGTTTGACTGACACGTCCCTCCTCCTCCCTCCCTCGTTCCTTCTTTCTTTCCTTCATTCCCTTCCTCTCTTCCTTCCTTCCTTCTTCCCCCTCTTCTTCCTCCCTCCATTCAGACCTTCCTCCAATCCTTTCCTTCCCTCCTTCCCATTATCCCGTGGAAACCGATGTGAGCGGGCAGCCAGGAACATTTGTTACATAGACCCACACCCCTAGTTTCCTCAGGTGTGTGTTGTTCTAGTAAGCACTACCCGCCCAGCCTGAGTGACTTATTCAAGACAAACCTTTCCTACACTCTTCTCCTTGTCTTTGCCCCAAGTCTTTTGATTTGGCCTTTTTAGCAGCAAAATTACTGCCCTGTCCCCTCTTGTACTCTCTTCCAATGCTCTTTCACCACACGCGTTCTCCATCCCCAGCTAGGGCCCCACCAGAGGAAGAGACGCTGCAGCATCTATGCTACACCACCCCTAACAAAGCTCTGTCCTGCCCTGAGCTCCACTGGGAAGTGACTGCGCTCCAGCCCCCTGCCGGTAGGAGAGCCTACAGAGGGCTGGGACGTGAGGAAGGCTGTGCTCCAAACTTGGGGATATTTATGGAACGCAACAGAGTCCGAAAGACTCATGCACACTCATTCGGATGCGGGACAACTGACCGATACTCCCATAAACTGACACTGCCACATTCTCATACAGAATTGCACTCGCACGTTCCAAAACGCAGTATCTCCCTAAATACACCACTAAGCGTAGCTGGAGCGTCTAGATGCACGCAACCTGCTCAAAGATACCGCGCAAAGCTGGAGTCTTCTTCCCATAGAGCCCATGGCTTTTTCCAACCTCCAATCCTGTCCCCCTAAAATTCTGCAGATTTTCCACTCTAAGATTTTGAGATCATCCTGTTCAATGGTAGCGACAACCATCTGCAGTTATCCTATTATACCCACGTTTCTTTTACATCATCTTACATGTATATTTCTTCATATAGTTTAAATCAGCAAGGCCAATACAATTAATTGCTTAGCGTGTTTCCCAGTGAGTTTTAAAAACCAGAGTTGTTTTGTTCAAAAGGTTCTGTAGGCAGAGCTGGCCTGATGGGTGTGTGACCTTAGAAGGATCCATACCTTGTTTAATGTTCTTCTGTCACAACCTTGATGGTAATTTTCAACACCGTCCTCCGAATTTTCATTTCGCCCTAGGTCCCACGAATTACATAGCCGGCGGCACCTGTAGCTTTTAGCATGACAATGCTACACGTGAGCTGGAAACAAAAAATTTAGACATGAGCTCACATGAACTCATGTTTGTTTAAAAGATGCTCAGAACTGTGGATGGAAATCTTTTTAAAGAATGTTAAACATACTCAGTATTGACTAAGAGCAAAGAAGCTAACCGTGGTGACCCCAAGCAGGAAGGTGCATTGAGCCTTAGGTCAACTAACGGAGGAGAGACATCTAAATACAGGGATTGTCTTCTGAATGTTATCACTTTCATTCAGGAATTACTAAAAACATTTCCAAAAGCTGCAGTGGATCCTTCCCACAGTGTTTGAGTTTTAAAGTTAAGCAAATACCTGGTCTTGATGAAGGCAAGGGTATTATGCATGCCTATATTTTCTTATGGTATCTTTGATTTATAACTCTGCATGTTATATCATGAAATTTATATTCTAGAAAGTGAAATCACAAGGACAAGCATGCTGAGCTTTCAAAACAGCTTTTAAATGTTCAAAGGGATCACTATTTTTTTAAAAAGCAACGTGTGTTCTGCTTATATGGGTTACATAACATATTCATTTCCATGAATAAATGCATTTTATGATGAACCACAAAAGAACATCTAGTGAGTTGCACAGAAAGCTTAGGATTAAACATATAGGGCTGCTTTATTATGCACATGTTAAAATAATACTTGCGGTTATATTGCTTTCTTCTTTTAGAATTATCACAGACATCTTCTGTGATTATGCTGGCTTTTTTCATGTTATTTATTTTAATTGCAGTTTAAAGCAACTTTGAAAAGGAAAGCATTTTGATAAAGTCGGAATAACAGTCAAAATCTACTATTTTATTCTGCTCACATATGCGCAATCAATTACACAGCTGACCCTTTGAATTGGCACAGAAACTCCCTAACTTTTGACATGACTGGGTAAGCCATACCCTACGTTCCTGGAGACCAACCACATGAGAGGGGAACCAGAAGTAGGTATGGGAGGAATGACAGGTAAATGGATGGGTGGGACTCGTCCAGGTGCCTTAGTAAGAACACGCTTAGTATGTCTTTCCTCAAAGCCAAGTTGGACCTCATGGTCTGAATTTGGAGAGGAAATGAACCTCATATTGACTTCAGTGGGACTTAAATAGACAAAACACCCATCTATTAAAGAGAGTAGAAAAGGGCCTTAATTGACTCTTATCTCTATGTATATGAACACAGATGGACCAGACTGTGTGGTCCATCTCAGTCAGGTTACAGAAGAAACACAAAACAAGGCCCCCATTCCCAGTTTCCAAAAAGTTAGCTATGCTCTTCCTTGCAATTGATTTAGGTTATCAGTTTCTTCTCCTTTTTATACTTTTTTTTTTTCCTTAAGCAGAGAATAAGAGGCCCCTGAGAGGTTTGTTAAAGATGTACTCCAAGACTCCACGTTCAGAGATTCTAAGTAAGCATATCTGAGGTAAGGCAGCCCTGGAATCTCAGCTTCGAAACAAAGCCTCCTGATCCTATAGCAAGTGAGCCACGGACAGGTTTGAGAGAGAACTGATTTAGAAAACATGTGCCCCATTTAAAATGGAGTGGAAGCTTTGATTTCAGTAGCATCTATGACTTCATTTTGTTTAAAGTACCTTTTTTAGGTATGTGTGTTGATATAGATTGGACATACCTATCTACTTCTTAATAATCATATTGATATATTTTTTCCAAAACATTTAGCCAAGACACTCTTAGAGTCATTTTTGGGGGCCAGCGGCTTGTCTTTTTAAAGGCTTTTCAGCTGCATTCGATAAGGATAAACTGTGAAGGAAGCAAGCACAATCTTTCTCTGGCATTCCCCTCTTGGAAAAGCAAATTGAGAGCTTGCTCTAAAGCTGGAGAAGACCAGTACTTTAATTCGATGGCATTTATGAGTTTTAAACCTAGTGTCGTCCATGGTCACTGGTTTATAGGGGACAGTGAAGTGAGGGCAGGGAACTCACACATGGTGCCCAGTTTCCTTTTAATTGCTTTCACTGGATGATGCAATAACATGCATCTTCTCTCAGAAACTGCAGTTAACATCAGAGAAATTAAAATTAAATTTAAAAAATTAAAAATTAACATCTTGAGAAAAACCAAGAAGTGAGCCATGCTAGAGCCTTGGCCCATACTCACCTCTTCATCTGCATGTGGAGTTGTCAGAATTTGGTAGCCAGACTCTTCCAGATCTCTTCTTCAACTGGGCTTTCCCCCTCCTCCAGACTTAACTCTCGTCTGCTCAGCTTTGAACTGCATGATCCAGGGAACATAGAGAGAGCTCTTAAAAAAAAGAAAAAAAAAAAAAAGTGAAATGGGGAGCTCGGATGCAGTTAAGAACTTCATGTCTAAATATCAGATTTGCATCCTTTGTAATATGATTTCAGGTAAGAATGGAGTGAACCTCTATGGCGCCGGACCAATCTGTTCCCTGATGGCAAATTTAATCATTTACAAATGAAAATTGTAGCATTTTGCACTGGGTCACTGAATATACACTCAGCTTTTTGGAAAAGGACGTGCATATCCATTTGCAATTATCTGCTTGCTTTTTTCGTCTTGCAATGTAAATATCCTATTTGGAGATAATTTTAGTTTACAAGACATGTTCCTCTTCAGCAAGATTATAAAAATTTGGTTGCAGTATACACAGGTTTAAAGGTATTATTTTTAATTACCTCGATGCTTACTAAGATATTACTAAGAAGTATCAGAAATGTGTTTGCTATTACTTTTGTGTGCTGAAGAATATTTTAATGAAAATTTTAAACTTTTTTTCTGCAAAATATACAAAGAATTGTCAAATATCACAATTTCAAGCTACTACTACGCTTCAAGAATTTGTCTCCTTGCCCTTTTTCCCTTCCCTCCCCCAAAGTCACCATCAATCCATCAATTAGTGTTAAATTTGTTTGGTACCTGTTCTGCAGTCATCCTAAGAGCCTGTTCTAGATTAAGTCATCACTAAAGTTTTATTCTGTCCCTGCAATAATTACTAAAATTTAAATACTTATTAAAAAAATGTATAGGAGTGTGCGCATTTTTATGTTTCAGGGATCAATTGTATGGTGATGGTGATATCCAGCTGTAAATACTTTTACCCTCGCAGCCCCAGGAAATTTTAACTGTAGCTTATTTGAGGGCTTTTGTTGATTTTAGCGTCTTATTGAGCATAACAGCTGCTGCCCATGCAAGGAACACTGGGCCTTTAAAACCCGATGATTTCAAAGAATGCTCAATGTCAGTAGAATTGAACACTTGTCCCAAAGACCAGGCAATTAACTGATTTTACACAAATTTTAATGTTAGCAACACTACCATGAGCAACCAGAAAGAGTTAGGGTTCTCACATTTGATTTTATATATAAGCTGTAGATACTGAAAAACATATAAATAGCCGTAAAAGAAATACTATGTAACAGCCAAATGCGTGACACTAAAATATAAAAAGTAACTTGTGTATTTCAGCTTCTTGACATGACCAAAATATTACCAGTTTGCCCCCAAACATACATTTTGAGAAGCATAAGCGAGTTGAAAGAAATGTAAATTATATAATTTTATCCCAAATCTTAAATGAGATAACTTTAACTGAAAACCTCATTTCTCACTTCTGAAGGGCCTGCTATTCACGGGAAATGAATAATAAATTGTGCAGTAAAATTCATATTTAAAATTTTGTAAAATGAGACTTTTTTGGCTCTTTAAAAGGAAGCTCAAATAATCATGCTTTTATTCTGATTTTCATTCCTAAACATGAAAAGAAACCTACACAGGTGCTCCTCAGAAAACTGAAGCTCTATTCTGTTGAAAGACTGAAGTGGGGTTGTTCTTCTTTGATGTTGTTCAGCCCATGGAAATTTCCACTGAGCCATGTAAATACCATAGGTTCGGAGGAGTTTCTGAAAATGAAAAAGGCAACTTTTAGCAGGAAACAGCGCCACACGCTGGCCATCTAAATAAAACGTGACGGCAGTCGACAGAATCCTCTGTTTGATAACCTAATTTGAGGACATCAACTTTAAGGCATAAATCTGACTGGGATAATCATGCAACGTTCTCAATTAATAGCAACTAGACTAATTCCACTGTGGACTTCAACACAGGAAAGCTTTCCTCCTTAACTACAGTCACACTGAACTAAACTAGGGAAATGAGCACAGCTGTCTTCAAATGAATTTTTTCCCAGCTTTCAAGCACTTCTCAAACTATTCACTACAAAACTAAACGACAAAGGCAGCCTGCGCGTGAATTATATTTGAAGTAGCTCCTGTTCCAAACACCTTTGCAGCTCACGCATTGCTTGCTTGTTAAGATTTCCTAAAATATGAGACTTAGGTGAATAAAATTCAACACCAGGGGAAACTAAAGCAAATAAAGTTGACAGCCTTTATCTTCAGTGTTAGCAAACAGAAAGAAGACCCAGAAACTGCCTTTCATCGCTCACTGGCCACTTTACACAAGATGAACCAACAGTCAAGAGATTAAGAGAAACACATTTAAGAATTTGAGGGAAGCATTGTGATACCCTGGGACCAAGGGAATAATAGACTGATGAATGTAACTAAGGTCGGAATTAATCTTTTTCTCTTCTGAATCTGCAGGGGCTAAAAAAAAAAGTGTCCCCCAGCACCAAAACAAAACAAAAAACAAAAACGTTTGGGTTTACTTCCAGGGTTTTCTATAGTGGCTAACAGGAACCAGCTGGGGGACATTCTGCCCTCTGATTGCCTTTGGGTGCTTCCAGGAATCAGAAATCAAAGGTCATTCCCCTCCCTCCTCTCTCCATACAGCTGCTTCTGGACGCCCTCCTGCCCACCCCTCTTCACAGGCTCACACGCCCTCTCACACAACAGGTTGACTTTGAGTTCCAGACAAGGAATGCCAAGCCTACTTTGCTCTGTGTGCTCTGTTTTCTTAGCAATCTGTGCTTCTCTGGGACACAGATGGACAAGAATTGGATATCAAAGACGGTAAATGGGGTTCCCCTAGTGTTTAAGTGGGATTCCTAGTGGGAACATTCTTCTTACGGTCCTTCTGGATGTTGCATCATGTAGAGAAAGTCGTTGGTGACAATGCAACAACTTCTGAGCTCAAGAAGAACTTTCAATCCGTTTCTTTTTCTTCTCCTGCAAATAATTAGTAGCTACCCTTTTGGATGATTACAGACCGCAGTCATCCTGGAGAAATTTACGTTCGACATGTTGATATTCATACTGTTCTTCATATGTGAGGACTGAGCTAGGAAAAGTGTTCAGTTGAGAGCAACCGTACCGGCAGACGTGTACCTGGGTCACTGAGACATAGTAAGAGGAGTTAAGAGGAGTCTGGGATCAGTGAGATCTGGCTGACTCTGTCACATCAGCAAGATCTCACTAAGTGAATTACTGCTTCCTGGCATTACGAACAACGAAAGAAATGAAAGTGATCTAAGCCCCTTCCTGTTTTCAGAGAATTAGGTGCACCTGTTCAATGTTAATCAATGTTAATTTAATACCAAAGACTTTTTACCCTAGATAGAGATTTTTCCCTCCCTGCCAAATAATTAACTGAAATTATAGCTGTAACTGTAAAAATTATAAAGTTATGACTTCATACTTGCCTCTTCAGATGCTAAGGGATTGTGAGAAATGATGTAGCTTGAAGACTAGAAGGGGTGAAAAATATCAGTTCGGAATCAACCTGGTGTTAAAATCTCAACAGGAGCAACGAGGGATGTGCCACCTAGGCAAATTCCTTCCCTTCCCTGCGTTCCCGAATCTTCCCATTGGAAAACAGAGATCGTAACAGAAACTACCTCCCAGGATTATTCTGAGGTAATACTTCGAAAAGATTAGGTACAGAACTTCAGTTAATAATAAGTGCCCAAACTAGGCAAGGTACATATAGCATTCACAGTATTAATGAAGGGATTTATAACGTACGTTTTGTTTTTGTTTTTAACTACTCCTTTAGTACAAATTTTATACCAGGGCTTCCAACCTCAGCGCTATTGACATCTGGGGATAATTTGCCATGGGGAGCGTCCTCTACCACGGGGAGCCGATCTGGCTTCCACCCACTAGACACGATCATCTAACAAAACTGTCTCCCGATAGCACCGTGTGTCCCCTCAGTGACCCCCAGCTGAGAACCACCGTGTTAGAGCAATACATCTTTAGTTTGGAAGAGTCAGTTCCCACTGATGGAAAGGTAAAGATGATTTTCAAACGACTTCTGAAATGAACATTAGCTTCCGAACATGAAAACGAAGTCCACTTTCTAAAAGGATTTCTCAAAACAGCTTATTTGACAATATATAAATGATGACAGACTAAAGAGAAAAGCAAATACCCAGGTACAACGACCATCTGCCTCTCCAGAGTGTCCAAGACAAGCGGTCAAACCTCGGATGTTATCCAAAAAGAACTCGCACAGCAGATGTGAACACCAGAGCCGTTTTTCTACACCTGGTCAAACACTCTACCTGATCTTAAACACACCTCTTTAGGTGCCTGCTGCATAAAATTTGATCGTTAGGGAGTTAAATTATACATTCTTTCCTCATTTAACTCTTTACTTTTTCGTCAGCTTTATGGAGGTAAATCTACTAAAAACAGAATTAACTTACATAAAATACAATTTGTAAATTTTAAATGAGCAATTTGATTAAGACGTAATTTGTCTTAACAAAGTATGCAGTTGTGTGACCACCAATACAACTGTGATATAGCATATTCCCAGCACCACGAATAGTTCTCTTATGCCCTATTGTACCCATTTCCTGTCCTCGCTCCCAGTCTCTGGCAACCAGTGATCTGATTTCTGTCCTTCCATTTTTCTCTTTTCCAGAACGTCATATAAACGACAGTATGAAGTGTTGTCTCTGGCTTTTTTCCACGGAGCATGATGTTTCTGAATTCAGCATGTTTGATGCAGAAATAGTTTATTCCTGTAACTATGTGAGGTTCTGAAAGTATGAGGTGGGGATTCAGGAACCGCATAAGAATTATCTGAAATTATTGAGACCTGAAACAAATGGAAATGCATCAGGCCACACCCTTCTCTCTGCTTCCCAGCATGCAATTTGACTGATTTAATGCAGCAACCCTGGTTACAGCTGCCTGCAGGGGGCGGCAAAGGGCTGGGATGCAGCACCAACATTTGCCCCCAGAGTCAGAGATGTGGAACTGAGGCCGGAAGCTCAGTCCCAGGTGAGAGAGCTTCCAGCTCAAAGCTTCAGCTTTACCCTCCAGCAAAACCTGAATTAGGCCCGGGGAAGTCAGGAAGTCCTCAAACCATCATCTGACATGAGAGAACAAATCAGAGGTTAGATCAAAGATAAATCCAGAACTAGAGACTAGAGAAGCATTTCTTAAATAAAACACACAATGCATTCACTTTTTTAAAAATAAGATATATTCAGTTATATTAAAAATTAAGACATAGTGTTCATCAAAAACATCTTAAAGAAAGAAAAGAGACTCATTACAAAGTGGAAGAAAAATATTTTCACCACTGACAAAATGTTAGAGTGAAGACCAGGGAGTGAATTCCTACAAATCAATAAAAACAGCATAAACAGACCAAAAGAAAAATAAGCAACAGTTATGAACAAGCACGGGCAGATGAGGAAACACATATTTCTAAAAGACAGATGAAGGCATGTTTGGCATCACTGATGATCAGGAAAACAAATATCTAAAATAAGACCACAGCAGATGTGATTTTACACCCTTTCTCTCGGCTACAACTGAAAGTCCGACCATGCTACCTCTCAGAGAGTAGGTGGCTCCACAGAAGCTTTTATTCACTGCTGGTGGGGCTGTAAACTGATGCAATGACTCGGGGAAAGGGCCAGACATCACCTGTAAACAACCAACCACTCACACAGCTGATGATCCCTCAATTACACTCCTGGGCAACCCAAGAGAAGCTATTCCATGTGTATTGCAAAAACCACAGACAAGCAAGTTTTTATAATAGCACAGCTCAAATTAGCAAGACCTTGAAACCAACAAAATGTCTATCACTGGAAGAGCAGATGCATACACATAATGAAGTCGTATACAGCTATCAAAACAAATTAATTACGGAGATGTACATGTTAAAGATCAACCTTAAAAACTAAAAACAACTTGGCAGTGAAAAACACTGCCAAGAGATTAGTATGGCAGGATATCCTTTTCATAAAGTTAAAGATAAGTAGAATCAAATTAATTAGTAAGCAGGCAAATGCAATAAATCTACATTAAAAAGAAAGAACCAGGGATAGTTGACCTAGATTGCAGGGTTATGGTGAAGAAAGCAAGAGGGTTGGTTGATTGTAAAGACCTGGCTTTTGTTGTTGGTAATGGGATTTTCTGGTATCCATTACACTCTTAACAATAACTAATTAAATAGCTAGTTGAATACGTAAAAGGGGCCATAGCTGGAAAATGGTGAAAATGTCTGGACCAGGAATTATAATTCATCCAACTCCATGTTCCTGAAATTTAATTTAAAAGTATAATGGGGGACTTCCCTGGTGGCGCAGTGGTTGAGAATCCGCCTGCTGATGCAGGGGACACGGGTTTGAGCCCTGGTCCGGGAAGATCCCACATGCCGCAGAGCAACTAAGCCCGTATGCCACAACTACTGAGCCTGTGCTCTAGACCCCGCGAGCCACAACTACTGAAGTCCACACGCCACAACTACTGAAGCCTGCGCGCCTAGAGCCCGTGCTCCACGACAAGAGAAGCCACCGCAGTGAGAAGCCCGCGCACCGCAACAAAGAGTAGCCCCTGCTTGCGCGCACAGCAACAAAAATCCAATGCAGCCATAAATAAATAGATAAATAAATAAATAAATAAATTTAAATATATATATATATATATATATATATATATATATAATGAAGTAAAATTAACAGTACCAGATACTACATGTTTATTTAAGCAGCAATTCAGGGCCCAGGTCTTCTAGAGCAATATTAAATGTATTCTTGTTGAAAGAAGAGTCAAAAAGCAATTCTTTTTTTTTCTGAGTACAAAGCCAGAGAAGAATAAGTCTTAGTAGTCGAAAGTTATTCTTGGGAATAATAAGGAACAAAAAGGTAGCATTCAAATGACTGAAGAATGTTGACCTTGAGAATGCAATAGCTCCGGACTTTGTAGAACTGTTTCGTGTCCCTAGGAAGACAATATGGGACTGTGAGAAAAATGAGAAGTTAAAAGTACAAGACAGGGAACTGACTCACTGGGAGACTATGAGAACTGCGGGGTTTAAACAACCACCGCCCATGGCATGGTCTCCTGTGCTCCTCCTGCCTGCCCACTGATAGGGGACGCCTTGTTTCTCAGCTCTTCACTCTCCTAACAGAAAATTTTAAGGCTCATCATCACACAGATGATATTCAAAACCACGGGCTGAATGAGGTCACATAGGGAGCAAGTATGGATATATGTAAAAGGGCAGAGCTACAAGGATTAAAGGCCGTCCCAAGCCAGGAAAATAGTTCCTACTATAATAAAGCCTCCCCTAGACTCATGGATTGGTGATGTCTGGAAAACCCAGACCTGTAATCTGGGGAAGGTCTCAAGTAATGTAATATTAGGAAAAGATATGTTCCTGATTGTATCTATATCAGATATAACCTAACCTAACCTAAATCCTTCTATCAGCCATTTGAGGGTTTTCTGTTACTATGATATTACTGAATTGTTTTCTCCATGTTTGTTAGACTTATCTTTTTGATTACTTGAGTGAGTTTTAGGAAAGATTCTCTTCAAACATGATCTTTTTCATGCTCGTGGGAAACCATTTATTAATATGATAAAGGAACTGTGATAGTTAATTTCACGTGTCGATTTGACTAGGCTAAGTGATGCCCAGATGGCTGGCAAAATGTTATTTCTGGGTGTGTCTGAGAGGGTGTCTTTGGAAGACATGAGCGCATGAATCAGTAGACTGAATAAAGATGGCCCTCACCAATGCAGATGGCCACCATGCAATCCACTGAGGGCCTGATCAGAACAGAAGGGCAGGGGAGGGGCGTTTTCTCTCTCTCTGCTTCTTCCCCTGCTTCTGCTTACACACATCCACATTCCTGGTTCTTGGGCTTTCAGATTCGGACCAGGACCTACGCCATCTGCCCCAGAATTCTCAGGTCTTGGTACTGAGACCTAATTGCACCACTGACCTTCCTGGTTTTCCAGATAGCAGATGACAGATGGTGGGACTCCTTGGACTCCATAACCACATGAGCCAATTCCTATAATAAACCTCTATCTCTCCTATCTATCTATCTATCTATCTATCTATCTATCTATCTATCTATCTATCTGCCTAGCTAGCTCTCTCTATCTAGCATATCTATCTATCTACAGTGTCATCTAGTTATCTGTTATCCATGTATCTAATCTATTTATCTATCATCTGTTTATCTATTTATCTACCTACCTACCTATCTTCTATTGGTTCTGTTTCTCTGGAGAATCCTAATACATGAAAGTCTGCTTCTATTTCTAACCTCATAAGTAACTCTGGAAAAGTCTTGGGCATTGAAGAGAAAGAAAAACAAAAACACAACACTTGCACACTAGCATAAACTTAGTTAAAAGGAAAGTAAATAAACTAATAATCCAATCCAAAACTAAAATGTTTAAATCCAAACCACAATTATTCTAAAAGTTATTTTAAAGTTATCAATCCATAGGTATTGTATGTCCCAGTTTTTATTTATAGAGAAATTATAATGGTCTTATATTTGGACTAGCAGCCTAGCACACTAATAGCGTAAAATACTCTATAACTTTTATTATTATTACTATTATTTTGCATCTCCAATAAGTCACTGAAATGTTCACTAAAAAAAAAATGGACTTAGAAGTTAAGCATTGCTACCAACATGTCAAGACAAAGAAGTAAATATTTTTATCCTATTCCAGATCTATCTTTACAAGACTGGAAACATTTTTAATGCACATTTTTCCATATCTAAGTGAAAGACAATCCTTTTACAAAATATAAGAAGCACATAAGAAGCCACGGAGTAACGGTAGCTATTATATTCTCATTTAAGCTGGAGAGCTGTATCATTTTATTTGTAGATATTTTAAACACAGATAAGGTAAATCAACTCTGGTGGTTTTAATTTCCTGTGTTGCATCATTTAAATCAGTGCTGCTCAATGCTTGTGACCATGAGTAATTTAAAAATGCAGATGCCCAACTCAAGGCCCCAATTCAAGACATCTCCATTTAATGGTCTGGGGTGGCTTAGGTATCAGTAATTTTTAAGGCATTTAGGTGATTTTGAAGCCACCAGAGTTGAGAATCAAGAAGAAATTTTGTCCCTGAATTCAAATGAGAGATTTGAGAAAAATTATGAGAATTTGATGAAGATGGTAGGAAACTCATGATTTCTCAACATCAGCACTATTAACACTTTGAACAGGAGCCTCCTTTGCTGTGAGGTCTGCCCTGGGCACTGTAGGATGGTGAGTGGCCTCTCCGGCCTCCACCCACTGGATGCTGGTAGCACCCTCTCCCCAGTGTGACAACCGAAGGGGTCTCCAGACGCTGCCACGTGCCTCTGGGGGACAATCTTGCTCCCTTTCCTAGGTTGAGAACCACCAATGTGACTAATTCCTACATCAAGGATATCCAAGCAGTACTTCTAGGAAAAACGAAACAAATAAACAAATGTGTCCTTCAATGAAAACAACAATATATAACCATGCAAAAGAAAAAAAAGGAGACACTCTATTTCAAAATGAAGTTCTGGATGTTTTGAATTAGAAGTGAACCATATAAAAGCTTTCCGTTTCTTGTATGGTTTCGCTTCTGGATCTCCACCCCTACCCCGCCTTCACTCCACTCCCTCTCCAAATTGCCTCAGTGGAACTTCTTGGGAAGATAAAAGCCTCTCCCTCTCTCTCTCCCTCTCCCTAACTACTGGAAGGCTGTAACTAGCTCCCCCTACCACAGCCTCACTTCCAGCTACGGGCTCCACAGCTCCATCCCCACAGGCTGCACTTGGCTGGCCTCTTGCCCTGAATCAGCGACCAGAAGCAGCCCCGGGACACAAGAGCATGCATTCACCGGCTCTCCTTCTCCTTTC
Source organism: Balaenoptera physalus (assembly GCF_965194825.1). NCBI lineage: Eukaryota > Metazoa > Chordata > Mammalia > Artiodactyla > Balaenopteridae > Balaenoptera > Balaenoptera physalus. Next base: position 109,396,916 of record NC_138885.1, on the reverse strand, counting down.
CTCCGCCTGGCAGGAGAGGGGTACAGTTAAATCAGTTTCTGTTTCCCATTTGCTCTCCTCCCTCCGCCTCATGATTTTAACATGATTAGTTTTATATTTTACTTGTCCAGCAACAAGTTAAATAATATCCATTCATTCAGTGACTCTCTGAGCCTCTCACTACGTTTCAAGCACTGTTCCAGACACTGTGTCGCAATAATAGACAAAATAAAGTCTCCACCCTCTGGAGGTTACTTATTCATAGGTGGAGATGTTTACATCACTCTAGACAATGATATTCAGTCCCACAGTTTGCATTTCCTTATCGCATGAGCTTCTCTTTTCAACAAATATTCAACCATTCAACTTTTCTAGTTCCAAAGAATGCTAAGAATGAGGTTTTTTTTAAATGTTGAACTTGCCTACCCTGTTACCTGAAGGCAAGTGAAGGCTGTTACTGGTCTGCTGGGATCATTTTGTAACCAGCCAGCAAATTGCACTTGGTCTTGAGGTGTCTGACAAGCATTACTGACACTGTGTTGAGTAAGTTCAAAAGCAATGAACGCTCTGACAGCAAGCAGGGGAGGGCACCTTGAAGAGCCCGGATGGGGAGCTGCAGGGCCAAGGTCACCCATCACCAGGTAGCACTGGGGACCATCTGGGTGGTGCAGCTTTACTGCAATCAGTCTCAGCAGAGAAGGGGCCCTGGTTGGGGTCACCTGCGCTGGTGACCACGGGGTTTAATCACAGCTGTCAGGTCTGGAGTGGTCTAAACGGCAACCCCCGGAGGATCAGTAAAATAAAACAGGGTTCATCCAGTGGAGAGTTGCTCAGCGCTGTGAGAATGGCCTCGCGTGCCGTCCACCTCTGGACCTGCCTCGCTGGTGCTGAGGGCGGACGGCCACTGCAGCCCGGTGGACACTGCTGGGTTTCATCTCAGCCAAGCCACTGGTGAACCGGAGCCCGGCACTTAGGGGAAACTCTGGGAACCAAGGGCTTTGCCTCAGGTGATGAGAGTGGGAGCGAGAGGTTCCTGCCAAGGGGTCGCAGCCACGGTGGGAAGCCGCGGTGCCTCCCTGAATGCCCCGTTCACACTGGGCAAGCAAGGCGGCTTGCTGGGCCCTTCCCACGTCCTTAGTCACTGAGTCAGAGGTGACGCGCCCTGAAACGCGGCTATCAGGTGGGAGACTCACAAAACCTCTGCAGATCCCATGTTGAGCGCTGACAGAAGCCCAGCAGCACGCTGATAGCCGCTCCTCAAAGGGGAGAGCTGGAGATTTCTCCCACTGTTAGTGTCATCTGCTGGGCATGGAGAACCAGCGTGTGTAGCACCAATGGTTCACAAAACCCAGCAGAAGTGAACGATGGCCATGACAACGTTCAGGGAAGATGACTGTCTCCCACCTGCTGTCTGGCCACCGGTGACCGTGAGACGCTGTGACTGTGCTGGGAGCCCCACCTCAATTTCAGAGAGGTTAATATGTGTAAAAATAGATGTTCTTGAATCTGTGAACTAGGGGGCAGTGTCCTGCTCATAGCTGGGTTGTGAGGCTTAAATGCACTAATCTTTATTCCGTGCGCACAAGCATGGGACGTCACAGGACACACTCAGTGTCATTCTCATTTAAGCCATGCACTACTTGCCTGCTTTCTTCTCTGGACCAGCTGAATTTGTCTACACCCTGGTACCTTCCATGAAGACAGAAGAGAATATAAGAAAGGAACCCACATTTGTCATATGATGTTAAAATCCTTTATAGGATGAAAAATGGAATGAATATTTCTGTAAAATAAAGCTATAAAAATGAGTTAAGAGGGTAATTCTCTTCAAAAACCTTAACCCGATGCTGTGATTCCTAATATGGTGCTCGAACACACCTCGACTCTACTTGTAGTCAGTACGACTACAACTACCACCCTGGTTACAACTCGGCTGCATTTTCTCTCTATATTCTAAATGTGTGTGGCCATTATTTATTTCCAATCTCACAAGATTTCTAGAAGATAGTTTAAAAGCAATTATGGAACCATCATCCCAGACTTTGCAATTACACTCACTGACTGTATTGATTTTTATTTTTCAGGCTAAATGACTAGTCTAGTAACTGTGAAATTTAAGTGAAAAAGAAATTGTTGGTTCAAAATAATGTAATGAAACTTAGGACAAAAAGGTGCTGGTAGATGATTATTAGCTGGGTTTCCAAGCCTAGCATGAACATTAAGTTGATCTACTAGGAATGAATAAAAGAAAATGTGTGGCACTTTTTATGATGCTATTATAATGTCGATGCTTATAGCTGCAAAATGTGAGATTTGTATTTATATCTATTTATGAAGCACTGGTAAATGGCTTAAAACATTTTGAGTTTTGTGACTGTTACCTATCTCACTATATTAAAAATATCTGCCCTTTCAGAGCTATTCCCTATTTCTGTCACTGTATATTGGTAGGACATTTTAACAAAAATTTAGAAAATGTGGTTTTCCTGCTCTACATCTTGTCTTCCCTAAGAATAACCAATTAGTTGAATATCTCTTCTAAATATATACTTATAGTTTATGTGCTTTATTTGCATAATGTTCATAAACAGTCAAATTAAGAGGTCACTGGAACTTTATGAAAATATTAGAAAACAGTAAACTATTAATTGGAGGTTTCACAAATCGTAGCATTTTCTAGTGGGTTCAGCGCCTTCTATTTGACTTGATATGTGTTAAGAAAGAAATCCTACCCAAAGTAATCTACAGATTCAATGCAATCCCTATCAAATTACCAATAGCATTTTTCACAGAATTAGAACAAAAAATTTTATAATTTGTATGGAAACACAAAAAACCCCAAATAGCCAAAGCAATCTTGAGAAAGAAAATCAGAGCTGGAGGAATCATGCTCAGACTATACTACAAAGCTACAGTCATCAAAACAGTATGGTATTGGCACAAAAACAGAAATATAGATCAATGGTACAGGATAGAAAGTCCAGAGATAAACCCATGCACCGATGGTCACCTAATCTATGACAAAGGAGGCAAGAATATACAATGGAGAAATGACAGTCTCTTTAATAAGTGATGCATGGAAAACTGGACAGCTACATGTAAAAGAATGAAATTAGAACATTCTCTAACATCATACACAAAAATAAACTCAAAATGGATTAAAGACCTAAATGTAAGACTGGATACTATTAAACTCCTAGAGGAAAGCATAGGCAGGACACTCTCTGACATAAATCGCGTCAAGATCTTTTTTGATCCACCTCCTAGAAAAATGAAAATAAAAACAAAAATAAACAAGTGGGACCTAATGAAACTTAAAAGCTTTTGTACAGCAAAGGAAACCATAAACAAAATGAAAAGACAACCAACAGAATGGGAGAAAATATCTGCAAACAAAGCAACCAACAAGGGATTCATCTCCAAAATATACAAACAGTTCAGGCAGCTCAATATCCAAAACACGACCCAATCAAAAAATCGGCAGTAGATCTAAATAGACATTTCTCGAAAGCATACAGATGGCCAAAAAGCACGCGAAAAGATGCTCAATATCCCTAATTATTAGAGAAATGCAAATCAAAACTACAATTAGGTACCACCTCACACCGGTCAGAATGGCTATCATCAAAAAATCTACAAACAATAAATGCTGGAGAGGGTGTGGAGAAAAGGGAACCCTCCTGCACTGTTGGTGGGAATGTAAATTGGTACAGCCACTATGGAGAACAGTATGGAGATTCCTTAAAAAACTAAAAATAGGGGGCTTCCCTGGTGGCACAGTGGTTGAGAATCTGCCTGCTAATGCAGGGGACATGGGTTCGAGCCCTGGTCTTGGAAGATCCCACATGCCGCAGAGCAACTGGGCCCGTGAGCCACAATTACTGAGCCTGCGTGTCTGGAGCCTGTGCTCTGCAACAAAAGAGGCCACGATAGTGAGAGGCCCGCGCACCGTGATGAAGAGTGGCCCCCGCTTGCCGCAACTAGAGAAAGCCCTTGCACAGAAACGAAGACCCAACACAGCCAAAAATAAATAAATAAATAAATAAAAGTTAGCTTCAACTTATTAAAAAAAAAAAAAAAAAACTAAAAATAGAGCTACCATATGCCCCAGCAATCCCACTCCTGGGCATATATCTGGAGAAAACCATAATTCGAAAAGATACATGTACTACACTGTTCATTGCAGCACTATTTACAATAACCAGGACATGGAAACAACCTAAATGTCCATCGACGGAGGAATGGATAAAGAAGATGTGGTACATATATACAGTGGAATGTTACTCAGCCATAAAAAAGAATGAAATAATGTCATTTGCAGTGACATGGATGGACCTAGAGATTGTCATACTGAGTGAAGTAAGTCAGACAAAGACAAACATCATATGATATTGCTTATATGTGGCATCTAAAAATATGGTACGAATGAACCTATTTACAAAACAGAAATAGAGTCACAGATGTAGAAAACAAACTTATGGTTACCAAGTGAGAAGGGGGGGAGGGATAAACTGGGAGATTGGGACTGACACATACACGCTACTATATATAAAATAGATAACTGATAAGGATCTACTGTATAGCACAGGGAACTCTACTCAGTACTCTGTAATGACCTATATGGGAATATAATCTAAAAAAGGGTGGATATATGTATATGTATAACTGATTCACTTTGCTGTATAACTGATTCACTTTGCTGTGCAGAAACTAACACCACATTGTAAATCAACTATACTCCAATAAAAATTAATTAAAAAAATAAGAAAGAAATCCTAAGTTGTTTCAATGTCTGGTACTTTGGTACTTTAGGGTTATCGTTTAATATTAACTAGGCTGCAAAGGAAATATTATTTGAGTATTCAGATGAGGAAATGAAGGTTCCCAGAAGTTAAGCAATTGCCCAATCCCAGTGGGTAAGTGTGGAACTGTTATCCAAACCCAGGTCCAGGTACTCCAAATTCCACACGTTTTGTAATAGACCATCCTTCCAGACACCAAAAATGCAGAAAAGGATTTAATAGAAGGAAGAAAGTAATTGGGAGGCAGAATAAATGCACCCATGGCTTCATCTGTAATAACCTGAAGTTAAAGGCTAGCATTAAAATCTTACACAGAAGTGAAAGATTTGCAAGTAAAAAGTAAACAGCAAGGAGAATGATACTATTTCAGTGAACTGCTCAAAAGACTCATTGTAGTCCAGAGATTAAGTGAACCTACAGGTCAGAGGTTGGGGGTGGTGGTGGTGGGTACTGAACGGCTCAAAATGTCCAGAAGCATGGGTCCCTGGACACACGGACGGCCAGAGTACGTGGCCACAATCTCTTACACGGAGCAGAGGTCAGGAAATTTTACGGGTAGCCCAAGACTCTAAAACAAGGCCAGCTAATTAGAGCCCAGGAGCCAAATCCTGCTTGCCTTCTGTTTCTATAAATAAAGTTTTATTGGAACCAAAAATGAGCCACGTCCACTCATTTGCATACTATCTATGGATGCTTTCACACTACACGGACCGAGGTGAGTAGTTGTAACAGAAACATCATGATGTACCAAGCTTAGAAGATGGACTACCTGACCTTTATGGAAGAAGTCTGCCCACCCCTAGTATAAAGCAGAGGCCAAGTGTTGGGCAAATGGCATTCTCAATGTGATGGAACCACGTGGCTTGCCTCCTGCCTGTGCACTCTTGCCCGAGTCTTGCCAATGATATCGTGTTACACAGCCCTGACACACCTATTTCACATCTGACCTCTGTTAGCACCTCCTCTGACACTGTTCTTTTCTGTTCACTACTTCGATAGCTGTCGAGGGTAATATTGAGTTCACTACTTCGATAGCTGTCGAGGGTAATATTGAGTTCACTACTTTGATAGCTGTCGAGGGGGTCTTCACCTTCACACCTGCCCTTCCCACTACTGACCAATGTCAGCAGACTGAGCCCTCAAAGCACAAAGTAGATGATGTAGCTCTCCTCCTCCCCACCCCCCATGGTTCCCCATCACTTGTAGATTAAACCCAATCTCTTTTCCTGTCCTCCAGCCCTTCCTGGTTTGCCCAGGCTCCCTCTTGTGTCCTCTCCTTGTTCTGTCCGCTCCAGCCCCAATGCATATCTTGCTGTACTTCAAGCTTGTTCCTTCCTCAGAAGATGAGCAAATGTTTCCCACAGCCAAAGACATTTTTACACCCAATCAGCCCTTCATCCTCCAGCACCCGTGCAAGTGTCACCACCGCATTCTTTGCCGCAAGGAAAATAATTCCACAAATTCCAGCAGAAATACCCCTAGTCTTTATGAGAATTGCATTTTGAATGTCATTAAACAAGAAATGACAAATTTCCTCAAAATTCTCAATACATAAAAGATGGTACATAAGTTGATTTTTATTTCCCTATCATCACTTTAACCAAAAAAAATTTGTAAAATGGCTTGTAATAAGCCAAGAAAAATATGTTTTTGTCAAGTTCTGATTTCTCCATCTCTAGTCACGTATATACTCTCAACCCCCAATCACTCACTAGACGCTGCTTCATTTTTCTTCCTAACACTTATCTCTGCCTGAAATTGTATTCTGTATTTGTACATTTATTTATTTTATTGTTTGCTCTTTATCTCTAACTAGAATAGAATCTCCATGAAAGCACTTTTTTTTTTCTATCAAATTTGCCACTCTTGACACACAACAAGAACTCAACATTTATCGAATATTGGGTGAGTTGTCCAGGTTTACAGATAAAATATTACTTGATAATACACAGATCCTGTTGTTATGCTGACATAATTTACATCCTTTGGACCAAATTGAAGGGATGATTCTACTTTACAGCTGCCCATACCTCTCCCCGTGGTGTGTGGTCTGACGCCCCCTTCCCTTTCTGACCTCTTCTGAAACTGCCCTTTCCTTCCTCCCTCCCTCTCTCCCCCCTTCCTCCCTTCCTCCCTTCCTTCCTCCCTCCCTCCCTCTCTCTCTCTCTCTCTTTCTTTCGTTCTTTCTTTCTTTGTGATTCTGGAACATTTCTGGCCTGCTTTCTTTTGAGGTCTTTGTCCTTGCAGTGTCCTCTGCCTGAAATACACCAGGGGAAAGAATTTCACATAAGCGACACTTGCCTCTGTCCAGTCTTTGCTCAGAGGCAAGCTTGTCAGTTCAGCACACCCTGCCCTTCACGTCTCAGGCTGGGAACTGCCTCCACCCCAGTCCTCTTGACCCCCTTCCTCTGCTGCACTTGTTTTCCCCTGTGACGCTCACCACCCTTTTAAAGTCTAAAAAATGCAGCGTAAAATTATCATTATGTAAACTATAATAATAATGTGCAATGTAATTATGAATGATATAAAATGCTTATTGGTTATCATGTCTCCCTAAAAGGTAAGCTTCAGGAAGGCTCAAGTCTTTGTCAATTTGCTCCATTTCTTGTACCTGTCTGTGTGGGCTGCTATATAAACATACCCTAGCCTGGGAGGCGTAAACAACAAGCATTTGTTTCTCACAGTCTGGAGACTAGAAGTCCAAGATCAAGTGCAGGCAGATTCAGTGTCTGGTGAGGGCCCACGTCTCGGGTCATGGATAGCTGCGTTCTCAATATAACTTCACATGGTGGAGGGGTGCAGGAGCTCTCTGGGGTCTCTTTTACGAGGGAGCTAATCCATTCACGAGGGCTCCACCCTATGACCTCATCACTCCCAAAGGCTCCACCTCCTAATACCATCACGTTGGGCAACAGCATTTCAACAGCAGAATTTGGCAGCGGGAGGGGGCACAAACATTCTGTGTATTGCACTGTCGTCCCTTCCTGGTACTGGGGCTGGTCACCCCAGGCTGGTCCCCAGGCTCTCCAGGGAGCAGGCTTCCAGTTGGGATTGCCCAATGGGCAGTGCGTCTGGGCTGCTGTGTCTTTTAACAGATTCCAGCGCCTCCAGTTTCCAGCAGGCGGTGCTGGTCCTGGGTTTGGAAATCATTGTTTCCATCCTGCATTCCATCCCGAGGGGGCTTACTGTTTCTGGAGGCTGTGCTCTGCTTTGCCTTCCCATCCCACGTTGGCTGTTTAGTTCTTCCATCCACTGCCATCACCTTCCTGAATTCAGTGCCCTCTGTTTTAAATACTCAGAGTAGTGTCCGATTTCCTGGTAGACCTTGAAATACACATTTACCTTCCTTGTGTTTAACGCCTTCTTGGAAGTCAGGTAGGAGGAAGTGAAGCAAGGCAGTGGCCAGTGAGACACCCATGACTCACCACGGAGTAAAACCAAGTGACTTAGCCTCTCAGCAGGTTTAGCAGATAAGCTCCGGTGTAACGTTTCCTCCACTATCACAGGAGAGATGCGTCATAAATCACCACTGTAGACGAGAGCTATAATCCGATGTACAGTAGAATCACAGGCATACACGGCAAAGTCATTCATCATGAGGCCTTAATTACATGAGGAGACGCATTAAATTTATCTCCGTGCCCTCACCATCCGCTGCGCTTTCCACGTTACAGTATAAGATAGCACAAGAATTCTGACAACCCATGAGCGTCTGGATGAAGAAAAATCCCTCGAGTCTGCGGCATGAAATTGCTGAGGGCAAACGTTTGTACTGATGCATGGGAATCACGAGAGGAAGGCCTTTCTGGTGGATCTCGGGGCACCTGGCAGGCCAAACCCCCAGTAAACACAGCTGTGGTCACTGCCTTCTCCTCAGTCTCTGGACATCTTGGAACAGGCCACAGTGATTGACTGACATTCAGGATGGAGAGAGAAATACTCAGAACTCAGACCTGTATGGGGGAGGTCATCCCCATGGGCTTGCACGCACGTTTCAGGGCACTGACGTGTCATGGACAAACCCTGAAATAGATGCAGGACGCAGAACAGGAGATGGGGGTGGGGGGAGGACAGAAGACAGAGGAATTATTTTATCCTGTCGTCCAGGGTGTTATCGCCAGGCCTGAATGAGTAGTCAAGAAAGATAAGGAAGATTCACTGACTTCTGGTCCCCGTTTCGCCAGCACATAGCCCCGTGCAATCTTAAACACCCCCGTAGCCAAGCGTGGCTCCAGACATTCCTTGGAGAGTTACTACTGCAAGCTTCTGATAGATTCGAGGGGACCGGGCTGTGGACCGTGGAGGCACAGATGCCCCCCGCCGACACTGAGCAACCCTCTGTAGGAAACGCCTCCGCGGTGGTGTCCTGGCCCCTCGTGTGTGCTGCACAGGCTGCCCGTGCAAAGGCTGACCACACTCCGACCCGCGTCTTGGTGGGAGATCCTGCAATTCCTTCGGGAGCTGATGGAGAGGAGCCTGGGGAGCAGCTGCTACGAGGCACGTTCCCAGCCCTTCCCCCCACCGAGGCTCACTGCTCCATGTCCCTAGCTTCAGCCACCCACAGCTCAAGGCCTCTGCCCTCTGCGTGCTTGAGTTCTGTGCTGTCGTGCGACACCAGAGTCCTGGGGAGCCAATGCCATGCTGACCCTGCTCCCTGCCTGCATCCGTCTGGGCTCCTTGTGTCCCCACTGGCCACGTCCATGGAGGAGTGGCCAGCCCGACCAGCAGAGAGTAGACGCTGCAGGCCGTGCTTAGCGATGGCAGGGCCACGTGGTGGTTTCATCTTGGCTTGCACCCTCTGTTAATGGACTCCGGTGCCCCATGCTGGGGTCCCCATGCTCCGTAGCACAGGCTGTCGTGGCTTGCCACAATTATGTAGGATGTCCTCTCAGTGACATAGCCACATGTACCTTGTGCTGTTTTTCGATGGTTTGCCAACTTTTCCCACAGGTCTGCAGGTCAGGATTCTCCTTGTGCAGCCCCAGAACTTGTATGCACCATTCACTAGGCATTTATGTGGTGAAACAGTTGATGCCATGAGATCCTCATATCGCTCCAAGTGTATGAGGTGACTCTACTAACTGTCCTCAATTATATCAAATTCAAAGATAGCTCCTTAAGAAAAAAAAGTGAGTTCATGAAATTTAGAGGCCAAGAATACGCTGTATTTCGTCATAGAGTGCATAACTTACACATGTACTGAATAGAAACTTCTCCTCGACTCCAAATATGCATAAAGCCCTCTGAACAGACCCAGGAGCAGGAACAGCATTAGGGAAAGTATTTGGATCTAGCTGCAGAGTATTCTACTTTTGCCACATAAGCCCTTTTCTTACGATAGCTTTACAGTAAATAAATACAAGTGTTAGCTTTTTCAGCGGTCACTGTCATGTGTTTTCAATCATGGCTCTTGTTAGTTTTGAATTCTATAAGAACTCAAATTCATTTTTAATTGTAACATGACTGTCCTCTGGCTAAGTACAACCCAGATGTGATATATTTGGAATAAAAAGCAGATTTCTCCACCACAGCCTAAATATGCTCCTATCGTAAAACATATCTGATCCCGAATGTCTCGGGCGCTTCAGTGATTGACTGTAGCCGGGCTTTGCACGCTCTGCCAAAGCAAAGACAAGAAGCACAAGTACGGGTGCGCCCGGTGTCCTCACAGAACAAGGGGGACCCGCCCCCGTCTTCATCATGACTGTGACCAGGGACATCTTCTCCAGTCACGCTATGTCAAGCGCGGTCTGAATTTCCTGATTCCTCTTTTCAGAACACAAGTTCCGAAAGGAAGATAGAAAGAGAGAGAAGGAAAGAAAGAAAGGAAGGAAGGGAGAGAGGAAGGCAATGCATACTTTTATCCAATCCGTAACTGCATAATAGTCAGAAAAGAATAGAAACTAAGATTTCCTGTAGAACCAAATGAGGCTATGAGTAAAATGTAGTTTTCACTTTTTGACTTTAGGATTTTCCTTTAAGTCACAGACTCACCAGTGCATGTTTATGCGCAGTAAACATTTAGGGGTTATTCAGATGGAGAGTGCCATGAGATCAATGTGAGATTTAAAGACAGTGCCTCATAGGGAGGGTGGGAGGGAGACGCAAGAGGGAGGGGATATGGGGATATATGTATATGTATAGCTGATTCACTTTGTTATACAGCAGAAACTAACACACCACTGTAAAGCAATTATACTCCAATAAAGATGTTAAAAAATAAATAAATAAGGACCGGTGCCTCGTCAGTTCTTTGTATTCAGAACGTGAGTGTAACAGTACCTCCAGTTGCTGAGCCTTCCTTGCCCTCAGGAAAGGCCTGCTTGTGTCTGTGAGCTGGGACACAGAAACGGACTCCCCAAGTTCAAGGGAGCCTTAAATAGCAACCTGTCCCCAATCCACAGAGACAGAAGAAGACTAGTGGCTGCCAATGGCCGGGAGGAGGCGTGAAGGAGGATGAGTTGCTAGTGGCTGTGGGATTTCTTTCCGCGGTGTTGAAAATACTCTGGAATTAGACAGTGGTGATGGTCGTACCCCTTTGCAGATGCGCGAAAAACCACCAAACTGTATGCTTCACAGTGGTGATGTTATGGTATGTAAACTATGTCTCAACTAAAACAAACAATAACATTTAGCAGTATGCGAAGGTCTTTGCACGCACATGCACACACATGCACACGTGCACACACACAGGTGCACACATACACGTGCGCCCATGCACACAGACTGCATGGGACATACTTACACTACAAAGGTCTTGTTATCCGAAATTCACATTTAATTGGGTTCCCCGCATTCTGGAGGTAGACTTTTCCTTTTAGAATTGTTTTCGGTTAACAGTTGAGGGGAAAGTAGAGAGTTTCCATACGCATAGATCCCGCCCCAACACACGCCCAGCTCCCTCTCTATCAGCATCCCACACCAGACGGCGCACTTGCTACCATCAGTGAAGCAAGCCTGACACATCATTGTCATCCCCCAAAGTCCATAGTCTACACGAGGGTCCACTCTGGGTGCTGTGTTCTATGGGTTTCGACAAACATACAGTGACATGTATCCACCATTACAGCACCATATAAAGTAGTCTCACTGCCCTAAAACTCCACTGTGCTCTGCTGTTCATTCCTCCCCACGCTTAACCCCTGGCAACCACTGACCTTTTTACTGTCTTCGTAGTTTTGTCTTTTCGAGAATGTCACAGAGTTGGAATCACGAAGTATGTAACTTTCTCAGATTGCCTTCTTTCACTTAGCCATATACATTTTAGGTTCTTCCATGTCTTTTCATGGCATCATAGCTCATTTCTTGTCATTGCTGAATAATGTTCCATTGTCTGGATGGACCACAGTTTGCTTATCCATTGACCCACTGAAGGACATCTTGCTTGCTTCCAAGTTCTGGCTATTATGAATACAGCTGCTTAAACACTTGCATGCAGGTTTTCAAGCGAATAGAACTTAGCAATTCATTTAGGTAAATACCAAGGAGTACAACTGCTGGATCGCATGGTAAGACTTTGTTTAGTTTTGCTAAATCTGGCAACCCTATGCTCAGTGAACTTGCACTTCTTTGGAAGAGGCCACAGAACAAGGACGTATTTCAATGAGAAAAGGCAATAAGGGACATCTTATCTTTATTCACTCCCTCATCACCTCACTCATTCGTTTGCTATTTATTGAACAAAACTATGTACTGGACCCTGGGAATGCAAACAACACATGTAATGGAAGGAACAAATACTGTAAAACACAGCAACGCAGTGTAACAAGGGCATTAGTAAAGGTTTCCAACATGCAAACTGTAGAACAAAGAAAAAAAGATGGAGAAGTTTCCCCCAGGTAGGCTGCAAGGGAGGCTCAGAAAATGTCCCCCAGAAAACGAAAGTCTTCCCCTTGAAGGATGCAGATAATCCGTGCTGGGGTATTGATGAGAGACAGGTGCAGGAAAGGATGACCTTGACAGAGGTGCAAAGGTAGGAACTAGCAGTGACACACATTTATTCAGTGATATTTAATACTCTTCTAGTATGCTGGGCCTGAGGACACAGCTCTCACAAAACAGGCAGCCTTGACAAGTATCCACGACAGGAGAACAAGTAACACAGGACAGCGCCGCTCAGAAATGGGAGCCTTTCCCATGGTTGGCAAAAGAGGTGCCTTGAAAGAGTGCTCCTTTTTCCTGGGTATTTCTCCCGTGCCATTATTAGGGAATACCCCCTCCTACCCTAAAAAGGAAATACCACTATCCATTTCCCCATCAGTTTCCCAAACACGAAGAGTAATGTAAATGTGTATAAATAGTGGTTACCATCTATTAGAATTTCAAGACTTGGTTTGGGGATTTTTCCTAACTATCGAAATCTCCTAAGTCCAGTGAACCTTCCGAAATTTAGTTACTATTGTCCTCTGTGAGATTTTTGTATCTTGTGTCCAAGGTGCTTGTTAGACATTTCTTTATAGGCATTTCAAGATTTACAGGTGCATTTGATCAAATAGCTGGAAAGATCGAGATGTTTTTCATTGTATAATTTATTCCATATACACCCAACAGCCAAGCATTTGGCAAGAGACCAACAGATATGATTTAGAAAGCCTGAATAGCTCATGCAGGAAGTAAGTAGCTGACAGATAAAGAAAAATGGCAACTTTATGCTTTAATGGCAACATAAACTATCTAGAAGGGACATTTATCAGTTCAACAGGGATCAATTTTCTTCACTCTCAACCCCTAGAACAAATCTTCTCTTTCGAAAAGGTAGGAGTGTTCGGTCTGGTAATTTATTTGTTTATGTATAACTAGCCCATTTCGAGAATCTCTATAAGACATCTTTCTCTGGCACATATTTTATCTTGTTCCTAGGTAGAAGATAATAATAACCAAGTGACCTGTTGAATAAGGCACACTTGGAGGCCAGGTAAGGAGTTGTGATTTAATGTGCATTAACAGACATCAGGGCAAGTGTTGGCTGAGTACTGAGACAGGGGAGCAGACAGCTGGGCGACCTTTGCTCCTTAAAGAGACGTGAACTATCTGAAGTGTCAGATTTTGTCCCACTTGATAGTTTCAAATGATGTAATTCAAAAGAGATTTAACTCGTTAACTAGTGAAAATCTAAAGACAGAGGATTTCTGGTTAATTCACAGAAAATGGGAAGTTTGAACAAATTTCAAGACAACGTTTTAACTAGGTGAAGTTAATTCTAATATGTATGTAACACAGAGAATGGAGAATTAACGTTTGTTCAACATTATCCAGTTCACTCCTTCAATGATCAATCATTTATTCAGCAAACGTTTACTGCGCACCTCTAAACGCCCGGGAGTATGCCAGGTTCCAGGAATAAAAAAACTAAGAATGAAATAAAACTTCCGGGTACCAGTTAAGTAAATAACCGCCATAATATGTGGTTTGAGAGCTATGGAACCACTACAGAGAACAGAATAAGGACAGTCACAATTTTGTTTCAGAACAAACAGATGATGCATTCTAGCAAAGGTGAAGTGCAAAGTGATTTTTGACCCAAGTCTTGAATGAATCAGGAGATGAAAGTGTGGTATAGACAGAGAATAGACCAGTTATGATGATTAAACATCAATTACATCCATCTTTACCAAATACTCACAATTCATTCCCAGGCAAAATATCGACACTTAGCTCTCTATCCTGTTTTCACGTCTGTAAAATAGAGATACTAATAATACCTAATTTACAGGCTATTAAAAGGATCAATTGAGATAATAAGCCTTAAACGCTTAGCGCATGGCCATGAAAGGCTGACCCTGTGGAACATTCCAATTAGTTAGGTTACCGCCCCTTCCTCCACCACCAATGGTGGGTGAATGGTTTTCTGTTCTCTCTTCCTCTCCCCTAAGAAGGATGCAAGTAACTTCGTAAACAACACAGAGCAGGAAATGAAAGTTCTGTTCTTGCTATTTACATGAAGCAATCCAAAGCTATGTGCAATGGCTCCCTGGACTGTACTGTATGTCATACCTCCGATTTTTCTCTTCTAGAATTTCTTGTCATTTTAGTATCATTTTTTACGTTGTCTTTTATTGGCAAAAGGTTTCACGGGAGGCAGAACTGTGGTCCAGTCCCCTCCCTAAAATGTTGATTGATGCTCTGATTCAGATTTCTCTTGAAGTATTTCCAATTTCCCAAGTAGTTCACATTTTCTGGTATTTTGTCATTGATTTATAATTTTATGGGATGACAAGTAACAAAGGTGGACCATATACAATTGCTAGGTCTTGGCAATTTTTATTCCTGGCACCTGTGCATGGCTTCACTTCTGGGTTCATTCTAGGTTCAAGGGAAGCTGCTGGACCTTTGAGCTGTAGAAAGAAAGTAAGGGCCAGTCCATGGTCATCTGCTTCGGGGATGTGGGACACACCCGCTGCCCACTGGAGGCCCCTCCTGGTGCGCCGGCAGATTGGAGAGCTGCTTCGTATTCTTACTCATCCCCCTCGTCCCTGAGTCTGACAGATGGTACCTACTTTGTAATAGTCCTTAAGTAAGTGAATAAATATTTATTCTTACTTTCCTGTAAAGGAGCATGACTAATTTTATAACATCTTAATGAAGACAGAAACCAAAAAAAAAAAAAAGGATCTTTTAAAAACTGTCATCATTTTTGGACATTTAACCTATTCCACTATCCTCTGTTCACAGAGTGAAGGTATTCCAACTGACCCCCTGTTATCAGTGAAGTAGTCTGTTGCAATTTTAGCTTATCACATAGCACAGCACAAAGATAAAATTATCTTAAGCATAAGTTGCAAGTAAAAAAAAAAAGCACCAACATTGAAAAATTGTGAAAGTATGATTACATTCCTCCAAGTAGCCAAAAACACTGAGAAACTACCTCATGGTCCAACAAAATCATCAGACTTGAAAAGCCGGAAACTGGAAATGCAATATTAACTGTGGAATTGCTTAAACTAATTCCTCTTCTTGACCAATTGTTCTTAGCGCAAATACAAGCTACCAAAGCTAGCAAGGGTGAAAAACCTAACAGCGCTTCAGTGGAGTTGTAATGAGAGAGAAAGACGTGAGCTTTATGTATACACCATCAGACACATTTTTTACTTTTACTGGTGATGGAGTGCTAGGAGAAACGAGGTTTTCCAAAGGCCCTCAATATGTCTTTCCCTCACACTATTCATGCATCTGTGAAAAAATCTGCAATACTTCAAAACATTGGAAGCAGAGCAAAGGCTGACATGAAGAAAGCTATTTACTTTAACAGGATCACTAGCTGTACATCATTATGCGTTATTAGGTGTGACTGGGGACTCTCTGACAAAGTAAACACCGATTGCTGAATTAAATGATTCTTCAAAAAATTGTCGTTGAATTAAGTAGGATTGACCTTGGTTCTTAGTTCTCATTTCTCTTTAAATTTCCGTTAGATCCTCTGTTGTAAAATTCTTTCAGAGAAACTTAAAGTATTTTTTTCTTTATCTTCAAATGGAAATTCATGATTTTTTTCATTTTTTCAATTGAGATGTAACTTACATACCATAAAATCCACCATTCTAAAGTGCACAATTCAGGGATTTTACTATATTCACAGGTTGTGCAGCCATCACTTCTCTTGATTCCAGAATATCATCATGACTCCAAAAAGGAAGCCCATACCAGTTAGCAGTTACTCCCTATTTCCCCCTCCTCTCAACCCCTGGCAACCACAAATCTACTTTCTATCTCTTTTGCCAATTCTGGATATTTAATATAAATTGAGTGCTACAATAGGTGGCCTTTCATGGCTGCTTCTTTCACTTAGCTTCTTGTTTTCTAGGGTCACTCATGTTGCAGCGTGAATCGGTATTCCATTCCTTTTTATGGCTGAATACTATTCCATGGTAGTAGACCACATCCTGTTTTTCTACTCATCAGTTGATGGGCATTTGGGTTGTTTCCACATTTTGTCTTGCATGAATATTCTGCTACAAACATTCATATTCAAGTTTCTTGGGGAACATATGCTTTCAGCTCTCTTGGGTATCTACCTAGGAGTGAAATTTCTGAGTCGCATGGAAATTCTATGTTTAACTTTCTGAGAAACTGCCAGTGTTTTGCAAAGTGGCCGCTCCATTTCACATTCCTACCAGCAGTATTTGAGGAGTCTAAACTCCTCACATCATCACCAACACCTGTTACTCTGTTACACTTTGAAATTCAGCACTGAGGAGAAATGATGAATATTCCATAGAGACAGGAGTTCCTGTGGCAAAAATAACCTAATGTTTGATTTTCACATTGTAAGTGGGAAAAAACTAAAGAGTGTGGCCATTCAGGAAGTGCAAATCTCCTTAATTAATCAGAAGAAAAATATAACATTAATATTTGTTAGCAATAATTGGTTATTATATAACTACATTTCAATTCATCCTTTTAAGAGCACGATCAGAAGAAAATGAAACAGATTTTAAGACAAGCTTCAGAATGAAATCTTAATGGCATCATCTATAAAATGAAGTAATAGTAAAATCTGTATAAAAACATACCTGTTTCAAAATATAATGCAGAACATTCATGTTCAAAAACATCAATGGACCAAACATAAATGTTCAGAAACATAGGCCTTTTGTTACATCAGCCCATGTTTGTGTGTCTAGAGTGACTGCACTGTATTTTAGGTTAGCTTACCAAGGTGTACGTCATCATCACTACATCCCAGGCAGAAGAAGGAGTAAGAGGTGGGGAAGAGGGAGGACCACGGGGAAGGCAAGCAGTTCCCGCAGATGAAGCGTAAGAGTCAATGAGACGCAGGATGGGGGATGGACCTGGAGGTTTGGGTAAGCAGGGCCAGGCATGAGGGACGTGATGGTGGTGCAGAAGAGTCTCACACAGCAGACCTGAGAGGGCTCTCCGAGAAAATCCCACTTGCAAGGTCAGCCCTCAGCTGGCAGCTGGGAACGTGGAGCTCAGAAATGTGGTTGCCATTCCTGTTAAGAATGGTTCACTGCGCTAAACTGTTTGTACAAACAATGTGGTTTATGATAAACACCTGCTCCCTTGACAATCTGGAATTTTGGTACGAGCTAGGCAGAGGGTACCTACGTGGCCAGCCCCAATTAAAACCCTGGGTGACGATTCTTTAATGAGCTTCCCTGGTAGAAGACGTTTCACACATGTTGTCACAAATAAATAATGCACTCTCTCTCTCTCTCTCTCTCTCACACACACACACACACACACACACACACACACACACACACCAAAGCACTCAACCCCTTTCATTTATGAAGGACTGAGGCAGTTGCATGTTTAGAAGTGATGGACAATCACTACTTAATTCTGAATTAATCAGAAGTTTAATATACGGTTTAAATAGGTGAGAAAAAAGACATCTAGTCTATCTGATGACAAGAAAGAATTTTTTAAACTACAGTATGGTCCAAACCCCTTGAATAATCAAAATACTTGTCCCTTACAGCATAGACAGTTTTTTTTTAATCTGAATTTCATTTCACATGTAAGGAGTACTTCCAAAAACCCCAATCATAAAGAAAGTGGCAACTTCAGCAGCCAGCATGTTAAAATTAAGAAATGTTTTTAACCTACTCTTTTGACTTTAGCATAAGCTGATTACCTTGATACTAGGAAACCAAAGCTCAGTGCGTTGAGAGAATGACTTGTGAGAACAAAAATCACCACCTTATTATTCACTGACATTAAAAAATAATGTTCTCTTGTTTTCTCCATTACTCTTCCAAACTGGGGGATAATTTTTAGGCAATAGGGATTACTCGTCCCTTTGTCTGATTTAATTATACAGGAAAATTAATGTTACGTTGTCTTCTGGCCGAAGGGAAAAGATGACCTTCACCAAAACTGTAAATGTCAACTTCTCGCAAGACCAAAGCATCCCTGGAAGCCTCTTAATTACTTCTGACATTAGCCTTCAGACCAGCAGTGACAATCCCTCTTATTTTAGGAAAAAAATTTTAAGAACAAAAATAAATCCATTTCCCACCCCACCCCCATTTTTCCATATTACTATCATATTGAATTTTTTCATTTAAAATCGGTTTTAAATATTTTCCCTCCTCTGTACATAGGTAGTGGCCCCACAAACGCTTTCTAAATGAAGAGAGAATATATTTTAAATTGTATTTTTTAAAAGATACATGATATCCATATTAACAAATTGAAGGAGAAAAACCATATTATCATCTCAGTAGATGCAGAAAAAGTTTTGGACAAAATTCAACACCCATTTATGATAAAAAACCCTCCAGAAAGTAGGCATAGAGGAAACTTAATAAACATAATAAAGGCAATATATGACAAACCCACAGCCAACATCATTCTCAATGGTGAAAAACTGAAACCATTTCCACTAAGATCAGGAACAAGACAAGGTTGTCCGCTCTCACCCCTATTATTCAACATAGTTTCGGAAGTTTTAGCCATGGCAATCAGAGAAGAAAAAGAAATAAAAGGAATCCAAATTGGAAAAGAAAAAGTAAAACTGTGACTGTTTGCAGATGACATGATACTGTACATAGAGAATCCTAAAGATGCCACCAGAAAACTACTAGAGCTAATCAATGAATTTGGTAAAGTAGCAGGATACAAAATTAACGCACAGAACTCTCTTGCATTCCTATACACTAACAATGAAAAATTTGAAAGAGAAATTAAGGAAACACTTCCATTTACCACTGCAACAAAAAGAATAAAATACCTAGGAATAAACCTACCCAAAGAGACAAAAGACCTGTATGCAGAAAACTATAAGACACTGATGAAAGAAATTAAAGATGATACCAACAGATGGAGAGATATATCATGTTCTTGGATTGGAAGACTCAGTATTGTGAAAATGACTATACTACCCAAAGCAATCTACAGATTCAGTGCAATCCCTATCAAACTACCAATGGCATTTTTCATGGAACTAGAACAAAAAATTGCACAATTTGTATGGAAACACAAAAGACCCCGAATAGCCAAAACAATCTTCAGAAAGAAAAAGGGACCTGGAGGAATCAGGCTCCCTGACTTCAGACTATACTACAAAGATATAGTGTTCAAGACAGTGTGGTACTGGCACAAAAACAGAAATATAGATCAATGGAACAGGATAGAAAGCCCAGAGATAAACCCACGCACATATGGTCACCTTATCTTTGACAAAGGAGGCAAGAATATACAATGGAGAAAAGACAGCCTCTTCAATAAGTGGTGCTGGGACAACTGGACAGCTACATGTAAAAGAATGAAATTAGAACACAACCTAATACCATACACAAAAATAAACTCAAAATGGATTAAAGACCTAAATGTAAGGCCAGACACTATCAAACTCTTAGAGGAAAACATAGGCAGAACACTCTATGACATAAATCACGGCAAGATCCTTTTTGACCCACCTCCTACAAAAATGGAAATAAAAACAAAAATAAACAAATGGGACCGAATGAAACTTAAAAGCTTTTGCACAGCAAAGGAAACCATAAACAAGATGAAAATACCACTCTCAGAATGGGAGAAAATATTTGCAAATGAAGCAACTGACACAGGATTAATCTCCAAAATATACAGGCAGCTCATGCAGCTCAATATCAAAAAAAACAAACAACCCAATCCAAAAATGGGCAGAAGACCTAAATAGACATTTCTCCAAAAAAGATATACTGATTGCCAGCAAACACATGAAAGGGTGCTCAACATCACTAATCATTAGGGAAATGCAACTCAAAACCGCAATGAGGTATCACCTCACACCGGTCAGAATGGCCATCATCAAAAAATCTAGAAACAATAAATGCTGGAGAGGGTGTGGAGAAAAGTGAATCCTCTTGCACTGTTGGTGGGAATGTAAATTGATACAGCCACTATGGAGAACAGTATGGAGGTTCCTTAAAAAACTAAAAATAGAATTACCATATGACCCAGCAATCCCACTACTGGGCATATACCCTGAGAAAACCATAATTCAAAAAGAGTCATGTACCACAATGTTTATTGCAGCTCTATTTACAATAGCCAGGTCATGGAAGCAACCTAAGTGTCCATCGACAGATGAATGGATAAAGAAGATGTGGCACATATATACAATGGAATATTACTCAGCCATAAAAAGGAACGAAATTGAGTTATTTGTAGTGAGATGGATGGACCTAGAGTCTGTCATACAGAGTGAAGTAAGTCAGAAAGAGAAAAACAAATACCATATGCTAACACATATGTATGGAATCTAAAAAAAAAAAATGGTTCTGAAGAACCTAGGGGCAGGACAGGAATAAAGACACAGACCTACTAGAGAATGGACTTGAGGACACGGGGAGGGGGAAGGGTAAGCTGGGACAAAGTGAGAGAGTGGCATGGACATATATACACTACCAAATGTAAAATAGATAGCTAGTGGGAAGCAGCCGCACAGCACAGGGAGATCAGCTCGGTGCTTTGTGATCACCTAGAGGGGTGGGATAGGGAGGGTGGGAGGGAGACGCAAGAGGGAAGAGATATGGGGGTATATGTATATGTATAGCTGATTCACTTTGTTATACAGCATAAACTAACACACCATTGTAAAGCAATTATACTCCAATAAAGATGTTAAAATATTTTTTTAAAAAGGTACATGATAGGGCTTCCCTGGTGGCGCAGTGGTTGAGAATCTGCCTGCCAATGCAGGGCACACGGGTTCGAGCCCTGGTCTGGGAAGATCCCACATGCCGCGGAGCAACTGGGCCCGTGAGCCACAACTACTGAGCCTGCGTGTCTGGAGCCTGTGCTCCGCAACAGGAGAGGCCGCGATAGTGAGGGGCCCGCGCACCGCGATGAAGAGTGGCCCCCACTCGCCGCAACTAGAGAAAGCCCCCGCACAGAAACGAAGACCCAACGCAGCCAAAAATAATAAATAAATAAATAAATAAATTAAAAAAAAAAAAAAAGGTACATGATAAAATAGGACATATGTCTTTAGGGTTAGTCTTCTCCTCAAGCTTCACGAGACCTCACCATTCTTGCTAAAGCCTGAAAGTCTATAGACGGCCAATTCAACACATGCATATGCACTAAACCTTCAAAAACCATTCACATACGTAGAAAATATAAACTCAGGAGACAATGGTAGCATGTAAAAAAAAACACTTTGGTCTAACACATGAAATCAAAATGTATACGAAAAATCTAAAACACAAATGAAGCCAAGATGGTGTTTTCTAATGTCCAACAGGATAAGCACAGGGGTGAGAAGTCAGTCTTGGTACCTGGCATCAGAGCTGCAATAGTTTTCAATTTTCCACCACTGGATGTGATGTCCTGAGTGGCTCCCACAGTGATGTTGATATCTTTTATTCCTGGCTGGCAAAAAGAAACATGGGTTGCAGCAAAAGCCCCAAATAAGGCAGTGATCCATTTCCGGTGTTTCAGAGGTATGAAGAAGGAAAAAGACAAGACAACCCACTGGATGGCTAACGAGACGGTCATCGGAGGTCCTAGAGAGAGCAGGTTCGGGGCGCAGAGCACAGGAAAAGAGCAAGCTTAGCTTAGAGAGGGATGAGAAGATCATGGAAAGTGAACTCGTGGATGCTGGTAGCTTTTATCATCTTTGCAAGAACTGTGGCTGTGAATTTATACAAAACACCCAGAATCAGAAAATCCATAGAGACAGAAAGCAGATTGGTGGTTGCTAGGGGCTGGCGGGGGGATAGAGTGACTACTAATGATTACAGGGCTACCTTCCTTCCTTTTGGAGTGTTGAGAATGTTCTGGAACTTGACAGCGGCGATGGTTGCTAAACATTGTGCATGTACTAAATGCCATAGAATCATACACTTTAAAACGGTTGAAGATTGAGATTGACATATACACACTACTATATATAAAATAGATAACTGTACAGCACAGGGAACCCTACTCAATAGTCTGTAATGGCTTATATGGGAAAAGACTCTGAAAAAGAATGGATAATATGTATATGTATAACTGATTCACTTTGCTGTACACCTGAAATTAATACAACATTGTAAATCAATTATACTCCAATAAAAATCTTTTTAAAAAAGCTTAGATTTTAATACTGAAATGTCTAAAATAACCCGATAAAGATAAAATTTAAACGAATAAAAAAAGCAGAAATAAATCATGCCAAAAAGAATAATTAAAAGGAGAACCTTCCACTTTAAAAAAAAAAATGGTTGAATGCCATTTTCAAATGGTTATTTTATGTTGTGTGTGTTTGACCACACACTAAAAATATGGCTATGAAAGGAAAGGATAATGAGAGAGGTAGAGACAGGTGTGAGGTGATGGGAACACTTTTTCCCTAGGAAAGAGATAATTGTACATTTTTATAGGTTTCCACGAGTTGAAGCAAAGGGGCAAATAGAAACGCTGAAGCTGGAGAACCCGGGAGAGACAGAACTCAGAGGGGATCCTGAGGAGAGGGCTCTGCGCTCGGGCAGGAGATGACCTTGACAGGCAAGAAAGAGAAGAGGCTAAATAAGCAGGCACTTTCACGTAGCTCTGACTTGATCTTTTCTTTTTTCCCTCTAGAATAAAAGGGAAACTTGTTACCTGAGAATCCACGGACGCAAGAATAGGAAGGGGTGCTCACATGAGCAGTAGAAATGTGGCATAACCATCTTGGATAAGATGTTGGAGGAAGCTGTGAGGGGAAAGTGGAAGCATCTCTAAGTGGTACCAAGGGCCTAGGTGGAACTGGAATCCACAGCAGTGCCCCGTCGGCACCCACTGGGGTGCTCTGGTTGGTTACTTCTTTTTTCCGCAGCAGGGCATGGGTGTCTGATGCTGGATCAGAAAGAGCAGATGGTCCTCTCAGTCTAGGGTTGGGCTTGGCAAAATGGGCAGAACAGGAAGACAATGTGAGATCTTGACTTTTTGGCGGGAGAACTATTGGGGAAATGCTTTGCGGGATCTTGTATGTCCTTTGGTTGGATTTTAGAGACCTGAAATGTTACTTTTGACCGTCTCTTCCAGTTTTATCAAGGCTTTAGGGGGAGAGGGTTTGCTGAGCTCCTCACCCAAACGTTCTGGAAGTTTCTTCCCTCAGCCTAGGAGGTCTTGACCACTTAATGCCACTGCATCCAGCTATTAGTAAACATCATTCAAAATAGATTTCAGACCTATCACTTTAAGAAATGCTGAGTGACCAATAATTAAGACTAGAACTACCATATGACCCAGCTATCCCCCTTCCGGGTATTTATGCGAAGAACATGAAAGCAGTAACCCAGAAGACATCCCTATGTTCATATGACATTATCCACAACAGGTGAGACACGGAAACAACCTAAGTGCCCATCCATGGATGACTGGACGAGGAAGATGTGGTATGTACACACACACGCAATGGAATACTCCTCGGCCATAAAGAGAGATGAAATCTTGCCATTTGCAGCAACAAGGATGGACCTAGATGGTACTATGCTAAATGAAATAAGTCAGACAGAGAAAGACATATACCATACAATTGTACTCACATGTGGAATATAAAATACTAATAAACAAACAGAATAAATGAACAAACCACATCAAACAGAAACAAGTATGTAGATACAAAGAACAGCGTGGTGTTTATCAGAAGGGGAGGAGTGGGGGGAGAGTTAAATGGGTAAAGGGGGTCAAGTGTATGGTGATGGACGGAAACTAAATTTGGGTGGTAAGCATGTTGTAGGGTACACAGAAGTAGAAATATAATGTTGTACACATGAAACATAACGTTATATATCCATGTTTCCTCAGTAAAAAAAATTTTTTAGAGACAGAAATGCCTAGTGAAAAAAATTAACAGAATTTTTTTCCTGTTTGATTTCAGATTAATATGATAATGTGAAGCATAAACCCGTGAGGGGAGATCATGGCATCCAGCAGCAGCCACCTTCGCTTGACCAAAGAACTCAAGGATATGGTGGGCCATGGAGGAGCACCTCGTGTGCCTCAGACCACAGCAAAATGTACAGCGCTGGGCGGCAAGCAGGTGGGTGTTTCATGGGATCCTGGATTGGCAGTCACGGGTCAGGAACACCCTGAGGACAAAGTTTCGGGTGTACTGGATATTTTCTGTGGCAAAAGTCCATAGCTTTCACCGGATTCTCCGAGGACACCATGATTCCCAAACACTGTTGATTGCCCCTGCAGAGGGAAAGGATTGACTGGGAGACGGGCAGAGAGAATGAGCTGAGGTTAGATAGCAAGTGACCAAGGTATTGTTTATAGGGCAAAATTCCCTCAGCTGCCAAAAGGAGGTTTTCCAAACATCTATTACACAACCCATTGGGATGTGAGGGCTGATGCTGCAAAGGAACATAATACCAGTTAACACAATTTTCACAACTTTGAGGAAGAGGCAAGAGCTACACAAGTGAAATTAACTAGACCTAAAATAATGACAGAGATGGGTAAGGTCATACCTCCAGCTCACTACAGGTTCAACGTGACACCCCTCTCCCATCATGTTGGCTCCTGGAAGGCCCAGAGGTGAGAGAGAAATAGACAAAGAAAGGATGCTACGTATCCTTGATGCCTTCTCTTCAACAAAACCTCCTCCTGGTCCTAAACTAAATACCGTAGTTTAATCAGTATGTCATTTTTATGAATCCAAGCCCAGAAGTGTGAACATCTTACTAATAAAATATACGATGAGTCCATCTTGGTAGTTGCTAAAGTAGTTCTACTACTTTCTTCTCCCCTTAAGAGTGGGCTGTGTTGCCTTTCCCAGCAGGTTTTCATTTTCAAGAAGACACTCTTCACTAGATCTAGTCTCCTAAACTTTGTATAAGGTTAGAATCGCTGATCCTGGAGCCCCGTTAGCGATCACCCCTCTTAACCTGTCTGGCCTGTGCCAACGGGTTACACCTGCTGAGACTTCTGTCCACAACCAGATGGTCTGTCTAGTTAACAGGAGAGGCTGATCACATTAGCTTTTAGGACATCAAAAGAGTGCTCAAATGGAGTATTTGTCACCTTTTTATGGTTTAAGAGACATCAAATATCATATCCCTGGTTTCAATAGACTTCACTAAACAGAAACAAGACTTTCATCTCTGTATGTCTTCCGTGGCTGCCACAGCCCTCAGCAAATTTGAATTTAAAAAAAGGAATAAATAATTACATCTATTTGATCTACCTGAAGGCTTTGGTTAAAATCAATCCGGATAATAAAGATGAAACTTATAAGCATTCCTGTAGTGTTTGACAAGACAATTAGAAAGAGAAGCAATGCAACAGTACTTCTTAAATCTTGCTTATGTATATTCCCTGGCTCAAATATCTGAGGGCTTAAATATGTGCATTTTATGCCATCAGTATAATTACCCAACTGTTTAGCCTTTATATGAAAATAAAAGGAAAATCTTTGCTTACTTTATATTTTTTGGCTCAAAGTATGTACCTAACATTGTGGCTGGATTTAATTTTACCTTTGTGCATAGAAATCTACAGACAATTGCAATGCAGGGATCATTTATTATCATAACCCAACCATTGTCATCTTGTCTAGGTGAATCATGAATTTTGCCCACACTTGGTCCGGTCAATCTTCTCAGCGCTGAGGGACATTCAAGCAAAGATACACAAGGGGCTCAACGAGACAGGGTCAGGGGGACATTTGCATGGGGACTGGTCATGTAGGAAATGCACAGGAGACTGAGATCGACTTTTATGATCTTCAGCGTCAGTAACAGAGAACAACATGCTTCAAACAGCCTCATCACCCACTGCCTCAGAAAATCTCTCAAAGCAATGCTCTGATGTTTATATGGGTTGCATCAGGAGTTGCAATCTTCAGGGCAAAATGAGAACTCCTTTCTCTGCATATGCTCCAGAGTTTCTGTAACTTCTCTCCCATCAGAAACATCCAAAACCATCAGTCCTGCTTACTGTTTCCATCATACCTGGGACTACTCAGTGTACGGGGTCTATTGGTTAAAGAAAATGCAACTAGAAAGAGAATCAAAGAACATGACCCTCAAAGGCAACTTGGGACATCTTCAGGAATCCAACTATAACATTTTTAGGTAGATCAATACAAATCCTTGGAAACCTTCATATTAAAATGTAAATATTCTGCTATTACAGTAAAATCAATCAGGTGTAGAACAAATAGACCAGTTTTGAGTCTGCTTCTAACTAGCTGTGCAACTTTGGGCAAGATAATAAAGTACCTGGAGTTTCTGTGAAATAGAGGGGCCTGGACTGACTAATTTAACCTTGAAGTGCCATGAAGTAATGAGGTCATGGACTGCAGTCTTCTGGTCTTTATTAGGGAACCATATATTATTTTGCAGGATTCCTGTACTAGGTTAACGGATTTCTCTTTCCTCCACCACATACAGTTTTTCAAACCGTTCTGGTGACTTATCTCTACTTCTATTTTGTATTTGAATGAGACTCAATTCACCCAGATTTTTAAGAGAACATTGCTAAACTCTCAGTAGATTAGGCTGGTATGCATCGTTTATAAAATATTTACAGCATCTAGTAGAGAGCTCTACATAATAAATGGCTTCTATTTAAATGACGAAAGGCTGTTTAACATTTTCAACTTGGCTTTTTCAGTAGATGTATTCTCAGCCTCATTGGATTTCCGATTTTCCTTTAAAATAGCTCTAATCGGGGTTTCCCTGGTGGCGCAGTGGTTAAGAATCCGCCTGCCTATGCAGGGGACACGGGTTCAAGCCCTGGTCCGGGAAGATCCCACATGCCGCGGAGCAACTAAGCCCGCACACCACAACTACTGAGCCTGTGCTCTAGAGCCCGTGAGCCACAACTACTGAGCCTGTGCGCCACAACTAGTGAAGCCTGCGCACCTAGAGCCCGTGCTCCCCAACGAGAGAAGCCACTGCAATGAGAAGCCCGTGCACCGCAACGAAGAGTAGCCCCCACTTGCCGCAACTAGAGAAAGCCCACGCGCAGAAATGAAGACCCAATACAGCCAAAAATAAATAAATGAAATAAATAAATTTATTTTAAAAAAGCTCTAATCAAATATGCAATTTAACAACCTTACTCATAGATAATTATCTATATTTTTCATTTTGCTTTTTGTTTCATAACAACAATAGGGAAGGATCTCCAACAAAAACAATTTTCTAGATTAAAGTTGGAAGCCTCTGATTTTATTTTTGAAAAGCCACAGTTAGTCTGAAATGCATTATTAAGTTGTCTGTAATGATATTTAAAAGCTGGAGGAGTTTAATTCCATAATAGCTGTTTCATTTTTAAATTTGACACATCTTCAGTTTATGTAACTTGTCTGAGATTGCACAGCTGTTTTTATTTATAGTCTAATGGGGTAATTTCACTTGTCAAAGATGCTATGACACGTAAATGTCCTTGTGTGCATTGCATTCTGGAACACAGTCCACGTACAAGCCAAGAAAATGTCGAGGAATATGATTAAAATCCTTTTAGCTGCAAAGAGACTGAAATATCATTCTTCTCAAGTTCTTACTCTTCAAGGGCTAGTACAAGAGAAGTTCACATGCAAAAGAGGCCACTAATTTACAGAACATGCTTACTACTTTTAATTAAGAAAAGAAAGTCAAAATCATCTTCAGACCTTAATACTAGCAACATGCATCAGTAGTAACAGGAGGGCGACATACTGCAATGATGCAAAGACTCTGATACACTGGAAGGCAGTGCGGAGGGTCTTCTAGGGGTTTCGCTGAGGAGTGATGGGCTTGCATGGAATAGAGACATCCAGCCATCTGCCTGCCTCTGTCTGATCTGGGTTACTTACCGGGCTTCTATCGAAATGCTGCCCAACACAAAGACTATACAGATTCTAGGGACTGGCATCGCCACTTGTTAATTGCCTGGCTCTCTTACAAAGTACACATTAGATTTATTTTCCTACATACAAGTACACGATCTGTCTTTGTTTCCAAGCAATGATGACTGAAAGGTACCAAGTGGAAGACCTTTGCCATTTCTTCTTCAATAAACGTCAGCTAGGGGCTTCCCTGGTGGCGCAGTCGTTGAGAATCTGCCTGTCAATGCAGGGCACACGGGTTCGAGCCCTGGTCTGGGAAGACCCCACATGCCACGGAGCAGCTAGGCCCGTGAGCCACAACTACTGAGCCTGCGCGTCTGGAGCCTGTGCTCCGCAACAAGAGAGGCCGCGACAGTGAGAGGCCCGCGCATCGCGATGAAGAGTGGCCCCCACTTGCCGCATCTAGAGAAAGCCCTCACACAGACACGAAGACCCAACACAGAGAAAAATAAATAATAAAAATAAATAATAAATTAAAACAAACAAACAAACAAAAAAAACGTCAGCTAGTTCCCTGCTCATCCTTCCCATTTAAGTTGGCCATAGGAGCCCCAAGGTGACCTGGGTCTTCCTTCTCATTGCCTTACAGTTGGCTTGCTGATGGTCAAGGGACACACCCAACTCAAGGTTATTTCAGGATCAACTGGGCCCATATGCCATGGAGTGATGGCCTTTTCAAGGAAGGCTATTTGAAGAGGTAATAAAATATTCATGTATTCTTATGTATTTCTCCTTTGTGCTTGCTTGTTTTAAAATGCAGTTCTCCTCGTAAATATTTTGTTGCCAAGATTTATTGGAATATACAAGGAGTGTTACCTGATTATACATCTTTCACATTTGTATCTGTGGGAGCTCTGTTGCAGTGTTTTCAGACATAAAGTAGAACCAGTTTTTGATAGAGAATAGTAAAACCCCATGCAATATCCCATCAGTATTGGGAAGACTTTTAAAAAATTGATTGCCTTTGACAACATGAATAATGGGTTTCCTGTTCATGTTATAAAACAAAACTTTATTACAAAGATAAGTCAGAAATGACCGTGAGCAGAAAGTTCTATTCGGCTACTCATTTTCATAAGACTTGCAGAACATTTTTCTGTGCAACATATTCAGATACTTTGAATTCAGCAAGGTAGTCAGATGTTCTATTATTAAAAAATATGTGTTTATATGTGGAGATTACCTGAATTATTTCCTACCTTTTTCTTTAATTTTTACTTCACATTGTTATTTTTCATTTGTTTCTGAGAGTCGTGTTTTTACAATAAAGGCTCCCTTTTCTACAGATTTGGTCTTCTCTTCTTATGAAATTACTCAAAATTACTTTTCTAATTCTACAAGATGCAGGCAATCAACATTGCTACTTTAAATTTAAGCTGAATTATTCATTTCTCCCCAACAGCATTCCAGTTTTCCAGCAGTTGGGAACCTGAAACAAATGATGGGATTGCAAGCAACGGTGATGCACCTGTCAGACAGCTACAGGGCTGATTAACAGACATCCCTTGAAAGCCCCTTCTGTCAGTTCACTGCGAAAAAGCAGAATGCTCACCCCACCTGATCCCAGATATACGTCTGTTTCTGATTCTTCAGCAGTGAAGTTGTTGGGTCAGAGACCAAGTCTTTCTATTAAAAATTTCTAGGCTCCAAAGTTCCTCTAATGCAAGCAATATCAACATTTTTTTCTCTCTCTAATCGCAAATGAAAATAGCATTTTATTCAGCAGTTTTAAAATAGAAATTTTCAATCTCCAGTAGCAAACGGTCTTGCCCAAATTTATCTGAAAATACCTTTTGGTCTATTTTCAAAACTTGCTTCATTGTATGAATGTGGAAATCATCTCAGTGAGTTAAGCATTCATTTTAGTAATTACCAGGACTACCTAATGTAGGCTCTTTCTATCAAAACACACTATGACATTTTTGAAGAGACATTTTGAGTATTGAAAAAGAAAGCTTCACCCATAATCTTTGAGAGTTACAAAAAGGTGGCAAAGTATGGATTGGTGTAAGCCTAAATAAGTATTGGTGTAAGATAAAATAAGTATTATCATTATTACGAAGCTTCTCACAAGGACTCATTGGAGCATTGTTTAAACTTTATCATTCAAAGAAATTGAAATGATACAGATAAATACAAAGAAAACATGGAAGTCGAATCCTGAAACTAAGCTGTGAGAACCCAGTTTCACAAATGTGAAGCCAAAAAGAATGGAGAACACCCTCTGAACAGCTCGGAAACTCCCATGGAAATACGTTTTGTGGGGCGCCAGCCAGAGCTCACTGTCTAGACTGTCCTTGGCTTCTGCAGGATGAATCCACATTTTCCAGATCCTGGATATTCTGATACCATGGTATGTCTTGCCCACATTTCTTAGAGAGTAAATGATGTGGAGACTTCCCTCAACAATCAGCTACAACACACAATTCTCCCAATTATTCAGTGTTGTGTTTGGAATCAAAGGCCCTTTTTCTAATTCACTGATAGCACTGGGAGATGACTTTCGCACACTTGTACTTCATCCAGCACACGCTGATTCCCTTGGCGGGACGACAGGAGAAGCAGAGCTCTGCATGGCACACATGCCTCCAACCCTTTGCCCACAAGGCCTCGTTAACTGTCAGCAAGCAGCAAAGGACAGGGGAAAACAATGGGAATATTTTAAAGCTGTGCTTTTCTGGATGAAAATATACCATACAACCTAATTATTTCCTTACTTTGTGTGTATTATTGTATATAACCCAAACTTCCGAGCTGTCAAAGCAAACCTCAGAGATGGGGAAGGTTGACAGGGAAAAAGCCAAACAAAACAAAACAGCGCATTTTTCAAGGAAGGGGACTTTCAGTTCAATTAGATTTCCTTGCTATCTAAATAATGGGGTTCAGTGACCCATAGAGCCAGAGTAGAAAATATGTCAACGTAACATAACAATGTCCAAAGCAGAGTAGGAAATATGTCAACGTAACATAACAATGTCCAAAGTATTTACTCCTTTTCCTATCTGCTTTGCTTCAGCCATTCTGCTTGCATTTCTATTATTGGAATTTATGGTAAATATATTGAATGTCATGCGGTAAAAGTAACAACAATTCTTTAGAGAATACCGAGTTTCACAGGCAACAAACAACAAATCACTTTTTAAAAACTCAGTGCCAACCCGTTCACTGAGGTCAGACACTCGCCATCATCCATCCTTGGTTTAAAACCCTTAAATCTTTGAAGGCTAGTGTCCTTGGGGTCTCTCCAGAATGACATGTGAGGGAGAAAATCGGAATCATCAGTAGGACAGGTCCCGGCAATGTGGCATGGTATTGCCTGAAACAAGGGCTGCATTAACTCTCCTGAGTATAAAGTAGAGAAAGAAGATATTTTTCAGAACTATTTAAATAAATGTCATTCTGTTTATCGAAACAGAGAAATCTGGCAGGCATTTCTCACCATATGGGGCTTTTGAAAATATATGAGAAACATCTGATTATGTGTTTAGTTGAATATTATTAAAACTGTATGCAAACCCTAGGGAGAGCTTTTAGCCAAAGTTCCCTAAAATCACCCTCTGGAGCATCCTATATGATATATTATTGTGCGCATAAAATTATTCTGATATAAATAAAACAGAGCATCAATGAAACCCACACCGTCCTCCATTACTGAGCTGATTCCATGTATAACTGTAATTATAAATATCCATAATCATTTATTTTGACTCAAAGGGTCATTTAGTAAAGCCAGAACCTATCATTTGTGACGGTAATAAGATCAGTATAAAAGCGAGGGTCTCATGCTACTCAGGAAAGACGAATATACCCCACAAGCCGGAAGAGCAGGTAGCTGGGAGACTGAGAGTGTGGAAGGAGGGAGAA
The DNA here is from genome assembly GCF_965194825.1 of Balaenoptera physalus. Taxonomy (NCBI): domain Eukaryota; kingdom Metazoa; phylum Chordata; class Mammalia; order Artiodactyla; family Balaenopteridae; genus Balaenoptera; species Balaenoptera physalus. Next base: position 109,364,513 of record NC_138885.1, on the reverse strand, counting down.
TGAGTGATGGTCAGCTATTGCTCCTCTGAGGCATGTAAACATCATCAGGGCCTCTGTCACAACCTCACATCCACTACTTAAAAACCAAAGTTTGCTCTCAAGGAATGCAAGTTCAAAACCAGGTACCATCTAAGGCTGGGGAGGTCAAGGACACTCTTATTTTCTTTGTACTTGCAAGGTTAACTAGATGTTTACCAAAGGAATAGACTTAGATGTAAACGTCACGTCAAGTTGCTAAGAAGAGCCCCATGCAAAATATTTCAGAGTCGGATTTATAGAATGTAAGATTATGTTTACGAGTGGGACGTTACAGATGCTGCCATTAATGAATGAAAAGTTAAATATATTCAAAACCAGCGCTCACTAACATCCATTTGAAACCTACAGTCTCAGTATATCAGGTTCCGGTAAGGACAGCATCTAGATGTTCTTCTCAGAGCAGGATTCCTCCTTGACGTGAAGTCCCCAACACACCTTTCACGAGCAACAAGCAGCATGTGTCGACGCCACATGGCGTTCACTCATTCCTTTACTGTCTCTCTTTTCTAAAATACTTTCATGGTAAAATCTGAAGGTGTTTTCCCTTAGTATTTCTTGGAGAGTGAGCTGATAAGAAAACAGTGTAGAACACAGATTTAGGAAGGAGATTAAAAAAACATTGGTGAGATACGGAACGGAGTTGTGCTGGCAGAAGTGTGCATGAAATCATTGTAGCTGCCACCCAGCAAGCTGTTTTTACTTTCTGGCTATTTCGGCACACTCCCAAATCTCTCGTTTTTGCTTCCATTTGTACCTACCATCCAGAGACGATTCGACACATATTTATGAAGTGCCGGACTCTGTGTTAATTTCCGACCTGTGGAACATGGGTTTTTCCCTACGTGTGTATAATATTTAATCAATCTTCGTTACAGCATAATTCCTTTCCAACAAGGAATCAACTACTGTCTGCATAAATCTGTTTCTTCAATGGCTGGCATCAAGCACCACAATGGCATGCATTTGTAAAAGTGGAGTTTTCAGCTCTTTATTTCAAGTCTGTTTGCCATCGTTGGGGTAATTCCCTAGAGCTCTGCCACCCTAGAAAACACACATACTATAAATTTAAATCATAAATAGAGTTACTAGATATAACCCAAGATGCCGTATTAAGTTTGAATTACATTTTCTTGGGACATACTTCTCCTAAAAAATGATCTGATATATTTTATATGAAATTCAGCTTTAGGCATCTTGTATTTTTATTTGCTAAATCTGGTAAAGCTAGCCATAAATGCAAATTGTGCACGTCCATAAAAGGGCATTAGAGGAGAGTGAATTAATATTTTTTCCATTCATGAAAAATATAAATAACATAAATAAGAAAATACAAGTAGGATACAAGTCAATAATCATATTGGTTGTAACAAGGAAGGCTTGGATAGAAAATCCCTTGATCAAAGCAAACCTTTGATCAGCTGCAAAATGAAAGACTTGCTCACATGTGCCAGACATATGTTAATGTGCATGGCGAGAATAAAGCATGGTACATATATTAGAGTCAGAAAGATCCTCCAAAGCTGTAACTGCAGCATCTGAAATCTCCTACAAAGAATTAACACAGCTTGGCACAGATCAAGCCAACACCAGCAAGTGGGATAACATGCCCTATGTAGAAATCTACAGTCTCTATCCCAACTATACAACTCCATCACTGTAGCTCAGATGCAACTACAGACAGTATAGAAAGGAAGGTGTGTAACTGTGTCCCAATAAAACTTTATTTACAAAAACAGGGGGCTGGGTGGATTTGACCCACTGCCTCTAGTTTGCCATCCCCTGACCTAGGGCAAACAAAGAGTTTGTTAGGAGCTCCTTACACCAGTGATAAGCTTTTTACTCAGAGGAAGAAACAGCAATTGCAAGAATTATTAAATGCTGTCGATCTGCTCTAATACAATAACAAGGGATTTGGTTTGGTGATATTACAAAAACTCAGACTCTCCATTATAGTTAAGGGGAGGAGTTAGTTATCTTGTTAATGAAATCAACTAGATTGTTAAATAAGGTCTAAATTTGGAGTTTTGGAAAAATTAAGAGGTCTACATACCCATGGTGGATTAACAACATATATTCTCTCTCTCCTTTTCAAAGCTCACAATAATGGTATGTCAATCAATGTATTAATTCATAATGACAGACAGAATGCGGGAGGAGACGGTAGCAGAGGAGATTTTAACACATTTTGGAAATTGGGAAGTGAATGTAAGATGCTCATTGAGTAGGAAAGCGAGTAGAATTACAATCCAAGCTCTGTTCACACACTCTGTTTCCGTTTGAGGAGAGAGGCCAGGCCTGAGATATGCTGCAGAGTCTGGGCAGTGTGACACTGATGTCAGCTTTCCTTAACCAACCTCAATCTCACCTATGCCATTATCTTAGGCTGTCTTTCAAGAGACATCCTTTGCTGCTAACAAAGCATAAAGAACATTATTTTAAAATGTTGAATAAGAAAAGTTATTTTTCCCATGTAGCTCAATGCAAACAATCCTTTTCAGAGTCTCAACACACAGTCCAGTGCAAGTGGTGTGTCATGAGTTGGAAAGAAAAACATCTTCAAGCAGCTGAATCGATACAGGCTAGTAACCTTGATTTTATTAAATGCAACTGACGGGAGTCAGGATCTACCCAATCTTCACATTACTTTGGATTTAAATCTTCAGAATAAAAAAATCTGATGTGCTTTCTTTGGGATTTGGTGTGTTATCCAATAACAATGGAAACCTACTTTACCAAAAAAAGCAATGCTGTATTTACTTAAATTATAGTCAATCCCACCTCATTTCATCATATAAAATGTTTAACATTTTATTTCTCATTAATGAGACATAAAACATACAGGCTCCTGGGATAATTAATTTTTAGTTTATCTTTTCTTTTTCATTAAACAAAGAGGAAAAGTAAGATCATGATGCCTCACAGAATTAATAGTTACATCTGAATTTTTATAGATGATTCTTAATTATTCCCAAAAGCCTATCAACAGCACACATATTTACCAAAAGAATATCATGTCATTTATCACAACTCTTGCTTAATAAAAACTTGCAATTTTATACAACACATCACATTACATTTACTGCAAATTAAATAATGAGTAACAGGATATAGATTTATTCTTGTTTATATAACCTACAATAAAAATGGATAAATTCATTAGCTCTCTCCTGCTTTTGATAATTAGTCTTACAAATGTCTACTGTAATTTATTCCCCAGTAGGTCTTATGATGTTCTTTGAAACATAAATTAACTCATTCATTTCACTTGAACTATTCTGTCTGAATGTTTTGACGGAAAGAAGTCTGATATGGTTGATTACTTTGAAAAAGAGGCTGATTTGCTTATTAGTTTCATGGTAGAAATTTCTCATTTACTGAGAAAGGCTCATATATAGATCCAAGGTTTTGACAAAAGCACATGTAGGGCACATTTTTATCAAAAAATGTAGTGTTGGGAAAGGTTTATTGTAATTCAACAATATTTAGATTGTTCTCAACTCTGTTCATTGGGTTAAAAGAGTACCTCTAAGGGAAAAAATGTAAAATTAATAATCATTTTACAAGTCCTCATAACTATTTTTGGTTTAATTATGATAATTTGAGAAAAATTAACTTAGTGATGGGTAATAAATCCTTTGGAAGATCATTATTTCCAAGTGTTTGTTTTCACAAAACTGAAGGATGACCTGATGTAATAGCCAGCAGGGACATTTTGGAGGCGAGGGGAAGTTTGTTCCCCAGGGGAGATTTGGCAGTGTCCGTAGGCATTTTTGGATGACACAACCGAGTAGATACCACTGACATCTAGTGGAAGAGGCCAGACATGCTGCTGAAAATCCCACAATGCACAGGACGGTTCCTTAGCCTCCAAGGAAGTATCCAGTCCCAAATGTTAACAGTGTCCAAGTTGAGAAATGCTTATATACGGATTTATAAATAAATTTAAAATGGGGAAAAAACCTCTACTTATCTCATTAAAAGATTCATTTAAAGAAATTTTATTTAATAATTATGAATGTTTACGCTTTAATTAAACAATGTCTGTTTATGTTGCTTTCATTAACTATGTAATAATAATAAATGTAATGATAACACAAACTAGAAAAAAATTTTAAACTCTTCAGTCTTATGGTTACAAGACATTTTTTAAAAGTAACATTTAAAATAATTTATAGTATTGTTTCAGGTAAGTGTCTTAGTCTGTTCAGGCTTCTATAACAAAATACCAGAAACTGGGTGACTTATAAAGAACAGAAATTTATTTCTCACAGTTCTGGAGGCTGGAAGTCCAAGATCAAAGCACCACAATGGTCAGGCAAGGGCCCTCTTCCTAGTTCATAGCTGAGCCCTCACATGGGAGGAGGGGGGGCAGGGAGGGTGCTCTCTGGGGTCTCATCTATAAGGGTTCCACCCACATGACCCCCCCCCCAAAGTTCCATCTCTAAATACCATGATATTGGAGGTTAACATTTCAACACATGAACTGTGGTGGGCTGGTGCACAAACATTCGGACCATAGCAGTAAGTAAAACAAGTTATCAATAAAAGATTTTCGAGCATCATATAATATTACTTTAAGATAAAATTCTCTGCGGAAATCAGAATGGAAACTAAAATTTAAGGAAGAAAACAAATGATGTAAAATTTCATCCTGTTAAAAAAGTGCTTTTTCAGGGTTTTTAATTACTTGTATAATAGGTATCAAATTGCTGTAGTGATTAGATTACACTGAACATGGTTAAAAGAGTGATCTTACAGTTCTGTGTTAAGCTGTCTATATTGAGAGTACGCTGGAAATTTTATTTTTTCTATCTAGTTAAAACGATGATGTATAATTTTGGATGTAACCAAAGTGTGCTAGAAGTTGCGCAGGGTGGCAAGATCCTTTTAGAGAGTATTTAAGTGAGAATGTTTGAAGACCATGGCTGTACACATGGCCAATCCAATTCACAAAAAGCACAGGGGACTCCAGACGGATGAGCAGGGATAAAGCCCTTCCCAGTCAAAGTCCTCATGCCTTTTCTACTCTTGTAGCCCAAAAGCATTTTGAACGGCAAATTTTCAACTCCAAATATACAGGCATATCTTGGAGATATTGCAGGTTTGGTTCCAGACCATCACAATAAAGCTAATATTGCAATAAAGCAACTCAAACTAATTTTTTGGTTTCCCAGTGTATTGTAAAAGTTATCTTTACGGGGCAGAGTCAAGATGGTGGTGTGGAAAGACACCGAGTTAGCGTCTCCCCACAACTAGGGCACCTGCTGGCCGCCGGTGGGGGAACCTGATGCCCAAGGAGACGGGAGGAACCCCCAAGTGAACCAGTATGACACAGGGGGGGACTGAGGGGGGAGGAGAAGCGGAGGTCAGATAGGATCGGCGCCCCTGAAGCCGGGGAGATCAGGAGAGGCAGGCGGGAGGGGCCCTCCAGGAGGGGCAGGAGAGGAGCGGAGGGTGATTGCCCTGCCCACGTGGGCTGGGGAGCCTGCTGAGTTCCCAGGCCGGTCCCCTGCCCTCCATGTCCCCCCATCCCCCTGGCAACATTGGTCCTGGGGGCATAGGAAGGAGGCCGAGGGGAGAACAGGAGAGGCAGGTGGGAGGGGCCCTCTGGGAAGAGAGGAGCGGAGGGTGTTTGCCCCACCCACTGGAGCCCAGGAAGCCTGCTGGGCTCCCAGGTGAGGTCCCTGCCCTCTGAGACCAGGGGTGGGAGGGCACGCCTGGGCCCCTTCTGTTCCTTGAGCCTAAGCCCCACCCCCCAACAATCCCCCAGGGCCTTTTCCAGCCCTGTGGGTCCTAAGCATTGGCCCTGCCCACCGCCCAAACGTCGGCCTTGCTTAGGCCCCGCCCTCCACAGCCAAGGCCTTCCCCCCCCTCCTTTTTTTTCTCTTTTCCCTCCTACTCTTTTTTTTACTATTGTGGTACTGATGTACCTTCCGGTTGTTGATTCATCTATATTTTTATTTTTATATTCTTTCTAACATATCTGTTAGTTTCCTAGTCTAATTTTATTTTTTACTTTGCTATTGCTCTCTCTCTTTTTTTTTGCCACCCCAGCGGCTTGTGGGATCTTGGTTCACGAGCTGGGGGTTGGGCCGAAGCTCCTGCAGTGGGACCTCCATGTCAGATCCACTGGACTAACAGAGAACCTCAGACCCCAGGGAATATTCATCAGAGTGAGGTCTCACGGAGGTCTTCATCTCAGCATCAAGACCCAGCTCTACCCAACAGCCTACAAACTCCAGTGTTGGAAGCCTCAGGTCAAACAACCAATAAGACAGGAACACAATCCCACTCATAAAAAAAAAAATGAGACGGCAAAAAACTATGTCACAGATGAAGGAATGAGGTAAAAACCTACAAGACCAAATAAATGAAGAGGAAATATGCAATCTACCTGAAAAAGAATTCAGAGTAATGAGAGTAAAGATGATCCACAATCTCAGAAATAGAATGGAGGCACGGACTGAGAAAATACAAGAAATGTTTAACAGAGATCTAGAAGAACTAAAGAACAAACAAACACAGATGAAAAACACAATAACTGAAATGAAAAATACACTAGAAAGAATCAATAACAGAATAACTGAGGCCAAAGAACGAATAAATGAGCTGGAAGACAAAATGGTGGAAATAACTGCCGAGGGGCAGAATAAAGAAAAAAGAATGAAAAGAAATGAAGACAATCTCAGAGACCTCTGGGACAACACTAAACGCACCAACATTCAAATTATAGGGGTCCCAGAAGAAGAAGAGAAAAAGAAAGGGTCTGAGAAAATATTTGAAGAGATTACAGTAAAAAACTTCCCTAACACGGGAAATAGTCACCCAAGTCCAGGAAGCACAGAGAGTCACATACAGAATAAACCCTAGGAAAAACACACCAAGACATATATTAGTCAAACTATCAAAAATTAAATTCAAAGAAAAAATATTAAAAGCAGCAAGGGGAAAACAAAAAATAACATACAAAGGAATCCCCATAAGGTTATCAGCTGATTTTTCAGCAGAAACTCTGCAGGCCAGAAGGGAGTGGCAGGATATACTTAAAGTGATGAAAGAGAAAAACCTACAACCAAGATTACTCTACCCAGCAAGGATCTCATTCAGATTCAATGGAGAAATCAAAAGCTTTTCAGACAAGCAAAAGCTAAGAGAATTCAGCACCACCAAACCAGCTTTACAACAAATGCTAAAGAAACTTCTCTAGGCAGGAAACACAAGAGAAGAAAAAGACTCACAAAAACAAACCCAAAACAATTAAGAAAATGGTAATAGAAACAAGCATATCGATAATAACCTTGAATGTAAATGGATTAAATGCCCTAACCAAAAGACACAGACTGGCTGAACGGAAACAAAAACAAGATCCCTATATATGCTGTCTACAAGAGACCCACTTCAGACCTAGGGACACATACAGACCGAAGGTGAAGGGATGGAAAAAGATATTCCATGCAAATGGAAATTAAAAGAAAGCTGGAGTAGCAATACTTGTATCTGATAAAATAGACTTTAAAATAAAGACTATTACAAGAGACAAAGGACACTACATAATGATCAATGGATCACACCAAGAAGAAGATATAACAATTATCAATGTTTATGCACCCAACATAGGAGCACCTCAATACATAAAGCAAATGCTAACAACCATGAAAGGAGAAATCGACAGTAACACAATAATAGTAGGGGACTTTTAACACGCCACTTACACCAATGGACAGATCATCCAAACAGAAAATAAATAAGGAAACACAAGCTTTAAATGACACAATAGACCAGATAGATTTAATTGATATTTATAAAACATTCCATCCGAAAGTGGCAGAATACACTTTCTTCTCAAGTGTATATGGAACATTCTCCAGGATAGATCACATTTTGGGTCACAAATCAAGCCTCGGAAAATTTAAGAAAACTGAAATCGTATCAAGCATCTTTTCTGACCCCAACACTATGAGATTGGAAATCAATTACAGGAAAAAAACTATAAAAAACACAAATACATGGAGGCTAAACAGTGTACTACTAAATAACCAAGAGATCACTGAAGAAATCAAAGAAGAAATAAAAAAAAACATAGAAACAAATGACAACAAAAACATGATGACCCAAAATCTATGGGATGCAGCAAAAGCAATTCTAAAGAGAAGCTTATAGCAATTCAATCTCACCTCAAGAAACAATAAAAATCTCAAATAAACAATCTAACCCTACACTTAAAACAACTAGAGAAAGAAGAACAAAGAAAACCCAAAGTCAGAAGAAGGAAAGAAATCATAAAAATCAGAGCAGAAATAAATGAAATAGAAACAAAGAAAACAATAGCAAAGATCAATAAAACTAAAAGCTGGTTCTTTGAGAAGATAAACAAAATTGATAAACCCTTAGCCAGACTCATCAAGAAAAAAAGGGAGAGGACACAAATCAATAAAATTAGAAATGAAAAAGGAGAAATGACAACTGACATTGCAGAAATACAAAGGTTATAAGAGACTACTACAAACAACTATATGCCAATAAAATGGACAACCATGAAGAAATGGACAAATTCTTGGAAAGATACAATTTTCCAAGACTGAACCAGGAAGTATCAGGAAATATAAACAGACCTGTCACAAGTAATGAAATTGAAACCGTAATTAAAAATCTTCCAACAAGCAGAAGTCCAGGACCAGATGGCTTCACAGGTGAATTCTATCAAACATTTAGAGAAGAGCTAACACCCATCCTTCTCAAACTCTTCCAAAAAATTGCAGAGGGAGAAACACTCCCTAATTCATTCTACAAAGCCACCATCACCCTGATACCAAAACCAGACAAAGATGTCACAAAAAAAGAAAATTATAAACCAATATCACTGATGAAAATAGATGCAAAAATCCTGAACAAAATACTAGCAAACAGAATCCAACAACACATTAAAAAGGATCATACACCATGATCAAATGGGACTTATCCCAGGGATGCAAGGATTCTTCATATTTGCAACTTAATCAATGTGATACACCACATTAACACATTAAGGGATAAAAACCATATGATCATCTCAATAGATGCAGAAAAAGCTTTTGACAAAATTCAACACCCATTTATGATAAAAACTCTCCAGAAAATGGGCATAGAGGGAACCTACCTCAACATAATAAAGGCCATATACGACAAACCCACAGCAAACATCATTCTCAATGGTGAAAAGCTGAAAGCATTTCCTCTAAGATCAGGTACAAGACAAGGATGTCCACTCTTGCCACTCTTATTCAACATAATTTTGGAAGTCCTAGCCACAGCAATCAGAGAAGAAAAAGAAATAAAAGGAATACAAATTGGAAAAGAAGCAGTAAAATTGTCACTGTTTGCAGATGACATAATACTATAAACAGAAAATCCTAAAGATGCCACCAGAAAAGTACTAGAGCTAATCAATGAATTTGTTAAGGTTGCAGGATACAAAATTAATGCACAGAAATCTCTTGCATTCCTACATACTAACAATGAAAAATCAGAAAGAGAAGTTAAGGAAACACTCCCATTTACCATTGCAACCAAAAGAAGAAAATACCTAGGAATAAACCTACCTAAGGAGGCAAAAGACCTGTACTCAGAAAACTATAAAACACTGATGAAAGAAATCAGAGATGACATAAACAGATGGAGAGATATACCATGTTCTTAGACTGGAAGAATCAATATTCTGAAAATGACTATACTACCCAAAGCAATCTACAGATTCAATGCAATCCCTATCAAAATATCAATGGCATTCTTCACAGAATTAGAACAAAAAATTTTACAATTCATATGGACACACAAAAGACCCCAAATAGCCAAAGCAATATTGAGAAAGAAAAATGGAGTTGGAGGAATCAGGCTCCCCAACTTCAAACTATACCACAAAGCTACAGTAATCAAGACAGTAAGGTACTGGCACAAAAACAGAAATATAGATCAAGGGTACAGAGATAAATGCACGCACATATGGTCACCTAATTTACGATAAAGGAGGCAAGAACATACAATGGAGAAAAGAGAGCCACTTTAGTAAGTGGTGCTGGGAAAACTGGACAGCTACATGTAAAAGAATGAAATTAGAACACTCCCTAACACCATACACAAAAATAAACTCAAAATGGATTAGAGACCTAAATGTAAGACCGGACACTGTAAAACTCTTAGAGGAAAACATAGGAAAAACGCTGTTTGACGTAAACGACAGCAAGATCTTTTTTGATCCACTACCTAGAGTAACGGAAATAAAAACAAAAATACACAAATGGGACTTAATTAAACTTAAAAGCTTTTGCACAGCAAAGGAAACCATAAACAAGACAAAAAGACAACCCTCAGAATGGGAGAAAATATTTGCAAATGAAACAACAGACAAAGGATTAATCTCCAAAATATACAAGCAGCTCATGGAGCTCAATACCAAAAAACAAACAATCCAATTAAAAAATGGGCAGAAGACCTAAATAGACATTTCACCAAGGAAGACATACAGATGGCCAAGAGGCACATGAAAAGATGCTCAACATCACTAATTATTAGAGAAATGCAAATCAAAACTACAATGAGGTATCACCTCACACCAGTCAGAATGGCCATTATCAAAAAATCTAGAAACCATAAATGCTGGAAAGGGTGTGGTGAAAAGGGAACCCTCCTGCACTGTTGGTGGGAATGTAAATTGATACAACCACTATGGAAAACAGTATGGAGGTTCCTTAAAAAACTAAAAATAGAACTACCATATGACCCAGCAATCCCACTCCTGGTCATATACCCTGAGAACACCATAACTCAAAAAGAGTCATGTACCACAATGTTCACTGCAGCACTATTTACAATAGCCGGGACATGGAACAAACCTCAATGCCCATCAACAGATGAATGGATAAAAAAGATGTGGCACATATATACAATGGAATATTAGTCAGCCATAAAAAGAAACAAAATTGAGTTATTTGTAGTGAGATGGATGGACCTAGAGTCTGTCATACAGAGTGAAGTAAGTCAGAAAGAGAAAATCAAATATCATATGCTAACACATATATATGGAATCTAAAAAAAAAAAAAAATGGTACTGATGAATGTAGTTGCAGGGCAGGAATAAAGATGTAGACATAGAGAATGGACTTGAGGACACAGGTGGGAGGGGGAAGCTGGGGCAAAGTGAAAGTGGCATGGACATATATACACTACCGAATGCAAAATAGCTAGCTAGTGGGAAGCAGCCGCATAGCACAGGGAGATCAGCTCGGTGCTTTGTGACCACCTAGAGGGGTGGGATAGGGAGGGTGGGAGGGAGGCTCAAGAGGGAGGGGATATGGGGACATATGTATGCACATGACTGATTCGCTTTGGTGTACAACAGAAACTAACACAGTATTGTGAAGCAATTATACTCTAATAAAGATCTATTTAAAGAAAGTTATGTTTACACTATATTGTAGTCTACCAAGTGTACAATAGCATTATGTTTAAAAAAACAAACAAAAAAACCCAGAAAAACAATGTACATACCTTAAAGTGCTTTATTGCTAAAAAGTGCTAACCATCAACTGACAACACAGGGTTGACCCAAATTTTCAATTTGTAAAATTCAAAGTAACTTGCAGTGCAATAAAGCGATATAAAGTGCAATAAAATGAGGTATGCCTGTACTAGTCGTTCACCCTAACAGCTTTTAAATAATACAGGTAACTTTATCACTTAAATAAAGTTATTGAGATAACTAAGTAATATTTTGATGTAATGAGATCAAGGCAAAAAAAAAAAAATTCTGCATTGTCAGACTTAAAGAGTGATTCTTCTGTATGAAGAGAAATGATCATGCAGGTGCTTTGTTGTATTTTAAATTTAAATATTCATTAAGTGAACTTAAAATATATTTATAATCCTCATCCTGTGATGAAGAAGAGCTTTCCCTACTTAGTGAAACCCAGGGGCTGGAAATGTGAAGATTTATTTCAATTTTTCTCTAGGGCAGTTGAATAACATTTAACAAATGCAACACAAGATGGCAGTAATTTCATCCTTTAATTCCCATACATACTCAAGTAGAAAAAGAGTCGGTGTTTCTATGGTGACAAAAGTGAGGTGGGGAGACTTTAAAATCAGTATTGCCATTAAGTACAGATGTTTAAGTCAGGGAATTCTCTTTATACTTTAGATATGTGACACATTTTTCCCCAGAGTTCACTTAAAAAGTATTTCACAATTACCAATCTTTTTTATTAATTTATGAAGGCAACACGGTATAGGTAGGTTACCTATATTAATACTGACAGAGAGTAAAAAGGAAAAATAAAGAAAAAAGTAGAAAGTGAAATTGCCAAACTAGCATGTGATATCAGTAAATTATGCCTTAAAGTTTTTTTTCTTTAAGTAACAAACCATGTAACTTTACCCAAGTCTAATATAATTACATAGATGACTAATACATAGGCGACTATTTGTAGTCATTTATATATTACACGAAAATTAGACACACACTTGAGAAAGGGTCACAATATTTTTTTTCATATTGCATAACTGATTGCAAAAAATACTGTATACACTCTTTTGATGTCAGAATTCACCTGAAAAAGTTTCTATCTGTAAAGCCAGGCAGACCTCAGGGCCTGCTCCTTCCAAGTTGAATGAACTTTACAGCAATAAGAAAAAAATCTCTTGGTGCCTCATTCAATTCCTTCCTCTCTAAAAAGAGGTACAATTTCACCCACCTGGTTCTCAAGAGTGAAAGAGAGAGTCAGTGGGAAATTGCTGAATGGATCACACATCACATAGCAGGTGCTCGTTAAAACAATCATAATAATCATTGATTAGTTATTGCTTGTTATTAGGATCTTCTTTAAAATGGGCATGTAGCGTATGAATTCTTCAATAAAAAGGCCGACCCAAGGGAAATCGGGGACTTTTAGCTTCTGAGCCTCTCCTTCCTACACTTTGCTGCCCCAACAAATGCAGTATCAAGCCAATTACACCCTTTTTTGGACCAATTTGCACCCAGGATCTCTCCCCGTCAAGACTAGATTTTATACATTATTATTAACTATTTAAAAGAGACTATTTCAGCACGTTTATGTTGGTGCTTTTTGTATCTCATTTACTCTGCAAAACTTGCAAATTTTATCCCAATGTGCTCATTCGACAACACAAACACAGAGCAAGTGTTGTGACTTAGGTCACAGGGCAAGTAAAGGGTGAATCCCCGCGATTTCAGCAAACCTCTGTCTTTTGGCAATTCCCACAATACTGGCTAACCCTCCACGCTGCCCTTGGACATTTCTTTCTCCTCCTGAGAGGAAACACAAAGGCCAGCTGAGCAGACAAGTTGTGGAGAAGACTGCTGGGAGTTGGGGCTTATCATTCGCACGTGAGGCTTGCTCTGGAACTCAGGGGCAAAGCCCAGCCCAGCCCAGCCGTCGCGGAGGAAGCGCCCCAGCCATCGCCCGCTTCCACCCGTCGCCTCCTCTGGGCTTCTCCCTCCTTACTCTGACTCCAAGCCTGCATCCCCTAACTCTGCTCAGAGCATGCTCTCAGCTCTCTCGAGCGCAACTCCTTAGACTGGGAGGTCCCTATTTATTTGCAGTTCTGGCATGGAGCCTGCAGACACGGATCTCTCCTGGTCCTACGGATGAGGCTGCTGCTTCTGCTGCTAATGATGATGATGATGATGATGACGACGACGACGACGATGATGATGATGACAATGATGGTGATGATGATGATGACGAGGATGGTGATGATAACAGGTTAGGCGTTTCCTCCCTGCAGGGTTCTTCCCGACTGCAGGCACTAGCTCTGGGGATCCTGCATGTCCCAGATTGCCCTGGTGATGGCGCTGTGTACATGTGAACCCCCAAACCGGCCTTTCCAGAAGGCACAGCCTGCTTCCTGAACCTTTGAAACAAATGATATTTTCTATTACTGCAGAGCTCCCGGGAGCCAAATCCCAGCTGCTCTCACCTGAACGCCATCACAGACAAAGGTCGTATTTTATCCCAGTCATCAGACTTTCAAGGATCTGTAGTCAGTAAAACAAAGCAAAGCTGGCTGTTTCCAGTACTGGAATCTCAGTACTTCCTCCCACAGGGTGCTGACGCCAGCTTCAAATAAAAAACTAGTCACTTCTCTTCCCGGCCGCCTTGTTCTGCTGGTCAGGTTTTGGGGTTTCCTGCCCCGGATACGGATGTGGTGTCCTAGTTCACGTCTAGGTTCGGGGATGGACACATGCGCATCTGTGACACGCACGTGACCACACACAGCCATCCTGCGAGGTAGAATGACCCGGTTCCGGGAAGCTTGGTCTGCAGAGACCAGGGGCCCGGCCAGTCGCTTCCACTCGTGCAGTCGGGCATTTCCGCGCACGAGCACGCTGGCCGGGCGCAGGGCTCGGCACGAGCACGTGTGCACACGCGTGTGGACGGCATCCCACGCGGTGCCCACGGAAGCTCGGAGGCCGGGGCGGGCGGCGGGTCTCCTCCAGGCTTGCTCCGCCTGACCCTGCCGTTTTCAGCCGCCTTTGCTTTTCTCACATTCTCTTTATTGACGTAAGCCGAAAGGGTTTTTAGAAATAAGCGTCAACTTGTACCCAACTAGAAAGCGAAAATATTTGGGGCTGACTGTAATCTCCTGACACCGTTTTATTTTATCTCTTTAACATTATACAGGTAACCTGGCATTTGGCTGCCTCTTTCAGGTTGAATAATCGGAACACTGTCAAACATTGACCTGAAAGTTGTCAAAACGTTTGTGCAAAACTTGTCAAATATTAGATTACGTGACAGGGGTCTCTGTTTCCTTCACGAGTTTTTCCTTATGCCATTAAACTGCCATTTGAACTCAAAAGATTCAATTCAATTTCTCAGAAATATCTGTTTCCTGTCGACCTCACATTCAGCACCACAGAATTAACTTGCTGTTGATAGCACTCCTTGGAGAAAGATGCTATATGAGTATATTGGCCCTGTATTTCCAACAAGACCTCACACCCAGTCTCCGATATAAATAATGTTCTTTGTAAATTAATTATTTCCTGAGTTTGCCATTATCTAGCCGGTAAGTAAATCATTGGCGTGGCGTGTCCAGTGGAAATACATATGGTCCAAATAGAAGGAAATCTCCCCAGCTTTGCATCTTTGCCAAAAGTTCTCCCTATAACACACACTTTGAGTGGCCTTCACCATATCCACAAATTCCCTGAGATTCCTTCTTATTTTGACTCCTTGATTCCCCAGATGATGACAAAATGGAGAAAAGATACCCTTATCATTCAGAAACACTATTAAAAGTAGAGATCATTTTATTATTATCTTTACTATCTTATTTTTTATTATAACAGAAATTCTCAAACCTAGTCCCAAATAGACAGAATGAAGTCGTAAACCTCTAGGTATCCACTGCTCAATTTCACCATCAACATTTTTCAAAAGCGCTCTCTCTCTATTTTTCCTTTAATGGAGCTTTTTAAAGCAAACCTCAGATGGAAAGACCCACTGTCCATATTTGCCCTGGACCATCCCATAGCACTGAAAGTCCCGTATCTCAGGAATCCACCCGGTCCTAGGTAAACCAGAATGGTTGACTACCCTCTGAGTCAAAATATCATCATTTACCTATAACTTCTTCACCAGATATCTCTAATCCGGGCTTTTAAAAACTTAACCACAATACCACATCAAACAAAATGAACAAATATTCCTAAGTATCATGTAATACCAGCCATCATCATTTATTTTTTGACTTTTTGCAGAAAGATAAAGTTTCAGCAGTTAACCTGTTTGCATCAGGATTCTTATGGTTGATACGTCACCTAAACTTCTTTCAGCTCCCCAGCATTCTTCTCCTATGTCACTTATATCGTTCAGAACCTGAGTCGATAGTCCTATAAGATTTCCCACAATCTAGAATGTTACACGTTGTGTTCTTGTGGTGATTTTTTACATGCTCCTTTATCACATGTATTTCTAAACAAAGTGCTGTTTAGCTCTAGAGACTTGATTAGATTGAGGGTTGATTTTTTTTTGTTGGGGGGGGAAGGCAAGAATACTTCCTTGGTGGAGCTTATTGCATCCCAGCAGGAGGCACTGCTAATACAGATAAGACTGACATGGGGTTCTGGAGGGGTCACCCTGATGGAACCATTTGAAAGCTCCCATCAACTTTCACCTAAAGATTTTAGCAGCCACCGATGATCACTGCCTTGATGTATGACATCATTAGGGGCAGCAAAGCGTGATGTTCTAATTCTATTATCCCTCCTTTGTTTATTAATGTGATTCTCTACAAAGAATGGCTTTCCATCATAGACTATCTGGTTACCTTGAAGTAAAATCCATTCAGAAAAGACAGAATATATGTGTGATATTTTCCTCCCATTTATTAAATTTCAGAATAAACAGTTGGAGTCCTAAAGATGATCAATAAAGCTTTTGGGGGAGGGTAGAATAGGGAGAGAAATAGCATTTTGAATTCTCTGGAGCCTGTACTTTGATTCATTTTCATAACTTCCTTAGCTGCTGTACACATGCAAATGTATTTGCTGCTCTACCATAATTTCCTAAACAGGTGTGCACCGGCAATTTTGCAAAAACCTATAAATATACGGCACAGTACCTCCCTTCTGTTGTCTTCACCAGGAAACCTTCGCCCATTTCAGGGGCAATCATAAGATGACGATGGCAAGCACAAGGCAAAATCGCTAAATCAGTAAAAGGTTCCTGCATACTCCTGGCTACACGTTGTTCTCATTCCTCCAGATCTGTGCACATTAACTTCTCAGGTGACCAATTCTCTGTCCACTGCATCTAGCCTAGCAATCACCTGGCCACACTAGGCTTCACAAGTGTCCTTCCCTCTGCATCCTGTCTCTCTGTTCCTTTAAATCCCACTTCTCACAATCACCTAAGATCTGGCCCGCAGGAGAAGACCATGAACCAGTCTGCACTGAGACCACCGTCTCTGGCCGCTCAGCGCCAATGGACTCTCTTTTCCTAACCCACTCTTCAACTCCGGAATTCAGATTTTCAAAGAAGTCAGTCCTTGCGTCCAAAGATTTAACTGCACTCTTCCAAAATGTTTTGAATTATTTAGCCATAAAAAAGAAGGAAATTCTACCATTTGAGCCAACGTGGATGAATCTAGAGTTACACTACGTGAAATAAGCCAGACAGAGAAGACAAATATGGCATCATCTCACTTATATGTGGAATCTTAAAAAAAAAATCAAACTCATAGAAACAGAAGGTTGGGGTTGGGGACACAGGGAAATGTTGGTCAAAGGGTCCAAACTTTCAGTTATAAGATGAATAAGATCTGAGGATCCAATGTATAAAATGGTGACTCTAGTTAATAACCCTGTATTATATCATTGAAGTTTCCTAAGAGAGTAGAACTCAATTGTTCTCACAAAAAAGAAAGGAAGGAAGGAAGGAAAGGAGGGAGGATAGGTGATGGATGTGTTTAATTTGATGGGGGAAATTCTTTCACAATGTGTGTGTGTGTATATAAAATCATACTGTACACCTTTATTATCTTAGAATTTTGTCAATTATACCCCAATAAAGCTGAAAAAAATGTCTTGAGTTTTCCTCTTTGGGGATTTTGTTCACACTTTTCAGAACTCCTAGAAGGCCTCCCCAACTTGGAACAACCCAGGGACTCTCAGTCCCTCCTTCCCTGAAAATCTGTCCAATTCACCTTCTTTGCTGTAACAGCCACCTATCTTTGAAACGCCTGTGATTATTATCATCAAATGCCTCATGAAAATGCTTCTACTGTTGTCCTGAACTCTTATTTCCTATAATGTTGTTTAACTCTTTGATGGACTTTAAGATTTCCCTACTACACTGTACACAGGGCAAGAATGGTGTGCTGTTTTTAAAATAATACCCAGCAGGCACAGCATGAATATTTGTATCGATAATAAAATGCTGGTAAATGTTTTATATGAGAATGGAGGCACAGGAGACAGTTCTAGAACATTCTACATATCACTAGTCTGATAAACATTTACCCTGCCTATAGATCAGCATATTTCTTTTGAACCATTCTAATATTGTTTAAACTTCCATTTTCATCTCTACTATAAGAAGCTGATGCATTTCTGTGTAAACAATCTGGCTGTTGTATTTTAGGACACACATAATTTCCAGTATGACCTATGCTAACCAAATTGCCAAAGAATTTTCATTAGACCACCAGCATAGCTGAGATGTGGAGAAACGGTGATTCATACATTCCACACACTGCTAAGATGAGACACAAACTGGCATACACTGGTACGGTCAGGGTGGAAATACATACCAAACCTTAAGACTGATAATACCCTTATTCCCAGAAATTCCACCTCTAGGAAGTAATTCTAAGAAAACAGAGATATATACCCACAAAGACGGATGCACAATGACCCACAACATTGGTATTTTAAAACAGTGAAAGTTAGAAATGACCTATGAGTCCAAAAATTGGAAAATAAACCATGATAGACACGTAGCATAGAATAACTATTCAACCACTAAAAATATTTTCTAAAGGACTAGCTATAAAATAAAATTCACAATTGAGTAAAAATAAATGGTTTAAAAGTAGTCAGTGAAATGCACACATAAAAGGTTAGCCAGGACACCTTGACTCACTAAGAGTGGCTGTCTCTGGATGTGAGCATTATGCATGATTTTTATTCTTTACTTCATGACCTTTTGAACTGCCCACACTGTCTGCAATGAACCATAGTATTTTAAAACCCAAACAGTGTTATCCTGTAAAATATCAATGTCTAAGCTACATGGCAGTTTCGTGATCGTTATCTTTATTTTTTTTTAATTTTTTTTAACATCTTTATTGGAGTATAATTGCTTTACAATGGTGTGTTAGTTTCTGATTTATAACAAAGTGAATCAGTTATCCATATCCATATATCCCCATATCTCCTCCCTCGTGATCGTTATTTTTAAATACATATTGGGTTGGCCAAAAAGTTCGTTCAGGTTTTTCCATAGCATCTTATGGAAAAACCCAAACGAACTTTTTGGCCAACCCAAATATATAGCTGTGACCCAGAAATTACACTCATATGTACATACACAACAGAAATTCATGTATACATCCATCAAAAATGCACACAAGGAAGGATACTTAGAGCATTTGCAGGTGATGAAACTTGTACAGACCTTGATAGAGGGAATGGTTGCACACTGTTGTGAATGTACAAATAATAAATAAATAAATAAATACTCAGAGCAGTGCCATTTGTAATAGAGGAAAAAAGGGAAACGTGTACCAACAGCAGAATGGATAAATGAACGGTGGTAAAATTACAACAATAGGCTGCAAGACAGTAATAAGAATCAAGGGACTATTGCTCCATGGAGGTACATGGAAGAATCCCACACACTTAGCACTGAGTGAAAGAAGACAGGCACAAAGAGAACATACAGTATGACGTATGATGTAGGTAAAGTTCAAAACAGACAAAAGTTATTTACAATGTCAAGTCAATTGTACGGTTAGCTGTGGAGAGGGAGATGCTTAGTGACCAGGAGTGAGCATGAGAAAGGGTCTATGTGGCTGGGAATATTGTGCTCGCTTATCTGAGTGGTGGTTGCATGTGTTCACAGTAGTGAAAATTCACCAAGCTGTAACCTTACAATATGTGCAGTATCAAAAATACCCTGTTGCTTTTATTTTTTTATCTGGTTCCCTGTAAATTCTCCGGCCCCTAATGACCTTCCCTGTTGCTAAATCCCTTCCTCAATTAATAAGTTAATTCTCTTCTATCAGCTATAAGTTTGCACTCTTTCTATAACTTCCAGTTTTACACATTCATCCGTAATTCAACAACAGCACCACTGAATGCTAGTGTATTCTGAACACAGTACTAGGTGATGGGGAGGCAGAGCCAGAAGGAAAACACATACTGAAGAAAGTCTTTAACGTCCATCTAGGCGTGGACCTTGTTCTAAAACATGCACACAAAATTTGTATATAATTGAAAAAGGGGTCAAAACCCCCCGAAGACCCTTGTTCAGCCCAGACTAAGAGACTTGCTTTACTAAAGACAATGCTTCAGAAGGGTGAGGTAAAATTTCTCTCATGTTTTTATTAGGTAATAACTTTGCTTTTGGTTTTCTAAAAATTAAATTTGCACCTTATAAAGTGGTATTTTTAAGTCAATTTATGTGGCTATCAAGTTGTATGATTTCCCCCTCAATTTGTATGACATTTTCAAACTTTCTGAAATTCAGTATTTCTTCTGAAAAAGTGTCCTATAAAGTATCCCAAATCTCCTTAAGCATATAAGTTAAGAAGTTCTAAAAACCACGTTTCACTGCACTTACACATTAATTGTAACTGCTCAAGATAAAACTGATATTGCAATTTAATTTCTCCAAAAATATTTTGGCATATATGTTTTTCATTGGAATAAGATAACTAATAATAATGATGCTTTTCCACAGCTAAATTAGATAGGCTATTAGAATTTTAAAGTCAGTTTCTAAATTCTTAATACCATGCAGTCAAATATTCCGCTACATAGAAAACAGTCCCTGGTGCTCACACCCTGGTAACCCATAAAGACTTTAAGAACAAAACTGATCATTAATGTGACAAAAGAACAAAACTGTGTGTTAATTTGCAGTGCTAATTAAACCATAGAAGTTTATACCAATTTCCCCAATTTCCCTCTGACAAAATTCTAAGATAATAAAGGTGTACAGTATGATTTTATACACACACACACATTGTGAAAGAATTTCCCCCATCAAATTAAACACATCCATCACCTATCCTCCCTCCTTTCCTTCCTTCCTTCCTTTCTTTTTTTGTGAGAACAACTGAGTTCTACTCTCTTAGGAAACTTCAATGATATAATACAGGGTTATTAACTAGAGTCACCATTTTATACATTTTTTAAAGGAAAAAGAAATATAAGGAAACATGTCCTATGTGAATACATAAAAAGATGACATTCTATTCTTTAATGTTATTTAAAATTCCAAAAACCAAATCAAAGAAATTACAATGCTAGCATATGCATTTACTAATTACATATACAAAAATATCTACCACACACACACACAGATACGTGCGTACCTATATCTCCCTTTTCAAGAAATCTGATGCGCTTCCTCAGATGGCTAACACATCAGCCATCCCTAACCCTGTGAGAAACACCTTTATGATCTTATCAGAAGTCTACATTTTCTAGATTTTACTAAATTAAATGTTTTATTTTTTATTTTCTTATAGTTTTCTTGTGTCTTAGTATGGCCTTCATGTTACTGAAAACTTTGGAACTTTTTATTTGTTATATTTTCTTCTGCTGCATGGGTACCCCAAATTGCACCCTATCGCACATCTTCTAGGCTTCCTAGCAAGAACCACACCTAATCTTATAATCTTTAGGACAACTGAGATCTTGTTTCTTTTTCGAATTAAATAAATTACATGTCGTGTGATACAGCAACAATGTATCCATCTTCTAGAGGAAAAGGTGCCTTGACTGTCAGTAATTATCTAGGGCTTCTATAATTGATTCTGCAATAAAAATGTGAACTCTTTTTTGCTCTGTTTTATGCAAGATTCCTTCTCCAGCACATTAAAAAACCTCCCATTCATTCATGGGACAATATTGCATTGGGCTAAGATTCTGGCAAAACTGTAAACAGTATTTCCTCAAAACACTCAAAGCAGGAATACAAACATTGGCTATTGGTGACCCCAAAGCCCTGTTCTTCTCACCATAATTAACCTGGGTTTCTGGGGGTGGTATAGATACACAGGTAAACGAAAGGCAAAAATATTCTGGAGTAAGAGAGAAACTTCTGTCAGCTTGCCCCCCTCCCTCTGCCCCACACCATCAATCACAGGTTACATGGTGTGGCCCTTTCTTTCTTTTTTTAAATTATTATTTATTTATTTGTTTTTGGCTGCGTTGGGTCTTCGTTGCTACGTGCAGGTTTTCTCTAGTTGCAGCGAGCAGGGGCTACTCTTTGTTGCGGTGCATGGGCTTCTCATTGCGGTGGCTTCTCTTGTTGTGGAGCACGGGCTTCAGTAGTTGTGGCGTGCGGGCTCAGGAGTTGTGGCTCGTGGGCTCTAGAGCTCAGACTCAGTAGCTTTGGCGCATGGGCTTAGCTGCATGTGGGATCTTCCCGGACCAGGGCTCGAACCCATGTCCCCTACATTGGCTGGCGGATTCTTAACCACCGCGCCACCAGGGAAGTCCCTGGTTGTGGTCCTTTCTATCTCCAACATGTTTATCCACACAACATCTTTGTCGCCCAAAGAGTCCCCACACTCTACTGCAGACACTAGTCCTGTCTTGTTTGAATGACATCTACAGTCTCTAATGGGCTCACTAAATCCAGGCTCTCCCGTCATGTGATATAAGGGCTTCCTACTGAATAAAAAGGATGAAGCCATAGGAAAATTTAAATCTGATCATATCCTGCAATTTTCTTCCATATTGAGCCACACCCCTTTGCAAATCTTAGGCTTGAGCTATGTCAGACACCTGATGGATCCTTGGGCAAGCCACGCACACTCAGGCGTCCACACCCTTGCTCTTCCTGGAAAGCCACCTCCTTCCTCCCTCCTCTCGTTGATGGACCTCTCTTCACCTTTCAAACGCATTCCTAACTGGGCATCACGGACCGCCTTGATCCCCTGTCCAAAGGCAGAATTAATGCCTTTCTCCTCCCTATTTCTGTTGTTTGTCATTTATAAACCATAATCTTTTATAGTACAGATACAATACTAGTAGGAAGTCAGTTATCCCTCCACACTGGGAGTTCCTTGAGAATAGCATTCATTTATTTGTTTTTGTGTCAGATACATAACAAGAACATGTTATTCACTCAACCAACCATCCCCTGATGAACCTATGCAATCTTGTGCCCTGATGCAGGGGGTACCAGGGGTACACTGTGAACAAGACACAGTCCTTGCTTTTAAAGAGCTTCTGGTCCAGTGATTTAGTGGTCCATAAATGTTTACTGAATCATTTAACTAACATTTATATCCTTTTTGCCCAATGGCATGCAGCTAGTTTGAATGATTACAGACAGCCTAGTTCAACTCAATCTTCATCTGAAACATAAGCATGGTTAAAATTGCTTGGGCACATTTTATACCAGGCATTAAAACATGGAGGAGGAGAGGTTGCTTAAGTCGGTGTGATAAGTGAAAAAGGAAAAGCGATCAGCAGCACCAATTCCCATTTTTTCTTTTTATCTCCCTAAGGTCAGAGGTGAGAAAATCGCCACCATCTACCCGACTTCCCTTGGGTGCACGCAGATGACAGCTGGGCACCCTGGGACGCCCCGTCTTGGACAATGATGGCACTGCAGACAGGTTCCGGTTGTGTGAAGTGTGACTCATCTTGTTCTTCTCCTGAGACCCATCCACTCGAGCTTCTGATAGCACCTGCCCACCGTGTGCAGCTGACACTAGGCTCTGCTCTCGGTTGGTCTCTCAGAGGCTGGCGTGCTCCAGCCAGCTCCCAGCACCTAGCTCCCATCCTGCTTTAACCCCAGTACTATTCCACAGGAAGAGCACAAGGAGAATTCCATCCACTCAGGCTCCTTTCTGTCACTCCCATCTGTCTGATGTTGTCAAGGACAGGGGCCTTGGAAAACTCTTTTCTTCACGAAAGGGTCATATTTCCATTGCTTCACAAGCCCTATTGGACAATATTCTGATGACCCAAGTTTAGCCTTCCTTTATGAATGAACAAGTATCATTTTCATTATACGTGATGCTATTCTTCCCAAAGCGGGTTGATTCCAGCTGGTACTGCTAATAAGAGACATCCTTGCCTCACTTATGGTCCTCCAGACAATGTTTCATTTTGGGAGAAGAGTTCCAGGCAGCACCAAATGCCCACAGAAACAAATTCTCTCCTCTCCCCTAAACACCTCCCTTTAGGGTACAGATGCCTTCATGAAATTTTCAAGGCTTTTCTAAAAACCAATCCATACTCTGAAAGCATAAGGAGTACAGACTCTACAAGATAATCATTTTGAAGGCCTGTAAAATGTGTACATACTGTCCATCATAACTCACTTCTGTAATGTAAAGTTTCCCTTCTGGGGATTATATTGATATATCCCTATACTCACATCTTACTCATTTCCACAAAGAGTTACCCTGCACACACTATCAGAAGGCCAAGAAATACTTAGTAGGCTTTTTGGTCCTTAAAAGAAGAGGCTATTCTTTGGCAAAGGGTGAATATTCTTTGGCAAAGGGTGAATAAACTCTCGTCTCTAGAGGCCTGAATTTAATTCACATTCAATCGCTTTGATTAACTACTAAACCCAGCAAATTCAGTTCCGCATTTGAGGCAACCCCCTGAGGCACTACTGGGAAGAAGGACAGAGGTTAGGGGAAGAAGAATGATACTTAAAGTCATAATTGAGATTTGACGCAATACCTAGTCACAATGAATCGCAATAATACAAAGTTTTAAATCAGCCAAGGGTACAAGAGGGTGAAAAGAGTTTTGGAATATTAGACCTTTTCTTATTCAAACTAACAGATAGGAAAATGTTGACAGCTGTCTACTCTACACAGAAGAATGGTTGTGATAAGAGCCTGTTGATAAAAGGATGAAACTGACAGTGATAACAATGTGAAAAAGAAATCACACAGAGTATTTCTCAGAACACAGAGAAATCAACCCTACATTACTGCCGTGTTATATTAATCTCCTTGCTCCCTGGGGCAAGACAGCACAGCCAAATCTCACCTTTGTGAATCTGCAATAAAAACACGTAGTCAGATATGAGAAGAACACAGAAAATCCAAAACGGCATCATTAATATACAATGCAAATTGTCTAAAGTATGAGATCTTGAAAGCAGAGAGAGAGATTTGTTTCAATGAGGCTCCCTCCTTTGTCATGAGATTACTGCCCTTAGCTTTGAATCTGACCTCAGAACTCTGTCTCAGGTAAAAACAGTCAGATTGTTCCACCTTTAAATACTGGGAATGGATTACAGACTTCTAAGAAGTGAGCATTAGAAAAAAAAAAAAATCTTATCTCCGCTTCTCTGCGAGATGCCACACTGTTTGTGAAGACAGGAGTTGATGAAGATAACAGGATGATGCCTGGCTCTTTTGCTGTGCGAGGTGAGGCCAAGGAGGCCTTCTGGCTGCACACTTGCTCCGGGATGGAGGACACTGCTTATTTATAGTGTACGACACATGACTTGCTGGGTGACTTACTGTCCATAATTATGTTAGAATTTGGCAAAGAAATGGTTCTTCTACTAATGTATTTTTATATAAGGAAGAATCTGATAGATGTCTAAATCAGAGATGATTCATTCTACCATGTATACCTGTAATACACACACACACACACACACACACACACACACACACACACACACACACATTAATTGACAGAGTCATTTCACCAGTCATTCTCTACTGGTGAAATAAATACAGTCCTTTAAGATGAGAAAAGATGTTATTTTCTCTCCTGGAAATGTTAGTGCTTTATGACGTAGTGATTCAGTTATTTGTCCAAATGTCTATGGCGACAGAGAGGGGAACAACAAGACCCTAATTTTAGCATCCTCAACCAAGGGCATTAAATAAAGTAAACCTTTACCTGCAAGAAATTAGTACCTCCCATAAATCACGTCAAGAAAGATTGCTGCCTTCATAGAGATGGAAAGTAGATTAGAGGTTAGCAGGGGCTTGGAACAGCGGGTGTGGGCAGTTATTGCTTAATGGGTCAGAGTTTCTGTGTGGGGCGGTGGAAAAGTTTTAGAAGCAGTGGTGATGGGTTGCACAACTGTGTGAATATAATGAATGTCTTTGAATTGTACACTTAAAAATGGCTAAAATGGCCTATTTTATTTTACCACAATTAAAAAGAAAAGAATGACTGTTGGTTGCTACAACTGGGCATAATCAAAGTGGCACTTACCCACACGGGAAGAACAAGTGTTGAAGGGTTGATGCATCTGATTCTAGAGGTTTCCTTTAATTTGATCAGTTTGTATGTAAATAGTTGACGACCAAAACTGGACAAAGGAAAATTCTCAGTCTGGAGCATGCCTGCTCTAGACACCAGGATAAAGTAAATTACTTTTCTTGCAGTGTTTCCACACGTCTGCCTTCCTACCTCACACCATGGACGTATCATTCCAGCAAACTGTTATATGGGGTATGTATGTCTTTATTTGAGTTGAAATGGATGCTCTCTCTCTCTGGTATTGGGGGTGAAGCCTCATGCGCTAGATCCTGGCACTACTGCCCTTTAGCTGGGTGACCCAGGGCAAATATTTCCTTAGAAAATGCTCATGGAGAAAATGGAACCACTCACTCCAGTGTTCAGGGACATTCTGATCCTTCGAGCTTATGTACTTAAATCACTTGGCACAGGACACCTACATACTTACTACTTTCCAGATAACATTCCGAGGCTTTAGAAAGGGTGGTGTCTCAAGAAGGCTAAGAAAACCAAATGGGGTGGTTCTGACATCACCATCCTAAGTTTTCCCCAAGAGGGAGAATAGGGAGGCTTCAGAAAGACTACGACTATGGCTGAGGTTTCTCTCTAACGAGCTCAGCTGGCCAAAGAAACTAGTCTAGAGCTGATCCTTGCCTGTGGGGAGGTGGAATCTACATGACAAACCTTCATTTTTTTCCCCACTGCATTTTATATACTGAGGAATAATTTTCATGCAGTAAAACACAAACCTTAATTGCCTAGGGCTCCATCACTTTTACATTTGTAAATGACCATAAACCCCCGCCCAGGTCAAAACAAAGAACACTTTGATCCATCAGAAAGTTCCCTCCTGCCCCTCCCAGTTACTGCCCCATCCTCTCCACCCAGGGTTGGCCCTTGTTCTGACATCTATCACCCACTAGTTACTGCTGCCTCCTCTCCAACCCCCATGTACACGGGATCATACACTATGTAACTTTTGTGTCCGGATTCCTGCACTCCAAAAAATGGCTTTGAGATTCAGCCCCAATGTTGAGTTTCTCTGAGGTTTGTGCTTATGCCTGAGTGGCTCTCCATTGTGTGAATATACCAGGTCTTTATAAGTTCTCTTGTTGAAGAACATCTGGGTCTTTTCCATTTTGAGGCTATTAGGAGTGAACTTATGAACATCCTTCATAAGTCTTTTTTTTTTTTTTCCACTGAAGTTGCATTCATTTTTTTTTTTCTTAGTCATCAATTTTATACACATCAGTGTATCCATGTCAATCCCAATCGCCCAATTCATCACACCACCATCCCCACCCCCCCCGCAGCTTTCCCCGCTTGGTGTCCATACGTTTGTTCTCCACATCTGTGTCTCAACTTCTGCCCTGAAAATGGGTTCATCTGTACCATTTTTCTAGGTTCCACATATATGCATTAACATACAATATTTGTTTTTCTCTTTCTGACTTACTTCACTCTGTATGACAGTCTCTAGATCCATCCACGTCTCAGCAAATGACCCAATTCCGTTCCTTTTTATGGCTGAGTAATATTCCATTGTATACATGTACCACATCTTCTGTATCCATTCGTCTGTCGATGGGCATTTAGGTTGCTTCCATGACCTAGCTATTGGAAATAGTGCTGCAATGAACATTAGGGTGCATGTGTCTTTTTGAATTGTGGTTTTCTCTGGGTATATGCCCAGTAGTGGGATGGCTGGATCAGATGGTAATTCTATTTTTAGTTTTTTAAGGAACCTCCATACTGTTCTCCATAGTGGCTGTATCAATTTACATTCCCACCAACAATGCAAGAGGGTTCCCTTTTCTCCACACCCTCTCCAGCATTTGATGTTTGTAGATGTTCTGATGAAGCCCATTCTAACTGGTGTGAGGTGATACCTCACTGTAGTTTTGATTTGCATTTCTCTAATAATTAGTGATGTTGAGCAGCTTTTCATGTGCTTCTTGGCCATCTGTATGTCTTCTTTGGAGAAATGTCTATTTAGGTCTTCTGCACATTTTTGGATTGGGTTCTTTGTCTTTTTAATATCGAGCTGCATGAGTTGTTTATATATTTTGGAGATGAATCCTTTGTCCGTTGATTTGTTTGCAAATATTTTCTATGTCTCCCTGAGAGCAAGGATGACGTTCCACTGAAGCTGCATCTTCCACTCTAGCCCGGCACGCAATGCGCACACCGTGGGTATTCTTAGACTGAATGAACGGAAGTGAAAACCACCCAGGAGGGGATAACGAAGGCTTGTTGGAGGACCTGGACTTGAATCCGATGCAGAGCGCACCCACAACTCTTCCTCTTTCCTATCTGCTTCTCTCTCCCACCTCCTGCAGCAGATCTTCATCCCCTCCAGCCTACCAGCTGCGGGACCTCCCCGCTCACCTTCAGCAGATGACCTAAGGCCTGGCTTAGGAAAACCCAAGAGGCCGTCAGTTGCAATCACTTTATCTTCTTGCCTCTAAATTTACCTGCAACTGACACTTGGCTTTTATTCTCTTTATAAATATGCTTATTCCCATGAAACCCTCGTCGCCCAACAGCTGCATCTTCAGCACCCTGGCTCTGATCGTCAGCTGCCCTCTCTCTCCTGAGCTCCTCACCTCCCCTCTCCACTGGCTTCTTGCCATCAGCCTTTAAATGTGATGACGTCTCTCCGACCTTAAAACAAACATTTCCCTGGAAACTCTTCTTCCAATTAAAAACCACCTTCGCTTTCCCCTTCATTAAAAAGCTGTCTAGAGCCACTATTTTCTGTTTTCATTTCCCTGTGCCTCTCCACCCACCATAGGCAGGCTTCTGCGCCCCCCACTAAACCCAAACTTTTGTTGCTATGGTCAATGGATGAAGTGTGGTCCTAATTACTCTTGATTTCTTAGGGGTGCTGTACATGGCCCCTTCCACCGGGCTCCAGGAAGCTGCCCTCTCCCCTTTTTCATTATGCTCATTTCACTGTCCAACCCTTAAATCCAAGCTTGGATTTCTACTGCAAGTGAAACTTGTGTGGGGCCGAGAAATCTCTGCCTTTGAAATAGCTCCCAGGAGATTCTTTTATACTTTTATACTTTCAGAGGCTCTGTTTTAAGTACTTATATTCCTCAGAGACCTGTTCCATGTCTTCAATTCACAATTTATAGCAGAAGTTGGTAAACTGCAGCCAAAGGACCGACTCAGGCCCACCACTCATTTCTGTAAATAAAGTTTTATTGGAACACAGCCACACCCACTGTTTGGCATATGGCCTATGGCTGCTTTTGAGCTGCTGCAGCAGAGCTGAAGAGCTGCAACAGAGACCCTATGGTGCACAAAACTTAAAATATTTACTCTCTGGCCTTTTATAGAAAAAGTATGCTAACCCCCAGTTTATGCCAGTCTCCCCAGCTGCCCTCTCAACATTAACAGCCTTTTCATGTGACCTGTCTGCTACGTTTCAGACTCATAAAGCCAACTACATATTAGGAAGCTGCACGTGAGTATGCCACAGACCCTTGAAGCCCAATTGCGTTTCCCATCTTCTTCCTGATTTGCTCCTCCCTCCAGGATGTCATAGCTCAGGAACAAGCACCACCATCCACCCTATCACCCACCTCCTGAGCACCATTTCTCCCCGCCCTCTGCCTCTGTAAGCATCCTCCACCCCCGCCCTCTGCCTCGGTAAGCAAGCGTCCTCCACCCCCGCCCTCCGCCTCTGCAAGCGTCCTCCAACCCCGTCCTCCGCCTCGGTAAGCGCCAACCCTATGCTCACTTAGCTCCACCACCCCAGGTCCCCAGCCTTCTGTGCAAGCGCATCACTGAGGTTCGGGCACATGACGGACTCGGGCTGACGTGCCCAGTTTTTGCACTAAACTAGGGACTTCCCTGTGTTCCACAGTCTGGGTGGGGGCAGGTCAGCCCTGAGTTCTGCGTCTGCCCGAGGATGACTGAGGCCGGCGTCCCGGGCCGCCTGGCCTCGCTGCCCTGCAGCCCCCAGGCCGCGGGTGGCCCAGTCTGTGGGCCCTCGCTTCCCATGGGGCTTGCGGGGGGGTGGGTTTACACCTGGAGAAACACCCAGAAGCACGAGACTCCCCTTTGGGCCTCCTTTATATTCCTCCTTTTACTCTGAGCTGTGAGTATTTTTACCCTGTACATACGGCAGCTCTTCTGGCACAGAGGCTATTTCACCAATTGTCAGTACCATCCCTGTAGGATGATTCTCCATGGGTGTTTCCAGACTCAGGCTCTGATGGACCAAATAAAAATGTTTTGTTTTGTAAAAAAAAAAAAAGGTCTTTTGGGGAGAATATTGGGGGGGCACACGGCAAAGCCACAGTGTCGTAGCCCATTCAGAATAATCACACTTGACGGAGGTCTCATTACCCACATCTGTGGGACATCAGTCAGCACCAATCGCGAACCAAGAAGAGCAAAGGGCAGCAGGATCCAGGGCTTGAACCCGGTTTCCTCTAAGGAAAGGATGGTCCTGCCTGGGGAAGGGGGCAGGGAGCAAATTAGAGGAAACAACCACCCTGAGAAGTCAGGGCTGGAAAAGTGTTGAAAGGAAAGTGCATTTCTAACCGTCGGCAGAGAGAAAGAACACACAGAACTGAGATAGTTTAAATGCAGAGAGATACGCATCACATATTCAGATGCAATAAAATGGGTGCCAGAATTGATTATCTTTCATCTGAAGAATTCAGGAGTCATATTTCCCCAAAGCAGATGCTGGGTATTTTTATCATTGCACCCCTGTTGGGTATGCAATTCTGTTACTGAGTCAAAAGTCACGTTATCTACGCAAATATAATTGTCTCTGCTTAAAATTTCTTCACATGGGAAAAAAGGCCTATTGTTGCACTTTTTAAGCTGCATTATGTAAATACTATCATATTTGGTCCCATAAAATCCCCTTTTACTGCCTCTCAAGATTGGGAAATTGTTGGAAGGCAGAATATTCTTACTTTCGGCCACTTATCCAATCTTACTTCAGCTGGAAATTACAGCTTGTCTTCTGAAATAGCCATTTGCAGAACTGGAGACGCAGTATTCAATATTACTGAGCTTAAATGGTGAAATAGTGGGTTTAAACACGTCTAAGCATATACAAGTTTCCTACAAGTGTGGTAACCACTGATATGAAATCTTCTACTTAAGGAGGTGATATCTGACTCACTCATATTACTAATCTGCCCTGTGTAAGACAACGTATGCGGTTTGCAATTTGGGGTTATAAAAGCGCTTTCCTGTTTCTAGCGCACAGTCATGTAGCTAGGCACAAGGAAATTTACAAGCCGAGTTTCCCTATGGGTCAATTCCTGCCCTTATGGAACAGGCGTTGTATCTTCCATTTTCTGAGGTTCTTACGGAGTCATAGCATGGCCTTTAAATTCATTACGCCTTCCCATGTAGGGTCATCTGCAGCGCCAATACTGAAGGACAAACGAGACAGCTCATTAAAGGAGCGGTATCATCTACAAAATGGAAATAATGGTACTCTTTCCAAAATAACGGCAGAGAGCATTAGATTTTAGAACTGTATGACACACCACTGACCCCAAGAGGAGCTACATTTTTAGGCCAATTCTTTCATGAAAAGGTAATAAAGGAATGTTCAATTGTCTGGAAATACGGTCCAGTCTTCCCGAGAACATTATTATTTTCTTGCTACTCCACGAAGTGAATGTTAGGAAGTAACCTGCTCAGGGGCTTTGCTGCCAGACACTTCCGCTGTAAACAGGAGCCAAACCTGTCAATGGCACCCCAGAAACACCAGAGGTAAGGTAACCCGAATTCGGCTCTCTCGCGTCATTGGCACGCATTCCTTCAGTATACAGAAAACTCTACAGAGACATACACACAAGTTGTGTTCACCGGTGTGCTTCAACAAGGGTCAGCAGTGCTCTCTGCTGTAGGTCTGAAAGCCTCTCTCCCGCATCTCCTTGCGTTCATGCTGGCCCTGTCGCTGTTCTGCAGGACCCTTCAGTCTGGCTTGGGGCTTTAAGAAGACTTCCATTCACGCAGGACACATTATGCTTTGTCACAGGCAGAAGGATGGCCTCCAAGGAATCCCATGTCCCTCTAATCCTGGGAACCTAGGAACATGTTACGCTGCGTGGCAAAAGGGATCTTATAGATGCGTAAAGGACATCGACGGGGGACGGTACCCTGGATCATCCGGGTGGGCTCCAACGAATCATAGGAGCCCTTCAAAGCAGAGAACCTCTCCCCGCTGGGCTCAGAGAGCTGCAGCAGCAGAACAAAGTCAGAGAGATGAGGCATGAAAAGGACACCACCTGCCATTACTCGCCTGGGAGACGGGAGGGACCGTGAGGCAGGGAAAGAGAGGGGCCTCTAGGAGCTGAGAACCTGACAGCCAACAGGGAGTGGGGACCTCGGACCTCAGCATGGAACTCAGTTCTGCCAACAGCTTGAAAGCGGACAGCCCCCAGACCCTTCAGTTAAGAGTTCAGCCCTGCCACTAACACAACACTGTAAGTCAACTATACTCCAATAAAAATTAATTAAAAAAAAAAAAAAGTTCAGCCCAGCCAAGACTGATTTTAGTGAGCCCATGTCAAACTTCTCACCTATAGGACTGTGAAACAATAAATGTATGTCGTCTGCTAAGTTTGTGATAAATTTTTACGGCAGCAGTAGGCCACTAATACCGAATTCTTAACAGTGCTTACAAATTCCTTGTACTCCTTTAATTCTAAGACACCATCAGTTGTATATCATAGCAAAAGTCTAATACTGAAGATTTTCAGGGAGAAGAAACCTGCTACATTAAACTGAAGGTAAGATGTGTCTTGGTTTCTGAAACAAAAAATGTAGATGGGGAAAGAAGATAAAATATTTCCTTATCTTTGAGTTGAGGAAATACAGTATTTATTTGTTGGTGCTATTTAGGAAGTATCAAACTTTAAAGAAAAACATCAGGGACTTCCCTGGCAGTCCAGAGGTTGACTCCGCACTTCCACTGCAGGGGGCGCGGGCTCCATCCCTGGTAGGGGAACTAAGATCCTGCATGCCACATGGCACAGCCATAAAAAAAAAAAAGGAAAGAAAAACATCAGCTCTCTTGTTCCCCTTAAGGCATGTTTCAACATGCATTCACATGCTGGTCTCCATAAATGTCTCCCCTTTGAAATGCAGATGTAATTAAGAAGGCGATGAATATTGGTCTCCTTCCCTCTGTGTGCAAGGCTGTTAAACGTTCAGGGCCCAGCTCGGTTTATGACTGCTCAGCTCACTCCATAATAATTTCCTTACACACACAAATAACATGTGTGACCTCAAACAGAGGTAACACGTTCTAAAAAACTCCAAGTCTATTGAAAGTAATGACCTTTTTGTGGTAAGAAGTAGTTCTCAAAATTAAAGCGTATAATTATCAGAGACTGGCACAATAGCTTTTTTGGTTTTTTTGGTATAAATGCACTGGTTATGGTTCTGGCATAAAATGAAGTATATAATTTATCTACTCATTTTAGCAAGAGTTGCCAGGAACCACTTTTTTCTCAAAGCCAGATCTTCTTCAACTTGAGTTTGAAATATCAACTGTTACTATAAGCTGGTAAAGTTTTATTTTAGTTTGATTTTCTAAGAAATATAGAAACTTGGCTGAATTCTATACCCTCTACTGACATATGCCAAACATATACTAGGTCAAAATAAGCATAAGGTAAACAATTATTGCAACTTCTGAAGCAAGAAAACTCTTCTGAAGATAAATAAACAATTGCATTTTCTGAGATGATTAAGCAATACTGGTTGAGTTATTAAATTTCTTCCTCCAAAGTCACATCTGATGACACACAATCAATAAAGATTTTTGAGCTACTCATTGCATGGATTCTGGCTTACAAGGTGCGTGCGTGCATGTGTGTGTGTGTAATTGTTTAGCGTGTGTGCTTTACAAGAATCTGCATAAGTTGCATGGTGGAAAATGTGAGGAAGATGAAGGAAGGGCTTTATCTTCTACTGCAAGCAAAGCTTGAATTGAGTCAGGTTTTAGATTATGCAATATGGTTTCAAGAACACATTCTAAAGGGCTCCTGTGAATAATGTGAGTTCAGATGGTGCTTCCATATATGGTTTTTTTTCCCCATAAATAAGAAAAAACAAAGAGGAATAGCCTTTTCTGTCGGTTTCAGAAAGCAGCCCAATCTGAAGTCACCTCATTTATATTAAATAACCGAATGTGGGTCGTTTAACAGAGTGTGGAGCAGTATAAATGACAGAGTTCTGGAAAATGTTTGCCCTCACCAATAATAGGTCTGGTCGTAGAGAATGGACTTGAGGACACAGGGAGGGGAAAGGGTAAGCTGGGACGAAGTGAGAGAGTGGCATGGACATATATACACTACCAAATGTAAAATAGATAGCTAGTGGGAAGCAGCCGCATAACACAGGGAGATCAGCTTGGTGCTTTGTGACCACCTAGTGGGGTGGGATAGGGAGGGTGGGAGGGAGGGAGACGCAAGAGGGAGGAGATATGGGGATATATGTTTATGTATAGCTGATTCACTTTGTTATAAAGCAGAAACTAGCACACCATTGTAAAGCAAGTATACTCCAATAAAGATGTTAAAAAAAAAACATATTTGATGACTGGAACAAAAATTGTAGCGCCTTCTGATTCTCAAGACAATAATATTTTTAAATGGGGAAGACAAAGAGACTTAAATAAGAGTGAGGTTTCCACGCTTCACTCAAAGTGGTAAAACGCTATTATATTAGACGGTATAATTCATAGATTGATAGATATACAGATAAGTAGATATAGCAGTACTCAGAACAAGCACTACCAAAAATATACAAAGAGATGCACTTAAAAGCACTATGAATAAATCCAGATGGAATCCTAAAATATGTTCAGAATTATGCAGGAAGGTAAGAAAAGAGAACCAGAGAAATGAGACTGGAGGACACAAACGGAAAACAAATAATAAATGGCAACCTTAAATGTTAACCTATCAATAATTATCTTAAATGTAATTGATCTAAATATATCAGTAAAAAGTAGATTAAAAAATGTGACCCAGCCATACTGTGCTTATAAGAAACCCACTTCAAATTCAGTGACATAAGTCTATTGGAAGGAAAAGAATGGAAACAAGGAAGCTTTCCCTCACCAATGGGCAGGCATCAGCCAGCTCATTTAAGGTCCAAACAGAACAAAAAGGTGGAGGAAGGATGAGTTCTCTCTCTCTGTTCCCGAGCTGGGACATCTATATTCTCCTGCTCCTGGACATCGGAGCTCCTGCTTCCAGGGCCTTAGATTCAGATTTGGGGACTTACACCAGCGTCCCTCCCCAGTTCTTAGGCCTCTGGCCTTGGACTGGGAGCTACACCACGACTTCCCCGGTTCTTGGGCCTTTGGATGTGGACAGAACTGTACTGCCAGATTTCCTGGTTCTCAAGCCTGCACGTGGCATATCTCCGATGCTATAATTGTGTGAGCCAATTCCCATAATAATAAATCTCCTCGTATATATCTCTATGTATCCTATTAGTTCTGTTTCTCTGGAGAACCTTGACTAATACCTTTTTAAGGATAAAGACAACTTTATCTCTAAATTACTGTGCCTAATAGCTAGGAGATGCTCAACAGTTTTTTACGGAAGACAGCAAGAAGAAAAGAAGGGAAGAATGGTGATGGAATTTTGTATGAATGGGGACCCTGAACTTATGGGTCACTTGACGATGTTACCTTCCTGTGGTCTAGGCTAGAATCCAGGAGTAGCGGTGTTGTGCCAGCTGGATGGTTAATAGAGTAGATAGCTGGAGCTGAGAGGAAGTCCTGTGAGCTGATTTGCAATTCTGAAGTCCATGACGATAGGAGGTTCACTTGCGGATGAAGAGAAGAGTAAGTGTCTGACCCTGACAGTTCCCCTAACATAAAGATGAAAATCCCCACCGGGAGAGGGAAGCCTCAGTCATTCACTGGGGCATGTGAGTGAGTGTTAGAGTTGAGAATGTGGACCTGGAATTTACTGAAAGGAACAGTTAAAGGAGGAGAGGGTTCAAGAGCCAAAGGGCAAAATAAAGCACGTCTGGGAAGGGCTTCAGAGTGCCCAGAGTAATGCTGCTCCAGTTTCTATCCAATCTCTGCTGTGAAAATTGTATCCTATTTTTGCTTCCTCTCTCTCTCTTTATTGTCTAGCTTGAAGAACTAGTCGCTGGAACCTTAGGTCTCATCTCCATGACAAACTCCTCTCCTTAAAAGTGTCTCTGTGTTGAATACAGTTACCTTTTTCTCTAATTGATAAGATCTTTCTTTTTCTTCAGGTGCTCATTTTATTAACATCACCTGCGATTTCTAATGTAGAATCCATCATTCTTTCCTGTATATATATATTACAGGTTATATGAAATAGTATAAAAATTACCATATATTATATATCCAGCTGAATAGTTATGTTTCCCCTGGTAGTCAATAAATTCTTTAGTCTCATAAAAAAAATAATAATAGTAATAATAGGTCTGGTTACTCGGGCCTTCCCCGAAGAGTACCCGGTGGTGTATTTTCCAAACGCTCCAAGCTGTCTTTTTAGAGGCCCTTTTTCTGACTCTCCATTGTCCCTGCTCTGAAGGACCAGCATCTTTACAATAGGTGCTCTTACCCCTCCCCTGTACCTTTAAGATGAAGACACCTGAACACCTCTGGGTGGGAAGGGGGGGAATTCCTAGGCCTTTCAGAGCCTCTGAGGAAGAGCCACAGGTACTGGGCGCCGGCGGCAAAACTGGAAATGGGACGATGAAGGGGACCCATCCAGTACCAATGCCAGGGCTTATACCTCTTCTGGACATGTTCTCCGCCCACTTCAGGACGCGACCCCAGGGAGTGCATAGAGACCCACGGCCACAGCTGGAGCTCCAACTCTAGACTCATCCCAACTGGCCCCAAAACCCTTCCTTTGGAGTTCCACTGCCTGCATCTTCACTGGGTTCAAACCTTGGCTCTGTCCATTGTTAAATGGGTGAATTCACCTCTTTTGAGTGCAAATTATTTTTCTTGTGTAAAATGTAAATCAGGAGAGTCGCCTTACAGGATTAGGACGATTAAATTTGACGCTTAAGTAAAGTCTTTGGCATACAGGAAATCCTCAACGAGAATTAAAGTCCTTAGGTCTTATTAAAGGTCTTAAAGGTACTAAAGATTGCACACCTTCCTTCATGAGTTTCTTTTAGGCCCTTTATCTTCACCAAAAGTAAGATATTGATTCTAAGTTGTAGTCGGGTCTCTCTTGCCATGAGTTAATGCCCACCCCCGCTTCTTCTAGTACTAATTCTAATTCTGATTCTGCTTCTAATTCAAACTCTC
The DNA here is from genome assembly GCF_965194825.1 of Balaenoptera physalus. Taxonomy (NCBI): domain Eukaryota; kingdom Metazoa; phylum Chordata; class Mammalia; order Artiodactyla; family Balaenopteridae; genus Balaenoptera; species Balaenoptera physalus. Next base: position 109,327,194 of record NC_138885.1, on the reverse strand, counting down.
CTTCAACCTTCTTCAATTTCCCCTTCTCCTTCCCCTCCTTTTCCTCCTCCTTATTCCTTACAGATATATACAGATTCTTCATCGACCGTAAGAGAAAGTAAGCTACCTCCCAGTCGTTCTGTGCTAAAACATTCCTTGAACGTAGGAAGCTGTGCCTTGCTCATTGTTGCATCCATAACGCATAGCTGACAGCTGGGAGGTATCAAGTCTGGAACTGAAGAAAAGTGGATGGACTCAAATCCTTGCTTTGCCAAGTACCAGCTTATTTGACCCTCATGAACATTTCTGAATGTCACCCACCCCGTCTGTAACACTTTAATGACAATGCCGATTTCACAGAGCTGTTGCAAAGTAAGAAGGATATCATATGAAAACTTGGCTGGCCTACCATATGACATTGATCAATAATGAATCATGGAAGAAATTACAATTATGTCACCGATATATATCAAACACCTATCATATGCCAGGCAATTTGGGAAGTACTGGCCATATCAAGAAGGCCATCTTCCCTGGATGAGCCTCTGTGATTCTTATTAAGGAAATGTTTTTAGTGTAGTCACAAAATTCTCTGGAAAATTCCTTTTCTACCAGACAGTAGATGAGACAATAGTCTTTGAATCTTAACCTAGAGACACCAAAGAATATCATTCTTTTCTCTTTTCTTCTGGGGACCCCGAAATAGATTTGTGCCATTATGTCATTCTCATTATTGTCATGTAATGCATAAAATCAGCCTGTGTACACACTCACTTTTTTCCTAACACTTTTAGAACACACAAAGATTTTCTTACACTTTTAGAACACATAGATACCACCTGTGTCATTTTTTTGTTGCTTATGTTTTCTGAACAACTATTCTGGACAACTTATTTTCTTCTGCCATATTTCAGAACATTCAAAACTGATATCCTCACATTTCTTCTATCGCTCCTGGTGATCCAGATCTTGCCCTCAAGTGGAAAGTTGTCATGAGATGCCCTGCATTTCTCTTTAAAAATATATATCTTATTTGGGACTTCCCTGGTGGCACAGTGGTTAAGAATCCACCTGCTAATGCAGGGGACAGGGGTTCTATCCCTGGTCCGGGAAGATCCCACATGCCGTGGAGCAACTAAGCCCGTGCGCCACAACTACTGAGCCCACTTGCCACAACTACTGAAGTCCGTGCGCCTAGAGCCCGTGCTCCGCAACAAGAGAAGCCACTGCGGCGATAAGACGCCCGCGCACCACAGTGAAGAGTAGCCCCCGCTCACCGCAACTAGAGAAAGCCCGTGCACAGCAACAAAGACCCAATGCAGCCAAAATAAATAAATAAATAAATAAATAAATAAATAATTTAAAAAAGATATATCTTATTTGCTGAATTATATTTATTATAGAAAGTCCATCAGCACAAACATTTTAAAATCTGTGCTCATTCTATAGAATTAAGATAATTTCTTTTTTGCTTCATTCATCTGCTGATAACTCAAGCTCATCTGTTGAAAAATACTGTTTTAATGAGTTCCCTATCAGCCTCATTTAAAGTATATTAACAATAATGATATGCAAAAGTCAATAGTCTTTATTACTCTAGCAAACTGAATTTCTCAAGCCATTTGACAGTTTAAAATTGCCACTGGGAAGAATTTGACTTTCAAGGAGAATTCATTGGAGTTTATTGTGGTGACTGATTATCAGCATAAGAACCGTGCATTTGTCTACTACAGTAGAGGAGATAATTTAATTAGTCTGTTTTTGTAAATGTTCTGATTTTAATACATTAACTTGTGGCCCACGGCTGACAGAAAAGAAATTAACACTGACTCTTTTTGACTGTGGAATGAATTGGACTTTCCAGGCCAAGAAAATTAATTATAAATGCTCTCTATTTAAGATTGCAAGATCTTTTTAATGATAAATGATGTAATTGTTAGATGTCAAGTATACAAATAGTCATGCATTGACATTTCAGCTTATTAATTCCAACATTCACCACTGTGTATAACATATTCATCACATTTAATTGCTTGATGACAGGGAGAAAAAAATCAAATCATTGTTCTCATGGTTCTCCCTGTGATTTTTAGGCAGTAAATTTCTGAAGACACTGAATGCTAATGGCACTAAATTTCTGATGACAGCCTCGCGTTTCATTTTGGGCCAAGACCAAAGCAAACAAAAATAATCTGTGCAAAGCAGGTTAAGGCTACAGAAGCAGAGACTAACTTCCAGGGAATTATGAGTTAGGTGAAATTTGTCCCAGCATCCTGTCATCTGTGTTTTTCCTTCTCTCTTCGACCTGCTTTTTGGTGTGGGTGTCTGAGTACCCAGGGCCTTGAGGCTCCCTTGCAGGGTCCCAGGAGGTTCTCCTTCCTAAGAGATGTCCTCCCTCATCAACCAGTGCTCCTGTTCTTCGCAGCCGAAGACAACTGTATAGCTTCAAAAGACCCTCTTCCCTGCGACAATACATGCGAGTCATGACTGACGAAGTACACTTTTTTAAAATAAGTCAGTAATGCTTTCAAATACATTTGTATTTTATTCACCCCAATCTGTGATGGTCAGTTTTATGTGTCAATGGAGTAGGCTACAATTCCCAGTTATCCAATCAAACACTAATCTACATGTTGCAATGACAGTATTTTGCAGATGTAATTGAAGTCCATAATCAGTTGACGTTAAGTGAGGGAGATTTTCCTGGGTTATCTGAGTCGACCCAATAATGGAGGCAAGAGAACCAAAATCAGAAAGAGAAAGTGGGACTTCCCTGGTGGTCTAGTGGCTAAGACTCCACGTTCCCAATGCAGGGGGCCCAGGTTTGATCCCTGGTCAGGGAACTAGATCCCACATGCCACAACTAAGAGTTCACATGCCGCAACTTAAGATCCACATGCTGCAACTAAGACCTGAGGCAGCAAAAACAAACAAACAAACAAACAAACAAACAAAGTGATGGCAGAAACAGAGTTTGAAGTGATGCACTTTGATGACAGAGGAAGACGCCAGGAGCCAAGGAATGCAGGTAGCCTCTAGAAGCTAGAAAAGGCTCTGCCCTAGAACCAAGGAACCAGCCCTGCTGACACCTTGGTTTTAGCCCAGTAAGGACCATTTTGGACTTCTGATCCCCAGGACTGGAAGGTAATACATTTATGTTGTTCTAAGCCACCAAGTTGGTGGTAATTTGTCATAGCAGCCATAGGAGACTGATATACTACCTAATACGTTTGAAAAGTTAGTATGCAAATTTAGTGTGAAAATGATTATTTATTCAATCTACACACTTTCAATGCATATATAGCTTCATATGCTTCTTGCAATAACTCTGTGGTACCTCTAGAGCCACAGTCACTGGACTGATATGAGCTGTGATCAACCACAAAAGGCAAGGGTGGACCTGAAAACAATTCCCTTCAGTCCTGGCTACACTATGTCCTATGAAGCCTTGGTACAGTCTCATAATCTTTCTCCAGGCAGCCACTTCTAAGTGAGCAAGGTGAAAGCTCTGGCCTACCCCATCAGAGACCTGTATCCTTTTGTCCTCTTATTTTCAATCTGTGATGGGCAGAAGTATAATATGGACCCCAAGATTCCCACCCCCTGGTGTATGCATCCTATGTCATCCCCTCCCCATGACTATGGGCAGAACCAGTGAATATGAAGGACATCCCTCCAATGATTAAGTCCCTAATCAATGAACTTTGAGTTAATCTAAAGGGAGATCATCTGTGCTGGCCTGAAAAAAGTGACAAGCAGCAGCAGCAGATACGGTCCTAATCAAAGAAGAAAGCAAAAGCCATGCTGTGAAGTGCCCACAGGGACCACGTGGCAAGGAACTGCAGACAGCTTCTTAAATCTGAAAGCGGCCCTGGAAGATGGCCAGCAAGGAAACAGAGACTTCAAGCAACAGCTGCAAGGAAACCAATTTTGTCAAAAGCCCTCCGAACTTAGAAGAAGCCCCTGTGCATGAGAATGGAATGTAGCCCAGCCCACACTTTGATATCTACCTGGTTAAGACCAAAGCAGAGGACACACCTCAACTCTGCCTGGATTCATGACTCATGGACACTGGGAAATAGTAATTTGTGTTGCTGTAAACCACTAAGTTTGTGGTCATTGGTCATGCAGCAAGAGAAAATAAATCCACCACCTTGCAAAAAGCATTCCTCAGTTAGCTATCACTAAACAGGTACAATTAAACTATGTTATTAATAGTTTATAACCTTGAGCATGCTATAGAGCAGGAGAAATGCTTTCTGAATGAAAAGAAGGTGTGGTCTGAGCAGAACGAGAGGTTGGAAGAGTTACTTTTCTGCAGAATAAATGTCACTTCCACTCTCCCCACGTAAGTGGACACCTCCATGTTCACTTGGATGCTAGACCAGCCCAGGTAGCGAGGAGATACACTAAGGATGTTCTGGACCACTGCTGTCCACTCTGGCTTCCACATCCTGTCATTTCCCATGGCCTTGTGGTCTCTGTCCCTCACTGGACCTTGTGCACGATGACAGACTCACGGAATCACCTGTCCTTTGGGAAAGGTAGGTTCCATCGCCCCAAACAGATTTGAAAATCTCTAGAGGCCTGGTCAAAAAGGCAGGACGTGGAATCATAAGAGCTGGTTTACATCCCGATATACCATTTAATGTCTTCACCTTGCATGGAAAGTAGTTTACTCTCTCTGTACCAGATATAATGTTAGTCATACAACATGAGGAGATTTGTGAAGATCACGATTCAGTTTACCTAAAAGTACCTTGCACATGGCCTTTCAACCACCAAGTGTTCAATAAAAGTTTATTCCCTTGCTCTGGAAACATGGGACCAAATACGATAATTTATGATATGATTCAATCCATCTATACCCTGAAAATCATTTCCACCATTCAGGTTTTTTGTCAGCCAAGAAGAGCAAGAGCAAGTTGTGCCTCTGTGAGCTGCCTGAGGCTTAACAATTAGACATCCCACACCCCACATGGGGTATTAGAACCCAACAAAGAATGGCCTCTACAACTTTCCTCTAGAGAAAAGCACAGATTTCGTCGTAGCAAAGGCACTTTTTTTCACCTCATTAGCAAACCCCACAGACTATGACTTTTTGAGAGTGAGCGCCAAAGAATGAGAGGAATTTGGAGGCAGTAAAGGAGATTGCTCATTCAAACTGCAAATACAGAGAGTGGAATTTCCACTTCAGCTGGAAAATTCTCACTCCACACGCCTGAGAAGAGGCAAGCCTATGAAATGCTAATGAAGTCAAGCCCATTCACATGTAAATTTCTAGATATCTCCCCCCAAAATTAAGTTCTTACAAGTGATTTAAAGACTAATTGCCTTCTGGATAAACCTGCCTTAATATACATTTTCCAGTAAATAACACCAGTCAGAAGCTTGTTGGAAGGGTAATGCTGCCTATTCAAGTTGCCTTTGGGAGAACTTTGATAGGGGGAGGTCTTTCTTTCCCTTGACTGTTTCCATAACTAATGCAGTGCTTCTCTCCAGCAGACAAAACTGTAGTGGGGACTCTATGTCACTAGGAATGGTGAAGACACAAAGGGTAATTTTGCCTCATGCCCCGAATCATAACTGTATCACACATTGTCACAATGTTCATTTCTTTGCTTCTCACTCCAAATAATACACTAGGTGGTAAATCCTAGGAATCATTTAACAGGTTTGGCAAAAATTCTCAAACCAAAATTGTTTTGAAAGCTAGATTTGAAGGAAAACGTGGAGCAAAGGAAGTATAGACCCAGTGCTTGGGGCAGATGAAAGAGCGGTGAATGAAGCAGAGAGAGAGCTTTAGAGTTCTGTATTACTATGTCTTGAGTGTGTAGCTGAAAAGTCTCCAGAGTGGATACGCAGGAAAACATGATTTACAGGAAACCAAAGTCTACTATGAGTGAGCGTAAGAGAATGCTCAATTGCTTAAAATCAATTATGTCCACGCCTGGACAAACGATATCGTGGCTACTGGGAAGACAAGAAGACAAGAGCACAGAAGTACCATCAAATAGTTTGAGGATGATAGAGAGTGGGTGAAATTCCAGACTTCAGGCAGACACCCCAGGTTTCATAAAGGGAATGATGGGTATATTCAACTACCTGTTTTTTAGCATCACACTAAATCACACTAATTCCTGATTAGATTTTAAACAAATAATGCAAATGTGCTTGATTACTATGCTACTAGAGAGAAAGATCCTTGTAGAACTAACCATCTATCCAACCATCCATCCATTCATTCAGCAACTACTTATACGGCTCCCACCCAAGCCACTCACTATGATAGATACATGGTACATAAGAGGACTCCAATGCAACCTCTTGCTCTAAGGCAGCATTCTGGTTAGAATGTGCTACACTGACAGCGATAAGTAAGGGCTGCTACAGAAAAGCACACAGGTATTTACAAGATTCCAGGTGAGAACACAGTAGAAGGCTTCCATGAATATTAGAAGATCTTCTTTCCCTTTAGGATTCTCTAAAGGAACTGATTTCCAAACAGGAGTCAAAAATACACTGTCTTTAGTGGCCAAGCCAGTGTTCAATATTCCCTAGAGTTCATGCTTCTGTGGCCAAAGCTGGTTTGGAGAGACTGCCCAGGACTGATGCCCAAGTGTGGCATCCGCAGCCCTCTCTCCTGAGTTGAAGACAAGTCGGACCACTGGGCACAGCCAACCCGACCAGCTCAACCAAGCATGGCGGAGGGACTGAAAGACAGGGCTTGTGCAGCCCACCAACTGACTGGGTGCTCCTCCAGGACCCCCGGAGTCCTTCCTGCTTGGCAGCAGCACCCGGAGGAAAGCCTGGCCCTTCCGATGGAAGCATGAGGAAAGGGCAAGGAGACGGGAAGAAAAGACGAAGTACAGGGGCTGCCCGCTGGGACAATGTAGGCGGCGCTGAAACAGGGGTCCCCTTCCTCTCCCTTGCCCCATCCACACCACGCTACTGTGTGCTCACGCTTACTGCAGACTGCAGCTCTGGGCAGGCCACAGGGCCAGGAGAGTCACGACAACGCATGCACGTCTAGTAGCCTGGGCCTCGCTGATTGAAGGGGGCGAGAAGAGCAGGCCTTTGGCAGGGCCTGGGAGGAACCAGACTTTCTCATGCACTCCATCAATGCATGTATTACCTGGGGCTCTCCAGAGACACAGATCCAATAAGATATGCATATATACAACCGTGAGGGCTGGGAAGTTGGAAATGTGTAGGGTAAGCTGGCAGACTGGAGATTCAGGTAAGTACCGATGTTGCAGTCTCTAGTCTTGGGTCTGAAGGCTGGAAACTCAGGCAGAACGTCTGCACAATCTGGAGGCAAAATTCCTTCTTCTTTGAGAAATCTCCGTCTTTGCTATTAAGGCCTCCAACAGACTGGATGAGACCCGCACAACATTAGGGAGGGCAATCTGCTTTAAAGTCAAATGACTGTCAATGTTCATCACATCTAAAAGATACCTCCACAGCAACATCTAGACTAGGGCTTGAACATACATTTTGTCACCAAATACTAGTCAAGTGGACACGTACAAGTAACCAGCACAGTCCAGCGAGAGCGAACCACAAACAGAAAGGCAGACCACACCCTAAAACGTTTCAGCAGATCCCCACTTGGTGAAGGCGTGTTAGATGATGGAAACTGGGTTAGGGGAGAACATGATCCTCTGCTTCAGCAGCTCATAGTAAAATAACGGTAGCTGGTCAACTAATATTTACTGAGCCGGGCACCATGCTGGGTGCTATGGACACAGAAGTGAGCCAATGGTCCCTGCCCTCCTGGTGCTGACAGGCTAGGCCAGGGGTCAGCAAGCTACAAGCCCATCTGGTCTGCCTCCTGCTTTTGTAAGTAAAGTTTTATTGGAACACACCATGCCCATATGTTGACTTATTGTCTGTGGCTGCTTTTGCACAACAAGGGCCGAGTTGACCACGTGGCACACAAAGTCTACAATATTTACTCTCTGGTTACTTATAAAACAAATTTGCTCACCCGTGGTGCAGACCTTTGCATAACAGGGCAGTTAAACCTCAGGAACTCCATTCTTTGGTACAGTTGACAGTTACCAAAGTTGGACATGAACTGCTTCTCAAGAATAAGAAAAGAGAAAATTAACAGAAAACCTTCAAATATGGGAACTTCTGTAAAAGTATTTATTATTGGAACTGGAAAAAAAGGAGTTAAGATGTTGCCTCTAAAGAAGACATGGTTTCTGTGAAAAAGAGGCAGGAAGTCCACAAGGACAGAACAAGGGAAAATGAAAAGCCTAAGGGAATGACATGCAAAAACCAGCAGGGACAGAGAGTAAGCTGAGTGATACAGGTCACATGGCTTTCAAGGGAGCCAGAATGACAAAGGCAGAATTAAAACCCACACTGGATAGCAGAAGATCAAAACTGACATAGAGAAAAACCCAAATCAAGGACGTACAAAACAAACAAGAGATACTCCAAGAACTAAGAGAAAAAGGACAGAAATAAAAAGTAAACAGAAAAACACAGAAGACAGGAACAAAGATTCAGTGTAAAGGAACTGATTTTTCTCAAGGAAGCCACCAGAATAATTGAAAAAGAAGCAATTACAACTTGTATTAAGTAACTATTATGCTCTCCATGCTGTGGTAAGCACTTTACATCTATCGTCACTTTCATCCTTATGACAACCCTTTAAGACACAAACTAATTTATCTCTATTTTTCCAATGAGAAATGTGTTATGGGAAGTGTGTAAATTACCCATAGTTAGCTGGATAGTTAGATGGATAAACCAGGAATCAAATCCTGGACTGACTAAATTTAACACCTGGTATTCTATATCCCTAATCAAAGAAACAAACAATGGACATTTCACTGAAAGAAAAAAAAATGATCCTAATTTCTGATGAAAATAATTCACCCTTATTGTGTTCCCTAAGTAATGAAGAGTAATTCACATGTCCAAATATTTTGTCACTTTTGTGCAAAACAAGGAACAAATGTATACATCACCCTAAGAACCAATAATATGTCGTGCAAAAGCAGCGGATGCAATTTTAGGCTGTACCAATGGGGATATCGTGTTTGGTGGAAAAAAAGGTAATAATATTCTGTGCCTGACAAGCCACATCTAAAATATAGTCCAGCTCTGGGAGCCACTTTTAGGGACTGATGAAACGAGCCCTTAAATGGAAGGCAACCCACAGAGCACAACTGCATGAGGTGTTCAGAGGAAGTGTGTAGGTAGGTGCTGACTCACCTAAAGAAGGGAAAACCAGATGGTGCTGGAGGCAGTGAGCAGGTGAATGCTAAGGTGCCTTCCAGTGTAGACATTCTGTAAGATGGCTGCCCACACTGACCTTTGACCCAGGCTATTCATTTACAAAGCAAAATGTAATCCTCCTATTTTGTCACACAAACACTGTTTAAATGACTTCTTAAGCAGGAGGAGTAAGTCCTGCTTGAAATATTAGAGGAAATAACATTTCATTGTTTGCTTTTTGTTAATTCACAATTCTGTTGTTTATAAAATTACCTGGCCTATTTCAATCATTACTGTCATTTGGGATTTATCATTTATAAATGTGGCAGAAAAGAATGATCATAATCTAAAGATAAAGCCACTTTGAATTGCCCCCAGAAACCCTGAAAGGATTTTTGGATGCTTATAATAGCCGAGTAAAAGGTCAAGCCAATAAAAATGAGCTCTTAAGAGGGCAAGAGTAGCCAAAAGAAACAAATAAATATGCAGGACACAGTTTCATAATTTTTATCACTCTTGAATTAGTAATACAGAGTAATCAAATGAAATACATTATAAGTTTTGTTCCGAATGTGCTGAAATAATATTTTATGAATACCCATCAATGTCAATTATTATTTATTATTGATACCCCACCATCAAATTAAAGAGAAGACAAATGTGTGTGCTCTATTCCACTCTTGTTTCTCTCTTTCATCATAATATTCAGTCACTCCATAAGTAATTAATGATTCAGCACAACTTGGAAATAGATACTGCAACCTAAATATCAGATACTAAAGTTGATATGGGGTGACATTCTGTTATGTTCTCAGGTTGTTTATAAAATTTTGATTACTCGTAAATATTTGATACTTTTTCTAAGATCTACTTTCAAGTTCCAAGTAGTCCTATGTGATCATCTGAATCCTTGTTATTCTAATTTTGCAAAAAAGACTCAACCCCACATAGCCTTCAATTCCAAAGCTTTTGCTTATTTCAACATACGCATCTGATGAGAAAGGCTCTAAAGAGGTGCAGATATTTATGTCATTGCAACCAATGGCATCATCTCTAAGAACTCTGACTCAGGCAGAGAAGCGTGGTTCCTTCATAAAGTCAATTTTCCCCTTGAAACATGTGAGGCAAAAGTTCCATATATTCACATATCACATCGTTGACAAAAAGCTTTCATATTCTCACTTAAACTTCATAAAAGTCCTATGGAGTAGCTACTTTTAATTTCCTTATAGGATCTGAGAAAATTGAGGTTTGGACATTTAGTGAATTTTCCAAAGTCTAAGAGCTTTGAAATTGCAAAGCCAGGTGTTCGACATACTGGCCAGGTCTACTCAACCTGCCCTGCCACCGCTGTGACTGAAGAAAGGGACTGAAGATCGGACTCAATACCGATGATGACTTCCCTTCTTCCCAAAGGTGAACAGGGACATAACACTGAACTTGACCATGGAATGTAAAATACATTTAATGTGACTTTCATTGGAAGTCTAAATTATCCTAGCGGTCATGAGGAGAGTATGTGGTAGACAGGCAGTCTTTGAATATGGGAAGTCTGTCTTAAATGTTTTTGTTCCTTCCTCAGAAGCTGGTAAAGTGCCTTGTGTGAAACAGACATTAGATTATATCTGTGGATGGAATTTGTAGTTGAACCTCTATGTGCAGCATGTGTTAATGATTGACCGCCCTCCTTTAGATTCTGGCTATACAAGGCTCAAGGAAAAAAAAAAATCTATTTAATCCGTTTAGCTTAACAAGTGATCAGTGGAATGAAAAAGAATCAAACTGACTATTTTCACCAAGTGACGAAACTGACTTCTCATTTCAGTTAAGCAGCCTGTCAGTCCAACCCAACCATTTGGCTCCCAGGAATGACACAGCCGTGAGTTCCTGCTCTGAAGATGAGGATTTCATCCAACAGCCCAGCACAGCGTTAGTGCCTGGGGCCAGAAAGGAACAATCTGTTCTCCTTTAGACATTTTGATACTGTAATAAAAAATGTAAACAACGGATTCATCCCCAAACCTTAAAATCATCACTGGAAGTTGAGAGAAATCTAGCACCACAAAATTCAAGTCTACGTTCACCAAATTCAGGGCACAAAACCTCACAGAATGATGGAGAAAGTCCACCCAATCAATGGAATTCATAGCTAAGAATTCAGCCACTAAGTGGCATAATTGCTGTAATTAGTCAAATGGTGTAATTACAGTAAACACATGATAAGTTGCCACTGAAGCATGTAATTGCAGAGCATAATGGTGTTATTATGATTTCTGATAATATAACATGATTTGGATATATAATAAATACACATAACAATATTAAGATATTCTTCATTTGTGAATTTTCTCAGTACTTGATTTGGCTTTCTTAAAATTTCTGGGTTTAAATCTCAGTCACACAGGAAATCAAAGTATTTTTTCAATGAAAGGAAAACTGAATATTATCCACCATAATACCCTTGGTGAGAAGGTAGATAGGAAGAGATAAAGGATTTGAAGTTGAGTGTACAGTCAGTCATTCGAATGACCCTAAACAGAAATTAATGGCTACAACGCAAGATAATGTTTGTACGAATGTGGTTATTTCACATATATTCCATTTTTCAGAAATTTAAACTTTTACCTTAAATATAATGCTAAAATACCCATGAAAATGAGAAAATAATGTTGTCAGCATTATGGTTTTTGACATATGTTGTCAGTCTTTGGTGTAACATTCCTAGAAGACAATGTTTTTAAGGCATTTGCACATTGCTTATGTGTCTGTCCAAATTTTGTACCATGTAACAGTGGATTGATAATTATGAGTTGTCTTGAATTCTTTTTAGATGTAGATTTTGAACAAGTGAAAATATTTTTATTTCATAGAACTTGAGAATGGAAGAATTCTTTCAGAGTTAAGAGATGCACAGTTAGAGGGTTCATGAACTCATTTCATGAAAGGTGCTATGGCTAACGGCAGAGGGTATTTTTCTTGGAAAGGGGTTTTCAAAAGGGTCTTCAGTGGATTTGTGAAGCAGAAAGGTGCGCCTGGGACATTACATCATCCAGCTTCACTTGGGCTGGAATCTGCTCTACAAGTGCCCATCGGATGTTTACTCCACTTGGCTTCAACGTTCGTAGTAAGGAGGCTCTAACTAATCTGTGAAGGAGACTGTCCCATTACCCATCAAAGAGTGCATTTGTTAGAAACTTACCCCAACATGTTGACTGTAATTCTTCCTCATCATAAATTCTACCCTGTGGTCTTCTTCTCTCCTCTAGATGAAAGATGCCTCTCAAGTATTTGAAGACAACTAGCATCTCAAAGCACTTCTCCTCTAGAATAAGTGTCTCTATTGCGAATGGAGAAAACGTGTCTCTATTAATGGTGCCTCACTGCTGCTCACTCTCTAGTGGGTCGCCAATCCAACAAGATTCTGTTTAGAGTGGGACACGAGTATTTAGACCAGGGGTTGGCAAACATTTTCTGAAAACGGAGAGACAGTAAGTATTTTTGGCTTTGCAAGCCATATGGTCTCTATCACAACCACTCAACTCTGCCACTCTTTGCAAAAGCAGATGTACCTAATACATAAATGAATGAGGGTGGCTGTGTTCTAATAAAACCCTATTTTCAAAAACAGCAATCAGGCTAGATTTGATGTGCATGGTCTGCTGATCACTCATCTAGATGAGTCTGAAACAGAAAAGATCCCTGGGAAACTATGACTGCTCTCCTCTGCATACTACACTTCTGCTAATCTAGTTTAACTTAAACAAACAAAACCCAGAGCATACTACCCATGTGTATTGAGGGTACAGTTAACAAAGCTCCCTAGACTAGCACTGTCTAACAGAACTTTTCTGTGATCATGGAAAATTGTCTGTGCTGTCCAGTATGGTAGCCACTAACCGCCTGTGGTTATTGAGCACTTAAAATATGCTTAATGCATATTAACGACTGAATTTTTAATTTAATTCTAATTAACTTATATTTAAATTTAAATAGCTCTTGAGTGGCGACCACATTGGACAGAAGAGCCCCAGACACTGTTTCCTGTGTGGACGGCTCTTCCACACCACTCTACTCATTAATGCACTGTACATGATGGGTTATTAAATTTACACACAAAGTAGCTTATTATCATCTAAGCAAATATACAGCTTGAAGCATCATAGAAGTTCAATAAATATTAATGATGATCAGTAAACTGAATCACTACAGATAATGAAATAGCATGACAAAGTGTAAGACATAATTGCAATCAGTTTTGCTTTTATTGACAAAAATTTTCCATGCAGCTGGGAGCCATGATCACATAGTGCTAGAGGCTTTCATGATTTTAAATTATTTTAATGGATTTTACACTTTAGATATTTATCTGAGGGTAATTCCAGCTTTTTCTATTTGACATGCCCCTGCTGTGAACATACATGAGTTTTACTGTAAAGTGAATTTCCAAGTGTCTTTATTTCCCTCTTGTACCCTGAAGATTCAGATTTGAGCACTCATTGTTTATTGGTTAATTTCAGAGAAAGGGGAAAAGATCATTTCATCCAAATGTTCACTGAGAGAAAGAAATGAACCAGAACACTAAACAACAAAAAAATGAAGAACCTCATCCTGCTATAAACAAGTTCATGTATTGAGAACACAATTATTATTCAAAATACACTGCCTTGGGCTTCCCTGGTGGCGCAGTGGTTGAGAATCTGCCTGCCAATGCAGGGGACACGGGTTCGTGCCCCGGTCCAGGAAGATCCCACATGCCGCGGAGCAACTAGGCCCGTGAGCCACAACTACTGAGCCTGTGCGTCTGGAGCCTGTGCTCCGCAACAAGAGAGGCCGTGATAGTGAGAGGCCCATGCACCGCGATGAAGAGTGGCCCCCGCTTGCCGCAACTAGAGAAAGCCCTCGCACAGAAACGAAGACCCAACACAGCCATAAATAAATAAATAAATTAATTAATTAAAAAAAAAAAAATACACTGCCTTGGGACTTCCCTGGTGGTCCAGTGGGTAAGGCTCCGTGCTCCCAATACAGGAGGCTCGGGTTGGATCCCTGGTCGGGGAACTAGATCTCGCATGCATGCCACAACTAAGAGTCCGCATGCCGCAACTAAGAACTGGCACAGCCAAAACAAATAAATAATAAATATTTTTAAAAAATACATTGTCTTTATTGCATTCTTTCACTTATTGATGCAAGAAAACACTACCCTTAATGTTGCAGACTCAAGAGTGAACTGAAACAAACGTATATTCTGCATCAGGGAGCCGACATCACATGCAGATGACAGACATTATCATCAAGGAACCTCAGAAACAGAACCATTTACAAGTTATGCAAACGTGCCGGCACGCTGAGGGCATATGACCAAGGGGCGTGGCATTGCCCAAGAAGGGGTGATATTTGGGTGATGTCTCAAGAATGAGAGCAGAGCAGCTGCCTATTAGCGCGAGGGAGCACCTGGGTGACAAGTGAGGAGGAGCGGGAGGGACGCGGAGGCAGGCGGTGTGCGCAGGACTGGGCCTGAGAGTTGGGGCAGGGGTTCTGGACCCCATCCCCAGACAAGTGCAGGGCAAGGGGGGGGGCAGTCAAAGATAAGAGTGTTGAGGATACAGTGGGGAACTGGAGGTGTGGCAGAAGCCACCCCGCCGTTTGAAATGAACTCTCTGGCTGCTATGGCGACACAGGCTGGCGGGCCACGTGCAAATGGCGCATCCAGCTTTGATGCTTCTGCCAGCCGTCCAGGGGAGTGATCAGAGCCGAGAAGGAAAGAAGTGAGTGGACCTGAGAACTATTCACAGGGTAAAATGGAGAGGGCTTGGGGAAGGAAGGCGAGCAGGTAACGAGGGAGCTGGGGGCACGGCAGGGATGCCGTGTGGTGTGTAACGGAGCCTCCACTCACTGGGAGAAAAGCCGTGGGGCTCCCGATAGGAGCACTGAGGGCTGCAGAGAACACGGTGAGCTGGCGGGCACAGAGTCAACTGGCGCCCACCGCGGGGGGCGCTGAGTGTACTTCTGCAGTAAAGCAATCTTTCTAGAACCATGAAGACCTCCAAGTAAAAGAAGAGCTACTTTTTGCTTTAGGGTGTGTGTGTGTGTATGTGTGTGTGTGTTTCAAACACACATTAGGATGCACGGTGAATCCCAATAATTCGTATTAACCCTTTGGGAGTCTTCCATTTGCTGGCTGCATCTATCTTTGCCTGTGCCTCTCTCCAAGAAGCTACACTGTCTCTGGCTTACAACAATTACCAAGTTCAAGATAAGGGCTGCGTGAATACTTGCTTCCAACCGTGCTTTCCAAATACTGCCAGCTGAACACCAGCAATGCACCCACGGACTTTAGAATCTCTATTGCCTTGGATTAAAAAAGGGCAGACACCTGCATTCCACGGGCTGCGAGTTTTTGCTGATTCATACAGCGTATTTCCAATCATTCCCTCATCCTGGGCCAGATCCACGTGCTTTCACGATGTGTATTGGTTTCCTAGGGCTGCCATAACAAAATACCACAAACTGGGCAGCTTAGAACAAGAGAAACTGATTGCGGGACAGTTCTGGAGGCCAGAAGTAGAAAATGTACTTGTCAGCAGGGCCTTGTCCACCTGAAGTGTCTAAGGAAGAATCCTCCCTTGCCTCTTCCTAGTTTCTGGAGGTGGCTGGCAGTCCTTGGCCTTCCCTGACTTGCAGCTGCATCGCTCCAACCTCTGCCTCGTTGTTACACGGGTCCTCCCCGTGTGTCTCCTTGCCCAGGTTTCCCTCTTCACTTAACACTAGTCATTGGAGTAGGGTCCACCCTGATGACCTCATCCGAACACGATTTTATCTGCAAAGAGCCTGTTTCTAAATAAGGTCACATGCATAGGTCCGGAGGGTTAGGACTTCATAGTCTAACCATAGGTCCGGAGGGTTAGGACTTCAACAAATCTTCTGGGGAGACACCATCCAGCCCATGACACCATACATCGCATTTTCCTAACTGAAGTATTTGTGAATCTTTCTTTTCTACTCTCTTCTCCTGTGAGTCCTGGTATGAAAGGAAGAAAAACTGCCAAACACATTCAGCCAAATCCTGGCTCTCTAGTATTTGCACATGATTTTATTGGCATCTATCTGATTGTAACAATTATTTGACTATGTATCTGTTCCCACTCCTGATTTGGAAGTGAGTCTTTGCAAACATACGTTAATAAATAAGACCTCTAGGTCTTTCATTAAATAAGACATATTAGACATAGGTCATACTCTAACTTAGTGCTTAATACCTGTCACATAGAGGGACCTCAATAAATGTTTAAGTAAGAGAGAGAGGAGAGGGGAGGGGAGAGGAGAGGGGAAGAAAGGAGGGGGGAGGGGAGGGGGAGGGGAGAGGAGAGGAGAGGAGAGGTAGGGGAGGGGTGGGGAGATCATGAGGGAGAGGGAGAGGAGAGGGGGGGGGGAGGGAAGGGGGAGGGGAGAAGGAAAGAGAGATGGAGTGGAGTGATTTTCTGCTTCATGTTCAGCTTCAGTTTTAACCAGATTAACCTGCCTTTCCCCTTAACCTTTCCTAACGGCCTCCATTAATTCCTCTGTAGCCTTGCAAGGACTAAAACTCATCATCAGACAGTACTGATAAGCCATGAAGGGAGTGACAAAGAGGAATGGTTTAGGTATTAATCTAAGATCAGACACATGAACTCAGGGGAGCTCTTCAGGACCTGTGATTCTGTGGATGGCTAAGAAAGACGGCTGTGGTGGGAGTTTCCCAGGCTGTTTCTATGGTCAGGAATTCTACTTCAGTTAGAACAGCATTAGGTGTCACCCCAAAAATACTGTAGTTTAATATCAATTACCCAAATGTCTTATTGGAAAAATGTCCTCGCCTACAGAAAAGGGTTGTGTTTGAACAGCCTCTATAACCAATCCACTCACTGTATTAGTTTCCTACTGCTGCGTAACAAGAGGTCCACATATTTGGCAGCTTACAACAGCAGTTATTACCTCACTGTTTTCTCGTGAGTCTGCAAGCAGGGAGGAAACTCGGGCTGGGGACTCAACTGAGCCTGGCGTGGGGAGGGATCTGCTTCTAAGCTGTCACGGGCAGAATTTGGTTCTGAGAGAGAGGTCCGAGTGCCACATAAAGCAATCATGGAACTAACTTCCCCTCAACCTTGCCGTATTCTATTGGTTAGACGCAAGTTACAGGTCCCACCCACACTCATGGAGAGGGAATTCCACAAGAATGTGAACACCAGGAGCAGGGGTCAGCAGTGCTGTCTTAAGCATCTGTTCACTACACTGGCCAACCGAGGCTAGATTTCTCGTGAAAACGTGAGTGGCACAGGTTTCTAAGGATACAGTGTTACAAGGATAACATGGCGAATGTCGTGTATCTACACATCATCATTGATCAATGACTAGCTTAACTCAGATTGAAGTTATGCTCTCTCTGTGTGTTCGTTCATCGAATATTTATTAAGCAGGTATTAGTGAAATAAAGTGAATCTGTACAACTTACAATAAAAAAGGGACTTGCATTTCCAGAAAGCACTTTTGGCGTAGAACAACTATACTTTCTGGGTAAGCATGTTCACAATATCTTTGGAATAACTGATGCACTAATGCTAAAGTGAGGCCAGACACGACAGGACTGCGTGACCTGGGTGCTGCAGGGGCACTGGAGGCCCTTACGGTGCCCCAGACAGCATGTGGGGCACTGCGGCTTCCTGCTGGCCTGGCGCTAATGTCCTCAGCACCCAGGAGATGGGGCCAAGGTGGTGGGGAAACCGATCCTGAGACCCTTGCCTAACCCTGAGCCTCGAAGGGCAGGAACCTCAGGGAGAAAAGGACGAGGAAAAAGGCTCTGAGGAGGCTGAGAACTACGTTTGTCTGACCTGGCTCTAGATGGACTGCAGAAAAGCAGAAACTAGTTTCCAAAACTTCTCAAACCCTAAGTCCTCACTTACATGCTTCCAGATTTGAAGGCACAGTACAAGTGATGCCTAAAAGACCCTAAGCCAAAATTTTAATAAAAATACCCTGTGTTTCTCTCTACCTGCATTACTGAAGTACATGAAAATCCTTGCATACCGTTCTCTGATGATTCTTGTGTCGTGTGTCTGTGTGTTAAATGACAACCTTTGCTGCTGATGCATAGAAATGGGATTTCTGTACCTTGATCTTATTTTTGGCAACCTGCTGAAGTGTCTTATTCATCCTGATACTTTCTTAGATTCTTTAGTGTTCTCTGTGTAATTAATCATATCATCTGCAAATACTGGCAGTTTTTCTTTCTTTCCAATTTTTAGGTTTTATTTGTTTTCCTTTTATTTTGTGCTCAGTAGGGCTGCTAGTATAATGTGGTATGGAAATGACAACAGACTGATTACAGAGGCTTTTCTGGAGGATCCTCTGAGCTGAGACCAGAATAGTGACCTGATTCCAGGCATGTGAAACCAGAGGGACCAAAGCTCCATGCTTTGGAGCTCCAAAGCTCCGAGGGAACAGCAAGTGCAAAGGCCCTGAGGTGGGAACACACCTGGTGTGATTGAGCTCTGGCAGAAAGGCTAGTGGGCTGAGTACAGAGGTCAGGCAGGAGAGCTGTAAAAATAAATTGTTGCCCATTAACTCATAAAAACTCTGGAAAACTATGTTGCATTTGCAATGCTGCATGCAAGTAGGTACTTATTAAATGGTTTCTCTTTGTTATGTTGATCAAAATACCCTTACTGCTGACTGGTACTAGATGATCCTGGGCTCTGCTTGCCCTAGATCACCATGACGAGGCTGGCAGTTTGTCGTGATGACTACTCTCTTCCACTTTTTGCTCCCTACTCCCCTCTGCATCGCAGTACACAAGCGCTCCTTTCTTTTCATGCTGTACTCCTCACGTGGGTCAACCCCACCAAACAGCACCATCCGAACACGAAGCTGCTCCTATCCAAACAAAGCTCAGTGGTGAATCACTGCTTTGTATGGGGATCAGAGACACACTATATGTGTGGGTTAATATGACAACCTCCCTAGATAGTTGTTCTTTAAAAGAGAACCCCACGATAGAAAATATCTGAGCTATGTACACTCAGCGCTCTGTATCTGCAGATTCTGCATCCTCGGATTCAACCAACTACAGATCAAAACGATTTTATAAAAAATTCCAGAAATTTCCAAAAATCAAAACTTGAGCTTGCCACGTGCTGGTAACTATTTACACAGTATTTACATTGTATTTACAAGTATTTACACAGTATTTACATTGTATTGGGTGTTAGAAGTAATCTAGAGATGATGTAAAGTATATGAGAGGATTGTGCAGGTTGTATGCAAACACTAAGCCATTTTATATTATAGACTTGCATCCTGGGATTTTGGTTTCACCAGGGGTCTTGGAACCAATCCTCCCCTGGAATACTGTGGGACCACTGTAACAGGTTTAGTTTTGACAGCACCCACAGAGACAGGTTAATTTTTTCCCTTGCTATGACTCAGACATCCTAGGTGAGCATATATCCATGACGTTGTTCACTGGTGTTAGTTTAGAAAAGGCAGAGAATTGTAGTTCAGGAAAGGGAGCCCTGTTCTCAGCAGCATTCGTTATATTCTTTTGGACTTTGCATTAAATGGTGAGCAGCTTATGTGTGTTCTCTGGAATTTCTCTCTGCTTCCTACACTAGATGTCACTGTGCAGCTCATTATTAAATAGCCTAAGGAAACTCTACATAGAGAAATGGAAACTATAAAGGATCCTGAAGGATGCCTGACAGGGCACCATTCTCCTCAACCGCATGACATTCAGCAAGGAGACAGCATGCACCCTGTACATGACTTACCGTTAGGGAAATGCTAAGAAGACTCATCAGCAACTTACATTTCTTCCTGTCTTTTCCCCATTTGCATACTTGTCAACCTGATACAAAGTGAGAATTTGGGAAATGCAAATAGCCTACTCATGAAATTTAATGACTGCGCATATGCTCTATTTTATAACATTGCAAAACACACCATTCCCTTGATGCTTAGAAAAATGTTCCCCCTGAAGATAGTGGAGCTGGAATAGAGGAAGGACCCAACTCTACATCCTTTGCTTTTCTGGCTTCCTGTGTCTATTGTATCATAGACCTAAAGTTGAAAATGTGTTGAATGTTTTCAATAGGTAAGGTGACCAACTGTCCTGGTTTGCCTGGGACCGAGGGGGTTTTAAAAACCAAGATGAGTTGGTCAATCTACTAACGATGGACCCGTGAAGATTTGTTTTTTCACATCATTACAAACCCACTGCCCCATATGAGAATTCCTCTGCACACACACACAGAACCCTGAGTTCTTCTACTTAGGAATCAAGCACAAGACAAGCAATGTTACTCAGCCTACAAGGTTTTTTAAATTCCACCAGAATGACAGGTTTGAGTTGCTAGCTGGCGCTCAGACGGAAAAAAAATATTTTCCAGGACGCTTTCCAGAAGCAGAACTATTTGGCCATGCCCAAAATTTTAACAAGAGTGACTCCAGAAATGGAATGATTTGAACAATCTCTAAAGAGTGCAGTGTAAGAAATTTCCAGGCTAAGGTAAATATGGTGCCATCCTGGCAAAAAGGATGTTCTAGATAAGAGGGTTAACTTTTTCTTTAAAAAAAAAAAATGTAAAGAACTAATGAGATGCATGGATCTAAGGTGACAATTCTACAGTGTGCAATTCAGTTTGTATCAGTGACACTGATACAAAGTGATGGTTTTGATGCAGATCTAAAATAAGATTAGATCATCTTTCTCCAGTGAAGTGCAGGTCAAATGGTTCTATCATTGTGTTAGGAGGTGATGGTGATGATGATGACACGTACCTCTAATCTCATCCCTTCCTCCTCCCAAATACCCTGCGAGGGATGCATCCTTATCTCCACTTTACAGACAAGGACTTCTGGGGGCAAGCCTGCTCAACTCTGCACACGCAAGGTGAGGGAGGCCGGGTTTGAAACTAACCCTCTCTGACGCAGGAAACAGGGCATTTCACCACCTTTCTTCACCGTGTCTCGGGTACCTGCCAGGGCCTTCTCCATCAGGAGCTGGGTCCTGCTCAGGGACCCTTATCCGTGGGAGCCACTTGCCTGAGCATTGATTGTAAGGATCTGGAGGAACACCAGTTTAGGTTAACACTGCTTTCATTTCTCATCTGAAAGCTCTTTCACCTGAGGAGTTTGTTTAAAAAAATTAGTTGAGGGCTTCCCTGGTGGCGCAGTGGTTGAGAATCTGCCTGCCAATGCAGGGGACATGGGTTCGAGCCCTGGTCTGGGAAGATCCCACATGCCGCAGAGCAACTGGGCCCGTGAGCCACAACTACTGAGCCTGCGCGTCTGGAGCCTGTGCTCCACAACAAGAGAGGCCGCGATAGCGAGAGGCCCGCGCATCGTGATGAAGAGTGGCCCCCGCTTGCCGCAACTAGAGAAAGCCCTCGCACAGAAACGAAGACCCAACACAGCCATAAATAAATAAATAAATGAAATTTTTTAAA
Source organism: Balaenoptera physalus (assembly GCF_965194825.1). Classification (NCBI taxonomy): domain Eukaryota; kingdom Metazoa; phylum Chordata; class Mammalia; order Artiodactyla; family Balaenopteridae; genus Balaenoptera; species Balaenoptera physalus. The sequence continues at coordinate 109,305,502 of NC_138885.1, read as the reverse complement.
AAATTAGTTGAAATGAATAGAGTACACAGTGTTTCCTACAGATTTTATACAGCATATAACCTAAGAATATAATAATGTATACAAATGTCAGCAGAAAAAAATGAAACTGAGGAGAGTTTAATAAACTGATTATTTTCAAAGATGTTGGAGAGGAATGTTGAAGCACGGCGGGTAGGACCACTGACGAGCAGCTACTACTTCCAGACTTGCAGTGACAATGGCTAGGCACGGTCACCAGAACCCCGTGGTAGCTGCATCCCCAGGCTGGCCTCCCGCTTCCCACCAACCTCCTCCCAGAAGCAGCATGAAGCCAGCTGGCAGATGCCCACAGCTGTAGTCCATTGGGTCTTCCTCTTAGATTACAGACAGAATGGAGAAGGATGAAGGTGTATGTGACGGGCGGACAAAGTATACCCACCACAAGCTCTTGCTAGCCACTCCAAACTGCTCTAAATGACTTCTGTCACTGCAATATCCCTTGAAAGATCTATTTGCTCATTCTTCCCACAAATGCTCCTAGTTCTACACCAAACACACAAATTTCATACAGTATCAACCAGGATTTGGTGTCTCCCCCAAACACCGCCATGCTAATTAAAGCAGATTGAGGAATTTTAGAAAGTCTTATACTTCTGAATAATACATTTTCAAAGATTCTACTTTGCCTTGTGAACCCAGTTACATAATCTCTTCTGAAAGTGCTCTGTTGGCACCATGGTGTAAAGGAGCTTATATAATCCAACGACTCTAGCCTGGAAAAGATAACTTTGAGGTTAGTGTTTTCTGAAAGATGTTCCCAAGGTTCTCAGTAGCAATTTCTTCCAGAGTTATTTCCAGGCTCCCACTTTACAGTTTTCACATTTTTACAGCAGATGAGTTAAAAGTCAACTGCCTACCGGTGTGACAAGCAACAGAGATGAACTCTTCTACTCCCACCCACTGCTGGGTTCCTCAAGAGCTGCAGAGTCGGCTGAGATATCACACAACACCAGGCAGGTATGTGTGGCACTCACCAGGAGTCACACCTCCATAAGGACAACAACAACAAATCTGTCACTTCATAAATCTGATCTCTCCTGTCACTTAGAAAGAAATGCTTCCACTGAGATTGATGGTGCTTCGATTGAGATTGGCAAATAACGCATCTGATTTTGGATTTGCATCACAGTTTTTTTTAAATACATTTATTTTATTTTATTTTTTTATTTATAATTTAATTTTAAATTTTTTATTTTTGGCTGAGTTGGGTCTTCGTTGCTGCGTGCGGGCTTCCTCTAGCTGCGGTGAGCGGGGGCTACTCTTCAATGTGGTGCGTGGGCTTCTCATTGCGGTAGCTTGTCTTGTTGCAGACTACGGGCTCTAGGCTTGCAGGCTTTAGTAGTTTTGGCTCACGGGCTCAGTAGTTGTGGCTCGCATGCTCTAGAGCGCAGGCTCAGTAGTTATGGTGCACGGGCTTTGTTGCTCCACGGCATGTGCCATCTTCCTGGACCAGGGCTCAAACCAGTGTCCCCTGCTTTGGCAGGTGGATTCTTAACCACTGCACCACCAGGGAAGCCCCTCTCATCACAGTTTTTGTTTTTGTTTTTTTTAACATCTTTATTGGAGTATAATTGCTTTACAGGGGTGTGTTAGTTTATGCTGTATAACGAAGTGAATCAGCTATACATATACATATATCCCCATATCTCCTCCCTCTTGCGTCTCCCTCCCACCCTCCCTATCCCACCCCTCTAGGTGGTCACAAAGCACAGAGCTGATCTCCCTGTGCTATGCGGCTGCTTCCCACGAGCTACCTATTTTACATTTGGTAGTGTATATATGTCCATGCCACTCTCTCACTTCGTCCCAGCTTACCCTTCCTCCCTCCCCGTGTCCTCAAGTCCATTCTCTATGTCTGCGTCTTTATTCCTGTCCTGCCCCTAGGTTCTTCAGAACCACTTTTTTTTTTAGATTCCATATAAAGGTGTTAGCATACGGTATTTGTTTTTCTCTTTCTGACTTACTTCACTCTGTATGACAGACTCTAGGTCCATCCACCTCACTACAAATAACTCAATTTCATTTCTTTTTATGGCTGAGTAATATGCCATTGTATATATGTGCCACACCTTCTTTATCCATTCATCTGTTGATGGACACTTAGGTTGCTTCCATGTCCTGGCTATTGTAAATAGAGCTGCAATGAACATTGTGGTACATGACTCTTTTTGAATTATGGTTTTCTCGGGGTATATGCCCAGTAGTAGGATTGCTGGGTCGTATGGTAGTTCTATTTTTAGTTTTTTAAGGAACCTCCATACTGTTCTCCATAGTGGCTGTATCAATTTACATTCCCACCAACAGTGCAAGAGGGTTCCCTTTTCTCCACATCCTCTCCAGCATTTACTGTTTGTAGATTTCTTGATGATGGCCATCCTGACCAGTGTGAGGTGATACCTCATTGTGGTTTTGACTTGCATTTCTCTAATGATTAGTGATGTTGAGCATTCTTTCATGTGTTTGCTGGCAATCTGTATATCTTCTTTCGAGAAATGTCTATTTAGGTCTCTCTACCCATTTTTGGATTGGGTTGTTCGTTTTTTTGATATTGAGCTGCATGAGCTGCTTATATATTTTGGAGATTATTCCTTTGTCAGCTGCTTCGTTTACAAATATTTTCTCCCATTCTGAGGGTTGTCTTTTCGTCTCATTTATGGTTTCCTTTGCTGTGCAAAAGCTTTTAAGTTTCATTAGGTCCCATTTGTTTATTCTTGTTTTTATTTCCATTTCTCTAGGAGGTGGGTCACAAAGGACCTTGCTGTGATTTATGTCAGAGAATGTTCTGCCTATGTTTTCCTCTAAGAGTTTTATAGTGTCTGGCCTTTCATTTAAGTCTTTAATCCATTTTGAGTTTATTTTTGTTTATGGTGCTAGGGAGTGTTCTAATTTCATTCTTTTACATGTAGCTGTCCAGTTGTCCCAGCACCACTTATTGAAGAGGCTGTCTTTTTTCCAATGTATATTCTTGCCTCCTTTGTCATAGATTAGTTGACCATATGTGTGTGGGTTTATCTCTGGGCTTTCTATCCTGTTCCATTGATTTATATTTCTGTTTTTGGGCCAGTACCATACTGTCTTGATTACTGTAGCTTTGTAGTATAGTCTGAAGTCAGGGAGCCTGATGCCTCCAGCTCCGTTTTTCTTTCTAAGATTGCTTTGGCTATTTGGGGTCTTTTGTGTTTCCATACAAATCGTGAAATTTTTTGTTCTAGTCTGTGAAAAATGCCATTGGTAGTTTGCTAGGGATTGCACTGAATCTGTAGATTGCTTTGGGTAGTAGAGTCATTTTCACAATGCTGATTCTTCCAATCCAAGAACATGGTATATCTCTCCATCTGTCTCTATCATCTCTAATTTCTTCCATCATTGTCTTGTAGTTTTCTGCATACAGGTCTTTTGTCTCCTTAGGTAGGTTTATTCATAGGTATTTTATTCTTTTTGTTGCAATGGTAAATGGGAGTGTTTCCTTAATTTCTCCTTCAGATTTTTCATCATTAGTGTATAAGAGTGCAAGAGATTTCTGTGCATTAATTTTATATCCTGCTACTTTACCAAATTCATTGATTAGCTCTAGTAGTTTTCTGGTAGCATCTTCGGGATTCTCTATCTCATCACAGTTTTGAATGACACTAAGCTCTGTGTGTGTTTTCCGGCTTCTCAATTAGAAAAACTAAAAAGCTAATGAGGGGATTGCATTAACAACATGCAGACAGCATTGTGCCACAGTCGGTTATCCCCTGTGCCACGCATGAGGGAGTGGAAAGCCCACAGTATAGGTATTGTCCTCCATGTGTAAAGTCAGCATCGTATCCAAGGACACACCACTCATACCTCCAACTCAGGGAGTGCACGTGACCAGGGGCCCCACCACCACTGCGCGACTGTGCATGCTCTCTGGCCACATCTCCACTGCGCCTCTCATAGCGGAGTACAGTGGGGATACGACTGCACAATGCCTCCTCCCAAAGGTGTCTGCATCCTAATCCCTGAAATCTGTGACAGTGTTAGTTCACGTGGCAAAAGGAGCTTTGCAGATGTGATGAAGTTAAGGATCTTGAGACGGGAAGATTATCCTGGATTGTCTGCATGGGCCCAATGTAACCACAAGGATCGTTACGAGAGGGAGGAAGCACTGACAGGGTGAGAGAAGGAGAAGTGAGGATGAAAGCAGAGATCAAAAGAAGAAAGAAACTTTGAAGATGCCACCCTGTTGACTTTAAAGATGGAAGAACAGAGCCAAGAGCCAAGGAATGCGGGCAGCTGTATTAGTCAGAACAGGCAAGGAAATGGGTCCTCCCCTAGACCCTCCCGAAGGGACACAGCATTGATTTTAGCCCCCCATAAGACCCACTTCTGATCTCCAGGATTGTAGGTGATAAATCTGTGTCATTTTAAGCCACCAAGTGTGGTGATTTGTTATAGCAGTGACAGGAAACTAATACAACTCGTTTTCTCAATCTCACTCGTTTTGCTCCTTTCTATAACACCCATGACCCTCCTCCCTTTTTTTCTCACTCCTGGATCTTTCTCCCTTGCATAAAACTCAATGGTCAGGGCCCATCCAGCACAGCTGTGGAAATACTAAGGTATAAATAAGGAATTTAGTAGTTCTTACTTGGCGCTATAGTCTGGCTCACAGGCTACTTTCTGGTTGGAAAATCCAGTGTTTGATATCAGAAACCAAATCTTGCCTTGATGCTTCTCCTTTCATTTCTTCTATAAGAGAATAAACCTGCACCCACACTGTCATCACTGCCAGGAAGAGGGATGACGTCAGAGAGCCACGGGAAAGGCTGTGCCCCAAAATGAGGAACAGAACAAAAAGGAAAAAAGGAGTCACTTAATAATATTGCTCCTGGTATAGAACTATCACCTGCAGTGCATTACTGCCCTGTCAGGAGAAAAATAAAGTCTTTATCTAGTCTAGTCAGCACTTTCAAAACGAGAGTCGTGCATCAGAATCATGGGCAGGGTGTGTTAAAATGCAGGTTACCAGGCCCCACCCTCAGCGTTTTGGACTCAGCAGGTTTGGGGTGGGACTGAGAATTTGCTTTTCCAAGTAGTTCTCAAGAGAAGTTAGTGCTGCTTGCCTACTGGGAGAGACAAGATGCAAGGCGAACGACCAAAAGCACAAGGCAGAGTGAGAGGAAGCACTGTATAAGAAGTACAACGAGCCAGGGAGAAGAGTGAAAAGCACTGAGTATGGGGGAGGGAGACACAGCATCACGGCATCTGGGCACTGCAGCTGGACCTTAGCAGATGCCAAGGAAAGACACAATTCCAGGTCCAAGGACGGACACACATGGAAGCAGACAAAGGCCAGGGACAACGTGTGGCCAGGAAATGGCCAGCAGACCCCATCAGCAGGTTGTCAGCTGTGTAAAGGAGATGAGTGAGCCCGGGAAGTTAGATGGGTCTAGGCTAGCTGACTTGAGCGCCGGGTGAGTTCTCTGCAATTTAGTGCACCAATTCCTTATAACAGACGATGTGCCAGGTGGTAAGAGGGCAATGAAGAAGAACTGGTCCTGTTGGGAGTTTGAGCCTACTTTTAGAAGAGAGGATTCCTTGGAGGATTTCATGCAGGGAAAAAAAGAAGATGAAGATGTTTCGAGCAGCAGTTAGAACTGGGATCAGAGCCCAAGCTGGGGTCACACGCACGGGGATGAGAGACCAGCATAAAGCAGAGGCAAGAAAGAAGACAAAAGGTTTGTGTCAGATGGTTCAGTGGAGGTCGGAAAGAGAGGGTTCAGAGTGGGCAGAGGAGCTAGAAGGACCAGAATGGAGGGCGGGCAGCGGGTGCAGGCCAGGGCCGGTCAGTCAGCTCATCAACTGGATGGATGCAGCCGGAGGAAGCTGCAGGCAGGGCTGCAGCTGGCACTTCACCTTTTCCAGCTGACCCTGGCTCCACAGTTCCTTTCTGAAAGGCCTGCCTGGCGGCACCCACGACGCAGCCTGGCGGCGCACTGAAATTAAATAACACCTTGATTATAAGTTTTCCTAGGGGCAATGAAAAATATGATATATTTATTTCTGAAGCCAGACCCCAATATTCCTGTAAGCTTGAGAAGTGGAAATGGATATATAGCTCTTAGCAGTCTTCCTTTATTCTAGCAGGAGAGGCAGATCTCATTATTGGAGGAAGATCGAGCTTTCATGTGGGAATATCAATATCTCATTGGGTCGTCTTGATATGTAAAGAGAAAGCTTCATCATATTCTCAAAAGGCAAAGTTCAGAGTAACAAGGAGTTAAGCAATTCTGCATGTTAACATAGGCAACTTCCGCCCCTGTGAGCAGAGATGTGGTCCCAGAGAGATAACACATCTTCCTCAACTTACAATGGGGTATGTCCCTCCACAGCTTAGCCCAGCCCACCTTATATGTGCTCAGAATACTTACATTATTCTTACATTACATAATGTAATACTTACATTATTAGCCTACAGTTGGGCAAAATCGTCTAACACAGGGTCTGCATTATAATAAAGGGTTGAATACCTCACGTAATTTATTGACAACTGTACTGAAGGTGAAAAACAGATATATAATGGAATATTACTCAGCCATAAAAAGAAACGAAATTGAGTTATTTGTAGTGAGGTGGATGGACCTAGAGTCTGTCATACAGAGTGAAGTAAGTCAGAAAGAGAAAAACAAATACCGTATGCTAACACATATATATGGAATCTAAGGGAAAAAAAAAAAGGTCACGAAGAACCTAGTGGCAAGACGGGAATAAAGACACAGACCTACTAGAGAATGGACTTGAGGATACGGGGAGGGGGAAGGGTAAGCTGTGACAAAGTGAGAGAGTGGCATGGACATATATACACTACCAAATGTAAAATAGATAGCTAGTGGGAAGCAACTGCATAGCACAGGGAGATCAGCTTGGTGCTTTGTGACCACCTAGAGGGGTGGGATAGGGAGGGTGGGAGGGAGGGAGATGCAAGAGGGAAGAGATATGGGAACATATGTATATGTATAACTGATTTACTTTGTTATAAAGCAGAAACTAACACACCATTGTAAAGCAATTATACTCCAATAAAGATGTTAAAAAACAAAACAAAACAAAACAATAAAACAGAATGCCTGTCTGGGTACAGAATGGTAGTAAGCGTAGAGGTTGTCTACCCTTGTAATCGCATGCCTGACGGGGAGCTCCAGCTCACTACCACTGCCAGCATCTTGAGAGAGTATCATACCCCGTATCGCTAGCCCAGGAAAGCTTCAAAATTCAAAGTACGAACTGTACTGAATGTGTATTGCTTTCACATCACCATAAGTTGGGACCATCCATATTGTGATATTGACTGGGGAAAGGAAGGATTTCCTGCTCTCTCTGCGGAAGAATGGAAAGAGATCCTGAATTCCAGGGCAGAAAACAAGGCCCTGGAATTGGCAGCAGGCCAGGAAGTGGGGAGGGAGAAAGGCGAGGCAGATGGATTTGGGGAGCCTGGATGCATGAAACATGGCAAATGCACTGGTTTACGGCATTATGATTCCCAGAGACCAGCCTCACAGCTTCAGGGCAAGTTCATCCAGGACACGGATGAGGATGTGAAGATGTAGACTTAGATGTGGGTACTGGCGTAGGTATAGATGCAGACGTACATGCAGGTGGAGCTGTACACACGTATGTGGATGTACACAGTGTAGGGGTGGCTGAGAGTATACACACAGAGAGAGGTATGTAGACGTACATACAGCTGTAGTTACAGATGTAGATGTAACTTTAGATTTAGGTATAGGGACAGATGTAGATTACATATACTTGAAAAGTTATCATCATAGCCATAGACACAGATAAAGGAAAAGATGGTTTTAGAAATAGATGTGGATACAGAAGTCGGTATATGTGTAGATACACACAGTCACAGGTGGAGACATAAATAAAGATACAGAATATCTGGGCTGGTACTCCTGGGTTCTTTCAACTTACAGTGACAAACATATTGAAGTTGAACATCCAGGTGTTTTCATGAGTTCAATGCTGTCACTGAACAGACGCACCTCTGGGGACTTTTTAGGCACTGTCATACTCTTCCTCTGACCCACATAAAGTAAGCGGTGAGGAGGGACAAGATGAGCACCACGGTCTACCCAGCACCTACGTGCTTCATCAGCAACACAGTCTTGTCTTCATAGCTATGAAATAAATATTTACTTTAAAGCACAACCTATGCTTCAGATCAGTTCGTGGCCTTAGTTCTACCAGCTCTAATTAGTCATGATGTTCACTAGGTGTGAAAAGTGTCTCTTGTATAAACTTGCCCAAAATACTTAAACTAAGTTATTTAAGAGCATATTAAAAATCTGGTAGCCATGACAACCAGCTATCATAATACAATACCTTTGTTTATATAGAACCTGGGAAAAGAGATTTATAATTATCCTGGCTTATTAAATGACTTCATAATGATCTGTCACACTCACTCTACATTCACTTCAAAAGCAAATTATTAATTTTCTGAGTATATATATTTTAAACAATTAAGACTAACATATCTTTATAAAATATAATCCATGGCTACGTGTTTATTTTACACCTTCTATTGTCAGAGTAAATAGAGTTAGAAAAATATTAAAACTGGCATCAATTTTAAATTCTAGAAAATACAGATAATTCAAATTTCTAGTATACAATATAAAATTCAGTGTGGACCCTTAAATATCATATATCCTACTTTATTGTCCTATGTTTCCCCAATTAATTCCAACAAAATTAAATGGGACACAATTTTTTTTTTTTTAAAGTAGCTATTCTATTTAAAAAAATTGAAATTCACGCACCATTGTCTTTAATGGTCTGCAAATAAGACTTCCTTTGTTTGAGGACACGTGTATAACCACAGATTTGAGTCCTCCAGGGAAGGAAGTGATACTAGTGCTGGATCTGAGCCTGGGGTCAAGGTGTAGAGCTGAGAGCTGTCAATTACGCAGACGAAACAGCAGTAGTGAAGCAGAAAACCAGAGCAGGTAAGGCTGAAGGCTCCACGTAAAACCCTGTACATGAGGTGAAATCAGTGCAAAAGGCAGACAAGAGTTGGAATCTGGGTCGATTTATCAAATGCAAAATGGAACGAGGGCATGGATTTGGAACTGTGGATAAATTCCAGGTGAAGACGACCAAGGGCTTGATCAGCTGACAAAGCAGGACAAACAGAAGAGACACTTGTTTGGTGAAGAAATACATAAGTATTATCCAAGCGTCATGGGACTCCTCTAGAAGATCATGGCTTTGGAAGAGCAGAACTGGAGTTAAAGAAGTACTAAGAGGGAGTAAATCTTTTTGAGGATTTTTCTTTAAGGAGATAAGCCAAAAATATAGAAAAATCTTGCACACAGAGATTTTTCTCAGAATATTATTTATAATAGTAGAAAATTAGAAACAGTGTAAACATAGAAAATAAAGGTATTGCTAAGTAAACTATGGTTCCTCCATTTGACAGGAAAGCATACAGAAAATAAATTGGACTTTTAATAATAATAACAATAACAGCAGCAATAATAAAAGCTAAGAAAACAGCCACGGTTCAGGGAAGCTAGCTAAAATATCTCAAAGATTAAATAAAATGTCTATTAAAGTAATTTTTCAGAACTAGGTCCATCCTTTTGTTTGCACAGTCCAAGTATATTTAATAAGACAGGGTACCAGCGTACCAGTCTGGATTTTTCCTAAAACTTTCTGGAAGATTTCTAAGGCTCTTAAAATCAATGACACCAGGATTTTTAACGTGGCCACCTGAGTGAGCCCTTGCAGTACTATTTCTAACTATGGGCTTACTTTGAGTTTCAGTGCATTACGCTTAGATTCAATGGAAAATCTTCAGATGAAAATAGGCAAAAAAAGTCCTATGAAAACAGGACTTCCAACTCCGCGCTCCCAATGCAGGGGGCCCAGGTTCAATCCCTGGTCAGGGAACTAGACCCCGCATGCCACACCTAAGAGCCCACATGCCACAACTAAAAGATCCCGTGTGCCACAACTAAGACCTGGCACAGCCAAATAAATAAATATTTTTTTAAAAATAAGCAAAAAAGGATGGAATAATGCTACTCAGAAGCAGGGGTCTGGAAGTGGTTTTTATTTGCTCTTTCATCCTCAAGCCTCCATTCTAAAGACCTTATTTTGTCCTGTCTCCCACCCCCGCCAAGAATGCAATCTACCTTGGTTTACCGTCTTCTGTTTCTGACTAGATTTCTCAGGACCTGTTTGGTGTTTAAGCCACAGATACAGATTTCACTAAATTCATTCATTTGTTTTTCAAGTAAGTACCTATTGTGCATTTACATCTGCCAAGCATCACGTGGACCAGACACACACACAGACACCTGTCACGTAGTCAGGGAGACAGGTGTGCAATACACAAATAACCACACAGTCACAATTGAGATAAGGGCTAATGAAGAAACAGAGCGCTTGGAGAGGATTTCAGAGCCGGACCTGTTTAAGCAGGGTTCTCAGAGAAACAGATCCTGAGGCAAAGGCTCAAGCACAAGTGGTCTGTTTGGAGGGACCAGTACTCTGGCTGGGGAGAGGAGAGGTGAGCTAGGGAAGGGAAGGCAGCCCATGAAAGGGGCGCTGGTAAGCAAGCTATCATGGGTAGCAACTGGAGCTTACTCCCATCAGCAAACCGTGAAGAATGGGGCAAAATGCCAGTTCTGGAATTATCTCACCCCAGGAGCGAGGAGGCTGGGGTACTATATAACAACTTGCATCTGCCATCTGCGGAAGATGCTTCCCAGGGAGTGTTAACTCCCCGGCACTTTGGGGCCCGTGGCACACAAAGGCAGATCAGCCTTCTACGGTCCTGGAAGTTACTGGTGCAGTGAAATGGTTAAGGTCCCAGGGAGCTGAGTCACACATGGACAGCATCTGCTCCTGGGCGTAATCTTACTGCTCAAGCACTGCAGTGATAAAAGACAACTTCAGGTGAAGGAAAGTCTTAACAGAAACCGATTTGACTGCATAAAACCAGGGTTACTTCCTTAGAAGAATAAAGATGTCAGTGCGGCCAGGCTACACAGTGGAGCCAGGAGCACAAGTAATGTGCTTCAGGACCTCCAGATCCCCGTGGAGAGTGAGGATCGGGGAGGGGGTCCGGCCAGGGCACAGCTGTGGATGATAGTACTGAGTGAAGGAGGACCTCTGGGCTCCCTTCATATACATGAGACTGAAGGAGTCCTGTACATTGGCCCGTCTGGATATGTATGACATAGCTTCCCGCCCCAGCTAACAGCACTTCATTAATCACGGCGTTGGATAGCACACAACATGACCGCAGGGCACAGTACGGGAGAGCATAGCCCTCTGGCTTGCACAGAGCCCTCACTTATTACCCTCAGATTCCCCAGGCAAGCACACCTGGGTCCACACACATCCCTGAACCCGGTGCTGTGGGACCACATCCAACCGAGGCTTCCAAGATGTCTCTGTCATTCAAGACCGGAGATCTTGGCTCCAGCTGTGGGCTCTATTTTGTCTCATCAGGGATCCAAGACTGTGGTGGATTTCAAGCATATTTAAAATTTTTTCTCATTCAGACCCTCCAAAACTGCATTTATGAGAATAGTAAAAGGAATCCTAAAACAATACCAACTTTTCTAAAGATTACTATCAAAACAGAGACGACAGTTACTTGGAAAATGTGTGAAGCACTGATTCTCTGATATATGTCACAAATTTGTTTTCCTTATGCATGTACATTGGATCTGTGGCTTTCAACAAGTTACTTTACATGCTTAAGTCTCATTTTCTCCTTCTGTAAAGTTCCATTTAATAGGATTAAAAAAGATTAAATGAGTTAATTGCTCAGCAATGGACTTGGCAAAGAGAAAGTAGCCAATAAATGTTAGCTAGTGTTGCCATTGTTAATTTCTAAAAGATGACTGTATAATTTTATCATCCAGACCTGGAGCCTTTTACTAGGAAAAGCGAAAGTTATTATTAATTATGCCGGGACTGCAGGCATAAATCTGCACCGTGCCAGGAAAGGCGGGATGTGCGTGTCCACGTACACAATCACCATGATGTAGGTGTAAGGAGTTCACACCATCCGCTCAGCCGAGATCAGCTGTGCTTCGTCGCCAGAAGGCTGACTTTTGATTTACACACTTGTATCAATGATATGTATGGGTGTGGTCGTAGCTAGAAAACAACTTTGGAGAGAGGACAATTGAGAACATCATTCCGTAAGTACCCTAAACCTCCAGGCCAGCAGCCGGTACTTTACTGAAGATTCAGTGGTTGAGCAAAACAGACTGCTGTGCAATTAACTTTTAAACATCCTTTCTGCATAAATGCCTTCTCTCCGTGTAGACAAATATTGGAAGGTTATTATTTGGACAACCGCCAACCACTGCAACATGTTTTTATGGCATGAGTTTGTACAGCAGCCTAGGCGTGGAAAGTGAAAGGCTGGAGTGCAGTAAAGAAAGCCTCATAGCATGGAAAAAATCATGCTGCGAGTCAGGAAGCCCTGTTACCTCACAGGTTCCCTTCTAAATACTATACGACAAAGACTCTGAGCTTTTTAAAAATGTCTAACTCCTAACCCTTTTCTACATATCCTTGATATTGAAGAAGAATGTCAGAATCTTTGAATGGATCTCTTGTGCTGTTTGACCTCTCACCTCACTTTTGTGTCTGACGTCTGTCCTGTGAGCCTTGACCCAACCTCCAAGCTGACCCTCTTGTTACGCGTTTCAGCAAATAAGTGCAGAAGGTGATGACTCCTGTAGTGGCTGCATAAGCCAGACACCACGAGGGCAAAGATGATGGCTCTAGTCGGCTTTGAAATGCCATCACCTGCTCAGATACCCCCTCCCGTGGCCGTGTCTTTCTGCACCCGTCAACTTCTCTAGGGTGCATCCTAGGAGTGGAATTGCTGGGACGCGGAGCAGGCACTGGCGCCACTTCCCTAGGTATTTGCAAACTGCTCACACGTACCGGCCTTGCTAATACAGTGTTGTCAGATTCAGAGATTTTGCCACTCTGATGGGTTTGAAAATGTCTCTTATTTTTATTTCAATTTGCACTTTCCCCAAGACCACTGATCTTGAGCATCTTTTCAAGTTGTTATTGCTATTCCACTTGATTGTTGTTATTGCTGATCTACATAATTTGGTGAATTTTCCCTGCAAGGTCTTTATTTTTCCTCTGATCTTTTTTCCAATTGACTTGTTGGATTACTATATCCTAAACAATAATCCCTTGGTCTGATATAGATACACGGTAGAGATAGATAGATGGATGGATGGATGGATGGATGGATAGATAGACAGATAGATAAATAGCTATGTAGATAGCAGATACCATCATCTGTTTTCCTGTGTGCCTTTAAGTTTCAAATTTATGGTGATATGTCATGAAAACATTTTAGATTTTGATAAAAACATATTTAGCAATCTTTTGTTTATGAGTTTTGGTTTTTGAATATGGCTTTAAAATGTTGCTTCTTACCCTAAAATTATAAAGATATTAACCATTTTCTTTCAAAGAGTTTCAAAGCTCTGTTTTTCATCTTTAGGTTTTAATCTGTCTCCATCTATGCTGTGAGATAGAGATCGAATTTTTAAAATTTTTCCTAGATAGAAGGCCAATTGTCTCTGCACTGTCTATTGAATTCAAATCTATGAAAGGGCATATATTTATGGGTCAGTTTCTGGACCCAGACATCCATGATTTTATTACAGCACTTTGCAAAAATCTTGATTTCAAATTATGAAAGAACCCCTCATTATGTTCTTATTTTTCAGAATTTTCAGTATTATTCTGGTTATTCTGGGAAGATTGCTATTATTCATAAACTTAACCATGTTTGCCGAATACCAACCAAACAAAACAAACTTATTAGGATTTTTATTAAATGCTCTTTGTACTTATTCCCCTCTTTCTGGAGAATCAATACCATTATTATAAAGTCTACGCATCAAACAACTTATGTTATTCCACTTATTGGGTCTATCTATATTGTTTAGCATTATTTCGTAATTTTTCTCTAGGCAGAGTTCACACCTCTTTTGTTTGGTATATTCCTAGGCAATTTATAGAGTTTGTTGCTACAATGAATGAGATCATTTTCCTTTTAGGTTTACTAATTTGGTTAGTTCTGGTGTAGTAGAACACTATTGCTTTCTGTCTATTTAAGTGAGTGAATACAAGTGCATAAATAAGAACTGTCATTTGACATTTTAACAGCCACAAGCATGTTTAGCTGTGGGTTTTAGTCAAGATGCTTCTTAAAGGCACTGAATTTTAAAAGGGCTGAGTCAACCCACAGACAGGTAAAATGACACATTACATGATATATCCCAGAGTTTAAAACAATTACATAGGTGTTGAATTCAAGCAGAGCTGAGAAGAGGAACAAACTGACCTCGTTAGGAAAAACCACCTGAAACAGGTAAATCACATAGAAGTTGAACTGAAACAGGTAGTGAAGTTTGGGCATCCATTCAAGAAGGTTTGAAATAAATATAAGTGTTTTTAAAGTCCCCCCTATTTTAAGGCCAGTTACAACCTAACAATATATAGTTTCTAGACCTAGAAAATGATCCGCAATCTTCTGATTCTTATACATCATAGTCAAACTCACTTCAAGTGACTTGTATGCGTGGCTCTGTCTTTGCATAAACCTATAAAAGACACATTTTGAATGCACCAATAGGGCTTGAAGCCTGTAGGCCAGGACATGAATTCTGTGTGTGCTTTGGATACGTGCACACAAGAAGGTGCATGAGTGGCTGTGTGCAGAGGAACCTAAGAGAACACTGCAGTGCCTAGTGCCTTCAGTCACAGCTACGTGTGATCTGGTCAGTGGAGCCTCAGCTAAGGAAACTCCCTGTCTGGCGAGGGGGATTCATAGGAAGGGGGCTCTTAGAGTCAGTCCCCACAGAGACAGGTGGGGGGGCACACATGCGTTTGCTGAGAAGCCTGGAGGCTCCCAGCACTCGTCAAAGAGAGGTCAGGAGACCAAGAGGTGGAGGAGAGAGAGGGATGGAGGACGGGCTACAGGGAGTACAAGCAAGGGTATGGTGCCCACTCTGGTCCAGTGCACACTTGCTTGAGGGTTTGGTTCATTTAATGACAGGAAGAACGGACTGTGGAACTTGGCAGTTGTTCTGTGGTGGAATGGGGATTCTACAGGCGGTGTTCACACTATTGGCCACATCTCAGCATTTAAGCCAGGTTCTGCACTCACTGTGGGTTTTTTGTTGTTTTTATCTTTGTTTTAACATTAGAGAATGTTCCTCAATTTTCTCCTTGTGTACCTACAGCACTTTCCCCCTAAATTAACAGGTGCATTATAACCAACTCTTTGCAATTTCTTCCGTTTTATTTTTTACTGTTCTCTTTCTATATCAACCTTTTAAGTGTTGGCTAGTCCAGGATTCAATTATCAGGCCTCTTCTTTCCTCTTTCTAAATTCTCTTGCTACAAGTTTACCTCAGATGGCTTAAAGATCACCTGTAAAATGATACTCAAACTTCTACGTCCAACTCTGGAATGTTGTCCTGATGTCTACATTGATTATTCAACTCCCTATTTAACATATTCACTTAAAAGTCCCAAAATACATACTTACTCTACTTTTTCCCTACTTCTATAAATATCACTATTATCCATTCTCCCCATTGCTCAAGCAGCTCACAAGCCTTCCTCGATTTAGCCGTTTTCTTCATATTCAATCCATCTGGGAGTCCTATGAACTCTACCTCTCATGAATGATTTTACACCTTCCGCTAGAGAATGTTGGCCCTAGGTGCCTTTCTTACACATGAACATACATACATAAACACACAGTATTTAATGTATGTAGTATTTATGATTTGACAGGTAGATACTGTGCATGTGTGTGTGTTCTGTGTGTGTTAATCATCTACCGCTACATAACAAATACCACAAAACTTAGGGCTGGAGGTGACAAACATTTAGTATCTCACAGATTCTATGTGAGGTGCTAACGGCAGTGCTTGCAAGAGGTGTGATCACCTTCAGGCTCAGCTGAGGGTAGGCGTGCTCCCAACCGCACTCGGCTGGTTGTCTACAGCGTGTAGCTCCTCACTGGCTGTTGAACCAAGGATGCCCTTATTTCCTTACTACATGGGCTTCTCCACAGGGCAGCTCACAATGTGGCAATGAGGTTCCTCAGAGCAAGCTAGCAAGAAGAGCCACACTCAAGAGAAAGAGCATGCAGGCACAACAGAAGTCACAGTCGTTTACATCCTAATCTTGAAGTGACGTTCATCACTTTTGGTCTACTCTATTTGTTAGCAGCAAGTTACTAGATCTGGACAACACTCAAGAGGAAGGGATTGCACAAGGATGCAAATACTGATCCAAAAGACCAAAACGCTCCCTTCAGCTTGTCGAAACTTTAGAGAGACTGCTTCCTGACTCGGGGCCCCTGACCTCCCTTTTCTCAGAGCACTCACTTAAGAAAACTGGAATTGCAAACTCTTTCTCTGGCCCTTTGAGGTGTGCAACTTCTTCCAGCCTCTTGCCAGTTTTACCACCCAGGGAAGTCTTTCTCAAGCACCTGGGAGCCCTCCTTTTGAAATGTAATCATCAAGGAAGATAGGGCCCTTATCTCCCAGTCTCTGTAGGAGGGCAGGAGGCTAACTCCTACCAATTAGCAAACACAGATGGCCTCACCACGTTGACCAACCTCCCCCAACATCTTCCAATACTTTTCAACTAGTTTTCCCCAGGACTTAAAATCTCTCTCAATTTTTGTGTCAGAAGAGTTGAGTTCAATTTCTCTCCCCTATAGCAATAGTCTTGAATAAAATCTTCCTTGCCACTTTAAAAAAAAGTCCAGTGCAATTTTTCTTTTACAATAGCAAGAGACGGGGATCCTAGAGGCCACTTTAGAAGCTGCCTACCACTGCGTGCGTGTGTGTGTGTGTGTGTGTGTGTTTGTGTCTACCACTGCATGTGTGTGTGTGCCTACCACTGCATGTGTGTGTGTCTGTGTGTGTGTCTAGTAACTGCGTAGTTACTAGCCTGCAAGTAGATGACCCAAAATGTTGTTTCAATTCCTTTTAACTGATACATTTTGGGTATATCTACATATTAAAGAAACACATTTAGTGTGGTGAAGTTGGGGTGGCAGATCCTAATGAATACAAACACAGTCTTTATACCCTTTATAGGATCAAGGCTGTTTAGATGAGCTGGTACTGACAACGTACAGAATCATCAAGAAAAACCCCGTTTGGTGAAACCAGGAAGCATATCTCCGCAGTACCCCTTCCAAAGGGGAAAGAGATTAATTTCCCACTGGTGGCCAGTAATTTGTGCTCCATTAGACCTAGGGTTGTTCCTGGGCCCCATCATTAATACTCAGCAAATGAAAACAAACACAATTTAGGGGAAATAAATGAACCTCCACTGCCTTCATTGAGAACTCACTTTACTGCAGCCAGACTTGACATTAACATCTTAATAGCTCTGACAGAATCACTTAGGAGCACAGCTTCATGTAAATAGAAACAATGTTAATGAAGAGAAAATGTGAGTGATTAATAAAAGTGATTGAAATGAAATGACCTTTACTTACTCACTGAGTAATTAAAGTAACCAAAGGAGACCCAGCTGTGAGGAGAACTGTCAGAGAATAGACCAAAATGTAGTTTAAAAAACCACAACATTCGATATGTTTTGCAGAGGACAGTACTTTTAAAAATTGCTTTTTAAGTAAAATAGAGGGTTTTTTCTGACTGTCTGGAGAATGTTCTTACTTCAGGGCAGCATGAGCAGTATAGAAACACAAGACTGAAAAACACAGTCCCTGTGGAATAAAACAGGAACATGCAAAGATCTATCTAATGAGTCCTTAGACATCCTTTGAATTCCAATTAGGTGTTCCCCATGGTGTGCGATATCAATCAGAAAACAGTGGCTTAAAGGCACCAGATCACTCCAAGTGCGTCTCTTGCTACTCTTGGGGTAACAGGATGAGGAATGAATGCGTTGTCCCTAAAAAGTCTCTGTCCTTTCTTTTGGCAGCAAAGCAAGCAACCCTGTCCAAAAAACTTGGCAGGGAATCAATCCACATTCAAGGGTCAGTGATAAAGCTGTCCTGTTTTGGACTGGCCAGGGACCTCTGGGCACTACCACCTTAATTCCAGCATTAATACAAGTAACGCAAACCACTGTCATTGCCAAACTTTCTTTCCCACTCCTTTCATCATAAAGTACCACCTGCCAAACCTCTAAGCTTTCTCCTCTAAAAGCTGTATGTTACCTGAGGGCAAAACCTGAGCTTTCCTTTCACAACCCCACACACATTACACACCCGGGCACTCAACAGACGCTTGACAAACACAACAAAATGCATCACTGAAGTAGAGGCCTCACATAAAACTTGTTTTGTCTCAGTGAGCTCATCACTTCCATTACATACACATTAATGCAGGGGATAACTGGAATCCCCCATCAGTATTTCTCCCCGGCTGCTATTTTGCTCCTTATTTCGAAATAATTGTACAAGTATTAACTTTGGGGCGACTATGGGATCGCGTCATTTGTTTCAGTCTTTCGTTGCCCTGAAGGCCTCCTTACCATGCTGAAATGTAGGCAGCAGAGTCAGGGGAGCGGAAATATTATATAGGGGGTTATCAGGTTAGCGAGAGAGAAAAGCAGGGCTGTTTTTCCAGACTCTCTGGACTATCTTGTGAAAAGAAATTACCATTCTATTTTTACTCATTTCATTTTGCCTTGTCTTTCTCTTCCTTTTTTTTTTTTTTTTAATTTTTCTTTGGTACTTTTCCACTTTTACCTGCCTGCCTACGTTTTGTTTCTCCCTCCTATTGAGATGTTAGATGTCTTCTCTTTCCCAGTCTTCTTCAATTTGGTGGCTGCTTTGTCTGGTGTTTTTATCCTTTTCTTTATACTCCTCCCGCCTCCTGCTTCATTCTTTTCCTTCAAGCCCTCTTTTCCTTTCTGTATCTGATGTGTTGCTTGCATTTATCAGTTATTTACATACTTGTGTGACGTCCACAGAGCAAGCATGAGCAGCCAGCAGTGGAACTGAGATTCCACGAGCAGCGGCCTAAATCATGAGTAACACCCTGCTGTGACAAACACAAAGAAAGGCTCTGCTTACTTTTATGAAGGGAGATCGAGCAGCTGCATGAAAAGATAGATAGGGCAAATTGGGCACTGGCTGGAAATGAAATAAATAGAAAAAGTATCACCCTGCCAGTGCCTGCAATGTTCTAATTTTATGTATTCAGCGTTCAAGCAATAAATTGTAAGATAGTCAAATTGAATTGGAGCCTCTAATTTTAAGCCCTAAGAATTGTCCTTCCATGGTGGGAATTTTCCTACCATCCCTGGTCAGTGCTGAACGTGATGTCAGTATTTTCCAAGTAAATTCTTGTACAACTCAAAAGCTGATCCACCTCCATCCCTAGAGAGGCCAGGCATGTACATTTATGCATGGGTCACAGCTGGAAGACTGAACTGGATTGAGTTCAAAGGCTATTCAAAAACCTCAGTTTAAAATGCTGATAGTTAATTTTATGTCAACTTGACTGGGCCAACGAGTGCCCAGATATTTGGTCAAACATTATTCTGGGTGGGTCTGTGAGGCAGTTTTTGGATGAGGCTAACATATTGGTAGACTGAGGAAAGCAGATTGTCCTCCATAATGCAGATGGGCCTCATCCAATCAGCTGAAGACCTGACTGGGACAAAAAGGCTGACTACCCACAGGTAAGAACGCTGGTAGCCTGACAGCCTTCAAATCGGGATACCAACGTTTCTCCCGCCTTCGGACTTGAACGGAAACACTGGCTCTTCCTGGGTCTCAGGCTTTGGGACACACACTAGAACTAAACTATCAGCCTTCCTGAGCCTCCAGCTTGCTGACACACCCTGCAAATCTTGGGACCGGCGAGGTTCCACAATCACATGAGCCAACTCCTTATAATCAATCTCTTTCTGAAAGTATACATATCCTATTGATTCTGTTTCTCTGGAGGACCCTGATTAATACAAAAATCTTGCCGCCGTAAGAAAACTTGAAGTCATTTATCAGAGCATCATATTCTTACGTGTAAGGCAGATAAGGCCCAGAAAGACTAAGGAATGTGATGAAAGTTGAACAACAAATTAGAAGTCGTCGGTCACTCTGTTTCTTCTCAGGCCTTGTAGGGGTTCTAGGGCAGTCACAGCTTTGTTTATGATGTTGGGGAGATCTGAATCCAACTCTTTAGTCTTCGGATGTCAGAGAAGCTACAGCAAGTGAAACATGCAGAAGAAGAGACAAGGATTTTTCCAATATTAGGAAGTTCGTGCTGCTCCAGCAAAGACTATCTAGAAAGTTTCTCAGATTTTCCTCGTTATTAATTTAACTTCCTCAAAAAATGTCTGTAGCACTCCCCTAAACCCCCAAGACGTATACCTATCTCTGGTTTGCCTTGTCAGTTTAATGATGCTAGAATTGTAGTGCTTGCAAGGGACACAAGAGGGTATTGAGACCAAACCATCAGAAGCACTTTGGGGGCGTGATAAGCAGAATGGTCCCCCCAAACAGGTCTGCTTCCTAATCCCCGGAATCTGTGAATATATTACCTTACATGGCAAAACGGACATTGAAGATGTGACTTAGCTACGGATCTGCAATTGGGAGATGATCCTGGATTATCCAAGTGCACCCTATATAATCACAAGGTTCCTTATAAGACGGGACCCTTATAAGAGTGGGAGAAGGAGGTGTGAAGATGGAAGCAGAGGTTGGAGAAAGAGAGAGAAATCTGACGATGTTATACTACTGGCTTTGCAGATGGAGGAACGGACCACAAACCAAGGAATGTGGGTGGCCTCTGAAACCTGGAGAAGGCAAGAAAACAGATTCTCCCCTAGAACCTCCGGAACGAATAAAGCCTCTCAGAAACTTGATTTTAACCCAGTGTGACCTACTCTGGACTCTGAGCTCTAGAACGATAATATATTTCGGTCATTTTAAGTCACGCAGTTTCTATTAGACTGTCACAGTAGCAACAGGAAACTAATATGGTGGGGCTTGTGAAGATAAATGTGTGGGTCCAGTTCTCAGTGACTCTAATTCACATCTTCTTGTACCGATCAAACTTCATATTTCACAAATTCTGTGTACTACTGGAGGTACAATAAAGCTGAGTCACATAATCTCTCCAAGGAGCTTACAGTCTGAAGGGGAAAATAGTGTTTTCAACATGAAACATGTCTCTTTCCTGATTAAGAAGCTTAACAACCACCCACTAAGCACATATTGATAGATTCTTGGTGATCCATAAACCTTTACTAAAGTAAACTGAAATTCCATGTAGTTAGCTTACTTACGTCAGCTTTCCTAAAGACTTATTTTGGCCCTGAATCCTTACATTTTTCTTTCAGTCCTCCACATTTCTTCCATACACCTGCTCCCCGAGAACCCTGCTGTAATTTTATGTTCAGAGACTGCCCAAATCAAAAAGTTGTGGGGTTCGTGTTGATGAGTTTATTTGCAATGCCAGTTGGTTGGCCATATTCTGGGATATCATCGTGTCACTGAAAGTTCACTAGGATGAACACTCAAGAAGCCAGTGGAGATGTCTGCGGTACAGCTAAGTCTCTAGGTTCGACTGCATTTCTAGACCTATAGAGCGGTCCACGGCGCGACATCATGTTGGAATGCCTTTCTATGTGCCCGCCTTTCCCCAAAGAGCAAGACAGCCAGCTTCTTATGCTTCTTCTAAAGCTCTGTCCCTCCTCCCTATCATTCCATGATGTGCTAACCAAGGAATACAATTCAATGACCATTGTGTTGGTTAACTTCTGTTCCTGACGTTTCATCCCTCTCAGCAGCCCCATCCTTTGTCATGTGACTTCGTAGTGTCTCCCATCGTTGGTGAGTGTACTTCCCTGCTGCACAGATCCTGGGCTTGAAAGACGGAAGTTGGAGACTTGAGATCAAAATGTCACTCGTTCTTCACATTCAGGGACAACCCCAACTTCAAATATCCTGGGCAGCATTTCAGATCATTGGACAGCCAGTGTGACCTGATTTGGGTATAAGAGCATGGTGCTTTGACGGCTTTTTATAGATTTTTAACCATTTATTCTCCATCCCAAGAAGCAAAAAAGTGAGCTGATTTTTTTTTTTTTTAATTTTTTTTAAAAATTTATTTATTTATGGCTGTGTTGGGTCTTCATTTCTGTGTGAGGGCTTTCTCTAGTTGTGGCAAATGGGGGCCACTCTTCATCGCGGTGCGCGGGCCTTTCACTGTCGTGGCCTTTCTTGTTGCGGAGCACAGGCTCCAGACGCGCAGGCTCAGTAGTTGTGGCTCACGGGCCTAGTTGCTCCGCGGCATGTGGGATCTTCCCAGACCAGGGCTCGAACCCGTGTCTCCTGCATTAGCAGGCAGATTCTCAACCACTGCGCCACCAGGGAAGCCCAGCTGATTTTTTTAAATCTCTAAAAATATTTAATGTGTTTTCCACGCAAAGACAATTAAGTGAAGAAAGGGGCTAACTCTAAAATATGCACATTCCTCTGAAAGTCGGATATAATTTTTACTTGCAAAAGGACACTTAAAACGTAAATGGAAAGTATTCAACATAAAGATCTCAGCTTTTTCAGAACTGCAATTTTAATTGCTAAGATGAATGCTGAAGCTGATTTAGCACCAGAATCATAATTGACCATAAATTTTCTCTTGTTTTTACAACCATTTCTGCAATAATGAATATAGTTTCAAAGCTGAAGTTTCCCCATATGAGTTTGTTATGGGTTGAATTATATCTCCCTAAAAGATGTTGAAGTCCTAACCCTCATGTGAATGTGCGCTCATTTGGAAACAGGGGCTTTCACCGGACTGAGTTATGATGAAGTCATTAGGGTGAGCCTTAATCCAATGTGACTGGTACCTTTACAAAAGGGGAAATTTGAACACACAGACAGACAGGCAGAGAAGGCAGACGAAGTAAAGACATAGGGAGAATGCCACCCACAAGCCAAGGTACAGCTGAGGCTACCAGAGACTAGGAGTGAGGCATGAAACAGACTATCCCCAACAGCTCTCAGAAGAAACCAACACTGCTGACACCTTGATCTTGAACTTCCGGCCCCCAAAACCATGAGACAACAAACTTCCGCTGTTTTAGCCACACGGCTTGTGATATATTGTTACAGTCTTAGGAGAATACACATATTAAATTTGCCTTAGTTCCTTTAACACGTTATAGATTAGCAGCTATCAATTACAATATTCAGATGAAAATGGTTCTAAGAATTATGCACAAAAATATTCATTACCCTATTCTTCCACACATGTGTGTTACTAAACAAATACCCATTTCCTGTGCCCCGGGTTGAGATTCTTGACCCATTCAAACCTACTGAAGAAAACAGTCTCCTTGTTTTTTAAATTAAAATTCCTCATGGAATATGAAATAGGCTCCAAATATTTCGAGAATCAAAGTACATAAAAATTATCAGTACTGCAAGTTATTTCTATTTCTTCTGGTTCTTAAAATATTTAATTTGTCAAATATTTAAGACAGAATCTAAACCAAACAAGTGGATCCTTTCAACGTTACTGGAATATCGCTCAGACAGCTATAATATACTCAGATTTTCACTGATGGTATAAATAATTTCAAGTCACTGGGCTCGCCCTCTTAGGGAGCCCACACTTTTACTACTGCTTCCTGCATTTATTTTGCAACTTCAGGAAGCCCCTCACACTCTTTCTCAGTTGTACTTTCCCTCCCTTCCTTGTCAAAGCCTGCCCTCAGGATTGCCTCTGTAATTCTTCACACCATAGTGTGAATCAGTTGAAGGCAATATGTTAAGTCACTCAGGACCAGCCTGCACCTGTTATTACAAACAAAGTCTTATTGTAACACAGCCAGAGTACATTTACATATGGCTGCTTTGATCTACCTCAGCAATGCTGAGCAGAGTATATGTGTATACAACAGAGTATATGTGACCCACAAGGCTGAAAATATTTACTATCTGGTCCTTTACAGAAAAAAATTTGCCAACTCTTATTTTAAGGCTTCTCTCTCAATAAAACCGAGAACAAACAACATAATCCCCATGTAATATTTATATTATATTTTAAATTTTCAGGACATAGGAGAGCAAATAGCATCCTTGTGTGGGATGTAAACAGCCACAAGTTTCACATCAAATAAACCACAAATCCACTTTATCTTTGAGTCCAACACAAGCAATGTGAAATGAGATCAGAGGCCACATTTCAGGAACTACATATGTATATGGGGTGCTTTAAATAACTGTACGTTTACATGTAAGTATCTCTATGTCTATCTTAGGTCTTGTTCATTTCTGTTCTCATAATCTGACCTGTTGGTTTCAGGACATGCAAAATATTGACTTATTCCCAAGCCTTAAAGTTGAAAAGGTATGTTTTAGTAAATGTGAACTAACATTTCATTTTCAAAATTAGTATGTGACTGATTTGGTTGTATACCATGTGTCAGTTTCCTGAGTCATACCACAAAATTGTTATTGTTTGCAAAGGAACAATCGGGATGGTGGCACCACTGAATCCAAACCTTCAAAGGGAAGTATTATAAACAGAGATGGGTCCTTCTTTCCATGGTCTCGGTCTTCCTCTACTGCAGCTCCAACAGCTGTTCTTGCCTTTTGGATGATGAAAATACAATGCCTATTGCATAACCAAAACAAATGCTATTATTGCTTTTCGCACTTATATTATTGCTCTTGACAATTCACCAGCTGATTACCCTACTGAATTATGCAACTGCCACTCCTGCTATTTACCTTTTTGCTGCTTATTAGCACCGTGACTACAAAGGGAAACAAAGAATGAAGGAAGTCAACCAAAAGTGTCTATTGTATTTCTGGAGATGTCTTGAAGTCTCTGAGTAATCAAGATATATTTTCCAACCACTTTCTCACAAACGTGGGATTTGGGGCATAGAACATTCCTCATGGAAAGTGTAAAAAAAAATTTTAACTGAATGGGAAACATCTTGGATTATATCCTGGGACTCGTAAGTTTGCCTACTCTCAGTAGCTTGACTTTTCAAAACACATGTACCAAACAAATCCAAGTAACCTAGATTAATGCACGCATTTCCTCAGGTGGGACTTCAGCCAACTGTAATTTGTTCATTCATGCAACAAATATTTATTGTGTACCTATTATGTGCCCAGCACTGTTCAAATTCTCAGAGTACAGCTGCCAACAGCAAAGCAAAATACCCCTAACCAAGATGAACTTGCATTCTAATGAGCCTGTCTCTCTAATGTGGGTAAACATGATAAAGGGGAAGTCTTAATGATGAAATTAGAAACATCAAATTACAGTTAGTCAAAGCTCTTTATACAGCTCTCACAAAACTGTTGGCCTGTTAACTGTGTTACCAGTGCATCTTTTTCTTGTCAGTCTTTTCCTCGCCTTCAAAAAACATTTTACCAGTGTCTCTCCATTTTCTAAGTGTTTGTTCAAATGCTTCAAATAATTCAAAGTCATCTTACTGTCCTAATTCCAGAGTTTTAACAATGTCAATTTCCCTCATCACTCACCCAAGATATATCTATTGAGCAGTGTTCCAGTATTTTATTGCTGCGTAACAACCATCCCCAAACATCAAGTTGCTTAAAACAGCAACACTCATTTATTTGGGCAGGGTTAGGTGGCAATGACTCATCTCCCTTCCCAGCAGTACCAGCTGGGGCAGTTCAACAAGGGGATGGAAGATACTCTCCTGGGCAGGCAAGCTGGTGCTGGCTATTTACTGGGAACGTTTTAGGTGGGGCTGTTGGCTTGGGGCCTCAATTCATCTCCACCTGGGCCTTTCAAAAAAACCCACAGTGAGTGCAGAACCTGGCTTAAATGCTGAGATGTGGCCAATAGTGTGAACACTGCCTGTAGAATCCCCATTCAACCACAGAACAACTGCCAAGTTCCACAGTCCTTTCTTCCCGTCATTAAATGAACCAAACCCTCAAGCAAGTGTGCACTGGACCAGAGTGGGCAGCGTACCCTTGCTTGCACTCCCTGTAGCCTGTCCTCCATCCCTCTCTCTCCTCCACCTCTTGGTCTCCTGACCTCTCTTTGACGAGTGCTGGGAGCCTCCAGGCTTCTCAGCAAACGCATGTGTGCCCCCCACCTGTCTCTGTGGGGACTGACTCTAAGAGCCCCCTTCCTATGAATCCCCCTCGCCAGACAGGGAGTTTCCTTAGCTGAGGCTCCACTGACCAGATCACACGTAGCTGTGACTGAAGGCACTAGGCACTGCAGCGTTCTCTTAGGTTGCTCTGCACACAGCCACTCTTGCACCTTCTTGTGTGCACGTATCCAAAGTGCACACAGAATTCATGTCCTGGGCTACAGGCTTCAAGCCCTATTGGTGCATTCAAAATGGTGTCTTTTATAGGTTTATGCAAAGACAGAGCCACGCATACAAGTCACTTGAAGTGAGTTTGACTATGATATATAAGAATCACAAGATCGCGGATCATTTTCTAGGTCTAGAAACTATATATTGTTAGGTTGTAACTGGCCTTAAAATAGGGGGGACTTTAAAAACATTTATATTTATTTCAAACCTTCTCGAATGGATGCCCAAACTTCAGTACCTGTTACAGCCCTGTACTTCAGTACAGGGCCACGGACTGGTACCGGTCGGAGGCCTGTCAGGAACCAGGCCGCGCAGCAGAAGGTGAGCGGGGGGCTAGTGAAGCTTCATCTGTGTTTACAGCTTGCTCCCCACTGCTCGCATTACCGCCTGAGCTCCACCTCCTGTCAGCATTATGGCGAATTGTATAATTATTTCATTATATATTACAATGTAATAATAATAGAAAGAATGTGCACAATAAATTTAATGCGCTTGAATCATCCTGAAACCATCTCCCTCTCCGCCCATCCATGGAAAAACTGTCTTCCACGAAATCAGTCCTTGGTGCCAGAAAGGTTTGGGACCGCTGTGTTACAGCTCAACTTCTATATGATTGACCTATTTCAGGCAGTTTTTCCTAACTGAGGTCAATCAATCTGTACCTCTCTTCAACAATTCTGCTTGAATTCAGCATTCAGCAACTATGTAATTGTTTTAAACTCTGGGATATGTTGTATAATGCATCTAATGGTAGACTCAGCCCTTTTAAAATTCAGTGCCTGTGAAAGGGATTGGAATAAGACTGGCAGCTAAGCGTGCCTGAGGCTGACAAAATGCCACTTCACGGTTCTTTATTTATACTTCTATTCACTCATCTCACACTTATTCAACTACTACATACCAGACGCTGTATTTAAAATATGTGAGGTACACTCACAGGCACACACACACACTCACACACTTATGCTTATGTGTGTGTGTGTCTCTAAGAGTTTATCAGGTAAAGATATAAAATGTATACTCAGATAATAGACAAAAGTGTGCCTTCACATAGACTGACCAAGGAAGGCACTCAGGCCAACATGGAATTTGAGTTGTTCTTTAAATGGCTTTTTGTATGTGATTAGGAGGACATTAGAAATGATAAAAAGTCTCTAGGTACAATCCACTAACTTGGATTTGTATTATTATTTGATACCCAAACTTAACTCTAGTTACCTACAAAATAAGAATTATGAAATTATTTAAAAGCGGCCTACTTAATTTTTTTTTTTTTTTTTTTGGCCGAGCTGCGCAGCTTGTGGGATCTTATTAGTTCCCTCACCAGGGATCGAACCTGGGCCCCCTGCAGTGAAAGCACAGAGTCCAACTAACTGGACCACCAGGGAATTCCCAATATTTTTATTTTATTATAAGAAACATTACTGACACAACAAACTCCAGTCACATTTGCTTATCCTCTCATCATATTTCTGTGTCATGTTGGATATAAAGCCTACACAAGTACTGATTTAACTGTGAACATATAGAAGTGAAAATACCAGATTGAATTTATCTTGGAAAGTTATTCAGTGCCCAACACTACATCCAAGATCTACCAAAATGCAAAATAATCATTTCTCCATTCATAAATTGGTCACCCTGAACCTTTTTAATAGCGCTCTGTCCACAAATACAGAAACGTACTTAAGCTGACATCAAACTTTTCTGCAATTTCTGCTCTCCAAGCCAATGGAGTGCAATGGTGATAGCCACTGTATTTTCCCACAACTTCCGAACAACCTGAGATGCAGGTATGCATGCTCAACACAATAACACATATAAGCCATCACGGGAAGCCACGGGGACCCACTGAATACACAATGTAGACTTTCTATGCTAAGAGCATAAAATAACAGCAAACATGATTCTAAAATTAAGGGCTTTATAAAATATAGTCCGAGATTAAGGCAAAGTAGAGGTATATGTTTTCCATATTTGAAGTTGATCTTCAGTTCCGTGGAACTGAAAACTGTAATCTTTTTACAATGTATCTATAGCATGAAGCCCTGCTAAGCCCCCTGTGAATAAAGACTATTCCTTATAGAATCTAAAACCATATAGATGCTTAGTAACTGTTGCTTTCAGTGGAGAGAGAAAAAACACCTCAAATTAAAGGACAACTTTTCCATCTGCAGAATATCATACACCATCACTTAGATTCAGGTCTAGCATCAATTTAATACTATGATGACGCCTCATACTTCTGTAATAACCCTTCGGTAATAAGGGTTATTAGGGTTGAGTAAAGAGGCTGATGAATTTTTTTTAAAAATGCATTTTACACTATCACAATAGACCAATTATGTTTCAATTCTATAGCACTGCATTTCTGTCTTGTCCAGAACAAAAATGGATCACTCCATTATTGAGATAATCAATGTTTTAAAATACAATTTATCAGATGCATTTTACTTCCATTTACTCTCTTCATTCACTGTGAAAAACTGTGTAGTAGGCAAAAATGATAATTTGGAACTGAATGTCTCATTCTGTCCCTCTGAAGAAGAAAAACTAATAGAAGCAGTTCAGGGTTGTGTTTTGAAAGAAAAGCAAGAGACTTCTAGCTAAAGAGATCCAGTGAGACCATTTTCCATCTCTTCCCGGCCTCAGAATCCCACCAAAAACAACAAAATATAAACAATCAATAACTTGAAATATTTCGTCAATGAAACTACCACAAATAGAACAAACTTGACAAGGATTGTGAAGTCTGGACCAGGGCAGAGAGTGTGACACTGGACTCCTAGGAGGATACGTGTTTCCCCACGTTAATTGCCAGTATCCTGAAAGGTCCCCCCAAAACGTCTTTGATTAGAGACCTGAGACCCAAATTTGGCAGGGGGTGGGGCGAGAAGAAAATGCTCCTTTTAATCAGTGGTTCTCAGTGGGGTCAATTCCCCACCAGCGGACTCCTGGCAGTAAGTGGAGACGTTCTTGGGTCGTCCCAGTTGGGGACGTGCTACTGGCACCTAGTTAGCGGGGTGAAGGCAGGGATGCTGCTAAACCTCCTACAGCGCCCAGGACACCTCCCCACCGCAACAGAGAACGATCAGCCCCAAATGTCTACAGTGCGAGGTCGCAAATCCCTGTTCTGGAGACCTAACCTAGCAGCCAGTTGAGGAGGAAGAGGAGCTGCCATCGTGACAGGCACTTCGTACGGTCTGCAACGCAGCTGTCCAGCGAGGAAGCCCGTCAGAGATGACCCTCAGGGGAAACGGAGAGGGGGCCACAAGGAACTGTTGACCGTACCATTAACTACGCTCCTGAGGGCTTTGCTGGGAACCCACCAAACCGCCTGAATTTTGCAAAGGGAGACATAGTCCCAGGGCACAGAAGCAACCGCTTTGACAAGAGCGTGCTCAGGACCACGGATTCCAAGCGGAGGCCATGCACAGCCTCCATTCCTCCTCGCCCTCGGGGCCTCGTCCCAGTGTCTGGAGCGACGAGCAGGTCCCATTCAACAAGGTACAACAGTGTGAAAGGAGGGCCCTGTCTCTTCTGCACACAGAGGAAGGGAGTGAGGAAGAGAGAGAAGAGATCACCAACAACACAAGTGCATGTATGACCAAACTTATCTCCCCAAAAAGAGAAAACCACAGATTTCAGACAAATATTTCTCCAGAGTCTCAAATAAATTATACACAAGAGATATGAGATTATTATCAAACTATAAAACAACAAAAGGAAAATTTTAAAAACCTAGCCAATGGAGCCTAGGAAAAAAATGGGAAAGAAGAAAAAATGCAGCGTAAGTGAAAAGAACAACTGGATCACGTGCCTGTAACAGAGAGCAAATTCAGAAGCACAAGGTCTAGAGGTGAGCCCATGAAATATAGCAAACAGAAGAGAACGGTGATATAAAAGAAGTATGAAGATGGTTTGATGAGCACCACACGACAGGCGTCCAGCATAGCATACCTGATATTCCTGCAGAAGATGAGAGAGCAAATGCACGCAAATCAATTCAGAGTTATAATAAATGACATTTCATTCTGCAATAAACACTTGAACATGTTGATAAAGAGGACACCATATCCCAAGAAATTTGCTGAGGAATTATCAGCAGGAAGACATCATGAAATTCACCACTGCCAAAAACAAAGAAACATGTGGGAATGCAGGTGGGAAAAGGTAGAGGTACGTAAAAGGGGAAAGCCTCAATTTGATCTCAGATTTCCCAATTGCAACACTGGATGCCAGAAGATCACCAGGCAATGACTACAGAATGCTGAAGGTAAGGAAGTGTCCTCCTCAAAGTTCATGGCTGACTCTGCTGCCTTTCAATTATAAATGCCACAGATGGACATTCTGCAGCATGGAAATGCTGAAAGAATGCAGCACACACAGACTTGTCTTCAAAACGTTCCTGGGTGACAACTTCCAGGCAAGAAAAGACCAATTAGAATAACTCAGGAATGGAGAGACAGTGATCAGCAGACTGAGGTGAAGAATCAAATAATTTTAGATTCAGGAATAAAATTACGGTTACATAAAAAGAAAAAAATTATTACAATACAAAAAAAAAATCAAAGGTCATTGGGAAAGATACAAAGAGGAAATTGTATTTTAATAAAAAGCCTCATTTTCCATAACAAAGAGAGAATAGATAATGGCTAAAGTTGAAACATGTAGTTAAAAAACAGCATCTTTCTGGGCTTCCCTGGTGGCACAGTGGCTAAGAATCCACCTGCCAATGCAGGGGACACGGGTTCGAGCCTTGGTCCGGGAAGATCCCACATGCTGTTGAGCAACTAAGCCCGTGCACCACAACTACTGAGTTACTGAGCCTATGCTCTAGAGCCTGCAAGCCACAACAACTGAGCCCCTGTGCCACAACTACTGAACCCCATGTGCCTAGAGCCCATGCTCCGCAACAAGAGAAGCCGCTAGATAGACTCATCCATCAGAGGGCAGACAGCTGAAGCAAGAAGAACTACAATCCTGCAGCCTGTGGAACAAAAACCACATTCACAGAAAGATAGACAAGATGAAAAGGCAGAGGGCTATGTACCAGGTGAGGGGACAAGAAAAAACCCCAGAAAAACAACTAAATGAAGTGGAGATAGGCAACCTTCCAGAAAAAGAATTCAGAATAATGATAGTGAAGATGATCCAGGACCTCGGAAAAAGAATGGAGGCAAAGATCGAGAAGATGCAAGAAATGTTTAACAAAGACCTAGAAGAATTAAAGAACAAACAGACAGAGATGAACAATACAATAACTGAAATGAAAACTACACTAGAAGGAATCAATAGCAGAATAACTGAGGCAGAAGAACGGATAAGTGACCTGGAAGACAGAATGGTGGAATTCACTGCTGTGGAACCGACTAAAGAAAAAAGAATGAAAAGAAATGAAGACAGCCTAAGACACCTCTGGGACAACACTAAACGCAACAACATTCTCATTGTAGGGGTCCCAGAAGGAGAAGAGAGAGAGAAAGGACCAGACAAAATACTTGAAGAGATTATAGTCGAAAAATTCCCTAACATGGGAAAGGAAATAGACACCCAAGTCCAGGAAGCGCAGAGAGTCCCATACAGGATAAACCCAAGGAGAAACATGCCGAGACACATAGTAATCAAATTGGCAAAAATTAAAGACAAAGAAAAATTATTGAAAGCAACAAGGGAAAAACGACAAATAACATACAAGGGAAATCCCATAAGGTTAACAGCTGATTTCTCAGCAGAAACTCTACAAGCCAGAAGGAAGTGGCATGATATACTTAAAGTGATGAAAGGGAAGAACCTACAACCAAGATTACTCTACCTGGCAAGGATCTCATTCAGATTTGATGGAGAAATCAAAAGCTTTACAGACAAGCAAAAGCTGAAAGAATTCAGCACCACCAAATCAGCTCTACAACAAATGCTAAAGGAACTTCTCTAAGTGGGAAACACAAAAGAAGAAAAGGACCTACAAAAACAAACGCAAAACAATTATGAAAATGGTCATAGGAACATACATATCGATAATCACCTTAAACGTGAATGTATTAAATGCTCTAACCAAAAGACATAGGCTTGCTGAATGGATAAAAAACAAGACCCATATACATGCTGTCTACAAGAGACCCACTTCAGACCTAGGGACACATACAGACTGAAAGTGAGGGGATGGAAAAAGATATTCCATGCAAATGGAAATCAAGAGAAAGCTGGAGTAGCAATACTCACATCAGAAAAAATAGACTTTAAAATAAAGAATATTACAAGAGACAAGGAAGGACACTACATAATGATCAAAGGAGCAACCCAAGAAGAAGACATAACAATTATAAATATATATGCACCCAACATAGGAGCACCTCAATACATAATGCACCTGTTAACAGCTGTAAAAGAGGAAATCGACAGTAACACAATAATAGTGGGGGACTTTAACACCTCACTTACACCAATGGACAGATCATCCAAACAGAAAATTAATAAGGAAACACAAGCTTTAAATGACACAATAGACAAGATAGATTTAATTGATATTTATAGGACATTCCATCCAAAAACAGCAGATTACACTTTCTTGTCCAGTGAACATGGAACACTCTCCAGGATAGATCACATTACACATAATGTAAATGATTAGGAATCATTTTCTCTTTTCACTGTACTTCTGTATATTAAAAAATAAACTCATGTTACTGTTAAAAAGCATAACTAATGAAAGAGAAATTCTGATTCTAGGATCTTCTGTTGAAACACTTCACACAACTATTCAAAGTTTATGAAAAATAGCTGCCATAACATTGCTTATTTTAGGGAAATAAATGAACCACTTTATTGCCCCAAAGTTGAAGACAATTTTTTTCAAAGAATATATACATAAAATATTCTTTAGCCATGCTCTAGATGCATTTTATTATCAGCAGCTTATGTTTCTAAATATCATACTAAGTGGTCACCTCACACCAGTTAGAATGGGCATCATCAGAAAATCTACAAACAACAAATGCTGGAGAGGGTGTGGAGAAAAGGGAACCCTCTTGCACTGTTAGTGGGAATGTAAATTGATACAGCCACTATGGAGAACAGTATGGAGGTACCTTAAACAACTAAAAACAGAATTACCATATGACCCAGCAATCCCACTTCTGGGCATATACCCAGAGAAAACCATAATTCAAAAAGACTCATGCACACCAATGTTCATTGCAGCACTATTTACAATAGCCAGGTCATGGAAGCAACCTAAATGCCCATCGACAGACGAATGGATAAAGAAGAAGTGGTACATATATACAATGGAATATTACTCAGCCATAAAAAGGAATGAAATTGGGTCATTTGTAGAGACGTGGATGCAACTAGAGACTGTCATACAGAGTCAAGTAAGTCCGAAAGAGAAAAACAAGTATCATACATTAACAGATATATGTGGAACCTAGAAAATGGTAGAGATGAACCAGTTTGCAGGGCAGAAATTGAGACACAGATGTAGAGCACAAACGTATGGACACCAAGGGAGGAAAGTGGGGGGCGGGGGTGGTGGTGTGCTGAATTGGGCGATTGGGATTGACATGGATAAACTGATGTGTATAAAATGGATGACTAATAAGAACCTGCTGTATAAAAAAATAAATAAAATTAAATTAAAAAAAAAGAAGATGTGGCACATATATACAATGGAATATTACTCAGCCATAAAAAGAAATGAAATTGAGTTATTTGTAGTGAGGTAGATGGAGCTAGAGACTGTCATACAGAGTGAAATAAGTCAGAAAGAGAAAAACAAATACTGTATGCTAACACATATATATGGAATCTAAAAAAAAAAAAAGAGAAGCCACTGCAATGAGAAGCCCGCACACCACAACAAAGACCCAACGCAGCCAAAAATAAAATAAAATAAAATAAATTTTTTAAAATAAAATTTTTAAAAAAATTATTAGCACCTTTAATTATTATTTATTTATTTATTTATTTTTTGGCTGTGTTGGGTCTTCGTTTCTGTGCGAGGGCTTCCTCTAGTTGAGGCAAGCGGGGGCCACTCTTCATTGCGGTGCGCGGGCCTCTCACTATCGTGGCCTCTCTTGTTGCAGAGCACAGGCTCCAGACGCAAAGGCTCAGTAGTTGTGGCCCACGGGCCTAATTGCTCCGTGGCATGTGGGATCTTCCCAGACCAGGGCTCGAACCCATGTCCCCTGCATAAGCAGGCAGATTCTCAACCACTGCACCACCAGGGAAGCCCTAAAATAAATTTTTTTTAAAAAAGCATCTTTTTTACAAAACCAACTTTTTACATTTTATGCTCCTTCATCATAGTTTATGAGTTGGGTATAACTCTTCTAGGAAATGAAGTACCTTTTGAAAAAGAAATATTCATTTAACATTTAACAATTCCTTCACTTTTATTTCCACTTACTGTTTTTGGTTAAATTTAAGTAAAACTTAATAAAATATTTGTTCTTAAAAATAACATGTGTAAGTTTGACGCCATTTTTAATGTACTTTTCCCCTAGCTATCTATCATTTAGTAACAGTTTATGGCTCTTTCAATCTGAATGTTTCTTAAGAGAGATGCCTGTTAACAGTGATCAAGTGTTGACCACAATGATTTCTGGATGGTGGGCATTGGAGTGATTTTTTTTAATGTATACTTTTTTGCCTTGCTTTATTATTTTCATAATAAAAATATATCTTTTTAGAGCAAAAAAAAGTCACTATTATCTTAATAGAAATGGCAGGACTGAGCAGATGTGACAGAGACAACATAACCCACAAAGCCTAGGATATTTAGTATGTAGCCCTTGAGAGAAATAGTTTGCCATTCGCTGCTCTAACTCTTTGCCTGCTACAAGGAGATGCCAGCCCATCCACACTCCCACTAAACAGACAGAGAGCATGAACCGTCTACTGTCACATGACACACACATTTTTTTCCAACATGCCTAAGTGGCCTGTAGCAACACTCTCCCACAGACTCGGTGCTTTTATAATTAGGGGCAAGTTTACACCAGACCATCAGCCTCCCTCAAAGGTGACCAAGCATATTCACTGATGGTTACAGCGCTGTCACAAGCAAGCTGCACTTCTCCTAAACCACCAGATGGGAAGGTTACGAGGGCAAAGACGCAGCATCGCAATTTGACACTAATAAGAATGCGAGACGGGCTCACTGACATATAAAATGCTGGAGATGCTGCGTAATAATAGAAAAAAGGTTCAGATGTCTTCTTCTCTAGGATGCCGGATCACAGTGATGTACCGTCCTACTTCCTTTCTGAAACACAAGCCCAGACAAGGGGTGTCTGGGTAGAGATTGTACTGTTTGGGGAACATTTTTTTTTTTTTTTTCATCTGTTTGTGAAATAACTGTGACTTACTCTGAAGTACAGATAAGAAAGAAAATGACATGGCAGCGTGTGTAAAGACTTGAGATTTTAAAAGAAAAGGGGGGCTTCCCTGGTGGTCCAGTGGCTAAGACTCCTCGTTCCCAATGCAGGCTACCGAGGTTCGATCCCTGGTCAGGGAACTAGATCCCACATGCCACGACTAAGAGTTCATATGCTACAGCTAAGACCTGGCACAGCCAACTAAATAAATTTAAAAAAAAAAAAAAGAAAAGAAAAGGAAACACTCATTTTAGGGAGCCAGAAAATGCAGAATTATGGGGCAGTTCTAAAGATAATCCAGTAACAGTTTGGTCCAAACAAAACAGCAGAGAATAAGAAAGTTTTCTAAAGATTGCTCTGACAGATGAAAGCTAACGTTCTTCAAGGAATTACTTGTTCAGCCAGTTCCTCTCCCCACAACTTCTGTCCTCATGTAAGGAAAGCTCTGGCCCCTGAAGCTTTCTTGTGCAGGTCAGTGGAAAGGTCTAGAAGTCTCTGAGGTCCCCTGGAAGCCAGAGCAACTTCCTGCAGTCCTCGTGGGGAACTGTCTGCCTCCCAAGTCCCTCCCCCTCCATGGAAGAAGTAAACACAGCTGTCATGACAAGCTGCACCTCCTTTCTCTGCTTCTGCTTAAAGGGTTGAACATCGTTTATTGCAAAGAGCCCCTAAAAGCAACTTATGCTTCAGTTCCTGACTCTCTAAGGCAGGAAATCTCTCCCATTACTGATGGTTAGGGTTCTATTGATTCTGCCATACGTTCACGTGAGCCTTATAAAGCCGGTCTTTAAAATAAAGTACGATTTTGGACGACTTTTAGCAATGGCATAGAAATCCAAAACGTGGCAGCGGGTGGGGATGGGACACTCAATGACCCCGCAGGCAGCACCACTGAGCGGAAGATCTGCAGTCTAGCCACTAACAGGCTTTAAATATCATTAGTCATGTTTGTATATAACAATCTTCTACAATACATCAAAGTCAATGACTCCAAGTGTAAGTGCCTATCATGGCAGTCTTTCAGAAATTGTTCTTCAGGACATAAGAGTTCTTGTCCTAAGAGTGAAAATGAATGCACAGAAAATAATCTGATATAGCATCTAAATTTAAATGGACTAGATTTCCGTTTTCACTTTTAATAACGCTGGCGGTTCTTCCTTTCTTCACTGCAAGGACAGCCATGAGCGTGTGCAGATACCAACCAAACAGATAACAAGAGAAGCAATAATCTATCAAACCACGAGCTGACAACTGGAGCTACTTTTCTTCCTTACTTAGAAAATAACTCTCTTTCCTTCCAAAAAAGAGCCCCATGAAAATTGTTTTTTTACAGGCAACAGTATTTATTTTATATGAAATGTATCTTCAGCAGAGTTTGCTTGTCTTGTTAACAGTTTTCTTCGGTTTTACGAGAGGCTAACCGGGGAAGATCTGCACTGAGAAACTGACACTAATTGGTGAAGGAGGTAGCAGATAAAATATGCGTTATCAGGAAACAACTGTCCTGGGGAATCTGAAAAGCAATACACACAGATGTGGATTCCTTCTGATGATGCAGCTACTCTAGCTTAGCTAGTATTATTTCCATAATGTAAACTTTGACATATGGGAAGTGAAGGACACGCTACTTCCCTTCAGTTTTCATTACCTGGTCATAAAAGTATGAGATCCTTTAAAGTAAAAACACTCTCACTGGCTGAAGGGATGGCAACGGAAGGGGCTGGATATTACTCTGTAAGTACCTAAGTGCCCCTACAAGGACCCAACTATCCCTGAAACTTACCCAATACACCATTCCTGAAAAGGATCAAAAGACAATGGATGATTTAACAGATCTGCTCCAGAAATGTCTAGAAGCCAAAAAGCACACTGGCTGAGGACACAGGTCAATGAGTCAGACACACCTGGCTTCCAATCCAGCTGGTCTTACCACCCAGGGCTAACTTCTCAGCTCCCTCCTCTGTGATTTGGAAACAATAATCACAAGGGTTGCAGTAATCACTGCAGGAAGTTGCTCAATAATCAGGATACCACAAAGCCTTGTTGTGCAAAAATAAAAATAAAAACACAACAACTTATCAAGGTCTAGAACATCCTAAGCATCCCTGATGTGGTGGGTATAATTATCATTGCGGTTGCTGGGCTGAATCTTGTTGGGCCATAATCTAAGTAAGTGTGTCACCATCCCTATCAACCAAAAGACTTATCGGTTAGCCAGAGACATAAACATGGGAAAAATAAAATGAAAATGTCAGGGTTTTATAATACATGCCAAGTGGGCACTGCAGACCCCAAGTGGGTTAAAATGAATTAGGACAATGAATAGAGAATTGGGTGGTCAGCAAAATGTTGTGTGGGAGGGTGACCCTGAAGTTGGATTTAAGGCTCTTCCACGTCTACATTGCCTACCAGCGCCAAAAGTAGAGAAAACAGGGACTTCCCAGTGGTAAAGGTCCAGTGGTAAAGAATCCGCCTTCCAATGCAGGGGACGCGGGTTTGCTCCCTGTTTGCAGAACTAAGATCCCATATGCTGGGGGCAACTAAACTCACACGCCATAACTACTGAGCTCGCAAGCCTCAACAAGAGAGCCCGCATGCCACAAACTACACAGCCCACGCGCCCTGGAGCCCATGCGCCACAACTGGAGAGAGAAAAAACTTGCACGCCACAACTAGAGAGAAGCCCACGCCGCAAGGAAAGATCCTGCACGCCTCAACGAAAACTCTGCTTGCCACAGCTAAGACCTGACGCAGCCAAAAAAATAAAAGAAAATAAATAAATTAAAAAAAAAAAAAGTTGAGAAAACAGGAGAACAAAGCTGGTAAGTCAGGAGACAATGAGGCACGTGGCAGCCAGGAAGGCTGCAGACCTTTGGAGTCAGTCACTCTGGCCGCACGCTTCACTGGCTAACAGCATGGCACCACCTGGGAGCCTGGCACACACGCAGACTCTCCAGCCCTATCTTAGCAGGCCCTCCCAGACCCGCTAAACGGATCTGGAGTTCAGGAAGGTCCTCAGGTGTTCTGTACATACACTTAGGTGTGAGAAATGCTGACCTGAGCTACGCAAGCTATAAAGCACAAGGTCTGTCTGTTTCAGTCACTGTGGGAAAGAGGCTCCAAAGATAGCCCCCAAATATCTCCTCT
This sequence comes from Balaenoptera physalus, assembly GCF_965194825.1. Taxonomy (NCBI): domain Eukaryota; kingdom Metazoa; phylum Chordata; class Mammalia; order Artiodactyla; family Balaenopteridae; genus Balaenoptera; species Balaenoptera physalus. The sequence goes on along the minus strand of NC_138885.1, from coordinate 109,266,563 downwards.
TCCTGGATGTACATCTGCTCCATACATCAACAGATGGACCTTATTTCCCTTGTCTTGACTCTGGGCTGGTCTCTGAACCAGCTTTGGCAAAAAAAACGCGTGATGCTCTTTGTCAGAATCTACAGAATGACCACACCAAGAGCGAACCCTAATGGAAACTATGGACTCTGGGCAATAATGACGTGACCAGGTAGGTTCCTGGATTGTAAGAAATGCACCACTTTGGTGGGACGTGTAGCTGGTGGAGGCGGCTGTGTGCGTACGGGGCACAGGGGCCTTTGTTCTCTGTACTTTCCAGTCAATTTTGCTGCGAGCCTAAAACTGTTCTAAACATTACGTCTATTAATTAATAATAATGAACAAGCGATGCTCTGGGAATTCCAAGCCCAGGCCTAAGAACTTCCTGCTCCTTGTATTCCAGCCACCATGTTACGAGAAGCCCAAGACGCATGCAAAGGCCTTGTGGAGGAGACCCAGGGCCCTCCGACGACCGCCCAAGCTGCGGTCCCGGCCAACAGCGGCAACTGGAGGCCACACGCGGGAGCCACCGTGGACAGCGCAGCACAGTCAGGTGGCGAGAGACGTGCAGCCCCAGCCAGCATCACGTGAAGCGGGACCAGCTCTCCCAGCCCAGCCGACGTGCAGAATCATGAGAACAGCAAAATGCTGTTGTGTGAAGTCACTAAGTTTGGGGGATGGTTTATTACGCAACAAAATGCATGGGAACTGCGTGAGGGTACAGGACAGCACGGTTTCATACCCATCTATGTGGGGTGCCAAATAAAAGAAAACTAGGATCTCTATTTGAAGATAAGCCTTCACGGGAAAATGTTTGGTTTGTTGACTACTGAGAAGTGCAGATTCACTGCTGACAAGGTTCTTGTCCAAAACAAGTCCTGACGATACGGTCCAAAGAAGTAAACGGGATTTAGAAGAAGTAGAGCTACAGGGAGCAAACGAAGGCTCGGGACATTCCTTTTTTATGCACGCACCTCTTTTCTTCAGAACAGCATGACATATCTACCTAAAATATGGGCAAAATAATTAGACAAATAGTTTAAGAATGTTTTTGAGAAGGTGTTCCCGTTCTGCTAATGAATCAACCCAAGAAAATAACTGTTTCCTCCGGCTTTCAATGATGTTCTTTTATTAATTTAAAGTTCCTATTTGCCTCTGAAATAAATGTCCAAAAGAGGGAATAAATGTCATTTATGTTCCTAGAAAATGTGCTGTATGTGAAATGTGAGTTTCTCATAAGAAAAAAGGCATAATATGGCATTCTTTTCTCAACCATGCAACTGTTGCCTAATGTTTATAGAAATGACAACAAGGATCATATTGAATTAATCCAAGTGCTGTAACTTAGAAGAATAAAGCTTCTTAGGACATATATTAACTAGATGACATGTGGATTAACAATCAGAAATAATAATGTGTACTACAATGTCTTTATCCTACTATGTTATAATCTGTCCTTTATTCCTACCAAAATAAATCCCAGGATAAGAACGCACTTTCACCAGAGCACAGCATGGCTACAAACTCCAAGAATGGAAGGGATACCCTTGGGTCCCAGAAGGTGGGCAGGCTCTAAGCCTCACCTGATCATGTGAAATGAGGATAGTACAGTTCATTCCCAAAAGGCTGTGATTAGGATTAAACAAAGGAACCCGCACCATGCCCCGCACTTAGAGCCCATCACGTCATAAGGGCTCCATAAAGGTGGAGAAATTCAGGTGAGCGAGAAACTTTAGATCCCTCACCTAAAACACTGCAGACTCCTCCCAGGCCTCGGAAATGAAGTTGACGATTTCTCTACCTTCAAACCGCGTCTTCCTTCCTCCTGGAAATGCCACGCAAAAGCAAGTGGAAACAAGTATTCATTCTGCTTCACCACGCACCGTGGAAGGCACGCGAATGGGTGGTGGGCAGGAAGGAGTAGAGAGGACAGAGCCCCCTCCCCTCAAGGGGGGCACACACTTCCCTGAGCTCTTTCACTGAGCCCAGCTGGGGATAATGGTGTTTGCTCAACTGTTCGCCACAATCTTGCCGGGGGTGTGTTTGGGGAGTAGCAAGGAGGCCAGTGGCTGGTGCAGAGAGAGACAGAGAAACAGAGATAGACAGAGAGAAGCAGGAAATAGCAGTCAAGGATGACGTCAGACGGCATACGTTCTTCTGGATTTCTGTTTGTACTTTGAGGAGCCATTTGATGTTTTAGGAGCAGGATACTGGCAGCTGTGGATGAGGGGCAGGAGCAAGCAGGTCAGGTATGAGGCTTCTGCAGTCATCCAGGCCACGGCGACAGGTGGGTGCAGCGGAGATGGTGAGAAGCAGTTACATTCAGGCGTAATATATTTTAATGGTAGAGCCTACAAAACTGTATCACAACTCGACGTGGAGTGTGAAAGAGACAGACAGAGAAGCCAAGACTGACACGAGAGCACTTGGTCTGAGCAGGTGGGGACCGACCCTGCCACTGACGGAGAGGCTAGGCAACCACCATGATGCAGGTCATCTCTGAACTCACCAGAGCTGTGCTCCGTAAAGCTGCGGCAAATGCTGAATTAGCAAATACTAACCACGCTCCTAAGGGGGAAACCTTCATTAATCCTGAACTCAGGGTCAACAGCGCTGTAGCTCGCGCCTGAAGGAAGCTTGACTCACACTTGTATTTTCTCCCTACGGCACATGGTGGTATTCTTGCACCTATGTGGGAACATGAGACAGCACTTCAGCACTGGGCTTGGGGGCCATGTGAAATGGCAACATTACCAAAAACAAAAACAAAAACAAAACAAAAAACCTGTGGCACTAAATAGACAGCAAAAAGGACCCTAGTTTCCAGCGTGAGAGCTGAAACAAGGAGGCAGAGCGTCGCCCTGTTCCACCTCGGCTGGGAACATACGCATCAGGCAACTCGCGCTGACCTCTGCTCTGCCCACATCACTGAACAACCTGCAGTGAAAGTCTGCAAGTGTGGATTTAGGGTTAAAAACACATTTTAGCAAGTTGTCGAATTCACAAATACAGAATCCGTGAAAAACGGGCATCATCGGGAGGTCTTAAGTGCTCCGATACCTATTCTTAAGGACAAATGGGAACATGCAAGGAAGGAAAAGGCAATGGAATCAGAGAAGAAACAAAGAACTCACAGAGGGGGTGCAGGACGGGCCTCAGTTTGCCCCTTATGCCTGCAGATGAGGGCTGGCTGACCTGCCCCGCCCCTGCCCGAACGCCTACAGCAGAAGTCACACTCCTGTATGTCAAGAGACCCGGCCACATGTGTGGGAGAAAGAAACAGCATCAACCCAATGATAGAAGTCCCTGATGCTCAGCCGTGGTGTCACCGAGACGAGAGGCAGGGCAGAGAAATCAGGTGGCCGGTCTGGACGGAAACATACTCAGCTGTAGCAAATCGTGGCTAGCACGCTTAAAATGCTACTTTTTTAGCTGAAAAAAAAAAGTCAACTAATTCAATAAAAAAAATTTACTGCTGGACAATTTTTTTTTTAAATGCAGCCCCCTTGGGCTCAGAGTTCCTCACCAGGGGTAGAAACAGGCCTTATTTCCACTTGTGTGTGTACTGTCATCTCCTACCACATTCATGTTTCACAGAGGTGAAAAGTCCCAGAGCTGAGTTTCAACAGTAACTAAACAAAAATGTACGTGATTTCAAATCCCCAAAACAGAGGATCTATTTGCACTTGGCTTTACATCTGTGTGCCATAACCACAACTCTAATTCTGCCTTTTTTTTTTTGCATAAGCATGGTCACGGACTGTGATAGAGAAAGAGCCAGCTGCACTTTTAAAAAGCCTACCAGGGTTTACATACGCAGGTGCCTATTTTCCGTCGCCGTGCTCCCGCGAGCGCCTCCGCTGTCACTCCACTTGTGCTCCTCCTCCTCATTCTTAGAACTGGCTTCAGACCCAGCTGACCTGTGGCGCCGTGAGACTAGCATTCCTCCTTCACGGCCGAACTACTGGGGTCCAGTGATGACCTGCCCAGGGAAGTGCGCTTCACCAAAGGGTGGGAGAAGCCACGGAATAAGCAAGGGTCTGCCTGAAGCACCAAACTCACCCAAAGTTTTGGGAAGGCAAGTCTGAATCTGTGTTCTCAGAAAGACTCTTGAGCAAGAAGAAGTGCAGTGTCTGTCACACGTGAGTGAGAGAACGCGGTAGCCTCCCTTACTGGGGAGTCAGCTCTGAGTCTAGATCCCTGAGAGCCAAGAGCAGCCCCACAGTAGAATCAAATTATTTCAGTGACTTTCTAGATGCAACATGTGATTTTGGGGGAAGTGTCAACAGAATCCTACCTCATTTTTGCATAAAACGGTTTTTTACCCTGTGACTCAGTATTTTTGTGAGAGGCCTATTAGTGTTCTATTGCTGTGTTACAAGTTCCCATAGTCTTAGCAACTTAAAACAACTCCCTTTCACTAGTTCAAAGATTCGCATCAGGCGTTAAGGGGAAGGGTGGTGATTTTCTCTGCACTCGGTTTCACAGGCTGAAATTAAGGTGTCAGCAGCTGTATCTTTATCCAAAAGCTGGGGCCCCTCTTTCAAGCTTACTGGCTGTTGGAAGAACCCATTTCCTTGTGTCTGTGTGACCGAGGTCCTGATTTTCTTCCTGGCTGTCAGCTCCTCAAGGCTGCTCACAGGTCTTAGCTAGGAGGCCCCTCCAGAATCCTTCTCACACTCCCAATACCTCTGACTTCAGGAAAAGCTCAGTTCCTTCTAAGGGCTCACCTGATTAGGTCAGGCCCATGTGGTAAAATCAATCACCCTTCAATTGACTCAAGGTCAGCGACCGGTAACCTAATCACGGGAGGGGTCTCCCATCACATTCATGAGCCCTCCTCACCCTCAAGGTGTGGAATCGTACAAGGTGTGTGCATACACCAAAGGGCAGAAATCTTGGGACCACCCTAGAATTCTGCCTACTAGCAGATGTGAGTGGTACACATCTGTGCACCACATAAAGAATTACTTGTTGCCATAAACTATTTCAGAGTCCGGCTACAACTGTGATAATGAAAATAGTTGAGTAAAAAGGAAAAAAACCTCATGGAGAAATCTATATGAAACAAGTATCAAAACTTCTGGGTTTTATGATTAGTACCCTGGTCCACACACTATTTGGAAGCAAACAAAGTTAAGTTTTTATTTTCTACAGGGATTAAAATAGAAAGCTTGAATCCCCAAATTGAAATAAAACATAAGATAATAAGGGAAATTCATAACAGTCTGTCATCTAGAGAGATTCTGAGAGTCATGGACTTATGTCTGGGGTTCCCAGAAATAAGTCTCCTGTCTTAAAGAAAAGTAGGTCACAGGGGGTCCTAGGCAGTAGCTGTCCATCCAGATGGCTGGCTGTACTTAAATGCTGTTAAATGTGGGTTTGGCTGGGGAGATGGAAATGAGGGTACCGTCTCACTCAGAAAACCCTGAGCAGCAGCGACATGAAACTGTCCCCGAGCCAATACAATTGAAAATGGATCATACAGAACCTTCCTACGTTGCTGGAAGGAGGATAGAGAGCACAACCACTTTGGAAAACTGTCTCACAATGTCCGTCACAGCTGGATATGTACACGTCCCACGGCCCAGCCACTCCACTCCTAGGATCACATGCAGCAGGATGTGACTATGAACGCCAGGAGGCATCATATCAAAGAATGGTCACAGTACCGATCCTTGTAACAGCCTCAAACTGGAGACAACTCGTCCACAGACGGTCAACCCAACTGCTGACTGCCTGTCAACAGCAGGATGGAGAAAAAGTAACTTAGGTTATATTCACAACAAGGTAATGCTATCAAGCAACGAAAATATATAAAGCAATGAAAATATATGCATCTACAAAGTGCATATTCCACAAACCTAACTCTGAGCAAAAGAAGTCAGAGACCAAAAGGCTCCTATTGTATCATTCCATTTATAGAAAATGCAAAAAAAAAACGTAAATGATAGCATTTGAAGTCAGCAGAATGGTTACCTTCGGGGAGGAGGGGTTAGTCATTGGAAAGGTTCCCAGGGGGCTTCTAAAGTGCTGATAATTTTCTACTTTTTATATGAGTAGTGGTTACAGACAGGTGTCAATTCCGGGAAAATTTCAGTCAGCTGTATAATCATATGTGTACTTGTCTGTGTGTTTTAATTCAATAAAAAGTTTACTTAAAAATCATTCATTCAGTAATAGGCTTTTAGTAATATCAGTGGAGTGAAGTGATCCCATGCACTTGGCTAAATTTTTTACAAATACGCTGGAAAGCTTCTAAAAAGAGACAGACTGGAGGGGAGTTTAACCTCAAACATTTGCAGCCATAAGAGTAAGAACTGCTAGGTTGTGGCTTCTTGCCGCATCCACATGGCCTTGTTGGGTAAAGGCTGGGAGGAAAGGCTGGAAATCAAATGGGAAATCTTGGGAGGATGAGAGCCGTCGACGGATTAAAATCCAAATTCAGAACATACCTTGCCTAAATCACTAGCAGACAGACTGCTTAACCACAGAGATGCAGAGAGACCCTGGTGAAACAACAGAGCAGCAGGGAGTGAAAACATGCCAAATTAATGATCTTCTTTAACGAGAACATTCTCTAAACATGCACAGCTTGGGCAACAGAAAGCCAGAAGGGTCAGCGTCCAGAGCCCAAACCCAGAAGAGCAGCTGGAAATGAACAGTGTCCCTAGAAGCAAGGCAAACACAGAGAGTGGGCCCTCTATCTTCCCAAACACTCGGCGGATTCTCAGTTCGCACAGGCCCAGGGAAGATCCACAAGGCCCAGGCCAAAAAAGCAGAAGCGGAAAGAAGCAGAACAGGGCAGAGATCTAAGTGACCGTGCCATGATGGAGACAGAGGACCTACTGGAAGAAAATGTCAACCAAGATACATCATATGATGGGCCATAAAACAAGTGCCACGGGGTTTAGAAACATCACAATATTGCTGAGTGTGTTCTTTGTCCAAAATGGAATTAACTCAGAAATCAACATAAACACAGCAAATATCTGGAAATTAAACAACTCACTGAAAACACACCATATTGACAAACTCATAGGAAGTACATACAATAGTGCTTAGAGGGACTTTATGGCCTTAAACGCATATGTATAAAAAAAAAAAAGGTCACTAATCAATGATTTAAGCCAGAGGTTGGCAAACTTTTTCTTTAAAAGGCCAGAAAGTAAATATTTTAGGCTTTGTGGGTCATGGGGTCTCTGCTGCAACAACTCAACTTTGCTATTGTATCACAAAAGCAACTATAGACAATACTTAAAAGGAATGACCATGACTGGATTGCAATAAAACTTATTTACAGAAGCAAGCACTGGGCCATATTTGGCCCATGGGCTGTAGTCTGCTGCTCTCTGATCTAAGCTTCCACCATAGGAAACTAAGAAAAGAAGCAAAAATAAACTCAAATTAACAGGAAAAAAGAAAGAAAATAAATAGCAGAAATCAATAAAACAGAAAATCAATAAAACCAGAAACTTTCTCTTTGAAAATGAAAAACTGATTGATAAATTCCTAGCCAGAAAAATCATGAAAGAGAGAGACAGACAGGAGAGAGAAAAAAATACAAATTATCAATACCACAAAGTAAAGAGAGGAAAAAAACATTAGAGAGCCTAGAGATGTTTAAAAGATACTTTTTAAAAAATATTAACATTTTATAGCCATAAATTCAGCCACTTCAGTGAAATGGACAAGTTCTTTGTCCAAACAGTCAAAGATTATTTAAGGAGAAATAGAAAACCAAAGTAGTCCTATATCTAATTAAGAAATTGAATTCTTAGCTAAAAAAAAAAGTTCTGACAAAAAATTCCAGACTCAAATGGCTTCACTGGTGAATTCTATAAAATAGTTTTGAAAGAAATAATACCAATTATACAATGCTAGTTTAACATACAAAAATTGCCATATCAACCTACTAAAAAAACCCCAGCCATATAATCATTTCAATAGATGCAGAAAAAGCATTTGACAAAATTTATCATCAATTTATAATAGGTCTCAGAAAACTAGGAATAATAGGAAGCTTCCAAACTTATAAACTTATAAAGGACATCTACTGAACTACTAAATTAGTGAAAGACTGAATTCTTTCTCCCCAAAATAGGGAACAAGACAAGGACATGTTCTCTTAACACTCCTATTAAACATTGTACTTGAAGTCCTAGCCAATATACTACAGCAACTAAATAAAAATTAAAAGCACACATATTTTTAAAGAAAGAATTAAAATTTTCTCTAATCACGGATGACATAACAATACGTGTGGAAAATCCTAAATAATCTATTAAAAAGCTAGTAGAAATAAGACATGAGTTTAGCAAGGTTTCAGGAGACAATATTAATATACAAACTGTATTTGTATATAACACTATTTCTCTATATTAGAAACAAAAAATTAAAAGTTGAAATGAGTTGCCAGCAATTGAGCAAGGCAAGAGAAGGACTTTGGTTTTAGTTAGGAGAAATAACAGCAAGGTTTCTTATGGGTCTGATCCAGCAGGGAGAGAGAAAGAAAGGATAATTTATAAGAGAGGCAGGGGAAACAAATGCTGGGACAACGTCCTTGAGGCAGTGGAGGGTAGGATCTAGTGAATGAATGAAGGAGTTGGCATAAGATGTGATCATGGATCATTCACCCTAATTAGAGGGAAGGTTCTGGCAGCGGGTGGGAACATGGCAGATGCTGGTGTGTGGGTAGGTGTGCCAGTGGGAGTCTGTGGGATTCATTTTCTGATCGCTTTAACTTCCTTAGTGTAGTCAGAAGCAAGCCCATAAGCTATGCATGAACATGGGAGAAAGAAATGTCAGAGTTTAGAAAGCAAGAGATAGAAGGTGGGAAATAGCCATGTAGGAAGTAAAACCATAAACTAGCGTAGGGAATTACAACATGATGTTTTGACAGCATCAAGGGCAATTCTTTGAGTCATGGATGTAGAAGGAGACCAGAAAGCAGTTTTTCTCCATCCATGTTCAGCTGCATGTTGATGTGGCGTAGGCAGAGGTTTTCATTTCATCAGCATTGTCATTTGGCCAAGCAAGTAGAAAGGAGTGTAGGATATATGCAGAGGTAATGATTGACATGGATTTGAAGATGGTTATGGAGGGCAGAGAAGTCTCAGGGAGTTGAAGGACAGTCAAAGATGGTCGGACTAATGGGTTGGAATTCCCAGTGAAGCCACAGAAACACTGGCTGGGATATATGACTACAAGGCATATGCTGGCAAAATGGAAGGTGGTGGTAGGACAGCTGGACTCATGAAATTGTGATTATGAAAGTGTACAGTTACTGGTATTAAGGAATAATGGCGTGAGTGGCTAAGTTAGGGTAGAGGACACAGTCATTAAAGAAAGAAAAGTTATGGGAAAGTCAAATATATATATGTGTATATATATTTTTTAAATGACCAAGAATTAAAACAAAAGTATGTTAAAGAAAATGACAGTGAACCAGGAGCTAAACCCATCCAGAATTCGGCATGGATGACCCAGGACTTGCAGAATGATAGAGATGATTGGAAGTTGGTGAAATAATATGATGACATGACCTTCAGATCTGGGGAATTTAAGACAAGCAGAGATGGAAAGATCTGGAAACTGAAATAACAAAGTTTGAAATTTGAATGAAGACCGTTAATCCTGGGATTATGGAACCAATCAGAGATTTTTACAGAAGAAATTAATGACCTCTCCATACTACCCTCCAATTTCAACCACTTGCAGTAACAAATAAGATAGTTTGACATACGTTTTTCAACATTCATTCTGCACCTTTGAGACTTAGTATTTTTTAAATTATTCTGTTGGTTAAAAAAAACCCATCACTCTCTCTTCTGGAAAAGATTTTAAAGAGCATATCTCTAAGTACAAGGGACTAGCCAGTTGGCCCTTTCAGTGTATGGCATAAATGACTTGATTTCTCAGCAAATACACTGATCAAAAACTTCTCCAATGTGACCTTAAAATATTACAAAGTGTCCTCCAGGCATTTCAGGAAATTTGTACCTCTTTCCTTAGAGATTACCCTGAGAAGTGGTAAAGCATTAAACCAGTATTAGCATTTGTATATCATATTTATATGACATTTCTTTCTAGAGATACTGTGACACCAAGACAGACAAGAAAAATTGTCCTTATGTTACACCTGACATGAGCGGCACCCTCTTCATTTTAGCCCAGTTTCCCAATATCTATAAACTCAGTGTAATCGTATTTCAACCAGTAACCGAGAGACAGGCAAGAAATTTCCTGATGAAAAGTAAGATAAAATATTATTTTCCAATAAAAATACTATGACATAGAAGAGGTATGCATGAATTTTTTAAATCAGAAGAAAACTTGAAGAATCCCAACACTTTGAACATGTGATTGAATATATCAGACTGTTTTCATCAGTGGGTACAGCAACCCACATCCCTAGCCCCCAAACTTGGAGATTTACTGTTGTTTTTTAAATTAATTAATTAATTTATTTATTTTTGGCTGCTTTGGATCTTCGTTGCTACGCGCGGGCTTTCTCTAGTTGCGGCGAGCGGGGGCTACTCTTCGCTGTGGTGCGCAGGCTTCTCATTCCGGTGGCTTCTCTTGTTGCGGAGCACAGGCTCTAGGCGCGCGGGCTTCAGTAGTTGTGGAACATGGGCTCAGTAGTTGTGGTTCGCGGGCTCTAGAGCGCAGCCTCAGTAGTTCTGGTGCATGGGCTTAGTTGCTCCGCGGCATGTGGGATCATCCCGGACCCGGGCTCGAACCCATGTCCCCTGCATTGGCAGTCAGATTCTTAACCACTGGGCCACCAGGGAAGCCCCTGGAGATTTACTTTCATTTGCTGTTGAGCACATTGTTGGAGAGATAAAGAAGCAAGGCTTTGTGTTAAGTCATTTCACCTTGGCCTCAAAATTGCTTCACCCTCCTCTCCTTTTTCTTCCCTGCTCTATTTCTGGAAAAAGAGTAACTTTACAGGTGAGGCTTAAACTAAGAGACCCTAGGAACAAGCCAAGTGAAAGGTGGGGGCAGAGCTATGAGTTCAGATGACAGGAAAAGGAGAGAGAGCCTGTGTAGAGGGGCTCCAGAATATTCCAACCAGCTCTCTGCTGGCTATAAATATCTTGGGTTGTCAGTATAAGTGTAATTGATTGAGAGCTACAATTACACGTCCCTGAAAGTCATTTTGACACGGGTCAACCCTCTATATAAGCAAGGATGCATTTCAGAACCACCTACTTTAAACAGTAAAATGTTATTAACTATACAGCCGCTAATAATAATCTGCATCTTCATACTGCTTTATTGCTTCCAAAGCATATCACAGATCAAGGCAATGTACAATTATCCATAGACTATTTACAAATTTGTGGATTTTCCAGACCACTGACATTTCCCCATCTCTCTGCGACTACCTTGTATCTCACCACATCTCACTGCTTTTTCTATCACTGTGGGGAAACAGGAGATCCCAGTAAGTCAAGCTTACTGTATATTAGTATCCCCCAGCATTCTGACACATGGGGAAGCCTTAACTAATGACTTCAGTGGTGATTCTGAATTTGGGGACCACTTTTCCCATTCATGCATCCCTCTTACCCTTTAACTATAAGGGGAGAAATCATTTCTAATATGTCTTTCCTGTTATACCAGAGTCATGCCAAACACGAGCACTTCCCACAATCAGAGTGCTTCTAACTCCCAAAGTCTGTACAGTTCTAGGGAATGTGACTGAGGCAGTGAGACTGTAGCTGGGGACCCTCAGCTCTTTGCTTTTGTTCCTTGTTTCTTGCTTTTTAGGACTTGCTTGTGAGAGATTTATGACTTGGTGTTCTAGCGGCAAGAAAGACTTGATGCCTGCTTGGAATTGCATGACCAACACAATCACCTCTGAAAATAGATGGCTACTCTCTCCCCAGCACGAAGCCCCTTCCTCTTTTCCCTATAAATCTCCGAGCAAAACCTGGGGACTTGGCTCTTTAGGACAGGAGTCCATCCTCCCCCCAGGACTGCTGGCTTCCTCAATAAAGCTATCTTGCCTTTTGCCCAACACTCATCTCTCAGTATTGGATTCCTGAGCAATGAGCAGCTGAACCTGAGTTTGGTAACAGGAAAGGCACATTTCTTAAAGGTTCTGCTGCTTCTACCTGCAAATATGTCCTCAATGTTCTCCTGTTTTCTCCATTTTCACCCTCAAGAATATGTCTGCCACCCAAGGCCCTGCTACAGAGAGGTTTTAGAATTTTCAGTCACATGCTGGCAGGCACACTTACCCTAGGGAGGAACAGCCAAACTTGAAACCAGGTCCACTTGGGACCTGAAGTGAAAGGTCAATGAAAGAAGTGATTTTTTATGTTGTCCACTATACCTACCAGGGCTAGTTGTGTCCCTACCAAGGAAAGAGTCTTGTTTTTTCCTCTTGTGTGAGTACCAAGGAATAGTTAGCTGAATCGAACCATGTGGCAAAGCTTGAGAGAAGAGAATGAGACTGTTTAAACACCTCAGTTCAGGTGGCTGCTTGAAATGTGTATTTACCTCTCATTGCTTTGACCTCTCTATTTCACCTTTTAGTAATTTGAATACGCTTTTTAGATCGTTTAATAAAGAGATGCCGTACACCACAGAGTCGCAAGGGACATAGAGATGAGTGAGAACATACGCAAGCATCCCGCACGTGCGGGAAGCAGGCTGCTGTGAGGCAGGGTGGAGGAGAAAGAGTGCAAGCAGCTCGACAGCCCCGGATGGGCTGACGACAAACAGACAGTACATTGCCTGTGACTCGGGGGTTGCAAACGAGGAGCCAGCCTTCAGGGAGAGTGTTGGAGAGGAATGTTCTGAGGAATCAACTCGAAAGCCCAGCTGCCCCACCCTGGCTCTCCCTTCCCCTTTCCTCGTAACATTTCCCCAGAGAACCAGCATAAAATAAGGAAATTCCCTCCTTTTTTGAATAAGACAGTCATCCACATGGAACCCACACAAATCTACGGCAAGAAAATTAAAAAATGAATTAACACACTAAATGGAGTCAATTAAATGCAATTACATATGGATTCTCTGAGGAAAGGAGCATGGAAGAGGAGCAAGGACTCTAAGAAAGGCCAGAACAGAAATGGAGATGAAAAATTGGCACTCGGAGGCTTGGAAAGAAATGAATGAGAAATATAAAATCACTGCAGAAATAAAAATCACACATGAGATTATAGATAGGTTGCACTAAAAACACAGTCAGGGGATGACAGCAAAGATTGGGAAAGTTTACCATCTTCTCTTCTTTTATCGTAGACTCTGTTCTTTTCATTTTGCCTTTGTAACTGTGTGATCAGTAAGTGAGCCGGTTGGCCTGGGGTCTAGCACCACAGTGGGGTTCTGCTTCTGGTTACGGCACACGGGGGCAAGGCGCACCTGAGCCATACATTTGCTGTGGTCGAACAGACGGTCATTGCTTTATCAAGGACCTCTGTGTTACTAGGACCCAGCCCTATCCCAAGACAAAGGAAGAGAAAGAAAGCCCTGTGAGGTTCTTCAGAGCCTTGCCCCAAGGACAGACTTCTTCGAGGAAACATGCAGTGGCTGAACCTGCTCGAAGAGATTGAGAGATTCATGTAGACTCATTAGTCCAACCTGAATGCAAGCTTTGCTGGGCAAAGGGAGACGCTCTAAACAGTGAAGACAGACCTGGCCCACACTTAGATGAGGCCTAAGATCTAAGAACTGTCTTCGGGGCAGACATTCCTAAAGACACATTCCAGGGTTTCCCTGGTGGCGCAGTGGTTAAGAATCCGCCTGCCAATGCAGGGGACATGGGTTCGAGCCCTGGGCCGGGAAGATCCCCCATGCCGCGGAGCAACTAAGTCCGTGCGCCACAACTACTGAGCCTGCACTCTAGAGCCCGTGAGCCACAACTAGTGAAGCCCGCACACCACAACTACTGAAGCTTGCGCACCTAGAGGCCATGCTCTGCAACAAGAGAAGCCCGCAATGAGAAGCCCGCGCACCACAACGAAGAGTAGCCCCCGCTCGCCACAACTAGAGAAAGCCCACGCACAGCAACAAACACCCAAAGCAGCCATAAATAAATAAATAAATAAATAAATAAATTTATTTATTAAAAAATAAATTAAAAAACACATTCCAGAGGATGACAAAGACAAGACACAAATCCTTGGTACTGTGAAGTTCCATTTCAGAGAAGGTTGTCAACATAGGGGCAATTTTGAAAAAAAGTGGGAAAAATCAAGCAGCATAACACCTCAGAAATACATCTTCCCTAGGAAAAATATTCCAGGAGTCTAACAAATCTGGAAGTAGCTTCCACTGGAACGTGTTATAATTTTTATTGATATTTAATTACTATTTTATTATTATTAAACTATTATTATTATTACTATTACAACAATAAACACTTACGTACAGTTTGTTATGTGCCAGCTGCTGTTCTAACCATTTTTATGTATGTTAGAGCTCATGTAATCCCCCAAACAATGCTGAGTTGCAACTACTATTATCTGCAATGCAAATGAGGGAAATTGAGGCACAGAAAAATTAGGAATCTTCCCCAAGATCACACACCTCTGAGGGACAGGAGCTCCTGCTTTTTCCAGATCCAAATAAAGGGGAAAACGTCTTGTCAATATACTGTATGTGGAAACGGCTCCATTTGTTAATCACACCATCTAAGATACGAATAATCCACACTGGGAAAGATAAAAAAGATATCCTGAATATGAACAACCGTTGTGCACCACCCAGACCTGACTGAACATCAAAAATTTCACACTGGGGAAAACAAAACAAAAAAAACCATGTTGAGATGAATGCCTTCAGGACAGGACATTATTTTTTTCCACCATAGAAGAAGACTTTTACTGGAGAGAAGTCCTAGAATGCAATGAAAAGTGGCCCCTAAGGGGTATTAGAGAAATAATAATGGAAAGAAATGCAACAAATATGATTAGAGGAAAATAGCATCACAGTGTGACTCAGTCAACAAACCTCCTTGGCTTTGAGGTTATTTGTCACTCAAGACCAGCTACACATACTGGAGGCCTTGTCATTCCTCCAACACAAGCCCTGCCCGAGGGCGCGGCCCAACTATCCCCTCCTTCCGACACCCTGCAGGTACCCTCGGCAGGCTCCTTCGAGTCTGCTTAAACGTCAACAAGGCCAGTCAAGATTGACTCACCCCGTGGTTTTTATCTGAACAACTGGGAGAAAGAAATGTTCATTAACTGCGGTGTTGGTAATAAAAAAAAATCAGCGTGCATTTGGAGAAGTGTTAAAATAGCTATGTGTTTACAATACAAAGGAAAACAAGAAAGAGAAAAACGGGGCGGGGGGGGCAGTAGGGCCTTTCAAAGCAGAAGTCACGAAGGAGTGATGTCTGCACTCCACTTCGCGTTTCTCCTCTCAGCCGCACGAGGCGCAGCCATCTCTATCACGCAGAGTCAGGCATCATGGGCTCCAATGCTTACTGGCTGTGCAAAATATAAAGAAACACCTGGGCAGAAATTCAAAGATCATCGCAGTGGGTGTTTACTTAGCGCCAGCAAGATGATACTCAGTGCATATGCAACACCAGTAGTACCGGCTTTTCCAGTTTTTCAAGAAAAGCTGAAAAATCTGGATTTTTTTAAAATGTGAAATATTCTCATTTTTTAAAGTTGGCAAGCCACTCAAAAAAAAATTTTTTTTTTAAATGAAATCTGCAGGTTTTTTTTTTTTAAATTAATTTATCTATTTATTTATGGCTGTGTTGGGTCCTCGTTTCTGCGCGAGGGCCCTCCCCAGCTGCGGCAAGCGGGGGCCACCCTTCACCACGGCGCGCGGGCCTCTCACCATCGCGGCCCCCCCCGCCGCGAAGCACAGGCTCCAGACGCACAGGCCCAGCAGCTGCGGCCCACGGGCCCAGCCGCTCCGCGGCACGTGGGATCCTCCCAGACCAGGGCCCGAACCCGTGCCCCCCGCACTGGCAGGCAGACTCCCAACCACTGCGCCACCAGGGAAGCCCTCAAAAATTTTTAAATACTGAAATCCAAAGAAAAGATTATGTCATAAGGTTACATTCTTATATTTGAGTGAAGAACCAGTTTAAGGTTTAGCTATATCACCCCTATCATGATTTGCTAAAATTTAAGATTTAATGACATCTAAAACATATCATAAAGTTGAAACAATTCTAACTGTCTGAAAATGTGTGGTCTTGTCAGCAAGGATTGTTTTTGTTTTTAAGTGCTCCTCAAGCCAGGTTGATGGGAGTATCTTTTTGTTGCTAAGAGAAGTTTATTTGGTTTGTGAGGGTCGGTCTTTATAGTTACGTTTTTGGTTTATTTTTAAGGTCTCATCCTAACTCTAAAATCTTTCTCCACTTGGGTAATCTATCTTTTTTTGGTGGGGATGAAAGAGAAGAAAAAAAAAAATCCTATGATTATCCAAGGACTCAATCCAACCATGTGCCTTCTCCAGAGAAAAGAAAATCAAGCAAAAACCTGTAATGCAAAGAATATGGACCTGATAATAGAGGGAGAAGAAATAGAAATGCACAATTAAACCGGGAAAATTTACAATTAAAATTAAATGATTAATAATAATACCATTGAGAAGTATACTAAATGTTATTAAAGTATTCTTAAAATAGAGGAAGCGTAACATAAAATTCCAAATAATGATGGTGAAGCATATGAAGTGACTTGTGGTGAGGGGAAGAATTAAAAATAGAAAAGATGTTTTCTTGTTTCTGTAGTGGGAAGGCAGAATGATTATGTAACCCTTGACATTAATGGAAAAATATAGGGTAGAAAGGTTGTAACAGTGCAAGAGAGGAGAGGAGCACAGGATACAAAGAAGCCACAGGATTGTTGAAATTGAAATACACAGGGATTTGAGTACAGTCGTAGTTTTAATATTAATATTAATACTATTTAATTAATTACTTAAAACTAAGTATTAACTTACTAATTAATAATTACTATTACTAATGGTATTATTCACACACTAATAATTAATATAAATACTGTATTGCTACTAGTACTACCCAAGAATAAACAGAAAAGCTTTTGGTCTTGCCAGACATTTCATCCAGGGGAAGGGAAAGAACAAACCTAGTAAACTGAAGAATAAATTTAAAGGTAAGTTGTGAGTTTATTCTATGAAACTCTACTGTTTAAATATGACTATTAAACTAATTAAATTGAGACACAGTATAGCAAGATAAAAATTTTCTTAACTTTGTAACGTCTGAATTGATATTTTAAAAAAATATTTATTTATTTATTTTATTTTTGGCTGTGTCAGGTCTTAGTTGCGGCACGCGGGCTCTTTGTGGTGGATGGAGGGCTTCTCTCTAGTTGTGGCGCACGGGCTCAGTAGTTGCAGCATACAGGCTTAGCTGCCCCAGGGCATGTGGGATCTTAGTTCCCCGACCAGGGTTCGAACCCATGTTCCCTGCATTGGAAGGTGGATTCTTAACCACTGGACCACCAGGGAAGTCCCCTGAATTAATACTGATACAAAATTCTAATCAATTTGGCACATGTGTAAAATAAAGAAAAAAGCAATCATACTTATTAACGCAAGCAAAACCACAAGCAAAATATTAGCAGAAATCAGAAGCAATTTCATTGACTAAAGCATCATCCCCAAGAAAGTAGTCGCTTAAGGAGAGCTACTGAATCATTAACCATTTTTTACAAAAGGCCATTTTTTATAGGAATTTGAAAAGGCATTGGAGGAAATTCAACATCCATTCACCATGAAGACTCTCTTTAAGGAAGAAATACATGTGCCCATCTCTAAGATGTCAAAAGTGACTGTGTGTATCTCAAAGTCAGTATCCTGCTTAATGAGGAAACAGACAAAATATATGCAACACACAAAAGAAAAGAGACTAATTCCCTTAATATATAAAGATTTCAAATCCATTTTAAAAACTCAACAACTCAATTAAAAGAAATGAGCAAAGAATACAA
Source organism: Balaenoptera physalus (assembly GCF_965194825.1). Classification (NCBI taxonomy): domain Eukaryota; kingdom Metazoa; phylum Chordata; class Mammalia; order Artiodactyla; family Balaenopteridae; genus Balaenoptera; species Balaenoptera physalus. The sequence continues at coordinate 109,248,606 of NC_138885.1, read as the reverse complement.
ACAGCCAGATCACGTAAAAGAAACAACAATGACTTACAATCATAAAATGATAGTCTACTTCTAATTCAAGAAATGCCCCTTAAGAAGAGAACTTTATTTTCACAAGTCCAGATTGGCAACTATTAATAGGCATGGTTGAAGACACAGTTGGCTAGTTCTGTGAGATGGACGGCAGGAAAGGGGAGTGGACCTCGTCGCCCTCCGTCTCAGGTTATTACTAAGGGGACACGTGTCATCCTGCCTCATTACACAACCAGAATATTCACAAACGGAGGCTGTTCACAGCAGGCTGTGTATAACATGCCCCATTTGCATGAGCGGCGTGCATATACATTCGTTTCTGCCTGGTCATACATTTATAATTTCAGAAAGCGCTCATAAGGCTGCTAGCAATTTCTGGGGATGGTGGCTCTAGATTACTTTGGAATTTTATTTTATTTATTTAAGTATGTACATGTGTGTGTGTTCAATAAAACACGATTAATAAAAATGAAGCTGGAAAACCAGAAAATAAAAATGTTTAAATCAGAGGCATGAAGGGAGCTAGGAGATATCGTTAGAATCATTTTGTTTTGTTTCTGGTGTTGATTCCCCCCAGCTGTGCTGGTCTCTTTAGCGTCACTCATCCAAGTCAGAAGGCATGAAAGCTCTCAAGAGGGGCATTTATGCCACAGCCCTCTCCTCAAGGCTGAGCAAGGAGGCATCTTCTAGGAAAGCCACCTGCTGGGTAATCACTGTGCCGAGCAGCACAGTCACAGAGATGCTCTGGGGAGTAGATGGACTTGGAAACAGGACGACAAGTGGCTACAGGACATTGCTGGGGAAAGACAGGTGGATATAAAAATACACCAGGGCATCCCCGGTGGCGCAGTGGTTGAGAATCTGCCTGCCAATGCAGGGGACACGGGTTCGAGCCCTGGTCTGGGAAGATCCCACATGCCGCGGAGCGGCTGGGCCCGTGAGCCACAATTGCTGAGCCTGCGCGTCTGGAGCCTGTGCTCCGCAACAAGAGAGGCCGCGATAGTGAGAGGCCCGCGCACCGCGATGAAGAGTGGCCCCCACTTGCCGCAACTAGAGAAAGCCCTCGCACAGAAACGAAGACCCAACACTGCCATAAATAAATAAATAAATAAATAAAATTTAAAAAAAAAACAAAAAAACACGCCAATGCCGTCCTCCAACTCTTAGTCTGGGCAGATTTTCAATAGATTAACAAGCTCTTCTAAAGACATCAGAGCCTTCAATTCTATGTCCATGCCACCTTCCTTTCCCCAGAAGTGTTTAGTGCCACCAGAAGGGTTCCTGAACAGTGCCCACCTCTGAGAAACACCTTCCGCCAGCTGGTGGACCCCACTCACACCACCTTAAATTGCCGAGGCTGGCAAACTCAGGCACACACATCCCACCCCCACCCAAGGGAAATACCCTGCCCGAAAAGGCCTTTTCTGCCTTCTGACTGCCCCCGTGAAGGAGCCATCAACACTTCATGAGGTGAGTCTCTAGTTAAACGAGACACCCACAGACCTCAGGACCTGCTCTCACTGAGAAAAGCACCCACTGCTTCCAACTAAGTGGCTTTAACTCCACATGACAAATACTCTTGGTCAAAACAGTCTGAATCCTAAACAGAAAACTCAGGCAAATCTTCAAGTAAATCATGAACTCTGCAAGAATGCCTGTCTTCCTTCTCTGCTCACTGCTAAAGAGACTCTGAATACCACAACCTTGAAAACGGAAACGGTTGAAGGGTCTCTGCTCACAGCCCACCCATGTGGCTCTCATCACTGTTCCAGCCAGTCTGTCCAAACAGGACCACGCACATCCGGGTTACCTGAAGGCAGTGTTTTAAATCGCTCCCTCCCTCCCAAACAATGTAAACATCACTGGGCGCAAAGGTAACTCCAGAATGGAAGCCCCATGCAACGGCACAGGGCAGGATGCAAATCCACACCACCGGTCTTCCTTCCCTTCTACAGACATTAGTTTGGTCTTGCACCCCGGAGGGACCGCTCCCATTGCCAGCCACTGTTCTTGGAATCTAAATGACTTCAGCACGAGTTACAATGGTAATTTAGAAGCCCAAAATTCTACCTCCTGCTACTTGACTTAACACTAATGAGACATAACTACTTAATCTTTCCTTCCAAGGTGCCCTCCACCACACACAGCACTTAGCACTCAGCGTTTTCCTCGTTCAAATTATCCCCCATTAAGGAACGGGGGACACGTGTCTGTTTCTCTTTCTAAACTTACGAGATGCCTTCTTCCTGTTATTAAAGCAGCTTGCCCTTGCAGGGTGAGCTCTCCCAGCTGAGCAGCTGATAATGTCAGAGCAGTTTTAACTGTGAGTATATGGAATAATTGTTCTCATTGGAAATGGAACAAAAGGAGAGTCTGTTAGGATTTTTCCACTGCGTTTTATTCTGCTCACATGTAGATAAAACCCAATGTAGAATGTGTGTAGCAAGACAAATGATTTTGAAGGTTCTTAATGTAAGTTTAACACAAAATATGTCTACTGAAAACTCAAACACTGAATATCAATAGGTGGGAATGTTCATGTGCAAATTTGACCTCTAAAAAGGTCAAATTGTCCATTTGTTACGGACATCAGTGCTTATATATAAGGTTTTTATAAATCAAAACTCCCAATCCTCTCACCAAAAGAGACCACTTAAATAAATCCAAAACAAAAATTGACAGCAGTCTGTCTCCTGCTACAAATAAACACATCTTTGAATTTATAGATTTTTCTTTCACTGGCTAACTTCTCCCTATGTTAATTAAAATTATTTTTCAAATTACATATAAACTTAAGGGGTATTGTTGTCTCTCCCCCAACTGGAAATATTTCATTTCATCTCCAAGGACACAAACAAAATAGCCAAGAGCTAAAATAAAGATTGATGGCAAGCTTCTATAAGGAAAAATCAACATGCAAATCCATGTTCCAAGGCAATGATTCGGCTTTAATTAATGTTAATGGTTACGTAAGCAATTATATCATATTGTTGAGGATAGAATATTTCTTGCAGGCAAAGAATGAGAGGACTTGAAGGATGACTGTTGATTTTGCTATGTGGTCATCACCTCAGAGAACTGAAGTGAGCTGACCTCAAATAACATATGAGTGGGCAGCAAGAACGTGGAGTGATCAGAAAACTCCTACAAGATCTACTTATTCGCCACTCCATTGGGTTAAACCCTTTCTCCACAAGCGCCTAATAACAAGGAATCCTCTTAGGTGTGTAGAGAGCATTAAACTTCCCAGCAGTGATTGTGAGGGTGGGGGCTTGGAGTGGGTGGTACCCACCCCGAGAGGTGGAATAGTTTATCACTGACCTTGTACAGAACTGCTAGCGCATGGTGATAACAGACAGAAGGTAGACGTTTAGTCTGTTTCATCATTGCATTTAGTTCTCTGGAACTCCTGCCCATGGCATTCCAGGCTGCTCATAACCTTCCCCTCTAGAGACATTGCTTTGGTCCTGCACCCTGGAGGGACCGCTCCCATTGCTAACCACCTGAGACACCACCTCCAAGGGTCTTACATCTTTGAGAAGTGGTGGATGTCACTGCTGGTATCTTAAGATGAGGACATTGAGCCTCAGAGCTGCTAAATGACTTATTCAAGGATGCGAATGAGCTCACACTGGATGGAGGGCAAGCGGTTTAAACCAACATCCTCCGTTAACCACGCCAGATATTCCATACTCTGAAAAAGTAATTTTAAATCTATGATTGCTAATGTTTTAACAGCAGGGTATTTTCGTTACATGAAATAATGTTCAGAACTCCAGTGTTCCTTTCAGATAAAACCAAAGCCCCTTCTGCTCTGCGGCCCTGAGGATCCCACTGAAGCCTTGAGAAGAGGGTCTTGGTTGGTCCTGGGGAACGGGGTATTCAGACACCATCCAGGGTATGCTGAGGGCCCACACACCAGGATGCCAGGCTGTCAATAAGCCCAAGCGGGGCTCAAGAGATACAGCAACAAAAGGGAGACTGAGTACAGTAGCCAGCATACGCAGCGCTGGCTTTATTTATAATTTTCAGACCTCATTTATAATTTTCAGACCTCATTTCTGAAATGAAATGAGGGGGATAATTCTATTTCCAAAGACAGTTGGTCTTTATTCTCTCAGTTGAGTACTCCCTTCAGGGCATCTCCAAAGTTTTCTTACAAAATGTGCTCACATTTCACTGCCTTTGATTTCTGTGGCCAGAGTCGACCTTTCTGTGCAACTGGGAAGGGAAAAGTAATTTTCATGGCTAAGTTTAATGCTTATGTGTTTGATCCTATAATTAATGTCCCTTGAAAATATGAGTTTAACCTTAGGACACTGGCAAGCCCTCGTGTTATTAATACACGGTTTTCCCCTAGGATTGTGAAGGAGTTTCAAGAAGCCAGAGAAAGCCTGGACTTCCTCCAAACCTTGGCGCTTTTTCACCTCTCCAGCTTTTGTTCATACAGTGTGGAGAGAATTGCTTTTTCCTGGAGTTCTCTGCTTCAGCCACCCCCTGTCTAAGCTAAGCCAGGAGGTGCTTTCTTTGCACAGTTGAGCCAGCTGTTCAAACTGTAAATGCATTTTCCAGGAAAGAAAGGTAGGTGACGCTCTTGGTCCACATGCAGGATGAGTTTACCAGCCCAAGGAGACCTTTGCAAGTCATTTTCTCTGCCGAGGAGGGGCGCAGATAGTGAAAAGTAATGAAATTGGCAATCTTTTCTGCTCCTCTGGAATTGCAATTCTTTGGGGAGATAAACAAACTCTTCCCAGCCATTTCCTCTGATTATATGAAGTTAAGGATGCTCTTCTGCAGAAACCTCCCCTAGGATACACTGGCGGAAGGTTACGTTTGCCGGGACCTTCCAGCTATGTCAAACATACGGAGATGTTTACCCCGTGCAGTCTGAACCCACTTTTTGTCACAAGATTTTTAAATGAACTGAATGCTGGACGACCGAGATCACTACCTTTTTGTCTTCTTGCAGACCACGGCACATGATCATTATTTGCCTGCAGAAGGGAACTCCCTCATGGTTGAGTGTGTTAGGTACAAATGCACACGTGTGTTTACCCCCCGTGTACACATGCCTGTTCTCCTTGGTCCACACTCCTCTCCTGTCCCCACAGAAATCGCCTTCCTAACGTACATCTGTCAAACCTGTGTCTGTAAAATGCGCATCACTGTTTTCAGCTACAGATACACGTCTACAGGATGTATTTTTTGGTATGTGCTGCTGTACGATGAGCACAGTTGTTTTGTGTAATAGATTACGTTCTGTTTCGTACTTGTTTTCACTCAGCACTGTACTGTTTGGATCTGTGTGTGACGCAGTGTACACGCACAGTGCTTGGCTTCTGACTGTAGGACCGTGCTCCTCTGTGTGCACCCTCTGCATTCTACACAGCCCACAGGGACGTCTGCGGTTCCTGGCCAGTACACACAACACCAGGATGAACCTTCTCGTACGTGGCTCCCAGAAGACCTGTTGTGAGAATTTGTTGGGGTAAATACTCAGAGTACAAATTTGGATCTTTTGATACTGAAGGTGATTAAACACTGCATATTTTTATATTGTTCTCATATGGGTCTTTCTATGGTACCCCAGTTGTCTATGTTTTTGCCCATAATCAAAACTGTGCTGTTTTGATTACAATAGCTTTTGTGTATGCCTTAATGTCTGTTAGGGCAAGTCTTCCCCCTTTAGTATTTTTTGTCAGACTTTTGTCATTTCCATGGAAATGACAAAAAAATCAAGCTCTTCAATAAAAATTTTAGATTAGGTTCATCATGTTTCTAGAGAAATCCAACAGCAATATTGAATTTACAGATTAATTAGGAGAATTGACACCTTTATAATACTCAAATTGTATCATCACAAGAAAGAAATGTCTCCTCACATATTCAGATTTCTTCTGTTTCCTTTAGGAGAACTTTACATTTTTCTCCATAGCCATTGCGCATAAAGATACTTGATTGTTTTTATTGCTATTGTGAATGGTATCTTATGTTTGATTATATACTCAAGCTGCTGGTGTAGAGAATTGCTTTCAATTTTTCTAAGTTTATCTCGTTTCCAGCAACCTTGTTGAACTCTTTCTAATTATAATGGTCTGTCTATTTATTCTATTGTTTTTTGTACGTAGATAATTGTTTCATCTGCAAATGACCTACCTGTTCCATAGCAAAGGAAGAATAAAAGAAATTGTAAGTTTAAGGATTGGACTATTTGGGTATATGCTCTGTGAGTTTGCAAAAATAATATATACTGTTTTCTGGTTGTAGAGTTTTAACTAACTATAGTATTTCAAGCTTCTTAGTTATATCACTCAGATCTTTATAATGGTATTTTTTGGCAGCTTCGTCAAAGTATTTCTTAGAAGAATCACAAACTACAATTGTTGGTAGATCTATTTCTCCATAATATATGTTCACAATGATTTGGAATTCTTATAGTATTGTTTCTTATACAATCTAGTAAACCTCTTTGTCCTTTATGATATGTCTTAAAATCTGTTTTGTCCTATTTTGTTACCCCATCATTCATTGGTTTATAATGGACATCCCTTATTTTCATGTTTTCTCTATCTTTTAAGCATGACTCTTCTGGGCAACAAATGACTGAATCTTATTTTGTAGCCTCCAACTTTTAATTGATGAGTATAGGATTTCTAAATCTTTAAATTGATTTGTTTCTACCATCTTATGTCACATCTCCACTTGCTATATTTTATCTTTGTTTCTATTGTCCTTTTCTGCTTTCTCTTGATGAATTTTTTTTTTCTCCCCCGGCTGATGTAAATGTAACACTTTCTATTTTTCTTCTGCTCATGATCACTCTTTCTTAAGATCCATTTTCACTACTGATTTCTTAAACTTATTAGTATGTAGATCTTTCCCCAATAGGATACATGTTTAAGCAAGTTCTCATATCCCTTTAATCTCCCCACTGTCTCTCACTATTTGCAACTGTCTAGAATTTTAGTTCTGGGTTAAGATCTTGTTTGTCTTTTTCTTTTCTTATCCTGGTCTTATTAGACAACAATAAATGTACCTAACAGGTGTTACCTCCCTTCATCTATATTTCTTACAGCCTTTTCCTAGAGTTGAGCAACTCCTCTCAGACTATTTTCACACTGGATTTTTGTCTAGAAAATCTTTTGAAAACTAGCACGCCTGAAAATATTATCACACTCTCCCATTTAACTGACAGTTTGATTAGATGTAGAGTTTTTACATTCGAAGTTATTCTAAAATATTACTCTGACTGTATTAGTCTGCTCAAGGTGCCGTAACAAAATACCATAGACGAGGTGGCTTAAACAACAGAAATTTATGTCCTTGCGGTTCTGGAGGGCAGAAGTCCCAGATCAAGGTGCCAGGCAATTCAGTTCCTGGTGAGAGCTCTCTTCCTGGCTTGCAGGTGGCTGCCTTCCCGCTGTGTCCTCCCATGGCCTTTCCTCCGTGAGTACAGTCAGAGATTGAGAGAGCAAGCTCTCTGCCGTCTCTGCCTATAAGGGCACTAATCCCATCATGAGGGCTCCACTCTTGTGACCTGATTACCTCCCAAATACCATCACACAGAGGGTTAGGGCTTCAACATATGAATCTTGCAGGGACACAAACATTCAGTCATGACTGACTTCTTAGAGTTAGGGCTGATGTTGAGAATTGCGTTGTCAGTTTGAGTCTTGTTCTTGGGAAGTCTACTGTTTTCTCCTTGGAACTTCTTGAATACCCTTTGCTTTGCCACTTGAAGTTTTTCCCACTTAATACGCCTACGTGTGTGGTTTCTCTTGTTTATCATGTTGGGAACTGTCGCAGCCATTTCCATCAAAGATCTCTCATCTTTTTCTCTTTTTAATAACGGAGGATTCTCATTATTTTTTTCAAACAATGCTTCCTCTCTATTTTTTACTCACACTTTCTGGGTCTCCTCTGTTTCTTGCTGACTGTATTTGTATTCACCATGCTCCTGGCATTTCTATTGTAATTCCCTTCTTCTTAGCCTTCTCGAATGTTTCACGAGAGAGTCTTGAAACTTATCTTGCAGCTCACCCATGTGCTCTTCAGCTGCATTCATCCTGCTACTCAGTCCAATGCCTGTATTCTTTAACTATAGTGTTTTCCATACTACATATTTCTACTTGGTTCATTTGTGTGACTTTTCCTTATGGGCTTTATATTGCTACCCTCTTTCATTATCTCACTGAGTACAGTCATTATGTTTACATTCTGGGGCCATCTCTCTCTGTAATTCTGCTTCAGTGGGTATGTTTTTCCACTTGCTTTCTCTTTACAGGTTGTACTCTTTGAGTCTCTAGTCATTTCAGTCTAGGAGTGTGTGCTAGTCCAAGTCAGGGCTCTCACCTGGAGGCGCTGTCGCCTCCCAGGAGACACGTGGCAATGTCTGGAGCTACTTCCGGTTGTTACAACTGGGTGAAAGGAGATGCTACTGGCATCTAGTGGGTAGAGGCCAGGGATGCTGCTCAGTAACGCACAGGATGCCCCCCAAGCCTCACAACAAACACAAATCTGACCCCAAATGTCACTATTGCCGAGGCTGATAAACTCTGAGCTAGGAATCCCAGCTGCTCTGTGTGCTGGCGAGTGGCTGCGTCCTAAGGCAGAAAGCCCCTGGCAGCTCAGAAGCACTGTGGCCACTTCTTTTCCCTCAACAATATCAGACAATCCTCTGCCCAGGGTCTTCTCTAAGACTCTTGTCTAAATCTTGTCTCTGGAGGTTGAGGGGTTCACCACTGCTGGGGGTTTAGAAGGGGAGTGGGCTGAAGAGAAGATGCCCACGGAGGCCACGGAGGGTAGGTCAGACCCAGGGAGACCCCTTTCATCAATTCTTCACCACAGTGGGGATGCTGTGCTGCCCTGGTATGATCACCCACCCCAGGAGTATCAGTGGCCTGGCTATTGAAATAGTTTCCTTGCAGCAAATGGGGCAGGCAAGGACTACACACACACACACACACACACACACACACACACACACACACACACACACACAACACACACACACACACACACACACACACACACACACACACACACACACACACACACCCAAAGCAATATCAGGGAGAGAGGTAAGAGCAGAAATTAATTCTTTCTGCCGATTCTCTCACTGCCCCTTGGGCACCCTGGTTCTAGCTTAATGAAGCAACCTCCCACCTGTCACTCCCAAGAGAGATGCGATTCCACTTCCAACAGCTTTCAGCCACCCCAGGTAGCTCTGTGGGTTTTTTTATGGGGTGTTATCCCCTCTCTTCCAGCCTTCCCTTCTGCTTCCATAGCTGTCTATGGTTGTTCTTGACGTTTCATAAGAAACTCGCTACTTAAAAAATTATTAACTGTAGGTGCCTTGTGAAAACTAAGATATTGAAATATTTCTATAAATTTCATTCTTCATTAACAGATGATATAATAGATTCTTATAAATATGTTTTAATGATGTGGGATATATTTATGAATTGTTATTTTCCCCTGCTTCAGATGCAAAATTATTTTTCTCTTGACTGTGACAGTTACCATACACATAAATATCTAAATGAGAAGAAAAACTAAATGTTCTTCCCCCTTTTCAGTTTCTACTGAATACTGTTTAACATCACACGTCCTTCTTTTATCTCAGGGAACAGAATCTCATTCCTAGCCACTAGTAACATTAATCAAAGCAGTCTTTCATGACATTTAAATAAATGAATTTTCCTTTACACACACAAGGACAATATAGATGATCTATAAAAACTAGGTGTTTATCACAGTGATATATTCCTGTTATCACACTGCCATTATTTAGCCATTGATTCAGGGAAAGGAAACTGCTTAGGATATCAAGCTAGCGGGATGGCAGTGTAAAGGAAGAAAAAGCTTATGGAAATTCAAAGATGGGTTTCATGGCCTACTCTCTATTTTACTGTTAGAAATTACTTGTGTGGCTTATAATCAAACTTAAAACTCAGACATTATAACACTTTTTCATGAGGAAGCAGTTTTTCACATATATGGGTAATATACAATTCAAATATGCATTTCAGAAAAACATTAAAAGTAAGCTTAAATACTCTTTCTTGAAATTAGGTGTGTATATATTCAAATGGCTAAGGGAAAACTTACTTTATTTTTTTCCACCTAAATATCTATTTATCTATCTATCCATCTATCCACCAATTATTTATTTTGGTGGTTTAGTATATAATAATTTTCCATAAACTGCCAGTTAAGAACAACTGGTAAAGTATAGCCAATTATTTATCAAGCTCTAGAAATAATAACTGTGGATACAAATATTTTTACAACTTCCACTGTATCATAAGCACTGCTGAGGAGAAAAGAAACCCAAAGTTGATGAAAGTGGCACATAGATAATCTCAGAGTAAATGCAAGGGTAACCTGGATAGCTGTTAAGATTTTATTTGAATAAATGTAATGTAGTTCTACAAAGTATATTTTAGGACAAAAACAAGTAAAGAAAGAATGCAAAACTTGTGCATTCTCCAGATAACACAAACACTAACCAAGATAAAACAACTGTCTCCCAATTCAAGTTTTCCATTCTGGTCCTCTGTTTCAGGGGCCAGCCAACCACTACTCTCAAGCCAAATCAGGCCCACCATTGTTTTTGTAAATAAAGTTTCATTGGAACACAAGTACATCCACTTGCTGGTAAACTGTCTATGGCTGCTTTCACACTGCAGGTGTCAGGGTTCAGGCCACCTGACCCACAAACCCTAAAACGTTTACTGTCTGGCCCTTTACAGAAAGTGCTTGCTTGCTGAACGCTGTCATAGGCAACAAATATACGAATGCATATGGAAGTGGCCGCCATGCTCTCCACTGCTCCGCCTCTAGTGGTGGTTGGAATGTTCTCCCTACCTCAGTAAGGCTGTCTTGGAGCCTTCCCTGCGTCTCTGATATGATGAATCTTATTATCAAGTACTCTCTTTTGCTGTGGGCTGGCATGAACACTCTTCCCTGACACTGGAGCTGCTTACGATAGCATCCAAATGATCTTACACTTTCATTCATGACTTATTCTAAAATTATGTGCAAAAATATTCCCTTTGTGTTAAGCTTGGACAAGCAGTGATTTATACATTTGTTGGCGAAATGAGAACCTTGATTAGAATCAATAATATCAAATAGCTGCCATTAATTTAAAATGCTTCCAACAAAGCTTTATAGTAGAGTTTTGTAAATGGATATGGTCTTGATTTATTAGGGAAATGGGGTGAACGCATACTGAAAGGTATTGATTTTTTTGTTTTCTTCCAAGATACTGGTAGCATACGATTGATTTACAATATCATTAGTGCTGTTATGGTTCTAAGCATTTTTTAATTGCCATTGTTACTTCTCCTGCAACCTACGAGTTATTCAGGACTACATTTTTAAATTCCTAAATGCATGGGGTTTTACTAACTAGTTTTTTATTACTAATTTCCAATGTATTGCCTTGTGGTCATTCTCTATATTTGGGGTACAAGTTTTTGCATTTATATTATACCAGACTTCTTAATGTCATTACTTAAACCTTCTAGCTACTTTCTAATATTCTGTTGTCTTGATCTATCAGTTTCTGACAAAAGCATGTTAGAATCTTAAACTGCAGATGAATGTGTTCATTTCTCTTAGTAATTCTGTCACTTTTCTTTCTGGAGCTCAAGGTGCATACAATTTCATATTGTTATATCTTTCTGGTAGATTTGCCCTTTTGCGTTTATTATATACCATCTAATTTTACTGAAACAATCTATATATTAAATTCTATAATGTGGGATATTAGTATTTCTAAACTTTCTTTTTATTAGTATTCTCCTTGATTTTGTTTAGCTGTGTCATCTTTATATAGCTGGATTTTTAGTAGGTAAATCCATTTATACTGATGATAATTACTGATATACTGGGACTTATTCCCACCATTTTATATTATATTTTCTATACTGCCATCCTTTTCCTTTCTTTCCTTTTCTCTCTCCTTCTACTTATTTTTTTACTTTAACTTCATTTCCTTTTATTTCTTCTCAATTTCGGTTATTTATCTTATTTTATATTTATAGTGGTTATTTTCATTACATATACTATACACTAATTTGTCTAATAAAATCTTAAGTTACTCAGTAATTGAATGCTTCATCAAAACACTTCATTACTATCTTGCTACTGTTGCCAGAGCTTTTATTTTCAATGCACAATGCTATTTTTACATTTAGCATTTAATTAAATTAGTTGGTATTATTCCATCCATTTCTGTACACACTGTTTCATGAACCCCAACTCTTCTCTCTTACCTTCTCACTTATCTTCTTATTGAAGAACATCCTTGAATAGTTCTTAAAATGGTAGCTCTAGAGTCTTTGCATATAAAGTTTGCCTGTGAAAAAATGCCTGTCTTTGATGCTTACTCTTTTTTTTTTGGCTGCATTGGGTCTTTGTTGCTAGGCGCGGGCTTTCTCTAGTTGCGGCCAGCGGGGGCTACTACTCTTCGCTGCGGTGCGCGGGCCTCTCATTGCGGTGGCTTCTCTTGTTGTGGAGCATAGGCTCTAGGCACGCAGGCTTCAGTAGGTGTGGCATGCGGGCTCAGTAGTTGTGGCTCACGGGCTCTAGAGCACAGGCTCAGTAGTCGTGGTGCACGGGCTTAGTTGCTCTGCAGCATGTGGGATCTTCCCGGACCAGGGCTCGAACCCGTGTCCCCTGCATTAGCAGGTGGATTCTTAACCACTGTGCCACCAGGGAGGTCCCCTGATGCTTACTCTTGAATGTGAAGATGGCAAGTGCTTTCCTTCTAACCTGGATAACTGCACAAGATAAGTCCACTGTTAGCTGAATTGTCATTTCCTTGTAGGTTTCACTGTGGTACCTTAAGAATCTCTCTTCATTCTCAATGGCTTACAACTAACTATTATATGTCATGGAACAGACTTACATTTATTCACCTTTTCAGTTCATAGAGCTCATTTTTCATGTGAAGATTTTAATTCTGAATAATTTTGAATATTACTTCATCTAACTCTATCCATTCTCCAGCCATTTGTCTCTTAAGAAACTCCTAATAAAATAATATTAAAGCATCTCAATCTGGTCCTCAAATCTCACAGCTACAGGACTTCCCTGGTGGTGCAGTGGATAAGATTCCACACTCCCAGTGCAGGGGGCCTGGGTTCAATCCCTGGTCAGGAAACTAGATCCCACATGCATGCTGCAACTAAGAGTTCACATACTACAACTAAGAAGCCAGCGAGCTGCAACTAAGGAGCCCGCCTGCCGCAATTAAGACATGGTGCAACCAAATAAATAAATAAATATATTTTTTTAAAAGGTCACTAAAAAAATTCTCACAGCTACTCTTTTATATTTTTATATTTCTTTTAAAATATATTTTTCCTGCTATCCTATTTGTTCTAATGTTGTAACAACATCTAATTACCAATTTCTCTTTGAGTATGTGTAGTAAGAGTTTATCTCCAAAACTGGATTTTGGGGTTTTTTTTAATACTGATAATTGCTCAATTTTTCTGTGATTTCTAACTTTTTATATTTATTTCTGCCTATCTTGATAACTTTCCCGTCCTTTTAGAAAGGATGTTGTTTACTCACTTAAGCATCTTAAATACATAAATTTTAAACTCAGACTGTTCTAGAATACTCTTTTCAAGTTAATTAATTTTTTAAATGTTGACTTTATTGATTGTAATCAATTCTTATAATGGGTTTCTACACAGGTTTTGGAATTTTGGATTGTGGCTCATTTACAGTGTTGATTTCTGTATTTTCTCCTTTCTATTCCTTTCTCCTTCCCTGTTTCCCTTTCTCCCCTTTCCCTCCAGGCTTATGTCTTGTGTGTAATGATTTCATGGCTGGTTGAACCCTCAATCCCCCTATGATGGTTAATTTTATGTGTCAACTTGACTGGACCATGGTGCCCAGACATTTAATCAAACACTTCTCTGTATGTTTTAGTGAGGGTGTTTTTGGATGAGATTAACGTTTTCATTGGTGAATTTTGAAAAAAGCAGACTGCCCTCCATAATGTGTGTGGGCCTCATCCAATCAGTTGAAGGCCTGCACAGAACAGAAGGACTGGCCTCCCTTGAGCAAGGAGGAATTCTGCCAGCAGACGACCTTCAGACTTAAAGCCAGCATCAGCTCTTCTCTGGATCTCCACCTGCTGGACTACCTGGGGATTTGGGACTTGCCAGACTGCATAATCATGGGAGCCAATTCCTTATAATAAATCTCTCTCTCTCCCTCTTTCTCTCTCTCTGTCTGTGTCTCTGTCTCTTTCTCTCTGTCTCTCTATATACACACACACAACTTTAACTGTTGGTTAAGTTTCTCTGGAGTGTAATGACTAATATACACACCCCAAACCCTATCGAGATGAGATACAATGATGGCATTTCAGGGTCTCTGCTTTGTGAAAGAGAAATTCAGCTAGAACAGATCTTGTCCCTGAATGACTGGATGACTTGGTCCAATCATTGGTCTTGAGGCTATATCTGTGTCCTTCAGCCCCTCTAAACCCACAGTTGGCTAAAAGTCATAGCCTCAGGCAGTGGTCAGTCTCTTCACTGGAGTAGGGAGGAGAATCTCACCTAAGCTCCTAACATGTCAAAGTGAACCTGGATCCATGAATACTGTGACAGGAAATTCACAAGCCACATCTGCTGATGAATACCAAGTATGGATATGTCTGCCTTCTTTCTGTGATAATGAAGAATGGAAAAGAGTGATAACTTCTATGAAAATATATTTTGAAAAATATATTTTGGAGAAAAGGAAATTCATCTATAAGACCCAGAAGAACATTCTGATCTTTTTTTTTTTTTTTTGGTATGAAAGAAGTTTTGTAATTGACTGACAGCATCAATGGGCATCGTGAAGTCATGGTTTCTACAAAAACAACTTGCCACATAGGTTAAGGTTAAAAGACAATGTGATAGAAATAGACTTAGAGACAGAGAAAACAAACTTATGGTTACTGAAGGGGAAGCGGGGAGGGATAAATTAGGAGTTTGGGATTAAAAGATACACACTACTAAATACAAAACAGATAAACAACAAGGACCTACTGTATAGCACAGGGAGCTATATTCAATATCTTGTAATAATGCAAATGGAAAAGAATATGAAAAAGAACAGATATATGTATGTATAAATGAGTCACCTTGGGCTTCCCTGGTGGCACAGTGGTTGGGAGTCCGCCTGCCAATGCAAGGGACACGGGTTCAAGCCCTCGTCCGGGAAGATCCCACGTGCCACAGAGCAACTAAGCCCATGTGCCACAACTACTGAGCCCACATGCCACAACTACTGAGCCCATGTGCCACAACTACTGAGCCCGCATGCCACAACTACTGAAGCCAGCACGCC